>NW_027185764.1:65067000-65116339 GCF_028583685.1 Petaurus breviceps papuanus | reverse complement strand
TTAATAGTGAATTCTGATTTTTCCAGACAAAAGTTTGTTTTTATTGCCATTTCAAGTAAATTTAATTTCAGGCTGAGCCTATTTTTCCAAGGAAGACACCATCTCCACCTGGTGACATTTTACTCTAATTACAGTTTCAATTCTTTGGAATTGTGAACATTTCTCGAAAATTAAACATGCATATCTAAACATTTAGAGCGATGATATTTTATTATTCATCCCAAGATGCTAGTAAGCTTACCTACCTTCATTTTGTCTTTGTCAGTGAGGAAGTCCCTACACAGAAGAAGGACTGCTGGGGGTCAATGGTGACAGATGGCTGAGAGAGCTGCCAGCATTTGGTTGTTGATATAAGGTATATGCCACCTATTAAATGTCTCGGAGATTGGCTTGACAGAAAAGGAGCCTCAGAGTCAGATACTAAAGAACAGATCCTGGTCCCAGACTCAGAATCTTAATGGGGGAGGATGATAATAGAAATGGCCATTCTCTGGATCTCAGGTTCCTCTTTTGTCAAATTGGGAAAATGTTACTTGTATCAAGGTCAGAAGTCTCCAAAATGGAAGGGGGGAAGAGAGAAAGAAAATCCATTAGGGGTTGGGGAAAAATATTAGGACTTCAATTTCTATTTATTTTTATTTAAAAACAAAGAATAAAATTAAACTTTACTAATATTTAATATATAGACTAAAAGTTAAATCTCTACTCAGTCCATATGCCAGATTTTTGTTCTATTAATAAAATTTATCTTTATTGCATGATTTTAATTTTAATTTTGTGTATATTTCATCACATACATTATACATTATTAATTCTGTAGTACATGTATGTAATTTAAAAATAATTTTAAAAATACATATAAATAATATTTAAAGACTATAAATTATTATTAATAATAAAATATAAACATATATTTAAATAAGTAATATTTAAAATTAATACATATAAATAATATTTAAATACATACAAATAAATTCATACATATAAATTTTAAGTAAAATGCACATTTTAAGTGCATCCTCAAACATTTTTTACTGATAAGGATGTATGATCAAAAATTTGTCAATCACTGACTTCATATGGTTTAAATTTCCCCCTAACTCCTTCATTTTTTCTAACTGCCCTATTTGTAAGGCACTCACTACCTAGGTGACATCCTCAACTTCTCTCACTCCCTGTATATAATCAAGCTGTTCAATGCCTTTGAAACATTTCTTGTATACCATACCTTCTCTCTTCCTTACGTAGCTGCCATGCTGGTACAGACCTTCATCCCTGTACCCCAGACTATTGTAGTTGCCTGCTGCTTGGTCTCCTTGCTTGAAGTTTCTCTTATTCTAGTTTATCCTCCATTCAGACACTAAAGCGACATTCCTAGAGCTTAGGTTTGAGCATTGATTCTCATTGAAAGCCAGTAACTCCTTATTACTTTCAGGATCAAATATAAAAACTCTGGCTTTTAAAACCCTTCATAACCTTGCCTCTTTCTATGTTTTTCTGTCTTCTCTACAACAGAGGTATCATACATGAAGCGGCAACACCCCTGCCTCGAGTCAGAACCATATTAAAATGTAATTAGGAAATATTTAACAAAATAAATAAAAATACAATGGAACATAGATAATGTTAATCTGTAATTTTCTAAGTCGATACTCAGCCCACAGGGATCCTTATGCAAGATTTAGTGGCCCCTATTTCTCTTTGAGTTTGCTACCATTCTTCTGTGTTCAGTAACACTAGCCTTTTTGTTGTTCCTTGTACATGACTTTTTCTCTTGATTCTCTATCTTTTCACTAACTGTCACCTATGTCTGGAATGCTTTCTCTTCTCAACTCTGACCACTGACTTCCCTGCCCTACTTTAAGATTCAGTTCAAATCCCACTTTCTGCAGGAGTACTTGCTTGTTACCCACCCCAACTGACCCTTCCATCCCCACTGCTAGTAACTTCCCTTTGAGATTACTTCTCATTTTTGTTGTTCAGCTATGTCTGACCCTTCATGACCCTGTTTGGGGTTTTCTTAGCAAAAATATTGGAATGGTTTGCCATTTATTCCTCCATCTTATTTTGCAGATGGGGAAACTCAGGCAAATAGGGTTAAGTGACTTGTCCAGGACCATGTAGCTAGTAGATACCTGAAGTCAGATATAAATTCTAGGCACCATACTCTAACCACAGTGACGTCTAGCTACCCACCTCCCATTTACCTTATATGTATACATATTCCAGATAATACATAGTTGTTTACATATTGTCTCCTCCATTAGAGGGTAAGCTCCTTGAAGACTGAGACCATGTTTTTGACCTTGCAGTCCAGCGTTTAGGACAATGCATAATACTTATTAGTCACTGCTTTGCCAAGGTTTCCCAGCTTCTATTGTAGAAGATAAATTAAATTTTTTCTTGCTTTCTTCAGTTTTTTTAAGTCTTCTATAAAATCTATTGACTCTAGGAGTTTCTTATCCCATAGTATTTCATCATTGGATTAGGAAATTGTGTGGTCATTTTCCTCAGTCTCTGTGGTAGGGAATTGTCTTTGAATATTCTGCCAGTTTGGGGACAGATGTATTGATGTTAAAGAGAGACTCACAAGTCACTTCAGTTGAATTCAAACTTTTTTTTTGACTCAGTTACTGCTTGATGAAGTCCAAAATTTTAGTGCCTGTTTCTGTGTGTTGTGAGTGACATTCAAAAGGTAGATTGAGGCACTTTTTACTGAGCAAGAAAATTTAATAAGCAGCTTAATGGCTTTGTCTCAGGTAGTCAAAAATCATTAGATCAAGACATACTGTTTTTTTTTTAAATATAGAATTAGAATAAAGAACAGAACAAGGTAGATGAGAAAATAATATGATTGGTTTTAGCGTTGGTTACATCATGGTGTTGAAGACAACATGACTGATTACACAGATGAAGCATGGGTAACAGTATGATTGGTTAAAAGTTGAGAATGAGGAGCCAGCAACAATTCCCTCCTTCCCTCCTGGGACTACAAAATGTTCATTGTTGGAGTCTACCTACAAGGTCAGAGATAATGGACCAGACATCCTTGAAGAATAGCTTAATGGTATACAGATATTGGACCAGACTTCTTGGTGTTCACCCTCTTTCCTCAAGGATAGCAGGTTTCCTTGAGGCAAGAATAGAAAGGTGATTAGCAGGAGAACTTGATTTCTTTTTTTGTTTTGTTTTTGGAGGGGAGAAGGCAGGGCAATTGGGGTTAAGTGACTTGCCTAAGGACACACAGCTGGTAAGTGTTAAGTGTCTGATGGTGGGATTTGAACCCAGGTCCTCCTGACTTGAGGGCTGGTGCTCTATTCACTGCACCACCTAGCCACTCAGAGAAGTAGATTTCTAAACTTAACTCCTTATAGACCAGGTTCAGAGACAAAGAACAATGACTTATGCAGTTACCAGACAAAATCAATTATAGAGTTAAATGAAATGCAAAATCAATGTTCGCTTTTCTCATGGGTACAGACTGAAGAGCCAATAATTGTGATGGACTCTGTAATGGACAGTAAGGTTCTTGGTGCTCATCTGCTCCAACTTCAAATTATTAAAATTTGTCTTTGATTTAGCATTGTTATGAACCTGAAATGAGAGGCCTTGGTGGAAGATAGGCAGACAATGATGCTGATGGTAGAACTTATACTTTCAAAAACATTCTAGGAGAACTTGTGGGAATTTATTTGATTTCTACTTTTTTGATAACTGATATTTTATAACTTGCCCAAGGTTACACGGCTAGTTTTTGGTTTTTGTGTGTGTGGGTGTTAAGTGTCTGAGGCCGGAACCGAACTCGGGTCCTCCTGACTTCAGGGCCGGTGCTTTACTCACTGCGCCACCTAGCTGCCCCAGGCACATTTTTCTTTAAGGTGGAAGTATAAAAATTTGGGTTTAGTTAGAGACCCTCACTCCACCATCTTGTTCTCACTCACAGTGTTCTAGTACTTTTATAAACCTTAAAGTTCAACATAAATGTGTATTGTAGTAGTTGTTGTTGTCATGGATAGGATCAGGGCCTGTGCTTTCATTGACATAGGGAATAGCCAAATAAGGACATTCTTTCTATCCATGTAGATTTGCAAATTCTTTGCAATCTTCATTTATTTATTTATTTATTTTGGAGGGGGGAAAGGCAGGGCAATTAGGGTTAAGTGTCTTGCCCAAGGTCACACAGCTAGTAAGTGTGTCAATTGTCTGAGGCTGGATTTGGACTCAGGTCCTCCTGACTCCAGGGCCAGTGCTCTATTCACTGTGCCACCTAGCCATCCCAAATTCTTTGCAATTTTTTCTCTCACAGAATTGCCATGGGCCTGGCACATAGTATGTGCTTAATAAATACTTATTAATTGACTGATTAAATTTAACATGGCAGTACTAGCATTACCCTGATTCTCTGAAACCTTCCCTCTTGTCTTCTCTGTGTATTTTAAAAGTGCTTCATTAATGTTCTTGTTTTCTTCCCTATTTTCCTATCTGTTTTGGACAGAAACCCTGAGGGTCTTCCTCTCTTAGATTGATTTTTTTCATTAGGTAAAAAGGGTCATTCCTTGGCTTGTTTCTTACCTAGCCTTAATCACTGAATGGGTACTGCCTCAGTCTAAGTGAGAACTCAGAAAGCTTAAAAAGGCCAAGGTCCCCATCTGGGACCATCTCCAGTCATCTTGATTGATACCTGGCCACTGGACCCAGATGGCTCAGGGGGAGAAAGTGAGGCTGGTGACTTTGAACAGCCCTGCCTCACTTAAATCCAATTCACTTGCCAGTCATGGCATCACCTTCATGATGTCATGGTCCTCTTTGAGAACAAAGGACAAACCACAACAATGATAGCAACAATCACTATTACTATGCCTACCCCTCTCTCCATCGATTCTGTCTTCCCAAATAAAATTCCTTCTTTAAAACAAAATTAGCATCAAGCAAGATGAATTTGTGTTGTAATGGTCAAGCTCTCATTCTGCATCTACAATCCAATGACTCCACCCACAGGTGGAAGGCATGCTTCATCATCAGTCTTTTAGAGTCATAATTGGCCATTGCATTGTTCAGAGTCCTTAAATCTTTCCAAGTTGTTACCCCTTATAATATTGTGGTTGTTTAAATAATTCTCCTGATTTTACTCACTTCACTCTGCATCAGTTCATAGAAATCTTGCTCGGTTTCTCTGAATATGTCTTTTTCATCACTTCTTATCGAAAAATAATATTCCATTACATTCACAAACCACACATATTTTGTGTAACCATTTTCCAGTTGAGTACCTATATTGTTTTCAGTTCTTTTCTGCAAGGAAAAGGGCTGCTAGGAACATTCTTGTTCATAGGAGTCTCTTCCTTCTTTCATTGATCTCTTTGGTTTCTAGTAGTGCTATCACTGAGTCAAAGCATATATTTGTAGGGATTAGTGACTAAGAATGCAGTAATTTCAGAATCCTTTGCAGAATGGTTAGACTAATTCCCAACTCTTTTAAGAGTAGATTAATGTACCTGTCCTCCCATAGATTCTCCCATAAGTGTTTTCCCCTTATTTGTTATCTTTGCTAAGCTAATGGATGTAAGGTGTAATCTCAGGGTTGTTTTAAGTTTCATTTCTCATATTATTAATGATTCAGAGAATTTTATATGACTGTTGATAGTTTGGAATTTTTCCTTACCTGTTTAATATCCTTTTACCATTGTCTATTGGGGAATGGTTCTTTTTCTTATATATTTATCAATGATTTAAATAGCCTGGATATCAGGCGTTTATCAGACAAATTTCCTGCAAAGATTTTTTATCTAAGTGATCCTCAAGAGATAGAGTACTACCAGTTTGAGTCCAGTATGGAAGAAGAAATTGGCTCCTGATAAAGAAGCAATCTTGGAGCTTGGAATGGTTTTTTCTCTTTTCACCACCTTTACTTCCAATGCACTAGGCATTTAACAGTAGAATTACTCAATTAGTATCCATATCCATATCCAGAAGTTAGAGAGTCAGCTCATGAGAATTTGTGACACCGCTGAGGGAGCTGAGACATATATAATTCAGATAGATCCAGATACAAAAAGGTAGTCACTTAAGGACAGAAGCAGCTTCAGGGAATGGCTTCTAGCAGCAAAGAAGATAAATGTCTCAGGATTTAAGAGAAAGCTAGCCTTCACAATCAGCATTAGACATGCGGAGAAGAGCAGATCTTGCTTTCCAGCAGAGATGCTAGACTAAGAGGGGACCTTTCTGAGGACTCCATAGGAAATTAAGGCCCCCTCATATTGGAAGAGTAAGTTGTCTTGTCCATATTTGTTCCCTACATACATGCTTCACTACCATCATATATTGTTTATTTCCACTCTTATAGACATTGCATGTATTTGTAGGACAATGCACAGATTTATAGTGGGAATGTTAGTAGCTTCTGGTCTTACTCTTCCATTTTAGAAAATTTCTTTGTTATGTGCAAATTGTGATTATTATTTTTTTTGAGGAGGGAAGGCAGGGCAATTGGGGTTAAGTGACTTGCCCAAGGTCACATGGCTAGTTTTGTGTTAAGTGTCTGAGGCTGGATTGCTAATTGTGATTATTAACTGACAATGTGAAGTAAACTAGCAAAGGTTATATAGATTATATGTGAGAATCTAGGGAAGTAGTCAATCCTCCAGGAATACAATCTGAAAACCCATGAGTGTTGAGTCAAGTGAGTAGACCAGAAAGGGTCCTACAGGGTGAAGAGGCTAGAAGAAAGGAGATCAATTAGAAGTCTGTTATAATTATAATGAGAGATGTTGAAGACTTGAACAAGCATGTCAGAAATGTGGGTGAAGGAAGAGATTTATGCAAGAGATATTGTTAAGGCAGAATCAACAAGATATGACAACTGATTGGATCTGGTGAGTGAAGAAAAGGAAAGAGTCAAGAGTGACTGTAAAATGATCAATTAGGTGACAGGAATGACAGCATGCTCAATAGAAATAGGGGGGATTTCAGGTGAGACATGTTTGGGAGAGAGATAATTGTTTTGCCTTGGACATGCATTGAAGGTGTTCAGCTGGCAGTTGAGAATGACAAACTGGAGTTAAGGAAAGAGATGAAGGCTGCATGACATGGGGGTCATCACCAGAGAGATGAAGACTGAACTTGTAGTAGATGGAGACGTTGCTAAGGAAGAGTGTAGAGTGATAAGATAAGAGGTTTCAGAACAGATATTTTGGGGACCACCTCACTAAGAGGGAAGATTATGGAAGATATTCTAACATTGGAGACTGATCTGTCAGAGAGGTCAGAGGAGAAGTAGGAGATTACAGTGCCTTAGAACCTAAAGGAGAACACTGAAGAAGAGAAGGTGGTTTAGACTATCAGAAACGTTGAGGAGAATAATAACTGGGAAATGGCCAGAACTGGCCAGTGAGGGGCACGTTCATCAGAGCTGGTAGTTAGTGGCACCTTCATCAGAGCTGGTAGTTAGTAGATTATTGGTAAACTTAGACATGAGTTTCATTGGAATAGTGGGGCCATGGTGGGGCTAGATTTCAAGGGGTTTAAAAGTAAGTGGAAGGAAATAATGAGTAGAGACAATTTTTTTCCTATGAGTTTGGCTGTGAAAGGAAAGAAAGATAGGAAATGATGGCTTCCTGAATCTGTGCTACATTCTCATTTTTTTTTTCAGTTATCCATCCTTGGGACAAACTGAAGTATTTGGCCTACATAGCCATCCAGTACAGTGACTCGGTGGGAATAATCAGCCTCTCTAAGAAAAGACAAACATAATAAATGTTGGCAAAGGACACACTTCACCCTGAATAGATAATCCATTGAAATATCTGGACATTTGGTTAATGTGGTCTCAAACTCTGGGTATTTGGATAAATCTATATAAAATTGATTAAAATCTTTGGTTTTCATTTAGATGATTGATGTGATGCATGCATAATGGGGGAGACCAATAAAGGTTGAAGCATTGGAGAGCTGAAGACAGAGATATTTAAAAGGAAGCTGATTGTTAAAGTGAAACACACTGGAGCGGACTTATGAACTGGTTTTGGAAGCAGAGTTACCCACAGAATTCCTAAAAGTAGTAGTATCAAATGGCAAGTTGGGTCAGTAAGTGCCAAGGAAGGAAAATCAAATGAATAAATGCACAAATAAACACACATATACATATCTATCTATCTATCTATCTATCTATCTATCTATCTATCTATCTATCTATCTATCATCTATCTATCTATCTATCTATCTATCTATCTATCTATCTATCTATCTATCTATCTAATTGATTCTGTTATTATATTAAAGACTGAATCACATAATACTGGATTCATATCCTGATTATATTATTAAAGAACCAATTAATTTTCCTTGCCATGTACAAAGTTTTATGCAAACCATTTTATAGATGAAATAATGAAGAACTGGGGGGCAAATTAGAGCTCTTTCCTGAGTAGTGATGATTTTCAGAGTCAAGGTGAGTTCTACAGTATTATGTTTCCCTTTTGCTGTATGTCATAGTCATGGAAAATTAATGTTCTCCTTGGTGAATATCATTACTTTTCCAAAGACAGTCAAATGAAATGATTAATCTAGAAGAGGCAATTGCAGAATAGCTAGTGTAGAAGATGAATGAAATGATGATATCAATGACATATTGAATTTCTCTTGAAATAAGAATGTCATTAATATTAGAAAATCATTCATCAGCTGTGAGCTACTCTTGAGACAGGAAAGCTGTCAGCTTGAGGAGGCTTTGAGGTAATAATTTAGAGTAGAGTTGTGCAATAGCAAATCAGTAGATTTATTGGTTTATCTAAACTGAGCTATTATCAGTGGGTTAGTTAGACATTTTTCTTGTCTCCTATCTTCTGTCTGACTCTCTCACCTCTCTTTTCCATGCCAATGTATCTCATTCTCTGACATCTCAGAAAGCTTTTGCATTTTGATGTTTTCAGTCATCACCTCTATGTTTATTATTCCCAAATCAGTATCGCCAATTGTTTGCCTCTTACTGGAATTTGACTTGTACATCTTCAGCTGCCTGGTGACCAAAATTTCCACTTTGTTTCCCCATTGTCATCAGAAATTCAACAATTTCTAGTAAAACTTAGTGATTTCCCACAAAATTACTTCTTCCTGTTAATTTTTTTTTATCAATGGCACCACCATCCTTCCAATCATTAAAGTTGATAAAACATGTTATTTTTGCATCTCTCTTTTTCATTCCAATATTCTGTAAGTCACTGAGGTCTATCAATTCTTCCTTCAATATCATCATCACATATCTATTCTCTTCATTCCCACTGCTAATATACTAATCCAGGTCCTTTTATTCCCAATAATCACATCAAAATTTTTTATACACATAACCAAGTATTTTGCCACATGGGGGGAGTAAATTAGAATCAGTGTCAGAAACTATAGCATTTGGCAATATGTTCCATTATACAGTAACAGGGAGGTAATTATTGTAAAAGATTTGAAAAAAATCTAGTAGGACAAGCCAAGATGGCACAGTAAGAGGAAACAACATAGCCCAGGTCCCCCGAGAACTACGCCTACAGAGATCTCAGAAGAGCACCAGACCAAGTAGAGATCTGAAATCTTAGATGAAACCATAATGAGTCAACTTTCAAGCACAAGATCACAATTTTGGGGCATAGGCAAGTGACCAGAGCAGGAACCATGGAACAGAAGTTGCCTACAATTGAGGACCCAAATCCCAGGAGTAAAACAAGATTTTAGTGCTGTGTATCTGACCCCAGAGAGGGGATTTGGACCTCAGATTGAACTCCTGTATGCAGGGGACATGGCACTGTCACTCAAACCCAGGAAAATGAATCTCATAATCCTGGGTGGTAGAGCCAGGTTACAGTGCTATCTCACTAACCCATGGGAGGAAATCTTAGAACCAGACCCAGGGAACAGAACAGAGCCAAAGCATTGTGACTCTAATCCAGGAGGAGGAATCTATGAGTCAGACTCTGGGAACAGAACAAGCCATAGTGTTGTCCCTGGACCCAGAGAGAGAGAATAGGGGTAAGGGAAAGGAATAAGCATTTATTAAGTGTTTACTATGTACCAGGTACTGTAATAGGCACTTTGTAAATATTTCATTTTATCTTCCTGGTAAAGTTGCATGATTAGCCCCTTTTTACAGATGAGGAAACTGAGGCAGACAGGTGCTAGCTGTGTTGACCAAGATCACACAACTAGGAAGTTTCTGAGCTGGACTTGAATTCAGGTCTTCCTAACTCCAGGTTCAGCATTCTAGCTATTGTGCCACCTAGCTGCCTTTGGAGGCAATGCTGTCACTCTGAACCTACAGTTTGCTAACAGGTTGTTATCAACAACTGACTCCTTAAACACAACACAGGGCCAATTCTATAGCTTTGTTGCCTAGACCCAATCTAGGGTACAGAAGCTAGAAATCCCAGGAAGGCAGCTACTAGAATGTGCCCTTGGTCAGACCACATAGGGTCCTTTTAAAGTTTATTACTACTTGGTTCAAGACACTCTAGTGGACTTTGAAGAATATAGCAGATAATACTCAAAGAATGTAGTGGCAAGAGAAAACATGGGTAGGAGAAAGGGAGGAAAAAAAGAGAATAGATTCAGGAATTAGTTATAAAAATAATAAACTCTAAGATCAGAAGGGGGAGCACGAAGAGGGATTTAAAAGGAAAGAAAGGATAATAATCTGTTATAAAGAGGGGGTAGGGACCAAAGAGAGGAATAATGTGTAAGAGAATTGAAAGGAAGGAAATCCACAATTAAGAATCATAACTGAATGTGAATGAGATGAACTCACCCATAAAAATGGAAGAGAAGAGCAGAATGGGTTAGAAAGTGCAATCCCAAAATATGTTGTTTACAAGAACCACACTTGAAACATAAAGATTAACACAGAGTTAAAATAATTGGTGAAAGCAAAGTCTATTATGTTTTCATTGGACTCAAAAACACAAATCAGAATCTCGGAGTAGGAAATAGCAAAATTGGCCTCATTTAAAGGAGATAAACATGGAAACTACATTATGAGGAAAGGTATTTTAGGCAATGACTGATATCATTACCTGACATATTTGGACCAAAAAGCACAGGATCTAAATACTCGAAAGAAAAATTAATTGAATTTCAGGGAGAAATGAACAGTAAAACTATAATAGTGAGGGACCTCAGTGCATCCTTTTCAGAGTTACACAAATCTAACCAAAAATAAAAAAGAATTTAATGATCTAAACATAATTTTAGAACATTTTAGTTACACTTATGTAAATTATTGAATTAGAACTAAAATGAATACTTACATACATAACACACATATTTCTTAGCTATACCTTTAAAAATTGACCATTTTAAGGCATAAATCATAAACAAATGAAGAAAAGTGGACATTTTAAACATATATTTTACTGATCACAATGAAATAAAATGATATTTTAAAAAGTTGATGAAGAAAGGATTGAAAATTAAGTGGAAACTAAATAATGTAATCTTAAAGAACTGGTGAGTTAAAGAACAAACAATAGAAATTATAGCTTACTTCATTGAATATAATTACAATTTTAAATATTTATGTAAAATTGAGAACCAAAATTTTATTAAAAGGGAATAAACTAGAATCCTTTCTAATTAGTTCAGAAGCAAAGCAAGGTTGTCCATTCTTACCATTACTATTTGATATAATGCTGGAAATGCTAGCTTAGCAATTAGATAAGAAAAAGAGATGGAGGTAATAAGCATATGCCAAGAAGAAATAAAAACATTTATTTTTTCATATGATATGATTATATACTTAGAGAATCTTAGGGAGTTATCTAAACATTCATCAAAAAAATTAAACTTCAGCATGACATTTATATATATATATATATATATATATATATATATATAACACCTAGCAGAAAGAGAACCCACTTAAAATAACTATAATGTATAAAATATTTGAGAATCTACCTACTAAGATGCACCCTAAAACACTCTTCACACAAAATACAGATTTAAATAATTGGAGAAGTAGAAAATGGTCATAGGTAGACTAAGAGGATATAATGAAAATGACAGTACTACTCAAGTTAATCTACTTATTTAGGGACATACTAATCAAACTACCAAATGATTACTTTTTTAAAAGTATAAAACATCAAATTCATGTGGAGGAACAACATTTGTTCAAGAGCATCAAATAAATGAAATGAAATGAAAATGAATGAAAACATGGGAAAGAAGGGAGGCTAGCGGTGCCAGATCTCAAACTCTACTACAAAGCAATAATCATCAAAAGAATTTGGTACTGATTAAAAAATGGAAAAGTCAAACAATGGAACAGATTAGATATAAGAACATAACATCATGAAGCAAATGATCATATCAGTTTGGTATTTGATAAATTCAAAGACTCCATTTATTGGGGTTAAGGACTCACTATGTGAAAAAAATGCTAGGAAATGGTACTGCAGTTTGGTAGAAGTTAAGTTTGGACCAGTCATTCACATCACATACCAAGATAATCTCCAATAAGCATATGATAATAGATTTCAAAGTTCAAATCACAAACAGAATTAGAAGAAAAAATAAGAAATTACTTTTCAGATCTATGGATAGGGAAAGAGTCAAGATCAAACAATGAATAGGGAGTCACAAGACAAAATGAACATTTTGATTATATTAGATTAAAATATGTTTGCACAGATAAATCCAATGCAGCTAATATTAGAAGAGAAATAATTAGCTGAAAAAATCTTTACAGCAAGTTTCTCTGATAAAGCTTTATTTTCAAGATATATAAACAACTGATTAAAATTTATTAGAATATAAGCCGTTCATCAATTGACAAATGGTTAAAGGAAATAAATAGGCAATTAAGGAAAGAAATCCAAGTTTTCTATAGCTGTATGAAGAAAAAAAATTTCCAAATAATAATTAAGTAATGCAAATAAACCAAATTTGAGGTTCCAGTCCATACCAACTAGATAAGCAAAGTTGACAATAAAGAAAAAATGCAAATATTGGAGGGCCGGGGGAAAATAGACTTATTGATGCACTATTGGTATGGTGATGAATTGGTCCAGCATTCTGGAAAACAATATGTCTAAAAAGTGACTGAACTATGCATTTTCTTTAGAATTACTAAGTCTATATCCTAAAGAGAGTAAAGGCAGAGGAAATGTACAGAAATATCTATAGGATCTCTTCTGGTAGAGACAAAGAGTTGGAAACTAAGGGGATGTCCATCAACAGGGAATGGCTGAACAAAATATACTACATGAATGTAAAAGGAACCCTATTGTTCTGTAAGAAATGATGGAAAAGGGGGGGGGGATACGTGGCATAGTGCATACAGCACTAACCTGGGAGTCAGGAGGACCTAAGTTCAAATCTGATCATGAATACTTCCTAGCTGTGAGACTCTGGGCAAGTCACATAACCCTGATTGCTTCCAAAAAATTGTTTTTAAAAAATGGAATGATGAAAGATACAGTTACAGAGAAACCTGAGAAAGTTTGGGGTGGGGAGGATAGGAATGAGGTCTATTTCGGGTATAGGGAGAATGTAGCCTATTTAAAGACCCAGAGAAAGAATATAGAATTTCATACAGGGGAGACAAAAAACAGGTCAGTTTGATTGGAATATAGCACGCATCAGGTGAAACAATCTGCAATATGCTTAGAAAGACAGATTAGAGCCAAGTTGGAAAGGATTTTAAGCAGGTGAGTTTGTATTGTCTGCTCATGACAATGGGAAGCCATTGAAGCTTTTTGAGCAGGGGCATGACATGACCAGACCTGAGCTTTAAGAATAGAATATAGATGTAAAGATTCAAGCTTTGAGGATAAGAATTCATTGTTTGGCAAAAATTGTTGGGAGAACTGGAAAGAACTCTGGCAGAAGTTGAGTATGCTCTAATATACCATTTATGAATATAAGGTCAAAATGGATACATAATTTAGGCATAAAGGGATATATCATAAGTAAACTAGAAGAACATAGAAAATGTTACCTATCAGACTTATAGATAGAAGAAGAATTAAATAAGAGATATTGTGAGATGGATAATTTTGATGACATTTAATTAAAATGATTTTATACAAATGAAACAAATATAGCCAAGATTAGAAGGAAAGCAGAAAATTGGGGGGGGGAAATTTTTATAGAAATTTTATAGATATAAAATTTATCTATCTAAATATCTATATGTCTATCTAAAATATAGATATAGAAAAATTTTATAGATCTAAATATTTTATATTTTATATCTTGAATAAAGGACTCATCTCAAATAAATAGAGACCTTTGTCAAATTTATAAGTATATGAGTCATTCCCCAAATGATAAATGGACTAAAGAAATGAACAGTTTTTTTGATGCAGAAATCAAAGCTATAGTCACATGAAAAAGATGCTCTAAATAATTATCAATTAGAAAAATGCAAATTAAAACAACTTTGAGGTGTCATTTCACACCTATCAGATTGGTTAAAATGATAGAAGGGAAAAATGACAAATGTTGGAGGGAATGTGGAAAAATTGGGACACTAATACACTGCTAGTGAAACTATGGAGTGATCCAACCATTTTGGAGAGTAATCTGGAATTATACCCAAGGAGTTATTAAAGTAACTATACCCTTTGACCCAGCAATATCACTCTTAGGTCTGCTTCTCAAAGTGATCAGGGAAAAAGGAAAAGAACATATATGTTCTAAAATGTTTAGCAGCTCTATTTGTGGTGGCAAAGAACTAGGAATGGAGGTGATGCCCATTAATTGGTGAATGGCTGAACAAGTTGTGGTATATGATTGTTATGGAATACTATTGTGCTATAAGAAATGATGAGTTCAATGATCTCAGAAAAACATGGAAAGACTTGCACAAAATAATGAAGAGTGAAATGAGCAGAACCAAGAGAATATTGGATACAGTAATAGCAATATTTTTCAAAAGATAACTGTGAATGACAAGCTATTCTGAGTATTATAAATACTTAATTCAAATACAAAGGTCTTATGAACTTATAAATAGAAGTATACATAGTATGGTTTTGCATTATGATTATGGTAGAATGATTAATTGGGGTACAGTGTCTGCCTGAGCAGAGGGAACAGAGGCACAGTTCAAGTGCAAAACCTGGAAACATTTATTGGAAAGTATAACATGCATGTGTGGGGAAAAATACAACCTAGTCTGCTGCTCCAAAGACTGCAGGATTAGGAAATGGTTTATATGCTTTTATAACAAAAGAAGGCAGGATAATAGGAGGAATACATAGTACCTGGAGCTAGGATGTTTGTGCAAGTTCTGTCCATTTGGGGCTTGTATGGATGGACCAGTTTGAGCCAGCCCTGTGGTTGCTGGCATAGCAGAGATACTCTACAAAGGATCACTGGTATGTCAAGCTTGAGCAACACTCATTCTGCCTCCTTATTGGTTAGTTTTGATTCCTAGGCTATTTCAACCTTTTCTCAATGACAAGGAAGCTCAAGGAAGTGAAGATGATTAGTAAATTCATTATTCATTCCATTTCTATAATATATATATATATATATATGCACATACACATATATATACACATATGTGTATGTGTAGATATATGTACATCTACCTATCTATATAAAATGGTGACCTTCTCTAGTGTGGGGGAAGGAGGGAGATAGTTTGGAACTTAAAATGTAATAAAAAATTAAATAAAATTAAGTTTAAAAAAAGATTACAAATATGGCACTTGTGTGGATGATTGGAGAGAGGAGAGACTGGATGCAGGGAGACAAATTAGAAGGTCATTGTAGTAGTTCAGTTAAGACATGCTGAGGACCTGGACTGTGAAGACTCTGATGTGAATAGAGAAAAGAGTAAATGATTAGGGAATGACTCATATTCTTATAGATTTGACAAAGTTCTTTATATATTTAAGATGTGAAACTTTTGTCTGAAAAACTGTCTATAAATTTGTCCCTGTCCCAAATTTTCTGTTTTCCTTCTGATCTTGGCTACATTTGTTTTATTTGTACAAAATCTTTTTAAATTTAATGTAATTGATAAATGGTCAGAGGATATGAATAGGCGTTTTCCAATGAAGAAATCAAAACAATTTGTAGTAATATGAAAAAATGCTCTAAATCATTATTGATTAGAGAAATAGAGATTAAAACAACCTTGAAATATCATTTTATACCTATTAGATAGACTGAAATGATTTAAGGTGAAAGTGAGAAATGTTGGGGGTGTTTGGAAAAATTGGGACATTAATTCATTATTGGTGAAATTGTGAACTGATTCAACCATTTTGGAGAGTAATCTGGAATTATGCCCCCAAAATTATTAAACTACCTGTTCCTTTTGCCCCAGCAATACCACTACTAGATCTATTTCCAAAGATGATTAAGGAAAAAGGAAAAGAACATATATGTTATAAATGTTTATAGCAGCTCTTTTTATGGTGGCAAAGAACTGGAAATTGTAGGGCTGTCCACCAATTAGGGAATGGTTAAACAAGTTGTGGTATGTAATTGTGATGGAATACTACTGTGCTATAAGAGATGATGAGCTCAATGATCTTAGAAAAATGTGGAAAGACTTGCATGAAATAATGGAGAGCCAAATGAGCAGAACCAAGAGAATATCATATACAGCAGGGTTCCTTAAACTGTTTCCACTCAGGACTCCTTTTCCTGTTTGGGCAGCCTTTGTTGGCATTGTGTGGCCTGAAGGCATGCTCAGTGCAAAGTGCGCATGCTTTGTGTTCAGAACCAAGGCTGCAGTGAAGTTGTGGGATGAAACATAGGCAAGTGCTGTCAGAAATATCTTGGATTTATTATGTGTTTGATTTTGAATTAATTTTTGCCTGTTTCATATTCAGAAACTTTTACTGTTACCAAATATTTCATGACCCCTTGGGGTCATGACCCACAATTTAAGAAGTGCTGGTATACAGTAAATTTTAAGGACAACTGTAAACAAACAAGCCATTTTAACTAACCAACCCAAATTAGCTCTCTCTCTCTCATTCTCTGTGTGTGTATATATATATATGTATATATATATATATATATATATAATTTTACATATATACCTATTTGTATTTAATGGTAGCCACCTGTGAGGTGGGAAGAGGGGGGAAAAGAGGGGGGCAAAATAAATTTACAAGAGAAATTTGTGTATTTAAAAGGATTTGCAAGGGGCAGCCAGGTGGCTCAGCGAGTAAGAGCACTGGCCCCAGTGTCGGGATGACCTGGGGATTGAATCCGGGCTCAGATACTTAGCACCACACCCAGAAATAACTGGCCATGTAACCTTGAGCAAGTTACTTAACTCCATTTGCTTTTAAAAAAAAAGGATTTGCAGTTTCATATGCAATCATCTTTTTTACTGTGCTATGTTTTGGAAATGCTTGCTTTATTACATAAATTTTTAAAATAATTAATCATTTTTTTCAAAAGAGAAAAGACTAAGTGATTAAGAGATGTTGAGAAGGTCAAATAAAATAGACACAGAAATTGATTGGCTATGCTACAGCTGAGTAAGGGTAAAGAGTGGTTGTGATTCTGGATGGCTAGAAGGATTGTGGTACACTTGATGGAAATATAGAAGTTAGGAGGATAGATTTAAGGGAAAGACAATGGAATCTGTCTTGAACTTGTTGATCTTCAAATGGCTAAGGGCATCCAGCTGGAGATGTTCAGCACAGTTAGACATGCAGGACAGGAGTTCAGGAGATGGATGAGGGTTAGAGATATAAATTTGGTAGTTGTCAGCAAAGAGATGATCCACAAGGGCAGAATTATTTTCATTTTTTCTTTGCATCCCCAGAAATTAGCATAGTGCCTAGAACACAGTGAATTAATAAATTAACTCAAGACAATTAATAAATTAACTCAAGACAATAAATTTAGGTACTTAATAAATTAGGGCACTTATTAAGTCACTCTTGAATAGAATTTAATGTTAAACAGGGGATTTTTGTTCAGGGGTAGATCAGACCAGGCTTTAAGGTCCTTCCTTAACTTTGAGATTCTATGAAAATAACTCTAGGAGATGAGAGGTTCAAGGGAAGTCCAGCTGATATGCCAACCCAGTGCATTTTTATTTTAAGGTTATACTAAGTTGTGGTGGTTGCTTTGCTGATAACTCAGCTACAGTGTTTCAAATCACTCACTTTTCATCTCCTCCCCCATCAGGAAAGTCATGTTAGAGTGGGTTCAGCCACATGCAAGCAGAATACATATGGTACAGCAAGATAGAAGTATCTAGGAGGAGTCACTCACATAAGATCTTCTTCTTCTCTTGGCCCAGTACCTCTTTGGGGTGTCCTGGACATGTTACTGCCTTGCTCAAGAAACTTAGGGGCTTCTTATTAGCACTAGGATAAACTACACACTCATCTCTTTTGCCTTTAAAGCCCTCCACAATGTAGCTACAACTTGCCTTTTTAGGTTATTTATATATTCCCCTCAGGCTTTACAGCCAAAGTGACTTTTTTTGTTTTTATTTTTTAGAGGGGGGAAGGTAGGGCAGTTGGGGTTAAGTGACTTGCCCTAGATCACAGGCTAGTTTTTATATGTGTGTGTGTGTGTGTGTGAAGTGTCTGAGGCCGGATTTGAACTCAGGTCCTCCTGACTCAAGGAATATGGTCACATTAAATACCTTTCCTGGGAGGGTTTGAGGTAGGGATCAACATATGGATATAAAATGCTCTTAATTTTTGATGAATTTAAAAGTGAACCATGGGACCACAAAAGGAATTTTACCAATTCACTCTCTACCTTATTAATGACTGGTGCATTAAAAGGTGCCTGGATTTGGGATTGATTCGGTATTAAAGGCCTCTAGCTTCCTTTGTCCTTTTGAGCATAAAACTTGTTCAGTCATGTTCAACTCTTTGTGACCCCATTTAAGATTTTCTTGGCAGAGATACTGGAGTGGTTTCCCATTTCCTTCTCCAGCTCATTTTACAGAAGAGGAAACTGAGGCAGACAGGGTTAAATGACTTACCCAGTGTCACAAAGCTACTACTTCGTGTCTGAGACTAGATTTGAACTCAGAAAGACAAAATCTTCCTGACTCTAAGCCTGGCAAGCTATCCACTGTACTATCTACTTGCCAAGTATAAAGCTAATTAAGTCTCAAAATCCACAAGTCACCCAGGACAGTCTGGAGCCCTAGCAGAACTGATCAGCTCCTCAATGGACCTTAACTGGACTGTAGTAATTCTCAGATGAAGATAAAAGGAACCCTGGCTAGTGATGTGAGAGAATGGAAACTATCTTTGTTGTATCTTTTATTTTAACATCTATAAATTGTGATCAAAAGCTGTGTCTCTTTCTCCCCAACCCAAATGGCCTATTATGCAAAGCTTGCCTGGAAACCTCTTGCCATATACATTTTAGGTTCGTATGTGATATGAATATATTAAATATACGTTGACAGGAATGATTGCCACTCCTTCAAGCTGTTTTTTCCCCATTTCTTCAACAAATACTATGTGATTGGCAACATTAATTATGCCTTGTTATGTTAAAAAGAAAAGAAAGAAGTAGCAGACATCAAGAATAATATAATCTTTATCCTTGTTTCCTGGACAGTCTGAACTCAAGTTGTGAACACCAAACATTTCTACCCACGAGAGGTCAAAAGCAAGGGCAAGAGATGTCCCTGGGATTGTCTCCTGAATGTTCTGTGCTGGGGGTAGGGTAGGGTAGATTGAGGAACAGGTTTAGTCCACAGATAATGACCATGAAATATATTGAGGTTTTGAATTGGTTCCTGCTGTGTGGTATTGGACAAGTGGAGATGGGGTTAAAGATGGTAAACTGGGCAAATCTAGTTGGCAGTATTCCATGAATTGGAGTATATATATAAAACATATATTCACCCACATACATATACATATATAAAATTCTAACTAAAGAATCTATTACATATGTATATGCATGTTTATGTATATCTATAAATATACATTTGTATATATGTGAATGTGTGTATATATACAACATATATGTATTTCTAACAAAAGAATCCATTTATGAAAGATAATCTTTTGTTAGATGCAGAAGCAAAATGTAAGAAAAGCAATCTCCACCAGATGGCTCCCATTTCCCAATTTTTATTTTTCATTCCTGATGCACTAAAGCTCAGTTTCTGAAAAGCAGGCAGATGTTCATTAGGGTAGCAATTCGGCATATCATCTAGTATCCCCGAACATGCGTGGAATAATAGTGAGGGCCAATCCAAACATGACAAACACTTTCTATCCTTACCACCTGAATCAATCAGTGCCTTTTCTTCCATTCCCCACCCTCCCCCTTCACCCTCTCAATCCTGGCAGACTTCCAGACAAGCACTGCATTTTAGAGAGCTAAAATACTCACATTAAGTGTTTAAAGCAAGGTCTTGAAATAAGTTAGGCAAAGGGGAGAATTCTTTTATCATGAAAATGAATAGCATCCCATTATCTGACAGAGACCAATGATTGGGATCTCATTTGTCCACATACCCTGTCATTTTCCCTAAAAGCCTACCATTCTCCCTCAACTTCTCAGGATGATTTTCTGGCCTATCAAGCTAATCTTCTCTTTAATTGAGTGCTTTATCTTTAAATGCACATAGTGGACATGAGGGCTTCATTTCCCCCTCTAAGCTGGATTTAGTATTTCCTGAATCTGAATTTCCTGAAAGCTAGGAAGGGACCCCCTCTTTACCTTACCCCATTTTTTCCCTTGGAGCTGAGTGTCCCCTCAGCTCCAGAAGGGAAACCCATCTAGTTGGGATAACCAACTCATACACTTTCCTGCTTTTACCTGAGATACCCGAAAAGAAGAATTCTATTGAATAACTACAGGGCCATGACATTTACCATACCAAATACTGGGATGTACACTATTCCCAAGCTCCCCACTCACAATCCAAATGAGGGTCAGCATTACTCTGTGACAGCTCCAGGACTGTGATCCCCATTTCTTACCTAATGTAAGATTTTAAGTAACTTAAAAAAAAATTTAGCCTGGCATATCAACTATGACTGGGAAAATCAGGAAGATCAGTTTTAAAAACATTTTTATTGATAACTTTTATTTTTGTATCACCTATACTACTTATTATATTCATTGAGAATAAATCTCAACCATCCTTTATAAAGAATAAAAATAAGAGAAAAACAGGGGAAAATGAACCAATATATTGAAAAAAAAACCAACCCTGATTTTATGTGCAATGTTCAACATTTATAGTCCCTCAACTTTGAAAAGAAGCAGGTTGAAGTACCTTCTAGTGTTTCTTCCTTCAGGCTTTTCTTGAACATTATAACTTTGTGGAACTCAATTCTGATTGTTTTATTGTTCTGCCCAATTAGATTCTTTTCCTGGTTCTGCTTACTTTACTTTATGTCAATTTGTATGCCTTCCTAGGCTTCTCTACATTCATCTTATCTATTCTTTCTTATAGCACAGTAATATTCCATTATACTTATATACGTCAAATTGTTTTTCCATTCCCTAGTTGATGGGAATCTATTTTGTTTTCAGTTCTTTGCTACTATAAAAAGAGCTTCTATATAAAAAATTCTGGTATGTATTGAGACTTTCATGTTATCATTGATTTTCTTGGGGAGTCTGTGTCTAGCACTGAGATTTCTAGACCAAAGGGCACAAACATTTTAAGCACTGTCTTTGCATAATTCCAAGTCATTTTCCAGAATGGTTAGACATATTTGCAGTTCCACCAAAAGTACATTAGTACTCCTGTCTTTCCACAGCCCTTCCAACATTGATTATTCTCAACTTTTTTTTTTTAATCTTTGCTTATCTGCTGGGTATGAAGTGAAATGTCAAAATTGTTTTGATTTTCATTCTTCTTATTTTCAGTCATTTGGAACATTCTTTCATATAGTTATTAATACTTTCCAAATTTCATTTTGAGAACTGATATTTCCTATCCTTAGACCACTTTTGTCCTAGGGCATGTCTTTAGGTCATACATTTCTATTGGCTGACTAAATAACTTGGAATTCATACCCTATTAGAGATAGTGCAAAGATTTTTCCCTCAGTTGATTGTTATCTTCTTGTCTTACCTTTTTGTGTGAAAGCTTTTTGATTTTTTGTGTAATTAAAATGATCTATTATTTCTTTTGTAAATAAGGCAGTTTTTTTAGAATTAAAAAATAAGAGGAAATATATAGCAAAGTGAATAGGAATCCATCCATAATATAAAGAAGGTATGTTCAACTCTTGTCTCAGACATATACTGTAGTGTACCTGTTTATACACAATCACACCAACATTGACATTAATCTTTTTTGATTATTTTTGTGAATTTCATGAGTGTAAGATAGTTCTACAGAGTTGTTTTAATTTACATTAATATGATTTTTAGGAAGCTTGAGTATTTTTGTGGTAATCAAAAATTTGTGTTTTTGTGTTTATTCTTTCAAGAAAACAATCATATATAAATCCATACCACTTTTAGCTTTACAGGGTTTTTGTTGTTTAGTCATTTTTCAGTCATGTCTGACTCTTTGTGACCTCATTTGGGTTTTCTTCACAAAGATACTGGAGGAGTTTGCCATTCCCTTCTCCAGGTTATTTTACATCTGAGAAAATGGAGGCAAACAGGGTTAAGTGACTTGCCCAAGGTCACACAGCTAGCAAGTGTCTGAGGCTGGATTTGAACTCATGAAGAGGAGTCTTCCGGACTCCAGGCCCAACACTCTACCCCCTGTACCACCTAAGATGATTTACAAGGTACTTTTCTTAGATTATTTTCCTTGATCCTCACAATAGCCTGGCTAGGGTCCAGGGCTTATTAACATTATTTTACATATGAAGGAAAAGAGGCTCTGAGTCATTAAGTGACTTGCCCAAAACCACCCAGCTGTTAAGTATCAGAGACAGGATTTGAGCATCACTATAAGTCTATACTCACTGTTAGTTGTAATGATAAGGGAATTTGAAGATCTTCCCTGCCCCTTAATGTGCCTCACATGGAGCCCAACAAGAGAAGCTTGCTTAGGGGAGGCTTGTTTTTCAGGAAGGGCCACAGCTTTTGTTACTTTGTAATTGGCCAGTGGGTCATGAAGGTTGTGATATCTTCTGACCCTGAAGAAGCTACACACACACATACACACCCTGAGGTGAGGTTGTGCTTTGGGGTTCACTTATGGGAAGAGTGGTGTGATTTGGCTAGATGAGACTCTGGGAAGCCATTGAGCCCCCCAGCTTTGAAATTCCAGATGTTGATGCTTCTCTCTCTGGTAACTATGTATGTATGTAATGATCAGACAGCTGGAAGCCCTGTCTGTTGGTCTATTGAATTGTGTTATTTTCTCTGTATTTTTTGTCTGCTTCTGTTTATATTTTCTGAAGTTCATGATGCTGACTTTTCCCCCTGAACTAAATGAATAATACATATGTTTGATTAAAATAAGATTGTTGACCCCTTTGAGTTGCTTTCCTTCAGAAATGCAGATCAAAGAAGCTAGCAGCCTTCTTGGGTTTGCTAGGGTGCTTGCTGTTATACCTGTTCATGGCCTTTTACTACTTATCCATTGAAGAATGAATCTAATTCCTATGAATTTGTTCCATTTCCTTATAGCTTTTGGATTTCAGATTTTTATCAGGAACATTTATGTCAAAGGTTGTTTCCTCATGAAGTATCTTGCCATTTAATTTTTAAATGCTTTTTTTTTGGTGTGCAAAAATTATTTTTATCTCAGTCAAGAATTCATCAAGTGCTGACTGACTCTGTTGCAGGGGCAATGTATACAAAGACAGAAAATAAAACAATTCTTACTTTTGAGGAGAGCAACTAGCTGGTGCAGTGGAGTAGATAGGAGATAAAGTGTCATAAGTGAGGAACAACCACATAGTTCAGGAAAAGGAGTAATACATTATGAGACTGCAAAGATAGGGTGGAGCTGTGTGATGAAGGGATCTGAAAGCTAAAGAACAGAATTTATATTTCACCCAAGATGCACTAAGGAGCCATTGGAGTTTATTGAGTAGGAGAATAACATGTTCAGATCTGTACTAAATAAAACTTACTATGGTAGTTGGGTAGCATATGAATTGAAGAAAGCTTCGCAGGGAGACCAATCAGAAATCCGTTGAAATAGTCTAGGTGGGAGGCAGTTAAAGTTTAAGTTAAGATCTCCTGTAATTTTTTCTATTTATTCAATAGAAAATAATTTTTTTCTTTTCTACAATTGCAATATCTATGCTATTCACCTTCATTATATATTTTGTGATGTATTTAAAAATTAATCTTTGATCCACTTGGAATTTATTGCACCATCTGATGGCTATATAATATTATATCTTGACAAACCAATCTAATTGTCTTAGCAATTTATGTTGAATAATTACTCTTTCCCAGTGTTTTATAATTTGGAATTTATTCTATGCCTTTGGTTCTAATTTTGGATTATCTATTTTTTCCATTGAGCTATTTTTAAAATATTTTAAACACCATATGATGAATCAAACAAAAAGATAAGCAAGGAAGAAATTACATATTTGAATGGAATGCTGTAGAGATTGGATGTGTTAGACATATGGAGAGAAATGAATGAAAAAATACATACATGCATTCAAAGAAGATGATCACATATTTTGGCATGAATAAGTAAGTGATAAATGGAAAAAAAACATGTTTTAAGCATAACATTAATAGATCATAAAGCAATAAACAGTAACAAGGAAAATGTGGTGAAAAGATGTAAGTCTATAAACAGTCTAAAAATGTATTGTTGCATAATATTTGGGTTAAAAAAAAAGAATTGTAGAAACAATAACAGATTCTGTTGAAGATCACACAGCAATAGAAATCTGACTTATCAAAATTTGTGGGATATAGCCAAAATAGTACCCAGAAGTAAATTTATATTCCTGAATGCTGATGTTAACAAAAAGGAAAGAGAGAAACTAGTGGTTTAGTTTGCAATTTAAAAACTGGAAAAATCAACAAATCAATATACCAAAAGTAAGAACTAATAAGAAAATGTCAAAATAAAAGAATAAATTCATAAGATAATGAACAAAATGGTAACTGAGTTGTTAAATGGCAAAAAGTTGAAAAATAGGGAAACTAACAAATTTAATTCAGAAAAGGCAGATGGAATGAGAAAGTTACTGAAATGAGAGGTTAGAAACAAATACAAAAGTAGCATGCTTTTAGAGACTATGTGTCAAAACTGAGACTATAAAATAAATTAATGAAAATTAACAAAAATTAAAAAAAAATAGACAGAATAAAAAAAAGATAATAACTAACTCAATATCATGAGGAAAAATTAAACTGTTCTTCAGTGAAGTGCTAAAAAACAGCTAGGAAATTTCAGCAGGACCAGATGGATCTGTAGGTAAATTCCGTCTAAGAACAAGTGATACTTTTTTATAGAATGACAGAAAAATTGTTTTCAAAAAAGAAAAAGACAGCATAAAGGCTAATATATTTTGTATCCTTAAATCTAGCAAAGATAAGGCAGAATATAGACAAATATAATTAAATATTATTATTTATATCAACTATTATATCAATTACATTTAATCAATATAAATATATATTTATTTTTAATAATACATAATATAATTATGTATGATTAAACAATATATTAATTTTATGGAATTGTAATTATATATGCCATTATAAATTATAATACTTTAATAATATAAACATGTAATAAATAATATAATTATGTAATATATTAAATAATTATATTTAATATGATTATAGATATAGAATCATATATTATGTTAATATTATTGCTACAAAAATATTAAATAAAATCATGGCTAACAGAATATAATAATTTGAGGGGAGGGAAGTAAGGCAGCTAGGTGGTACATGGAGTACATTAAACAATGAGCTTCTACTCAGGAAGACAGGAGTTCAAATCTAGTCACAGATACTTCCTAGCTTTGTGATCCTCAACTTAACACAACTTCTGTTTGTCTCAGTTTTTTTTTATCTGTAAAATGGTGATAATAATGACACCTGTATCTCAAACTTGCTATGAGGATAAAATCAGGTAATATTTGTAGAATGCTTTACAAACTTTAAAGCACTACGACTTCATTAATAGAGAGAAATATCTGTACTGATGCAGATCTGTGCCTAAAATTTATAGTCTTAGAAAGTTACTTTGAGTCACTGAAATGTTAAATGATTTTCTTAGGGTCACCCAACAATATCCATTAAAAAGCATTCCTTAAATCTGGTTCCTTAGGGGCTAGCTCTCTTTTCACTGTATCAGAAATGTCCAACGTTATTGCAGCCCTGTGGCCTGAAACACTCTGGAGTGCAGCCTGAAGCAGATGAAAATATAATTGGGAAATATCTAGCAAAATACATAAAAATATAATAGATCACAGACAATGTTAATAGATAGTTTTCTAAGTCAATATGTGGCCCGCAGGGGCCGTTATGTTTAATGACCCTTCCCATTTTTATTAGATTTTGACACCATTACACTTATACCACGTTGCCTTTCATGCACGTATTATAACAAAAATTATTCATTATCATCAATAGTCTTTATTTCTTATACACCTTTATTCATGACCTTCTTATTTTTCTTCTTCAAGGACCTAGCACTAAACTAAACATAATAATTACTAGATAAATGTTTATAAATGTTTTGTTTTTACAATCAATAAATAGATAAACTACTCATAGACAATTGAGATTATTGCCATTATTGTTCACTCATTGAGCTGTGTCCATGGATTTGTCTATGGGGTTTTTCTTGAGTTTAAATCTGGACTCACAAATTCACTAGATTTAAACTCAAGTCTTCCTGATTCCGGGCCTGATGCTCTATCCACCATACCACCTAGCTTCCCCTTTACCCATGTATTTAACTACAATAACTCACATTTATATAATGATTTAAGGTAATGAAGTCTAATCATATAGATTAATGAACAAAGGGGTTGAATAAGTGGTTTATCCAGTTCTGTTTTGCTTTGTGGGTTAAAAAAGTACTCTGGAAAGCCTTTAGAACTATTACTAGAAGTGTAAAAGACAGAGCAAATAATACCCACTAGGTCTGCCCACAATTTATCTAGTTAAACTATAATATTTCAGAGGAATTATGGTAGCTAAGTGGCATAGTGGATAGAGCACTGCGCCTGTAGCCAGGAAGACCTGAGTTCAAATCCAGCCTCAGACATTTACTAGTTGTGTGACCCTGAGCAACTCACTTCACCCTGTTTGCCTTTGTTTCTTTACCTAAAATGAGCTGAAGAAGGAAATGGCAAACCACTCCAGTATCTTTGCCAAGAGAACCCCAAAATGAGATAATGAAAAGTCAGACATGAGTGAAATGACTGAACAATGAAAATAACCTCATCCATGTGGGTGCCTTCCATTTGACCAGATTGCAGCCTGTTCTTGAACTGTTGTGTAGTCCTTATCCAGGGTCTCCAATTGACATTAAACAGAGGTTCTAACCAATATCCTTGGAGTTCTAGATAATTGCACAAATTAGAAGTACCAGTGCAGTACTCAGGCTCATTCTTATGACCACATGATCAGTGAATATCCTTTTCAAAACATACCAGAGAAGAAGTCTGCATTATTATGGTATTAAAAGATAAAATATGTTGATATTACTTTAAATTTGTTTCTATTTTATTATTTTTATGGTATTAACACTACATATATTTATGCATTTCTAGGTTTCTAAACTTTTTCTCTGTCATCTGTTGGCTTTCAGGTATCTTCTGTGGCTTTCACAAAACTCCCCCCAAAATCCCATTTAATTTCTTATGCTGACCCACGTTATATTGAAACCATGATAGGGAAAGTCATGATATTGAAGGGACTAGAAGACCAACCAGAAGGCTATTGTAATAGTCCAGGTGTGAATTGATAAAGGTCTGCACCAGGATGGTGGCAATATCAGAGGAAGAAAGGGATGTAGAAGAGAGATGTTATGAAGGTAAAACCGACAGGACTTTGTAACATATGACAGTGAGGGGTGTGGTGAGAGAGAATGAAGAGAGAACCTAGGCTGTGAGCCTGGGTGACTGGGAGGATTGTTTTACTCTCAATAAATAACTGGGAGGGTTTTAAGGGCTGGAAAGATATGGTCCTTTGCAAACCTTCAGTGCTATGGAAATGTTAGCTAGCATTACTTTCTTAAAATTATTATTATTAAAATCTCATAAAAGTAAATATGAGGTGGAGCTTCAAAGGGGGAAGGTGTGTCATAAAGGCCAAGAAATGGGACAAAATGGTGATGTGTAACTTGGGGAGTTGCCAGAAGAGAGAAGTCTAAAAGCCAGCACCCAGTGCCTAATGGGCTGAAACTTCATTCCAAGGTGCTTTTTTTTTTAAGCATCAGGAAGTTAATATGAGAAAGAGGTTACGAGTTCTACTAGGAATGCCAGGGGAATTGTTCTGAAATTGGACTTAACAGTTGTAGGTACATGCATGAAGATCCTCCGATTGTATGGAACTTGTACAATTACTATACATGCCTTGCCTGGCTAATAAAAGCTTTGAAAGGCAATAAGGGATAGTAGAAAGAGAGCTACACTTCAAGCACAGTAAGGAATAAACCGTGAGGAAAACAAATTTGAGAAGGTATCAGGATTCAATCTCAGTTCTTGCTCCGAGATCAATGACATTTCCATGATACCATGCTTACTGTTTCTACTACCCCTTGAGTAATAATTATAATGATAAAACTTCACTGTTTTAAAATCATTTTCGCATGCATCGTTTCATTTGGACCTTGCAACATTCCTGTGTGATAGGCAAGGCAAGTATTCCCATTTTAGAGCAGAAGAAAATTGAGGCACAGAAAGATTAAGTTTTTGCTTAAGGTCATGTAGCTAGTAACACTGATGAAACTAGAACCCAGGTCTCCTGAATTCTTGTCCAGTCCTCTTCCTTATCTCCATATAACACTACACACCAGTGCCTTTTCTAAGAGCTTGTTTACAATGAGAAGCTAAAGAAAGTCAATAAGTCTAACCATTTTAATTCAAGGGATCAACACTGTCAAAATCCCAGGATCAACATTCATGTTGTAAGCAGTTGGTTGGCTAAGAGAGAGTTTTTCCTAGGCCATTGGCTTGGGAATGGCAGCGGGGGAGGACCTGGACTGGTTAGCCTGTCTGGATTGCTTTGTTTGCCATCACACTTCTAATTTTGTTTCTCATTCTGATCAAATATGTTGAATGGACTGATTGCTGGTGAAAGTTGATGAATGACCAATTAGTAAAGCTGTTGAATGCAGCACCCAAGAAGCACCAGAAGAAAACAGAACTGAAGGAAGTCCCAGATTGGAATATTGTCAAAGTTATTAACAAATAAACTCAACTCTTGCTACCTGTTCTCTGATGTGACATTCCAAGAAAGTAAGCTTGCATTCATTCCTCCGTTTATGTATTCTACAATACATTATTTATTCATATATATACAATATATGTAATATATTATTATTAATAATCTATTATATATTTGCCAGGCACTGGGGGCACAAAGACGAAAATGAAACAGCTCTTGCCTTCAAGGAGATTATAGTCTACTGGGTCATTTCATAATAACAATACTAGGTGATCACAACTCCTTCCTTCTTTAGCTGATGGATGTTAGATCAGGTAGGCTTGTAGAAATGTGGTCCTTAATCTAGGAAATAAAACTAAGATGTGAAATTTGGAGGACTTGTTTTATTCTGGAATATTTGTCTCAGTCACCATCTAACTTAAACACAAGATATTAGAGTCGTAATGGACTTGACAGCTCATCTTATTCAACTTCCCTGTTTCATAGATGAGGAAATTGAGACCCAGAGAGATAAAGAGACTTGCCCAAGGTCACATGGATAGGCAATAGTAGAATCAGGACCACAATCTAGATTTCTCAACTCCTACTATAGTGTTCTTTTTATCAGTCTATGCTGTTGTCAATCTGTTTGATTTTTTTTGTCCCTCCTTTGACACCATCAGGAGTTAGTACTTTTGGTGTTTATTTGGGAAAAAAATGCTGGTATCAGAAATTTTATCATTAACCTCCTCCATTCAAAGTGATTAATATGTTATTCCATTTCCCACCATACACAGTACTCCAGTATGATGCTCTAAAGGGACTGGCCATGAACATACCAATAAAACTGACAATGGAATTATTGAGTGGGGAGATAGCTACCCTCACAGACTTTTTTTTAAAGTTTTATTGATATATTTTGTTTTGAAATTTCAAACATCATAAGAGGTCTCTTGTGATTAAGTGAAACAATTAAGTAAAACCAATAATACAGTGACTTCATCTCAAAGTGCTACCACATTCCACATCTTATAGCCCTCCCTTCTCTATTTTTTAATTAACAAAAATCTATTTTCTCTGCTTCTCACCCATCCCCACTCTATTGTAAAACAAAAGAAAATAAATTCCTTATAACAAATACGGTCAAACAAATACGGTCAAACAAATGTCAAACAGTTAAGCAAATGTTTCATCATTGGTCCTCTGGAATCACAAATGGTCATTGTCTTGATCATAGTTCTTGCAGCTTTCAAAATTGTCCGTTTTTATACTGTTGTTGTCATTGTATATATTATTCTCCTGGTTGTGCTCATTTCACTCTTCATCAGTTTAGAAAAGTCCTCCAAATTGTTCATTTTTGTGGTAGAAATCATTCTATTGGTTCTGCTCTGGTCACTCTGCATCAGTTCAAATGTCTTTTTGAAATCATCTCTTTCCTTGTTTCTTTTTTTTTTAAAGCAATTGGGGTTAAGTAACTTGCTCAAGGTTACATGGCCAGTTATTATTTCTGGGTGTGGTGCTGAGTATCTGAGCCCGGATTTGATCCAGGTCATCCCGACCACTGGAGCCGGTGCTCTTACTCCCTAAGCCACCTGGCCGCCCCAAATCTTTTTTTTTTTTAATTTTTTTTTTTAAGCAATCGGGGTGAAGTAACTTGCTCAAGGTTACATGGCCAGTTATTTCTGGGTGTGGTGCTGAGTGTCCAAGCCCGGGATTCGATCTCCAGGTCGTCCCAACACTGGAGCCGGTACTCTTACTCGCTGAGCCACCTGACCGCCCTCTTTCCTTGTTTCTTACAGCACAATAGTACTCTGAGGATTGTGTGGCATACAAAGGCAGCTAATTTAGGAAAAGACACCTCTCACAACTTAGAGAGCAACATTTAACAGTTAGTTCTCCCAGAGAGGCAGTTTGGCATAATAGATAACATGGTAGACCTAGACTCATGAAGACCTGGGTTTGAATTCTGCCTCAGATATTTACAAGCTGTGTAACCCTGGGCAAGTCTCCATATTCTTTGCACCTCAGTTTCCTAACGTGTAAAAGGCATACAATAAGAGAGAAGCAAATGAGATAATACAAATAAAGTACTTTGCAAACCTTAAAGTGCTATATAAACATATATGTGTGTGTACACATGTACATATATACACACACATACACACATACATACATATGCATATATATGTGTGTATTTTCATAGATTTAGAGGTGGAGGGGACCTTAGAGGCCATATATCCCGGTATTCTGATTTTATCCATGTTGAAATTGGAGTCCATAAGGGGCGGCCAGGTGGCTCAGCGAGTAAGAGCACTGGCATCAGTGTCGGGATGACCTGGATAAAATCCGGGCTCAGATACTCAGCACCACACCCAGAAATAACTGGCCGTGTAACCTTGAGCAAGTTACTTAACCCCGATTGCTTAAAAAATAAAAAAAAAAAAAAGAAATTGGAGTCCATAATAATTAAATGACTTGCCCAAGGATACACAGGCAGGAAGAGAGACAAGATTTGAACCCAGGGCCTCTGACTCTTTCCAGTGTAGTTCCAACAACAGGTACCTCTCAGGGTTCTAAAATCTTTTACCTCAGAGCCCATTCCTGTGAATTTCATTCACTCTCTTCCCAAAGAGCTCCACATAAAGATTATCTTACTCCTTGGAGGCCTCTTCTATCTTTGGCGTTTTACTTTAAGATTTTATGAGCATTTTTCAGACTTGGAAGCCGGCATGAGCCCTGAAGGAAAGTAAACCATTTAGAAATGGCTTGCCCAGAACCACGGGGAACCACAGAAGCTCTTTTTGAATTGGCTGGCCAGGTTGCCAGCATTTACCAGTAGCAGCTCCTTGATGTATCAGCTCCCGACTCCGGTTTAGAAACTGGGATGATTACAGAATGTGGGCACACATCCGCTTATGGCGCTCGTGGTGTGCCCCAAATCATCCTCCTAGAGCTGAATACAATGACGTGTCCTCTTGGTTACAGATGATTTCCCCCAGGGCGCGCGCACACACAATGCACACATGCGCACACGCACACACATGCATGCACACACACATACACACGCGCACGCACACACGTGTGCACATACACAGCATCTGCCTGGCTGGCTGCCTCCCAGAGCTCCTGTGTATCTAACTCCAGATCTCATTTTCTCCCCCAGACAGGACTCAAATAGAGAAAAACAATACAATCCCTGCACAGCACATCGTTATCTTGTGATCGTGCACAGGAATTAGCGAGCTCCCTGCCAAAGGGAAGCATTTTTTCCCCCGGTTAATCATGGGGCACAATGTGCGATTAGCGTGGCTTATTCTCGGGGCTGCTTTCCTTTGTTCACTTTCATAAATAAGCCGCCTCAGCACAGAGCGCAAGGGTAAGTTTCAAACTCTTGTCTCATTAGGTCTAGATTTGCATTTTGCTCCCAGAGTAGCAAGAAATGCCTCCAGGCCCAAATGTAATCACCTCTGCTTGGTGTCTCAGAGTTCTTCACAGACCTGCGCCTTCTTGCCTTTTCAGTTTCCCATGGCTTTATTCCCATCCTTACGCTATTTGTCTGCACCTGGCCCATAATCCTCGGTTCTCCCGGTCTGTGCCTTTGCTCTGGCTCTCATCCTGGCCAGAACGCCCTGCTTCCTCCCCTCCCCCTGTGACTTTCCCGGGCTTCCTTCAAGACATAGCTCAAGGTTTGATCCTGCCCCCCCCCCCCCCCCCCCAGGTACTAATGCCATCCTTCCTCAGACTGCTTTCAATTTACCCCATATATATCTTGGATGTGTAGTCCTTAGTTATTTGCATGTTGTCGTCCCCACGTAAGGTCCTTGAGAGCGGGTGCTGGGTTCTTCTTCTATTCTTTATATCCCCAGGTTTTAGCCCACTTCCTGGCACGTAGTAAGTGTATAGTGAACACTGATTGATTGGTTGACCCAGCATTAGAAGACCTGAACTGGCCCTGGCTGTGCTCCATACATAGTTCAATGGCCTTGGGCAGAGAGCTTCCAGGGGTGGGGGACTGTGGTCACTAGGCCCCACTTGTGACTCTGCACTTGAGGATCTAGAGGGCCAAAGGGGGCCTTGAGGCCGCAGGTTCCCCACCCCTGGACCTCTCAGAGATGCTGCTAGCTTATCCCCTCAGGGTCAAATAAATTAATATGTATAAGAAGCTTTGTTTTCTAGTTGTTAACCATACTTGAAATCTTACCTCTTGCCTTCATTCATGCCGTTGTACAAACAAGATGGAACACACTCTCTCCTCACCTCCATCCCTTACCATTCTCTGTGATGCACAACTAAGGAAGTGCTTCCTACCTTTCCTGTTTCCCCCAGTCATTGGAGTCTTACCCAGTGTTTTCTCTTTCATCCATAAAATTGCTTTGCATAATTTTGTACATTGTATTTATATGTATGCATGTCATATTGCTTTCTTCCCAGTAGAATTTAAGCTACTTAAGCACTGCATCCTTTTTCCTTCTTTGTATCTCTAAAGCCTAGTATACTAGCTAGCATTTATATAATAACATTTTGCACTTTTGCAAAGTGCTATATATGTATATATATACATATACATGTCTATACATATATACATACACAAAATATACCATACACACATAAGTTGTTCTTTAGTCACTTCAGTCATATAAGAGGTCATAAGAGACCTCTTATGACATGGGAGTGATCAGTAAATGTTTGAAATTTCAAAACAAAATATATCAATAAAACTTAAAAAAGAAGTCTATGAGGGTAGCTATCTCCCCCACTCAATAATTCCATTGTCAGCTTTATTGGTATGTTCATGGCCAGTCCCTTTAGAACATCATACTGGAGTACTGTGCATGGTGGGAAATGGAATAACATATCCTTACATAACAGACTCTTCCTGACCCCATTTGGGGTTTTCTTGGCAAAGATACTAGAGTGGTTTGCCATTTCCTTCTCCAGCTCATTTTACAAATGAGGAAACTGAGGCAAACAGGGTTAAGTTACTCACCCAGGGTCACGTAGCTTGTAAGTGTCTGAAGTTAAATTTGAACTCAGGTTTTCCTGACTCATGTCCCAGTAGTCTATCCACTGTACCACCAAGCTCTCCATATATAAAATATATGTATATATAATACATGCATATGTGTGTATGTGTATACACACACAAACTATATCTATCTATAGTTTGTGTGTGATATCCCATTTATTACTCACAACAACCCTGGAAGGTAGGTATTATTCTTAGTATCTCTATTTTTATATATCAGGAAACTGAGGCTGATAGAGATTGACTTACACAGGATCACACAGCTGGTGTCTGGGGCAGGGTTTGAATTCAGATCATCATTACTCCAAGTTCTATGCTGTTACCCACTGTGCCACTTAATAATTGCTTGCTGAATTGAATATTAACATGAGCTCTTATGTTCATTAATTTTAAATCTTGCCATATCAAGGCTCATTCCATAGAATTCATGGACTCAGAGTAATGCCATACATTTGCTATACCATAGACAGCACTTTGCCTTTATCTTTGCATCTGTGTATCCTTACTTTTCTTTGTCCTGTTAAATCTGTAGTCTGATTACATTCTAAATGGATATAATCATCCAGTTACCCACAGAATGACTTGGATCCATAATGTAGTGGGGAGGGGGCAGAAATGACAGGCACTATTTATCACCACCAACCCAAGTACCTAATTGAATATCAACCTGGTTAACAACAGATTTGAGGCATTTCTCCTATATTTGAGTGTCCCAGATTTCACATGCCTTAACCAGGCCCCCAAGATGCATAATGTACCTGGGGAACCAGAATGAGGCAGATGGTATTTTATACTATTGTACTTCTGAGAGAAACTCAGAGGTTCTATCACCATAATCTGGCTGTCTGGCTACCCCCACTCCCTACCCCCAAAGCTGTCATATATTGGAACTGAAAAGCAAATGAGACACGTCATTCACTTCGCTCTAGTGTGGTTCTCTAGATTCCTGCTAGGCTGCAGTGTACCCAATCTTCCATGCTACATGCATGGCAGAGAGAATCAGCACCATAAAACCCTGGGGTCCAGGGCAGTGTCTTTGCCACATTGCCCTAGGACACCCTTTATAAATGTAGTCTCGATAGTACATCTGTCATAACATGGCAATGTAATATCCAATCTAGGTCTTTATTAGATGCTTGGTCCTTCAGGGATAGTCATAAATCTACAGACTGACACTTCTAGAAATCCTCCCCAGTGACAAATAGAGCGAATGGGCTTTTATTGGACCCCAGTAATTTCCACAATATTTTCCTAGCAATGACTCCCTTTGTTCTTGTGGTAACCACTAGAGGGTACTATGTATGTACATATGAAAAATGGACCACATAAAGATGTGTATGTCTGGAGATGTACACACATAGACACAGATATGTATTTCTTGGGTAGATACATCTACCTCTTTAGAGAACGAATTAGTGAGACTGTATACAAAGAAACCAGCAACATGCACCTTTCTGCAGACCCAGAAAATTGAACTGGCAGAGGCTTTTTGTGATTGATACTATTTTCTCAGTTTAACAAAGCAATGTTCCAGCCCATCAAATACATACCCGCCATGCAATAGCTTGGGAACAGATAAAAAAATTCATCAGGCAGCCAGTTTCAATTATCATGTCACACTGAATGAATGTATTTTAAAATTTTCCCTGACAAGAAAAATGTTCTAAATAGGTTCCTTCAAATTAGCTGTGAAATTCAGAAAATTCAGTATTGTATTAGACGTTTGGAAAATTATTTCTCCTCTGGTTCCTGTGAATTCCCTGGGTTTAGTTAGTACAAGTACCCATAAATTGTACCGTACTTCTGGGGGCATTTCTGTTTGTGTGCGTTTGTATAATCTCTCCTGGAGAATGGCAGAGAGCCTGCCATACAACAGGAACAGGTTTCCTACAGGGAGCATGTGTGTACGTTTCAGTTGAGGTGAAAGGTCATTTGGCCTCCCCATCCTTTACACATTGGGCTATTCCTATACACACAATCATGAAATCTTAGGTATAGAAGGCACTTTAGACATCATTTGTTCTAACAAAGGAGGAGACTGATGCCCAGAAATGCTAAGTGATTTTCTCTGGTCTCATAGCTAGTAATTATGTATGTAACCCTTTTGTTAGATACTCCCTCCTAACATGAAGGGCCAAATGTATTTTGGGTGACTTCTCACTTACACTTCTCACTTACCCCACTTCGTGGGACTTCCAGACAGGAACAATATACCTCCTGACTTCTCTATAGGCTTCCCAAATGGTCACTGTGACTCCCTATTGGATTTGTCTCAATTAACAGCAACATGACAGGTGAGGTATTCCAGGGCGATGTCAACACAAATCATTGACCCTAAACATTTTATTCCCCCCCTCTTCATCAGGCAAACTCACTGTTATTAGACTTCTTGGGTTCATCATGGCTAGCAGCACCCCTTCCTGTTCTCTGTATCTCTGGAATACTAACCTCATTCAGCAAAACTCCCTCTACAACCTCAGCTATCTCCTTCCTCATTCCCTCAATCTAACTGTCCCAATGACCTACTTCGAATCTGCTCACCTCTTTTTTAATTAAACAACTTAAACCTTTTCCTTTCTTCCTCCTTCCATCTTTTGGCATTCATTGACCCCTGCCTCCTTCCTCATGAGACTCCATCCCTGATCACTCTTTCCCCTCATAGCTTGGTCATGGTGATGGAGTTGTAATGCTTCTCAGTAATCACTGCTACTTTCACACTCTCCATTTATTATCATCACTCGGTGATCTCTCCACCTTTGAATTTCATTCAATCTAACTCTACCACCCAAACTAGATTCCGTTTATTATTATTTACTTACCCCTAGGACATTTCCCCTCCTTTCTCAAAGTTCAGTGACTGGCTCACATTCTTCCTTTTCACCTCAACTCTCCTCTTTTTTAGAGACTTCAAAGTGCATGTCAGTCTTCCTTCAAATATTCTGACTTCCTAGGTCCAAATTCTACTCAGTTGCCATGACCTACTCCTTCATTCCACCTTAGCTACCCCAAAGGGTAGACAAATCTTGTGGTTTACTTCAAGAACTCTCAAGAAAATCCTTTTTTATTGTAATATTTTATCTTTACCTTTCACCCCATGCTTCACTCCTCCTAAAACTATCCTTTGTCCTCATTGTGACTTCTAATTGCTTCATATCTCAGGACCTACACTCTCCTCCATTTCCAGTCTTGACCCCCCTTGGCGAACCAGTTCAGCTTTACACTGTCCTCTCCCCTTGATTCCCCTGCTTATTTGTCCTATTGCCAATCTGCCTGCCAACCCTCACCCCGGATTACTCTCATTATTCCCCTTCTCCACCCCTTCTCATGTGCTATTGAATGGAACTGAAGGAAATTACAGACTGGGCTCCTTATGTTGGCTAATTTCATCTCACTTTAGCAAGGTAATTGTCTTCCTCCTCTCTGATCCCCAATCACATTCACTGTTCCAGACCTTTTCTTCTCTCTTTAAGTCTACCAACAGAACATCCTTCTCCACCCTCCTAGCTGAGAACCTTGCTTCACACTTTCCTGAAATCATTGAGGCCATTTGCAAAAAGATCCCTCTTTTCCATTTCTCCTTTTGTGTCCTTCTGTCATTGTTTTATACTTTTCACCTCCTTCATTCCAGTCTCTGACGTTGAGATGTTCCTTCTGTTTGTAAAGGCTGACTTTTCTGTACTTATACTTGATCTCAATCCCTCCTGTCTTTTTCAGTGTTGTCCCCACCCTGTCTCTAATCTTCAGTCTCACCTTGTCTACCATCTGCATTCCTGCTGGCTACAAACTTGTCCAAGTCTCCCCAATCCTAAAAAACAAAAACAACAAACCCTAACTAGATTCCACAGCATTGGCCAGCTATCATCCCATATCTTACCTCTTCCTCTTGGGTAAGCTCCTTGAAAAATGCCCTTAAAATCGGTGCCCATATTACTTTTCTTGTTCTCTTCTAAACTCTCTGCAATAGGGTTACTGACATCATTTGAAGTGTATTGGGTGTTCAATGAGAAGTAGCATCTCTGGTGGCACTCAAGTCTCATCAGGGGCTCCAAAAAGCTATAGCAGGCACAGTGGCAACACTCTAGTTAACTGTCTTGATCAATCGGCTAAACCAGGTTTATGGTGAGCACCTTCAAATCCATTAGTTAGTTAGTGGGGTGTCTACCCCAAGATGTGAAGACTTCCCCTTGCAGAATGGGCAGATGAGAACAATTTGTTCCAATGGACATGAAGGCAGCCTACTCAAGGTGCTGTGCAACACTTAAGGGTTTGGTCAGACAGCAAAGATGCCAAGACTGCACCCCAGTCTTCTTGACTTTTGTCTCGCCGCTGGACTTCCATGACGCTGAAAGAGAGAGACAGGCTGATGACTTTGCACAACTCTGCTTTACTGGAATCCAATTCATACATGAATCAAGACATCACGTGTGATGTTATTGATCCTCTTTGAAAACAAAGGACAAAAAAAGAAAATGGACAAACAACACTGACATCGTCACTCAACTGAAACAATACTCTTCAAATTTAACCATCATCTGTTAATGACCAGATCTAATTGTCTCATTTTTGTTCTTCATCCTTCTTTCTCTCCCTGCAACATTTTTACTCTTCTCCTTCTGGATACTCTCCCCTCTCTGGATTTTTTTTTTCATTCTGTTCTTTCTTGGTTATCTTCCCATCTCTCTGATTTCTACTTCTCATTCTTCTTTCACTGGATATTTATCTGTATCAAGTCCACTAACTGTAAGTGTGTTGGGAAATATTGAACAACCAGATCTCTGGAAATTTTTATTTTTAAAAAGTACATAATTCTCCATCAACTTTTTAAGTTTAGATAATCACTAAAGCAATAAATCAAGCCCTGATTTGTAGCCTTTGCCAAGTCTGAGTTGCCTTCAGCATACTGCTGCCTAAGGCTCTGCCCACATCCTCTTAATCTTTCCTTTCAATACCTTATCACTTGGTGATCTCATTAGCTCTCATGGGTTTAATTATCATCTTCATGCAGATGCCCCAGATTTATTTAAATCCAATCCTATTTTCTCTCCTGGGCTCTAGTCCTACATTACCAGCAGTTGCCTGTTGGAATCTCTAACTCAACTTGTCCAAAATCAACTCATTATCTTCTTCCTCATGCCATCCTCTCTTCTTACCTCTCTACTACTATGGTAGAGGACCCCACCATCCACCCCTTATAATCTAGGTTTCACTGGTAACTCCTCTCAATCAGTTTCCAAGTCTTGTACTTCCTTCACTATAATTAATCTTATGTATCCTCCCTTCTCTTCACTCACACAATCACCGACCTAATTTAGGTTTCAATTCCCTTTCACCTGGACCGTTGCAGTAGCCTTCTGATTGTTCTTCCTGACTCAAATCTCTTACCTCCCCAATTCCTCTTCCACTCAGCTACCAAGATGATTCTCCTAAAGCATTGGTCAGACCATATCAGACCCCTTGCTCAATAAATGTCAGTGACTCATTTTTACTTCCAGGATTACGTATGCAATCCTTTGACATTTTCTACTCTTCACAACCTGGTCCCTTCCTATCTTTAATCTTTCTGTGTTCTACTCCCATTCATGTGCTCAGTACTTGCTAAATTGCTAGCACATGGTACATCTCCAATGTCTATGCCTTTACACTGAGTATTCCACATACCTGGAATGCTCTCTCTTACCATTCTCTGGCATTCAAAATTCTTGGCTTCCTTTAAAATAGTTCGAACACTAACTCTTCCAGGAGGTCTTTCCTGGTCTCTCTGGCATCTAGCACTATTCCCTCAAGGGTCACTTTTTATCGACTACATTTATGTTCCATGTTCTAATTTATGATATCATCTTTCTCTTTATAATGTAAACTCAGTGAGGGAAGGGGTTGTTTTTGCTTTTTTCTTTGTATTCTTAGCACTTAGAACCTGGCTTATAATAAACCCATAATACATATTTGTTAATGGATTGATTGAAACCAGCTGGTACATTCTGATTCTTGCAGCAATTTTGCACACAAGAGATTTCCCAGGGGGCTAGAGGAAGCAACCTCTTCTGGACAGTTACAAGCAAGTCTTCTCAACTTTGTATTCAGGTGACATTACAATTTGATGCATTTTCTTCTCTAGCACCAAGGCAATGCACCTTTTGCTCGTATCAGTGTTTCTCCTGGGTCTTCAGAAGTTCTTCACTTGAGGTCTCTGAAATATATACACACATAAATGTATATGCATATACACACATATTTGTATGCATGTATATATGTGTGTATGTGTATATGTATACATATATACCCTTGTATGTATATATGGCAACTATTTTAATATAATTGATTTCCTTTGCATTCCTATGTATTTTTAATGTATTTTAAAACATTATCCTGAGAAAATATCCATAGGCTTTACCAGATTTCCAAAAAGGGTGTATGACACAACAAAAGATTAGAAGAACCTCTGGGTAAATGCTTAGAAGAGTGCTGAAGTCTCTACTAATTGGCTCCTGGCCCATTGAACCCCTCTGAGGTAGCATCCTACATTGCCTCCTTCAATATCCAGGGGAGGATGAGGACTACCCACTCCATTAGATTGTGACCTATTCTAGGGCAGGTGCTGTCTTTTTGCCTTTCTACATATCCTCAGTTTAGCACAGAGTAGTCTCTTAAAAATGCTTATTGACTGATGTCCCCAGCACTACTGTGCACTGTGGGGAGAAAGATTTGTATCCTCTATTACACGTACATGTGCAGATCTTGATGAGGACTAAATTTCATTGGTTTCCTCAAAAGACTTAGGACTTTAGAGATTTTAAAGGCGATAACTCTAAAGTCAGCTATCTTGAGTGTCAATGCCTCTCAAACAAACAAACCTTCTACCCAGAGTAACCTGACCTAGAACAGAGCCATTTTTGCAAACAAGATACTCTAACCTGGTCTATCTGATTGTTCCTGATTGATCAGATATCTCTGTTTTGAGTGAGGTTATATAGATCCAGCCATATGATTGGACAGAGGCAATGATCATTATTCTTTCTGTGAAGGAACAGTTCTTATTCTCCCCTCTGGATATCTGAGGCAGGCAGCTGTGTCTCTGGAACAGTCTTTATTCAACCAGTCAACCTGTCTTTCTGACCTTAGTAAATTAAGTCAAAGCCACTCCTCCCAAACCCCCATGATTCCTGTTTGAGAAGCATGGCAAATCAAAATAACTTAATTGTAAATAAGTCCCTTGGTCTTTTCTCAAGTCTTTTTTTTCTAACAAATATTTTCACAAACATTCAATTCCTCTTATGATATTGCCTACTGAGGCAACATAGGGGAGATCAAAAGTATGATAACCTCCGAGTCAGAAGATTTAGTGATCCTGACACTAAGGAGTTGTATGACCTTTCTGAATCTCAGTTTCTCCCTCTGTAAAATGGGGGTGACTATACTTAAGCATTTTATGTAATTCTCCCTTCCCCTGCCCTTCCAAGATGGTTTTGGAGTGGTTTCCTGAAAGATAGCCCTGCATTCGGGTCTCATGTTCAGTTGGTTCCAAACACCTTTGGGAAATGTATAAGAAGAAAGGGCCTTCTTGGAGTTCTTAGAGACTGGGAAAATTATAGGTCTAGCTCCCATACATACTCCTGGCTCAGAAGGCTCCCATCCACTATTCAAATATTCTTCTCTTTTTCCTACCTCCCAGGATGTTCTTTTCCCACATGTCTCTTCCCAAAGTTTCTAGAACCAAGTGCAATAAGTGGATCTCTTACACAAAAATGTGGGACTACTCTCAGCATTCCCTCAGTCAATCTGGAGTCATGTTTCCCCCCTCTTATGCAATACATAACTCAGAGGTGTCCTTCAGGGATTTTCCCCAAATCCAGACAGGAAAGGAGTAGGGCTACATATAAAAACAGGAATGATTATTATTACCCTGAATGTAATGGAAGCTTCCAGGTATAAAAAAAAAATCCTATCTATTTCTATATACTTCCATAAGACAAGAATAGAGAGTTAAGTGGCTAGACTGTCAGATACAACCTGTCTCGCTATATATTAACCATGTGTATTTGTCAGTGTTCAGGTAATTATTCAGAAATACTAAAGCTAGACACACTATGATTGTTTTTAAATTTATGAATTACATGAAATGATTCTGAAACAAATCTCTCTTCCACAATGCCGGCCAGAAAGGCATTAAGTTCAATAGATTGTCCTTGTTCCACAGAACTAAAATATTATTTCTAACCTCGTTGCTTCTTGTAGAACACACTTTAATCTTTCTGTTCGGTTTATTTGCAGTTGTCACTGATCCCGTTTTGCTGTCATATATAAAAAGAAAACATGTGGTGAAGAAAAGCCCCTCATTTTGTTGGTCTGATGAGAAATTGAATCAAATGCAAAGACACCAATAATTCAGCAAGTCCTCCTACTGAGCTGCAGTGTGGAAATTTGAAAATGCAATAGAAACACTTGTTTAGTGGAAAAGAGATTTGAGTCAGGAAATTGTTTTGCAGATGAAAAATAGAAAGATGAGCCTCTGCTTTCCACATTCAAAGAAAATGCCATTTGCCATGTGTATATAAATGGACATGTTTATAAGATAGGATATACGTGATAACTCCCTCTATGTCTATATGTGTGTCTTGACATACACATACATGTGCACACATGTTTATGTATGTACATATTATACACAACATGTGCATGTATGAATATGTGTGTATGTGCGCACATGTGTATGCTGTGTATACACATACATATAACTATTGGGTATATACTTGCATGTACACACATATATGTATGTGTATGCTAAATACACACATGTGTATGCATGTACATATATACAGGTATATGTGGTATATACAAGTGTGTGTGGTGTGCACATATATATATATATACACATAATGGACATATACATATATAGATGGCATAGACAAATTCTCTGGAGTCTAGCCCACCTCTCTCCAAGAGAGACCATTATTTCTACCTTGAGGAGGGCAGGAAGGGGTTTTCTTTCCTCTGAAATGCACATATCCAGTGCTCAAATTGGGAGACTACAAAATTCTGTTCACAAGAATCTGGAATAGGCTCTGTTGCTTGGTAGTAGTCACACATGTTGGTTTCCATCACCTTGGGAAATTCCTAGATGCTATTCTGGCTAAGTTGACATATGAACAAAAAAACAGCTGGTTGATTGACTGGTGGTTTGGTTCAGGATGTATTCCCCCTTGCTCTGGAGAGAATCAGTAGGAAAGCTACACTGAATAGCAATCCTTGATTCTATAAGTTTATGATTCAATTTTTGAAGTTAAAGTTTTGGTTTCCAACTTTCCTCAGCTATCATTCCTCAACTATAAAAGGAGGGCATTTGGATTAGATTAATTCTAAGATCACCTCCAGCTCTATATCTGTGTTAGAAATATTGGATTTTATTCTCCAAATTTAGTTCTGAAGAGTGTTCCCATATCAACCCATATCCCATATCCCAGGCCCTGTCCTCAATTAATCAACATGAATTTATTAAGCACCTACTAACACCTACCATGTCCAGGGAACTGGGGATACCCGTATAATAAATCAAACAATCCCTACTCACAAGGAACTTGCATTCTATCTGAGTATATTAGGACTTTTAGAATAAGCATAAAGATAATAAACACAAATTAAAACAAGAGAATATCTATATGGGTAGTGGATAGAGGTCTGGATTTAAGATTAAAAAGACCTGAACTCAAATCCAGCCTCAGACACTTGCTAGCTGTATGACCTTGGGCAAGGCACTTAAACTCTGCCTTGGTTTCCTCATCTATAAAAATGGGGATAATAAAAGCACCAGGATTGTTGTGAAGATCAAATTAGATAATATTTGTGAAATGCTTTCCAAATCTTAAAGCATTATATAAGTGCTAGCTATCATTATTGCTGCAAAGTGTTCAGATGCAAGGTAGAACACTCTCTTTGTCAGGTGAGGGGATCAAGCCTTCATTTATTTTCTCCTTTCCAATCCCTTACTTTATATCCCTTCATTGTCCCAATGAAAGGCTGAATGTAGTCACTGCTTTAGTGGTACATTGGCATTTCCACCTGGGACACCCACCCTGAGGTGAGTGCACCTCATTTCTTGTAGAGGATCTGGCAAGAATGGTCACAAGGTTACCTCTCAAATTGGCTCAGGTTGGAGTATAATGATAGTTTTCATTCAATCTAGTTTTCTTTGGTCAAGTGTTTACTAGCTTAAGGTCCTGTAATAGGGGCCGGGTAAACCATTTCCGTGTACATCTAAGTCTAAGAAAGATTTAGGGGAAGAGACCTCATTCTAAGTTGACAGAAGAGGGGATCCATGGTGGTCTTGATAGGGGGAGCATGCCAGGAATAGGGAGCAACCTGTGAGCCAAGTGTAGTAGGATTAGGAGCAGGAAAAATTTAAGAAGTGGGTAGTCAGGAGGCTGATGTGGGTAGAACAGAAGCCCTGGGGTGGTTCAAACGGGAGAGGTCAGATAAATTGCGAGAGGCCGATATCAAAAGATCAGAACATTTATTTTGATAAAGATGAAGCATGGATTTGTCTGACCTTTCACCTGAATGAGGTGGTTGTTTGGAGTTTTATTGCTGCAATTTTTTAAGATTTTGAGGTCTTTAAGTAAAAGTGGTGCAATGGAGAGAGCTCCAGGAATGGAGTCAGAAAGACTCAATTTCCTGAGTTCAAATCCAGCTTCAGACACTATCTGTGTGACCCTGGACAAGTCACTTAATCTTATTTGCCTCAATTTCCTCATCTGTAAAATGAGCTGGAGAAGTAAATGGCAAACCATTCCAGTATCTTTGCCAAGAAAACCCCCAATGAGGTCTCAAAGAGTTGGACAGGATTAAAGAAGACTGAATGACAATAATGAATTATAAATTATATGGGAGCATTCTCTCACACAGAAGAGAAGAGGGGGCCCACTAGAACAGAATGTTGCATACATTTTCAGACAATGTTTCTTTATCAGAATTATTTTTATTCACAAGTGAGGATTCAGAGTGAAGGGTGAATGGAGAGTGATTGTGATGGAAAGACAGATGGCATCAGTAAGATATACAAAAAGCACTAAATGGGCATGTATTTTCCCTATGACTTACCCAAAAGAGGGAAGGAGATAGAATCTTAACGGGAAATGAGGCATGAGATGCATTTGGAGATTTTCCAGGAGTTCTCGGTGGGGGTAAACTAATGAGCCAATTTTGTCAGTAATTTAGTTAACATTGAATGTGAGATACATTTTAAACCCTAAACAAAGGATCGTCAAGCTCTTTTTCAGTCCCAATACACCTTCAGTAGGAAATTAAATATATTCTAAAGTATGCACATGAGAAAATAGGTTAATTTTTCACAGGAAATTTATATGATATTTAACATTTTTAGTATCATAAGGTTGTTAAAATAGCAGAACACTAATAAATTGGGGAGACTCGAATCTGTTTCTTGTCAACCATTTTTATTCTTATCAGTTTTTGAAAGTAATATTTGCAAATCATGTTTCACGTGCAGTTTGTTTCTGGCATTGGATGTGATTGAGAACAGGATTGAGAATCCTGAGTCACAGAAATAAGTTATAAATGGAATTAAAATCTTGTGAACATGTTTAAAAATGAGAGGGTATGTTTCTCTAAGGGTACATCAAAAATCGTGTTAACTTCATTGACTGGGAATCAATTAAAAATATAATAAAAAGATTTCCTTAAGCTCTTAATAAGACTGTTATGCTCCCTTGCAGTACATATAATACAAGTTGGCAACCCTGCCCTGTACTAAGCTGAGAGGACTCTGGGACAAGGTGAGAGGGTAAAAGTGGTGAATTTTGAGGGGGAACTCAATTTTTGAGGGGGAGCTCCCTAAATTAGCAATTGTTTTTGGTCTCTGACCCCCTTTTCACTTTTAAAAGCCATTGTTTTATAATGTTTCATAAACCTTGTTTATGTGGGTTATATCCAGGGGTATACTAATAAGTGTTTAACCAGAGGAGGATCTCTAGGAAAAAAAAGTGTGTATGTGTACATATAAGTATATACATACACACATACATATAAATATATAAAATAAAAGTATGTATGACACACGTATATAGCATTTATACTTATATGTATATATACTGTGCGTGTATACATATATGTATATGTACACCCAACACATTTTAAAGTTTAATCTGTGTTATTAACATTTTCTCCATCACTTTACATCTGGACAATAAACAAAGCAATAAATCAAGCTCTAGCTTATGGTCTTTGCTAATTTTTTGAGGTAAATGCTCACACTGTAAACTTAAGAAGGCCACTAATATCTGATTGGAGCAGGCTCCAGCAAACCCTTGAATATCTATCAATGTCTACCATTTTAGAAACTGAAACTAATTAAATTTTAAAATATGTATTCAACTTATTTAAAGTAATAAGCCCTCTTTCCTATTAACATAAATAGTATATTTTTGCGAAAATGAGGTATATTTTCCAAAACAAACAAAAAAATTAGTTTCTAGAAGATAACTGGATTCTCATAACTGCTTTTGAATTCAATCTATTATAATATGTTATGGGGTTCAAGTATAGGATGTCCCAAAAGTTAAAATTAAAACTATACTAAGACATTTGGGACACCCTATATATGAAGAAAATCTGGCCTCAGAAATGTAATTAGACACGGGGGGAATATTTTAATAAGAAAATAATATCTTAGTATTGTTATGAAAGCAGTTTTCAACTAATGGATTCCCAGAAAGGGGCTAGGACTTCCCCGCGGGTCTTTGGATCACTCTGAGAAGAGCTGCCCTAGCGTATCTCTGCAGCTATGAATCAATCCCTTCTTTTCTCTCGGTTCTCCTCCTGCCTCTTTGACTTCTCTTTCTCAGTCTTCTTTGCTGGATCTTCTTCCAGTTCATACCTTCTAACCGTAGCTTCCCTCAGGGTTTTGTGCTGGGCCCTCTCCTCTTATGAAGAAAGCTAAGAAACAAATGGGAAGATAGAGAATATTCCAGGCAGTATTCTAGGGAGAGTCTGTGCAAAGGCAGAGCTAGAAAGTAGGTGTTAGGTTTAATAAAGGAATGTCAAGCAGGTGGATTTGACTGGAATGTACAATGTAGGAGTGTATGGGGTGTTCAGGAGGACTAGTGCCTCTTGTGTGAGGGCTTGCTGAGCCCTCTTCAGGGCTTTGGTGTCTGCCTTTCACCCAGCTCTTACCTCTGGCTCCAAAAAGTTGTAGCATGTGCAGCAGCCACACTCTGGTGAAACTGTTTGGGCAGATGGGCTAAACCAGGCTAAGGGTAAGCAACAGGCATTGGTGAGTTAGGGGGATGTCTACCCCTAGCATGTGAAGACTTTCTCTGGCACAATGGGCAGATGAGAACAATTTATTCCAATGGTCATGAAGGCAGCTGAAGCAGGGTTTATGGAGTGCTTAGAGCTTGGTCAGATATCAAAGATGTCAAAGCAATCTACTGCATCCTAGGTCATTGCCAATTATCTTGACTTTTATCCTGCTACTGAATTTCAATGATTTAGGAAGAGAGAGTGAAGCTGATGACTTTGTGCAACTCTGCCTCACTTAAATCCAATTCAAAGCCAAGTCAATATATCTTGGGGATGCCATTGGTCCTCTTTGAAAACTAAGGATGAATCCCATTCCCAATAGCAAGAGAAAGAAGCCAGCCGAGAGATAACTAAAGGGAGGGTCCTACCCTGCCTCAACCTGACTTGGGTTTCTGTTTTCTTAAGTTTATTCTGCTAAAGAATATATTTTTAATATTTAATATATTTAATACATAATTAATAAAATTATTTTAAATAAACACCTTTGTTTGACAGTGTGCTTCTATTGCCAAGTGTCCCTGTTCGCAGCATGAGGGTGTAATGATGGGAGCCATGAAGTAGAGAAGGACTTTTCCTAGGGCAGGGCTGGGGGTTCAAACCCCAATTCATTATTGGAAGGCTTTACTCAGAGCATTTCATAGCCTTCTAAGTGCATAGCTGCTATGAATTTAAGCCTTATTTTCTAAATCTATCTACTAGACATGAGTCAAGGTTACACTGTGAAATAGTTATTAAAATATTTTAAAAAACACCTCTGCTGTCTGACACCTCTTAAGTTGGCCATCTAAATGAAAGGGAATATCACTTCCTCGTTAGCCCCTATGGTTATGGAGCCACCTGATATTTCTATGCCCTAAAATATACAATAGAGAAAACATCATAAAAACAAAACAAAATATGGCAAATCTACAACAATAACATGTTATTTAAATGATTATATTAACTTTTCCAAATGGAAAATGCTACCGTGGTATTTAGGTCACTCTATCCTACAGAGTTCTACATTCCTCTTTTTTTTTCTTTTGAAAAAAAAATGGACATTTTTTGTTTTCAAACCATCTACATTTCTCAAAGTATCCTTCCCTATTCCCTTCCATAAAGCCCATCCTTTATAATAATTTTTTAAGTTCTTTGAAATTGATTAATGTATAAAAAAGGACTGACATTATATACAATATTCTATACATGGTCCCCATCTACTGCAAAGAAATATATGCCACATTTCTTGAAGTGCTACACTTGGAGTCAAGATGTGTTTGCCATTGAACTGGGTTTAAGTGAAGCATTGCTGTACAAGGTCATCAGCCTCATTCTGTCCTCCAGAGTCATTGGAGCCCAGTGGCAATATAAAAGTCAAGACAACTGATGATGGTTCAGATACAGTGGAAGATGTTGGCCCTTTTAAGCTGAGGTCTTTCCCAGTTTGTCTGAGACAACTCCCATTCATTGATGAAGGCTAGGTAAGAATTGAGACAAAAAGTGACAGAGCTTGCCTTCCCAAAAGAATTAATTTAGGAGGTTAAGACCCTCGGAGTTTCCATCCAGAACAGAAAGCAATCGCCATTTGCACTCATTCTGAGCCGATAAAACCCTAATAATGAGCAAGTGAGCTTTGGAGTGGGACCTGTTATTGGTTGTTCAGCGAAAGCCGGTGATTGGGGTTCAAAAGTATAGTCAAGTAGCACCATTTTCAAAGCCTGTTTTTTTAGAGCTACATTCCAAGCAATCACAAATGAAATTATAAGAATCAAAAGAATTTATTGT
>NW_027185764.1:65040068-65066900 GCF_028583685.1 Petaurus breviceps papuanus | reverse complement strand
AAAAAAAAATCTAGCCCCCCAAATCTCAAGATACATTGGGAAGTATAAGTAATCAAAAATTATATTCTTTTGGATAAAGCTCCTACATGTAAGGGAAGAAGAAGGAGGAGGAGGAGGAGGAGAAGGAAGAAGAAGAAGAAGAAGAAGAAGAAGAAGAAGAAGAAGAAGAAGAAGAAGAAGAAGAAGAAGAAGAAGAAGAAGAAGAAGAAGAAGAAATAATAGCAGGATTGTCCAACCTGAACTGACTATTTGGGTCCCCAGGGGACAGCTACTCATACTCACAAATTGTTGTTCATCTTGACTTGCAAGTGAATCGGATTTAAGTGAGGCAGAGCTGTGAAAAATCATCAGCATCATTCTTTCCTCCAGACTTATGGGAGTCCCCTGGCAAGAGATAAGTCAAGATGATTGGCAATGACCTAGAGCCTTCCTGAGACTCAATTTTTGAGATTAAAGCATATTCACAAATATTCAAATGGATACATGACCTCGTCTATTTAGGGATTCCCTTCAATCATGCTTATTACAACTTTTTCATTCCTGTTCCACCATTGGTGAGTTACTTCCCAGAAACATTCTCCCTGTGTTGTTGTCTCTCTGTCTCTGTCTCTCTGTCTCTGTCTCTTTCTGCCTCTCTTTCTCTCTGTCTCTCTATGTATTTTTCTCTGGTACCTCCCCTCTCTCCAAGCAAGGAGTATAATATAAAGCACTCTAGTAGTGCCTGGTGACCATGAGGAAGCTGCAACATGTAAACAATGAGCAACTCCAAAGAAAAACAGAAATAGAACATAACATCAAAGAATTGTAAGACAGGAGGAGAAGATGGGCTAGTCCTGTGGCAAGAGCTTCGGGGGGGGTGATTCTTGGCCAGGGAGATTCAGTGCACTCTACTGAAACCCTCCCATTTTCTAAGAAAGTCTTCCCTTTGTGTGGCTAGGTAGCGCAGTGAATAGAGCACTGGCCCTGGAGTCAGGAGGACCTGAGTTCAATCCTGGCCTCAGATGCTTGACACAAAACTAGCCGTGTGACTTTGGGCAAGTCACTTAAACCCAACTGCCCTCCAAAAAGCCAAAAAAAAAAAGGCCTTCCCTTACAGTAAGTGGAATCCCCAAATATACCTAATTCATGTGAAATATTCTGCAAATTTTAAAGTGGCAGGAAGATAATCCTAGTAATTCTGAGATTGTCTTGGAAAAGGTGGGCAAGGTAACCAAGTTGAGGTTTTACCCCAGAGAAGAAGGGTTATAGATTCCACAGTGACTGAGCCAGACTGAGTATGGGGATAGCAGCAACCAGGAAGATTTTTTTGATAGGGTCAGTTGAACAATATCCTAATTCCTTGGCTATTGTTTGTAGCATGAGGATCACTTTGCAGTGATTGAAATCATGATTCTGTATTATTTGGTTGCAAAATATGAACATTTGGAAGGTAGGATGGTGCAGTGGGCAGAGTGCCAAGCCTGGAAATAGGAAGAGTTCAGACACAGATACTAGCTGTGTGACCCTGGGCAAGTCACTTTACCCTGTTTGCCTCAGTTTCCTCATCTATAAAATGAGCTGGAGAAGGAAATGGCAAACCACTCCAGTATCGTTGCCAAGAAAACCCCAAATGGGGTCATGAAGAGTCAGACATGACTGAGCAGTAACAACAAAATATGAAGATACAGTCTGGCATAGTGCAAAGACGCTAGGAGTCAGACAAACCTACACTCAGATTCTCTCTTTAAAACCACTAAAGGCATGACCATGGTCAATATTCTCAGACTATGATACGAACAAGTCACCAATCTGTACCAGTGGAGAGTTTCCAACCTGGAACTTCCCTGAATTGAAGAAATCCCAGGTTCAGTGTCACCTGCTTGCCATTCCCTGCCCCCAGCCATAATAAAAGGGAACTTAGCCAGTGAGGATGGAAATAGCAGTTGATGATAACAAGCAAAAATCATGTATTTCTTCTCTTATACACAAGCTTGAGAGCTTCTTAGGGGATGACTTCCCTTTAATGGCTGTGCAATCGTGTGTACCAAGACCACTGCAAAGAGAGGGTTGTTTTCATACCACTTATCTGTCTACCCCAAACAAAGTTCAAGGACTCAGAGAACTTGGAAAATGGCTGCAATCACTGATTCCAGGTTTGCAATGTCTAATTTCCACACCAGAGGAGGAAAATGATAATATTTTGAATTAATTTACATCAAATTATCATATACCGACCAACATCTGCTACATATAGCAACAGACTAAATGTTTCTTAATGATTATATTTGTATATGTGATAATGAGCAACCGCTAACAGAGTCCCACATTCTCCCATAAAGATGAGAAGTATGATTTCATTGGTGTAGTTTGTGGAATTTCATCTTTTAAGTGGGCTCCTTGGCAGAGCTACTCCAGAGTAAACTCCTCTTTGCTTTAAGCTTCATTCCTGTCGTGATTGGGCCCTCTTCCTCCTCTCCCTGTTCCCCCTCCCCATCTCCTTCCCTCACCCTAGATCCAGGTTATTAAAGCCTGGAAGTGGTTCAGAGCAGTAATGAGAGCCAGAGGCCTTCACTTTGGAAGCTAAACATTTGAAATGAAGGGGCCCCTTTAAACACCTCTTATCATCTCTCTGTACTGGAGTCAGACCATCTAGCTTCTTTCCAATAGTTTTAAATAATATTGCTCCAAATTCTACCTCTTCTCTCTCTCTTCCCCCCACCACCCCAACCTCACCCTACACACAATTTAGTACTTGGCAATTTCAACATATGTGCATATAGGCGTATTTGCCAATTAAGTTTCATAGATGTAATCAAGTGTTTGGTATGAGGACACTCAGGGTTGGATTGCATTCCATATAGGTGACAATAGACACAGGGGCAGGTTGTTATTTTTATTTTCTAAAGGACATTGAAATAGAGGGAGGAAGAGCATGGCGATTGAGATTAAATCCAATCTGCTAGCTTTCTTCTACTATCTTAATTTTTTTTTGACATTTTAAATAGTAAGCCAGAACTATTTCCTTTTGAGGACACTAAACAGACTTTGTTCTGGTCCTGAAGAGAAAGACAGCTATAGCTATAGCGATTGGTGCAGATGTAATTATACATATATAGATGGCGATAAAGATATCGATTAGCCATAGATTCGATTTAGATTATATATCATACAGATTATCTGTAGATTCAATTAGATTTATATGTAGATTATGTATCATATAGGTGATATATATAGATTAGGTGTAGATTTGATTAGACTTAGATATAGATTTTATATATTACATATATAAGCTATAGAGGATATAGATTAGCTATATATTTGATTAGATTTATATATAGATTTCATATGTAGATGACATAGATTAGCTAGAGATTCAATTATATTTAGATATATATTATATATAACATATATTAGATATAGATGATATAAATTAGCTATAGATTCAATTAGATTTAGATATAGATTTCATATACTATGTGTTACATATCTAAGATATAGATGATATACATATAGGGATGTAGGAAGCCGGTCTCATGTGAGGAAGATGAGATTGGGAGCCAGGGAAGGAAACTGCTGTCCATTGTCTCCTTCTCTGCATCTCTCTCCAACACGGGGTCCAGGAAGAACCCCAAGGAAGCCTGTTTTTGCCTTCACAAATTCAGCTGATCGCACCTGTCCTTAAGTGAACTTCTCTTTGCCTGACTCCTGGCCGAGTTAAGAAACAGGAGCTGGAAGCAATAGAGACTGAATTTCCAGGCTCTTGTTTTCCCTGCTCTTTGTGGGGATGGGACTAAAATCATCGTCCCAGCCAGTGAGTGACTGGATATTAACATGCTTATACTTTATCCTGACACTTGGATGAAATGCCTTCTAAAGTTACAGCATTGGGAGAAAAGACTGGATGAAGCACATTCCATGACAGAAAGAAAGGAATGGGGCAAAGTGAATGGGGCATGAGCTGAGAGAGTTGGTGGGTGAACTGATGTCAGATTTCAGGACAATGTAATAGAAGATGAGGGACTAGGAGGGGAATTGATAACGTGCTGCCCTCAGAAAGAGAAGTAATATTTATTAAGTCTCTCCTATATGGCAGGCAGCACACAAAGCACTTTGAAAATGCTTTCTCATTTGATCCTCACAACAACCTTTTGAGACAGGTACTACAATTATTATTTTTTCCATTTTACAGTAGGGGAAACTGAGGCAGTCAGCATTAAGTGACTTGCTCAGAGTCTGGATTTGAGTTCCTGGCTTTCCAGGTCTCCTGAGTGAGAGAATTAATAAATAACTTAATAATTATATTATTTACATATTATATGTATAATTTATACATATATTATTATATAATATAAAAACATAAATGTATAATTTATATATTATATAATTATATTAATAATTAATAAATAACCACAGCAGCCCCTGGCTGTTTACTAACTTCCCATTATTGAAGGCTGACAAATTGGAATTGAGGAAGATGTAGCTGCTGCCCAGGTAATAATAACAAATAACCAGCATTTGTATGGTGCTCACTACCTGTCAGGCACTGTGCTAAGAACTTTACATAGATCTCATTTGATCCTTACAATAACCTAGGAGGTAGGTGCTATTATTGCCCCCAATTTATAGATGGGGAAAGTGAGGCAAATGGAGGACTTGCCCTGAGTCATGCAGCTAATGAATGAGGTTAGATTTGAACTCAGGTCTTTCTGACCCTGGACTTGGCACTTTATCCACCCACCTGGCCTAAAAGTGACAACAGTGAATTTATAGCCTAATTCATGTTAATGAAAATATTCAAAGCAATACGTTGTGCTCTGGGTGAGCTGCCATCAGAGTGGGTTAAGCAGTTTGTTGTTCAGTCATTTTTTAGTTATGTCAGACTCTTTGTGACTCCTTTTTTTTTTTTAGCCAAGACACTGGAATGATTTGCAATTTTCTTCTCCAGTTCATTTTTTTTGTTTTTATTTTTATTTTTTTGCCTTTTGGAGGGCAATTGGGGTTAAGTAACTTGCCCAAGGTTACACGGCTAGTATTTTTGTGTGGGTGTTAAGTGTCTCAGGCCGGAACCGAACTCAGGTCCTCCCGACTCCAGGGCCGGCGCTTTACTCACTGCACCACCTTGCCGCCCCATCCAGTTAATTTTACAGATGAGGAAACTGAGGAAAACAGGGTGAAGTGACTTGTCCAGGGTCATACAGCTAGTAAATGTCTGAGGTTGTATTTGAACTCAGGAAGATGAGTCTTCTTGATTTTAGGAAGGCATATATTAAAGGATCACAGAATCAAAAGCTGTCAGAGGGAAAGGGGAAAAGATTTTATGGATGTAATTTAGATCTAGTCTAATTGCCCTATCTGACAAATGAGGCAATTTACATCTTGGGAAGTTAAATGACTTTCTTTCTCCAAATTTAGTTCATGCATCTAGTAGATGGCAGAGCCAGCATTTGAACACAAGGTCTCTGGCTCAGAGGCCAAGGCCCTTTCTACTTTATCACAAAAGTACACAGGAACTGGAGTCAGCCAGACTAGAATCATCACGGTTATCAAAGAGCAGAAGAGATCATGATTTATGGCGGGATAGGGCTGAGTGACTGTTGTCATGGTTACTGGCAATCAGGTCAGTCACACTAACAGCAGGTAGGAACCACAGCGAAAATGATTTTCATTTTTCATGGATGAAAGTGTGTAGGAACAACTGATTATCATGCATTTTTGGCATCTTGTGTCTCTTCTCATCTCTGGGCCTCAGTTTCTTCAATTGAAAAATTTAAGGATTAGAATAAATGATCTCTAAAGGTCCTTCTAGTTCTGACATTCAGTGGCTGCCTAAACTCTAGAGGTCAACACTTTGTACAATCCTGTCCTACCTAAACCAGGTACCTGATGAGAAATAGCCTGGACAATTGAACAAAAATATTAGAGCTTAAGAGTAAGAACTTAACCCAAGTCTGAAAACCATTAACCACCTTGCAGCTGCTAACGCCATACTCCCTAAATGCCGCGCGTGTAAACATATTCCATCTTGATACTAACACTGTCCCTTCTGGATAAAATCCACTCTGTCTGCTATCTGGGCTTTTGGAAGAATTGGTTTTTCACTGTGTGACTGCACTTTCACTTTCAGTACAAATTTCAAATTTACTTTATCCTAAATCCTGATGCCTCTTTCTCCATATAATAGAAACACCATTTAACTTTTTTAAGTTTTTTTTTTAAGATCACATTTGTTTCCAAATATATTCTTACCTGCTCTTCTACACATTGTACTATCCCTTGCAACAAAGGATTGTACAGGAAGAGGAAAAAAGAAAACCCAAGTAATCAAACTAGTATATCAACTGTCTGATAACATATTTATACCACACCTATAACTATGGACTAGGTAGGCTTGGTCATTATACTCACACAACTTTCCTTTTTTTTACTAGAACAAAAAAGTTTAATGGTTTTCTCTCCTTTTGCATTGCTGTAGTCATGTACAACATTTCCTGGCTTAATTTAGTTTGTTAGCTTCAGTTCCTACCGTGTTTCCCTGATAATAAGACACTGTCTTATTATATTTTTTGGACAGAAAAACACCAGAGGGCTTATTTTCAGGGGAGGGCTTATTTTAAAGAACATTGACAGCAATTTTAATAAACAGGTAAATGTGAACAAAAAAAGTACCTTTATTCAATAATGAATTCAACAAAGAACAGGATGATATGCTCACTGCTGCAGCTCTGATTGGATGCAGCTCGGAGCATGGCATGCGTTTCACGGGGGGGGGGGGGGGAAGGTGCATACAGAGGGTACCGTAATGTAGCGTGTAGCACAGGGGATCACCTTCACTACAGTAGCAATCTCAATAGGGCTTATTTTAGGGGAATCTTACATAGTAAGGGGAGGGCTTATTTTCGGGATAGGTCTTATTATCCAGTATGATTCCCCATTTTTCACTGATTTTTTTTCATCTTGTCTCTTATGAAGCAATAACTTCCTATGACATCTATAAACCATAATTTGTTTGGCTACTTCCCAAGTCAGTGGGCACATACTTTGTTCTCAGTTCTATAGGACAACAAATATTATGAAAATATTGGTAAATGTGGGAGCTTTCTTTCTATCCTTGATTTCCATGAGGTCTCTGCCTCACATTGGGATCTTTGGCTCACTTTAGTCACTTTTAAGGTATATTTCCAAATTGCTTTACAGAATTGTTGAATGCATTCCCTGCTCTACCAACAATTTATTAATGTATCTGTCTTCTCCTCAGGTCGTCTAACATTGGCTATTTGCCTTTTACAAATAAAACTAGTTTTTTGTTTTAGATAAATGCTTTTTACTATATTAAAAAGTAGGTCTTCCATGCCTACTTTTTAAAAGAATTTCTATTATTATGAGTAAGCACTTGACCTTGTGTAGCACCAATACAATATTCATGGCCAATGGCCATTATGAATATGCCAGTATAGTTCTCAGTCACAAAATATATTAGACTCTCCATATAGAAGACAGAAGCAAAATATTTATTCAGACACCAGAAAACCAAATCCCAACACCAGAAAGTCAAATCCATCATAGTAACAAAGAGGTTAATACACCATAGCACAGCAGAGAGCCACACCATAGCACAGCAGGGAGACACACCATCCTTTAGCCTTCCCACAAACAAACACAAGCCTAGCTGTTTCCTTGGGTACATCCTTTCCTCTGTCCAGCTCTAACTACTCTGACTCCCAGCTTCTAGTGGGCTTAGCTCCACCCTTCAGCAAACTCCTCCCACCACAGGTTTCATGTGATTACATTAAGCCTATTAGGGGGCAGAGAAGATCTTCAAAGCAGGGAAGGTCTTCAAATTCCCTTAAACCTATTAAAGGGATGGGAAGATTTTCAAATTCCCATCACCATTACATTTTTAGCTTTCTGTAAATACTTTTTATTATATTAAAAAGAAGCCCTTCCATGCCTATGTTTTTTTTTTTTAGGATTTTTATTATTATGAGTAAGCACTTGACCTTGTCAAAAAGTTTTTCTGCATCTGTTAATATAATCATGCTATTTTGGTTGACTTTGTTTTTAAATATGTTCTTAAATATTTTAAATATGTGTGATTCCCCAAGCATTAATCATTGTTGCAGTCTTGATCTAACTCTAATTTGGTCAAAATGAATGATCTGGGGGCTATATTGCTGTGGTCAAATGATATTAGAATTGTAAGCACCTGAAAGTCATGCAGTCCAACCTCCTCACCTGATGAATGAAGAAACTGAGTCCCATGGATGTGAAGTGACTTGTTCAAGAGCATGCAAGTAATATAAAAAGCATATTCTTTTTCTAGAAAACTTTAGCATCGTTATTCATTAGTGACACAGGCTACTTGGTGGTGCAGTGGATAGAATGCTGGCCCTAGAGTCCTGAGGACCTGAGTTCAAATCCAGCCTCAGATACTTGCTAGCTGTGTGAACCTGGGTAATTCACTTCACCTTGTTTGCCTCAGTTTCCTTTTCTGTAGAATAAGCTAGAGAAGGAACTACCGAACCACTCTAGTATCTTTGCCAAGGAAACCCCCCAAATGGTGTCATGAAGAGTCAGACATTATTGAAAATGATTGAATACCACTATCATTAGTGACATTGGCCTATCCCTCCCTGGTTTAAGTATTAGCACTTTATTTGTCCCATTAAACAAATTTGAAAGAATGTCCTATTTTAAAATGTTGAAAATAATTTGTATAACATAGATTCTAATTTCTTTTTAAAGATTTGATAGAATTTACCCATAAATTCATCTGGACAAGGTTTCCCACCCCACCCCCTCTTTGGCAATTTATTTATAGGAAATTCCATTTCCTGGGATTGGATTATTTAGGATTTCTATTTCATGATCTCTTAATTTGGGTATTTTATATTTTTGTAGGTGATTATTTCTCAGATATTCAAGTCTATCTCTGGGTTCATCGATGTGGAAATTCCCTCTTTATACAGATCACTGTCAAACTATGCCTGTCCAGAGGCAGTTGGTGGCATAATGAATAGAGCTCTGCAAGGTTCTTGCCTTGTGAGACATTCTGACTTTCCCAGGAGTAAGCTTCCCAGGATCCTCCATACAGAGAAATTGCATTAGTTAAGCAGGTTGATAGGGCCTCTCTGAATGTACCAGACTGACATTATATTGGAAAGTTCTTTCTTCCTCTGACGACTGCATTAGTTCAACATTATCATTCTCTTTCACATATTTTGCATTTTTTCTATCATTTAATTCTTTGACCCACTTGTTATTCAGGATGCCATGATTGTCTCCATTTAATTCTATATCATTTGCTTGTGGTCCCTGTATTAATGAATATTTCTACTGCATTATGGTCTATAAAAAATACGTACAGTATTTTTTTCTTTACATTTATTTAAAATTTCTGCATGCCCAAGTCAATGTTCTACTTTTGTAAAAGTACAGTGTAGTCTAAGAAATACATACATATATATTCTCTATTAATTCAATTAATAATATGCCACAAGTCTTTCAGATCTAAATTTTCCAATAGTTTATGCAATTCTTCATTTTCTTTTTCATTTATCTTTCTGATATATATTTCCAGATCAAAAGGGGGAATTTTAAAGTGTTCTATAATTATTGCATTATTAGCTCTGCCTTTTTGCTATTTCATTCACTTTTCCTTTATGAATTTAAGTGCTATGCTATTTGGTGCATATAAATTTAGTATTGATATTGATTCATTATCTATGGCATCTTTAAGCATAATGTAGTTTTTCTTTCCTCTTGACATTATGAATTTTAATTTTAGACTTGTTCAATTACACAGTTATAGCTCTTGCTTTTTTGTAATCATTTGATGCACAGTAAATTTTGCTTCAGCCTCTCATTTTCTTTATGTATGTTTTTATGTTTTAAATATATTTCTTGTAAGTGGCAAATGTTAGGTCTTGTTTTCTTATCCATTCTGTTACTCCCTTTCATTATTTTGGACGGTCTAATCCATTCACATTATGATTGTCAGGCTTGTGCTTCCTCCATTTATTTCTTGTATATTGATTTTAGTCCTTGCATTTTTAAAGTCAGGACTTTATCTTGGCAATTCATTTTGCTTGCACAACTTTGATGCTTGTCTATTCCCATGGGTCTTCCCAATATACCTATTTATACGGTTTATTGCAATTTCCTTGAATTTATTTAACTTGTTAACTTCTCTTTCTTTCCTTTTATGTGCTTATCCATTAATTTATTCATTCATTTAAAAAAATTTCCTCTTTTTCCTTGTCTTTTGACCCTTTTTCCCTGTGGTTCAAAATTTTCCTTCCCCACTTTCATTCCTATCCTTTATTTTAAATAATGATCTTTCCAGTGTCTTTTTCCAAGAAATCTTGTTTATTATTTTTCTTTCCTTCTAATCCATATTTAAATCTATTCTTCAATTCATGGGCCATCCTCTTACTTATTACTTCTTATTTTTTTCTGAATAACTTAAAGAAAACTCAACTTCTGGAATGCCCAATTTGAACACCCTCCTTTTTCTGGGCATTTTCTCTGTCCCCCATGCCTAGAATATTCTCCCTCCTTATCTCCATCCCCTGGCTTCCCTGGATTCCTTTAAGTCTCAATTAAAATCACATCTACAGAAAGCTTTTTCCAACCCCTTTTAATTCTAGTGTCTTCTCTCTTTTAATTATTTCTAGTTTATCCTCTATCTAGCTTTCTTGTACATATTTGTGTCCATTAAATTATGAGCATCCTGAGGGCAGGAACTGTCTTTTGCCTCTTTTTGTATCTCCAGTGTTTAGCATAGCACTGAGCATTTTATAATTGTTTATTGACTATATAATTTCTATTGTTACATATATAGATCTTATCTAATTGCCCCAATTTTTCTTCTATGTCTCTCTTTTAGAAATAGTAAATATGGAAGGAAGCAATATTAAAAAGAAGCATGGTATGATGGGAGTCACTCTGTGTACCAGGTCATGAAGTCCAGTCCTACTCATGACCTTACCATGACCCAGAATATTCTGTTTCTATGTCTCTCTCCTGCCACTTTGAGTCCTTATATGTCTCCTCTGCCAGCTAGCATAAAGTTCTAGGAGGTACACAATTTTCTTAGAGAAAGTGGTCTCATAAGTTTGAAATTTTTCCCAGATGAAACCTATTCTGTGTCTTTTGCCTTTTCCCATGCATATAAACTTCCTTCACCATGGAAGTGTTCTTTAGTCCCATTCTTTTCTTTCTCCTTAAAAGGTGAGACTTTCCTAAATGAACTCCATATTCTGCATATCTCAGTCTCACTCCAAGCATTGCTTTTATTCCCACAACCCTCACTCTTGCTGAGAGATTTAAAGAGGGTTTATTTCTTCTTGGTTCACCTATGGACTGAATGAAGTTGCATCTCTACTTCCTCTCTTTCCTTTCCTTCCTTTTCCTCAATAACAAAATTTCCCATTCTTTTCCTATTCTGCCCACAAAATACACTGCTTCATCTCTAGGAAACATAGGATTCAATCTAAGGACTATTAATTTAGCTCTTCCCTGCCCCCTTCCACTGATTCTTTAAGCTCCCCTAAATCTTGGCCCATTTTTGTTCCTATGTATAACCTTTTTTTCTTTTACTTTTCACATCAATCTCTCTTTTAAAAAAGTCAATAGAATAAGGATTCTTAACTTGGAGCTCTCTCAAGGTGTCACGATAGATTTCCATAAACAAAGAAAAAATCCATAAATAGGAGAGAACAGACTTTGTGATTTAGTCTTTTCTTAATAACCATACTTATTTGTCGTGCAGTCATGTCCTCCAGCTCTTTGTGACCTCTTTTGGAATTTTCTTGGCCAAGATACTATAATGGTTTTTCATTTGCTTCTCCAGCTCATTTTAAAGAGGAAGAAACTGAGGCAAGCAGGGTTAAGTGGCCTCCCTTGTCTGAGGCCAGATTTGAGCTCTGAAGGATGAGTCTATCTGACTCCAGTTTTGGCACTCTACTCTCTATACCACCTAGCTGTCCTAATACTCATTTATCTTTCCAAAATTCTCTTGTTTAGAGTGTTTGCAGGTCAAAAATAGTTCTACTTCTTATTATTTTTTTGATGATCCAACTTTTTTTCATTGATTCAATTTTGTAAAAAGAATGCCATGAAGAAATATGATTCAAGAATCACTCAAGAGGAAAACCTAGAATATGAAAGTAATTTCACAGCATCTACAGGCAGAAGTCAGACATGTTGGGCACACCCTTGTAACTCCTACTTCTTGTGTGTCTGATTGAAACTGCTGGGTTGTTTGAGTTTGGGAATTCTGAGCTACAGTAGAACTAAAGCTAATTGAGTATCCACACTAAATCTGGCACCAATATGGTGAATCCCCAGGAGCTGGGGGTAGAGTTAGGGTAGGTTACCTAAGAAAAGGCAAACCAGCCTAGGTTGGAAAGGGAATATGTTAAAGCTTCTGTGACAATTAGTAGTAGAGTTCGGTCTATGCATGGTCACTATACTTCTAGTTTGGGTGAGATAGACTTAGTCTCAAAAAAAAATGAAAATAAAAAATAAATGACTACCTGAAGAGCCCTAGAAGAAAAAATATGGCCTGGTGTAATGGGAATGCAAATTTGGAAGATCTTCCCTGCCCCTAGGCTAAAGTGCACCTGAAGTCTGGGGTGGGAGGCTTGTTTTTCAGTAGATACTTTTTGATTGGCCAGTGGGTCAATAAGGTTGTTACATTCTCTGAGCCAGGAGAAGGCTATATAAGCCCTGATGTGTAGCTTTGTTTTGGGACTCACTTTGAAAAGTGTTCTGTGATTTGATCTGAATTCTGGGAAGCCGTTGTTGAGAGTCCCCCGGCTTTAAAAAACCCAGATGTGGAAACCCAGATGTTGACTGGGTATGGATGTAATGGCTGGACAGTTTGGAAAGCTGTCTACTTGATCTGTTTCTGTCTTGATAATTCTGTCTGTGTATTTTGAAGTTTGGGGTGCTGACCTTTTTCCCCTGAACAAGGTAAATGATATATGTCTGGCTGATTAAAGTAAGCTTGTTAACCCATTTTGAGTTGCTTTCCTTTAACAAAGCAGATCCAAGAACCTGTGTGAGCAGGCACCCTGGGGACACTGGGGTGCTTGCCGCTACACCTGGTCATAAGGATACCAGAAAGAAATTAATCAAGAGATAAAAATAAGTGAAATAAGAGCTATGGAAGAAAGAATTGTAAGGTGAATTAGTAGCTTAGACCAAAAGGTGATATATCCAAGAAATGGATGCCCTGAGAAGTAGTGTAGCAAATGGAAATCAATGACTTTATGAGATAATAAGAAATATTAGTGCAAAATAGAAAGATTGAAAAAGCAGAAGAAAATGTAAGGCATCTGCTATCAAAAAGAAGTGATGTGAGAAAAAAGGATCAAGGAGGTGTAATCTAAGAATCATTGGCCTAATTAAAAACTATTTCCAAAAAAATAATCCTAATTGACATCATATGCCAAGAAATCATTAATTGAATCTGCCTATGATCTATTAGAACAGAGAACAAAGTAAAAATAGAAAGAACGAACAAATCATCTCCCCAAATAAAAATTCCTAATATCATAGCCAAAACTTGAACTTCACATTCAAAGAAAAGAATACTTAAGCAATTAGAAAGAAAGAGTTCAAGTTCCAAAGAACCACAGTATCACACAGGACTTGACAGTTCCCACTATAAAGGAGAGACTACCGTGTTTCCCCGATAATAAGACCTATCCCGAAAATAAGCCCTCCCCTTACTGTGTAAGATTCCTCTAAAATAAGCCCTCCCCTGAAAATAAGCCCTCTTGAGATTGCTAATGTAGTGAAGGTGATCCCCTGTGCTACACGCTACATTACGGTACGGTACCCTCTGTATGCACCGTTCCCCCCCCCCGGGTGAAACGCACGCCGCGCTCCGAGCTGCATCCAATCAGAGCTGCAGCAGTGAGCACGTCATCCTGTTCTTCCCCAGTGATTTGCTTATTGAATAAAGGTACATTTTTTTGTTCACATTTACCTGTTTATTAAAATTGCTGTCAATGTTCATTAAAATAAGCCCTCCCCTGAAAATAAGCCCTCTGGTGTTTTTCTGTCCAAAAAAATTAATAAGACAGTGTCTTATTATTGGGGAAACATGGTATATTACAAAATAATATTTCAAAAGACAAAAAGATAAAGTCTTCCAACAAAGAATTCCTTGCTCTACAAAAATGAGTATTGTCCTACAGGAAAAAAATTATCCTTTAATAGAATAAAGAAATTGCAAACGTTATTGAAAAAAATACCAGAGCTAACTAGAAACTTTGAAATGCAAACATTGTTCTTAAAAGAAACCCGGAAAGGTAAATACTTTTGAACAAGTGAAAGGGGCTAAATACTAAAGTGCTTATATTTTAATTTGTTGAAAAGACTCAAGTAATCATTCAGAACTTTAAGATGGTCAAATGTTATAGAGAGAGTTAAATAAGACAGAGGACCTCGTGTAGGATCTGTTCTGTTTCACTGGTTGTAAGAGAGGAAAGAAAAGTGAGGGGAAAAAGAATACAGAAGGGAAGAAAGTAAGAAGGGTGTGGTGATTTGCCATTTCTCAAGGTTCACAAGAGAAGTATGTATACATAAAGGAGGCACTCTGTGAACTTCACTCAGCTGAAATTTTAAAAGGAACATTGAGCATACATGTGCTTTTACACACACTTTTATTTATTTTTACACACTTTTTAATGTGTACACACATTAAATGAGTTTGGTATAGAAATACATTAAGCTCAGTGGGAAACACAGCAACAGGAAGAAGGGAAAGGAAGGAGATAGTATCAAAAAAAAAAGTCACAAGCAAAACAAATTTCAACCTTTGAAGGTGCAGATTAAGTAAAGATTAAAAGGAAAGGGAGGGTCAAATATAAATGATCAAAGTCTAGATGAGGAGAAGAGAAGCAGAAGAATATAGGCAGATGAGTCCAGTTAAAAATCCCTGTCATCATGTCATTTTTCTTTTACCAAAATATTTTTTCTTTGTCAAGAGTGGGTTGGGGAGCAATGAGGAAAAAGTATGAGGAAAGCTGAAAGGGGAATAGAGAATTAATAATTATAACTATGAACATGAGTAAGCTGACCCACCTATAAAACAAGAGTATAGCAAAATGGATGATATTGTTTACAAGAAACATATTTGAAATATCAGGATTCATAAAGAGTTAAAATAAGGAGCCAGAGCAGAAATTATTATGGTTCAAGTAAACTCTAAAAAGCAGATGAAAGCAATCACAATCCAGAAAGGGCAAGAGTAACAACTGGCATACTTAAAAGAGATATACAAGGAAACTACATTATGCTTAAAGGTATCAATTCTACCAAGATCAATTCTTAATACATATGAACCAAACAACAAAGAATCTTAATACTTAAAGGAAACATTAATCAATTTAAAGGGAGGAATAGGCAGTGAAACTATAATAGTGGGGGACCTCAATGTACCACTTTCAATATTAGACAAAGGTAACAAAGAGATATACAATAAAGATATTAAAGATCTGAATAGAATTTTAGAAAATTAAATATATTGTTCTCTGAAAATTACTAATGACAATCAAAAGAGCATATATATATATACTATACTATATATATATATATATATATATACATATAAACTGTGTATATCACTTAAACAAAAATCTACTCATAAACAAATGCAGAAAAGTAGAAATATTGAACACATCCTTTAATGACCACAATGGTAGTAACTAATTGGGACTTTGAAGAAAAAAATTAAACTCGAAAAAGACTAAATAATTTTTTCCTTTTTTGTTTTTGTTTTTGTTTTTGCTTTTTGGAGGGGGGAAGGCAGGGCAATTGGGGTTAAGTGACTTGCCCAAGGTCACATGGCTAGGAAGTGTTAAGTGTCTGAGGCTGGATTTGAACTCAGGTCCTTCTGACTCCAGGGCTGGTGCTCTATTCACTGTGACACCTAGCTGCTCCAAGACTAAATAATTTAATCTTATGGAATATATAGCCCTAATTTAAAAAATAGGTTTTTTTTTTCAAAGAAATGTCAATAATGAGACATTACACTCAAATTTTGGAGAGCAGCCAAAGCAGGTCTTTGGGGGGAGAATTCAAGTCTCTATTTCATCAACAAAAAGAGAAAAACAATGAATTAGGTATGCAGCTAAAAACAAATATGAAAGCAAAACATTTTAAAAAATTAAACACCAAAATACAAATTCTTAAAGTCAAAGAAGAGATGAACAAAATTGAAAGCAAAACTTTGATGAGGAGCTTTGAGAAGCTTTTTAAAAAGAAATTCCAATAAAATTCATAAACTATTAGCTAATATACTTTAAAAGAGAGAATAAAACCAAATTGCTAGTACCAAAAATGAAAAAGGAGAATTCACATGGAAAAGACAAAAGAAAGTATTAGAAATTATTACAAGGCAACAAAATGAATTAGCTTAATAGAGAAATTGCGTTTAAATAATCTAATCATTCAAAAGTTGAACAAATCATAAATTAAAAGAAAAAAAAACAAGTCCAGGTGGATTCAGAAATTATTATTATGAAACTTACTATGGGTCAAACAATGAATGCCAATGTCACATAAACTTAAAAAATAGATAACAAAGGTATAACAAAATCCTTCTATGATACAAATACCTCATTAGGAGGAGACTGAGAATCTCTTCTTAATATTACAGATGAATTTGCCTAATGAATATTAATAGGAAAGTATTAAATAAAGTTATGGCAAAGAGGCTACAGTAAAATATTACAAATATCATACCTTCTGACAAGGTTGGATTTATACCAGGAGTGTAGAGTCTGTGCAAGTATATTGAGTTGTTTCCAATTCTTCATGACTCCATTTGTGGTTTTATTGGCAAAGACACTGAGTGGTTTGCTTTTTCCTTTGCCAGTTCATTTTATAGATGAGGAAATTAAGGCTTAAGTTAAGTGACTTGCCCAGGGTCACACACAGTAAGTAAGTGTCTGAGTCCAGACCTGAACTCAGGAATATGTCTTTCTAATAACTCCAGACCTGTTACTTTATCCACTGTGTATCATGTCCTCTGACCAGGTTGGATTTATACCAGGAATGTAAAGTTAGTACATGTTTAGGAAAACTATAAACACAATAGGCCATTTTAACAACAACACCACCACCACCACCAACAAGGAAATTCACAAGAGTATCTTATACAGGTAGAAAAAGGTTTTAACAACATATAGATTTCAGGTATTTGTTACTGATTAAGAAATATAAAAGTTAATGAATAGAAAAGTTAATCATGGGGAGGCTAGGTGGTACAGTGAATAGAGCACTGGCCCGGAGTCAGGAGGACCTGAGTTCAAATTCAGCATCAAACACAACACTTACCAGCCATGTGACCTTGGGCAAGTCACTTAACCCCAATTGCCCTGCCATCCCCCCTCCAAAAAAAAAAAAAAGAAAAGAAAAGTTAATCCTGCCAGTACTTAGGCATTTTTGGTGGAAAGGGGCTGCTGATGTCCACCTCTCTTCCACCAAAAATTGCCTTGTATTTACTTTGCATATATTTCATATTCACATGCATATTTATGCATGTTGTACTCTCCCCAATAGAATATAAAACTCCTTTAGTGCAGGAATTGTTTGTTTTGACTTTGCATCTTCCTTGCTCACCACAGTGCTTGGTAATCAGCAAGGGCTTAGCAAATGCTCATTTATTTATTTATTGCTTTTTGGAGGGAGGAAGGCAGAACAATTAGGGTTAAGTGACTTGCCTAAGGTCACAAGACTAGTAAATTTTAAATGTTTTAGGCTGGATTTGAACTCAGGTTCTTCTGACTCCAGTGCCATTGTTCTCTTCACTGTGCCACCTAGCCACCCCTAAATGCTTACTTATTGATTGATTGAAGGGAGACTGGATTGGAGAATTGGGAAACTGAAGGTAAGGAGATCCATCAGAGGCAAGCTGGTACAGTGAGAAAAGTGCTGGATTTGGGCTTGGAGGATCTCAGTTCAAATCCTGACTCCGCTGCTTATTATCTGTGTGACCTTAGTCTCTAAGGTTACTTAATGTTCACCAAGCAGGCTTTATGCAAAATTATTTATTACACATCACTGCTTTTAGTAGGAAAGATCAGAAGGCTGCCTCATGAAGGCCACCATGCCAGGATGTTCTTGTGGCAAAAACCTGGGAATCTTGGGAATAGGAAGAGGGGTCTGATCTTAGCAGACCTTGGACTCTTCCTTCTTAGTCCCTTTAATAAAAATGAGTTAAGGTTTCCACAACAGTCTTTCTGAAACAGAAGCAAAGGGTTTGGTTTCTTTGCTCCACCCAAAACCCTCCTGGGAGTGGTGAGAAATTGGGCCAGCTTCATTCCATCATTTAGAGTTTCACAGGCAATCGAACAGAGATTTGGGAATATCCGGGAGATTTAGTTTATGAAATACCTAGCCTCAGGCCTAATACCACTTCAAAGGGGCCTGAAATGAGATTAGAATGGACACCTGCTCATGTGGGAGGTGAGGTCAGGAAGTTAAGTGATACTGCGGTTTAAATGGCTTTCATCGAGAGGGAAGTTATTAAAGATCCATTACTGAGGATCTGCGCTATGGATAAGCATCCCAGAGAAAAGACAACAGGGTGCCATTCAGACAGTGGCAAACCTTCCCATTCCGCTAGCACTGCTGTGACTAACACTCTCCCCTCCCTGCAGAGGGTTGCAACCCAGAGAACCACATAACCTGGCATCTAGGCACACAAGACTCATAAATATTTCACCTGCAGAAAAGTGATTTTGGTTGCTTTTGTTGATTTAAAAAATATATTTGGTTGGGGTGGCTAGGTGGCTCAGTGAATAGAGCACCAGCCCTGGAGTCAGGAGGACCTGTGTTCAAATACGGCCTCAGACACTTAACACAAAAACTAGCCGTGTGACCTTGGGGAAGTCACTTAACCCCAATTGCCCTCCAAAAAAAGCCAAAAAAAAAAAAGAAAAATATATTTGGTGATTTTTGTTTAATATTGAATTTGTAAATTTCAGATATAATCCCTCATTCTACCCTTAACAATTAGGAATCCTCCCTTATAACAAAGAAAGCCATTTAAATAAGCCTTAGGGTCAGAGTGATGATCTGATAGGGTATGCAGTATTCTGCAACTGTAGTCCACCTCAAAACCTCCCTCCTCCCTCTCCAGCCCTTGAAAGGATAGAAAGATGTTTCATCATCTGATTTTCAGGAATAAGACTGATTTTTACAATTTCTGTTTGACTTCCATTTAAGTCATTGTATTTGTTGTATAATCACTGTAACAGTAGTTGTGAAGTCAGAAAAGGAGTTTGTGTTTATGTTCAAGTTATGTGGGTCAACATTTAAATATAATATAATATAATATAACATAAGATATGATATAATAGGATATAACATGATAGAATATGCTATAATATGACATAATTATGATATGATATAATATGTTATATTATATTGTAATATATCATAACATATTATATATTATTATGAAACAGTCAATAGACATTTGTCAGCTAGGTAGCACAGTGGATAGAGCCAAGCCTGGAGTCAGGAAAATTCATCATCATGATTTCAAATCTGGCCTCAGACACTTACTAGCTATGTAACCCTGGGCAAGTCACTTCACCCTGTTTGCCTCAGTTTCCTCAGCTGTAAAAATGAGCTGGAGAAGGAAATGGCAAACCACTCCTGTATCTTTGCCAAGAAAACCCCAAATGGGGTCAAAAAGAGTCAGAAACGACTGAATAACAACAGTGCTAGCCACTGGAGAGACATAAACAAAATAATATTTTTCCTCAAGGAACTTACAATTTATAGGTGGTAGGAGGAGGGGGGAGGAGAATATGTACAGATATATGTACATACAAAATATAGACTATTTAAAGGCAATGTTCAAAGCCCAGTGGAGGAAGCACGGTATAGTGGAGAATTGGAAGTAGAATTGGAACCAGAGAACCTTGAGCTTTGAAGGTCACTTACACTCTCAATATCTAAAATAAGGAGTTTGGAATAGGTGATCTCTTAGCTCCCTTACAGCCCTAACTCCTGAGATTCTGTGATTTCAGAGCTCCAGGATATTCTGCCATGCTTGTAGCTGCAGAGTGACTAGATGGGCTGTCACCTAGCCATGCTGGTGCCCTGTTAAGCATTCGTTTCTGTGTATGTTCAACAAAAAACAGGATGACACAAGAAGTTTCCTTAGGAACTGCCATCATTGAAACTCAAATTTGTTGTTCCCAGGCAACAAAAATGCAAATGTCCAATTACCTCAACTAGAGTTCAGTGATAACAATCTACTTCAGTGTAGTGACTGTTAACCTTAAAAAGAATGACTCCCTAGGGTTCTTAGAGCAGTATGTATGAATAACAAAGTGTTTTCCATATGTTTATATTTTTTAAAATGATGGTATCTCTCTTCTACCTAGTCACCAAAGATAAAAAATTTGCTTATCTCTCAAACAATGGGCCAATGCTTTTGATTCTATCTCCACAACTTCTCCCATATCTTCTCCCTCTCTCTATTCACAGAATCAATCCTCTTCCAGGACCTCATCAATTTTCACATGGACTATTTTAATAGTCTTTTAACTGGTCTAACTCCAGACTATCCCCTGCTTAATCCATTCTTCATGCACCTGCCAAAGTTATTTTTTTCCCTAATTCACAGGTTTGATCATGCCCTCTCTTCCAACTCAAAAATCATTGGAAACTTATTATTTCCTCTAAGATAAATCCAGTTCAATTCAATTCATTCAGTATTTATCAAGTATATGAGATGTTCCAGGAGCTATTCTTGGTACTAGATACTTAAATACAAGATGAAGCAGTACCTGTCATTGTAACTCTTGTCACAAAGTCCATTGGTATGAGATTCTCTCCTTATTGGTGGACATGAAGGCTCTGCCTTGCTGGGTCTTGGGATAAGGGTTACACCATTAAGAAGCCTGGAGGAAACGTTTGTTGATAAAACAACATCTTTTGGAGGAAACAACATGTCCATAAATAAGTCAATATAGAAAATATTGTAAGCTAGTGAAACATGTTTGCTTGGTATCCAGCCCCCAGAACACATGTACATTAAAGCATAACTGACCTGGAGTGGGCTAGCTGTTTGCTTGTTGTGACATAATTAGAATTAAGCTTCCCAGGTCTCTGCCCATCGTCTCTCATTTCTCATTCCTCATTAGGCAATTCAGAAAACACCCCCATTTCAGTGTTCTACATTACCCCACTGCCTCGCTTTGTGGGTGACAGGGAAGTCTCCTGTTACTGCCCCATCAATTATTTGTCTAAAATGAAGACAACACTCCCCAGTGTGACTTGAACTAGATTAAAATGTAATTGGGAAATATTTAACAAAATAAATTAAAATACAACAAAATCGATAATATTACACTTTAAAATTAAATCAATATGTGGCCCACAGATTTCCTTCTGTATGTGTTAGTGGCTCCCATTTCTATCTGAATTTGATACCATTGGTCTAGACCACCTACTAGATGTAGAGGGGAGAATATTCTAGTTATTCATAGCAGCCTGGATGGGAAATGGAGTGTCCTATATGGGGACTAAGATGTTTATTTGGAGTTAGAATGAAGACTACGTGAGAAGGGGGTAAAATGTAAAACTCTTTAGATTGGCTTAAAAATACATCTCTCCAAACAAAGGAAAAAAGTGTTGAGTAGAGACACTTGGATGTTTTTGTGAAAATGTTATTAAAACAGTTGAGCAAAAATATTAGCTACCACAGGTATGAAATGAAAGGCCTTGGCTAGTTGATAGTGAGTTGGCCTTGGAACAAGGAATACTTCAGTCCAAGCCCTACTTTCTTACCTATCTTGCCTCGGTGGCCCTTTGTTGTAAGCTCCTTAAAGGTAGGGACACCATTTTCTGCCTTTCTTTTGGGTCCTAAGACTTAGGACAGTGTCTGGTATATAGAAAATGTTTAAAATTAACTTTTTAGTGTTCTGGGCTACTCTCTAAGACAAAGCAAATGAGGATCTACATGCATATAAGGAATTTGCTTACCTGGAACTAATTACACCAATGAAATCATGAATCTGGTAATAAAAAAAGTTCTATTTAAGTGTATGATACAATAGAGTATCTGTAGGGCAGCTAGGTGGCACAGTGGATAGAATGTTGGGTCTGGAATTAGGAGGACCTGAGTTCAGAATTGACCTCAGATACTCACTAACTGTGACCCTGGGCAAGTCACTTTACCTTGTTTACCTCGGCTTCTTCATCTCTAAAATGAGTTGGAGGAGGAAATGGGAGACCCTTCTAGTATCTTTGCCAAGAAAACCCCAAATGAGCTCATGAAGAGCTGATTGTTGTCCTTTGCTCTTGAAGAGGACCAAAATGACACCGCTATGTTAGAGTAAAGCTAGAATGTGTCCAGTTGTGGCTGATCTGACCAATATGAGCTCCGAATGCTACACCACAAGCTGGGCACAAATAGTCCTTGTGAACACGTGGTGTGGATTCTCTAGATCTGTGCATCTCGTGTTTCTTTTGAGCTACTTCAATCTTGCTTTCCTCCTAGAGCACAGCACCTTCTCTGATGTGGGCACACTGTGCTGAGTGGCCCTGTGCCTATGTCTCCCATGTCACACAAACAATTCCAAAGTTCTTAAACAAGTACTTGTATTATTTTTTCTGACCCCCAAAGAGCAGAACTCAACTAAAAAGACAGAATAACAGTAGAGTAAAGGTCAAAGAAACATAATGCCTAAAAACAGTTAGGTACCTTGTAATCAACCTTAAAATATTTTGGGGAATTTCTTAATCTATTCAGATTTTATCAGGTTTACTCCCACTATTTTTTTTGGCTTTGTCTGGCATTTAAGATTAGTTAAAAAACTGATTCTAATCTACCTTTCCAGTTTTATTTTACTACTTCCCTTTGTGGCCACTATATTCTAATCACATTTCATTACTAGAGTTTCCCTGAGTTTTACTTGCCAAGTCCATATATTGGCACAGGTCATCTCCCAGACCCAGAATGCATCCCTTTCTTATCTCTCTTATTCCTTCAAGATTAAGCTCAGGTATTACTTTCTCCATATAAAATCTTCCCTAGTTTCCCCAACTGAAAGTTATCTTTCTTCTCTCAAACATTTCTTTTTATCATGTTCTTCCTAATACAGTTATTTGTGAATCTCAACTTAATTGAAATCAATAAACATTTATGTGCTATATTCTGGTCTGTATCTGCTATATTTGAGGTCTGTGCTAGGCATTCAGAATATAAACACAAATACAAAACAATCCCTCTCTTCAAGCTGCTTACATTCTACTGGGAAAATATAACATATAAAAAAGGTAATTACAGGCAAAGTAATAGAAAGTAATTTCAATTGAGAGAGAGAGAGAGAGAGAGAGAGAGAGAGAGAGAGAGAGAGAGAGTGCTGACAAGCACTTGGGGATGAGGGAGTTAGTTTTATTCTGTGTGTTCTCCTTCCTAGCATAGAACACGAATTCAAGGCATGTTTCTTGCATTGATTAGAATTGAAACTTCTTTTCTCCTTCTAGGTCCTAGGTTAGAAAAATATCTCACATTCTCATTTTATGTTTAGTTATGACTCAAATAGAGTAGACAGCAACTGTTTCTCAATAGGCTTACAAGTCTAACTATGAAAAATGGTAGTAAATATAGTGACTGACTTGTCGATTAGTGACCGTGGGTTGGGATGTGAGAGAGCAGAAGTAACCATGGCAACTGAGCAGACATTTTACCCAGAGGCCATTAGGGAGTGAGGATCTTTAGAACTTAATATTGAAGATGCTGGGAAAGACCACTGGGAGTAGCCATCTTGAGCAAGCCACATAAACAGTGGCAGATTGGATTGGAGTCAGAAGGATGTGGTTTGCCCTTTAGGATGTATTCTCTCTCCCCTGGACACCATTTAAGTTTCCGTTGTAGGCGATGGAGATTTGGACTTGAGGGATTGAGCTAGAGAGACTGCTGACAGCTGATTAGATGGGCAATGAAGCAAGCAAGAAATTTTAGAGTCTCACTGGGATGGGCCAGTGAGACAAGTTTGAAATACTGAGCCCCTGACACCTTTCTTCTTCTTCCATCTCTGGTGGTTGGGTGGCACTCAATTGTTCAAACAACTCAGTTTCCCCTCACAAACCCAAAGAATTGAAGAGTAAAGGAAGGTGAAGTCTAATTTCTTCTTTACAAACATCTGGCATTCCAGGTAGCCAGTATTCCAAATGAATTTTATCCCTAATTGTTCCCTGTTCTTTCACAACTTATTTATGAATTTATATCCTATGTGTATGAAATAATAGCAGTGAACACCAATTTATAGCAAGTGTGTTATTTATAGAGATATGAAAGCAGGTAGCTTTTTTTCCTTTAAAGAGGTAGAAAATATTTCACTCCTACAGGTGAGGTGAGTTATGGAGAGGAGCTCCTGAATTCCCTGCCTTGGGGAGGAGGGAAGAGAGAGAGAGAGAGAGAGAGACATAGAGACACAGAGACAGAGAGAGACAGACAGCAAATATATGATTCTTCATTATCCCTTACACTAAATAAGAGAAATAATTAAGGAAAAATGGAACTGAGGAGAGACAACTCTAATGGGGTGAGGTGAGGGAAATGGAGACCTAGCTGTTTATTGGTACCAAGACTTCTTGGCTTTAGTATTGCTGTAGTATTGCTACCACCTGGAATTCTCCCAGCATCAAGCCTAGACCGTATCAGATACCAATGCCACTCCAATTGAGGTTGTATTATTACTTCTGGGACCGTTTGTTGTCACGTAGGACCCCATTACAAAGGAACGCCACCCCCCTTCCCCACTCCAAGACCATCTTGTGATATTCTGTAAGTCTCTATTAAATGAGTCCTTAGAGTAGTCATATGAAGGTTGATTTTTATCTTCCATATTGTCTGGAAGAAAAAAAGTACAAGCCCCTGAAGTTGTGATTTGCCCAAAGCCACACAGAGCTGTCTTTTTCAGAGTGAAGATAAGATGCATGCGAGAAGTCCACAAAAAGGAGACTAAGTATCCTGCTGGATGAAGTGGGTTGACTTTTCTTTTCCCATAGAATTACGGTGAAGAAGATTTAATCCAGAAGTTTGATACATTTTAATTGAGAGATTAATTCTGAGCTTCTTGGGTAATAGCTGAACTAAGCTTCTTGGGTAATAGCTTGTAGAAAGGCTATGCCCAGGAGTCATGATTAGTGTGTCCAATGAAGGACCGTAGGGACACCACTTGGTAAAGCCAAGGTTGTCTCAGATCTTTCTTACTGCTTTACTGGAGGGAATCAACTGTGCGTAAATGACACTTGGAAAATACACCAATTTGAGGAGTATTGAAAATGTTAGTTTGGCTTGAGGGGATAAGTTCTTACTCCAACTTCTTTCCTGACTTGCTCTGTGACCTTGAGAATTCACTCTTCTTAGCCTTAGATTCCTTTTTGTAAAACAGAGACAAAAGGGCTAATTTCTCATGTGACCTGAGAGTAAATAAAAGTCATTTAAAACGTTCTAGAAAGTGCTATTTAAATGTTAAAAAAATCACCTCTGAGATGAGTCAGGAAAGGTTAGAAAGAAGCCAAACAACTTTAAAACCAGGGCAATCATTCCGGAAAGCACTGTGGAATTATGTAAAAAAAAGTGAGTAAATATTCATATCTTAGAAATGACAAATGTGACAAATGATGCTGAGGGAAGTAGGCAGAGTAATCATGACTGCATCAACAGAAATGGAAGTAGAAAGAACAACTCCGAAACAATTGAAAATGAATATTGAAAAATTATAAAAAAAAAACAAAACAATTTGGCACCAAAGAAGAGGGTGTGGAATGTTGTCTGTACTAGCATACCTCCTTTTATTGCGCTTAGCAGATTTTGCAGGTTTTTACAGTCAAGCAAGTTTATTGGTGCCATTTTTCCAACAGCATGTGCTTATATCATGTCTCTGTGTCACATTTTGGTAATGCTCATGATATTTCAAACTTTTTTATTATTATCTATTATGGTGATCTGTGATCAGTGATCTTTGAATAACCCTACAATGGCTTTGAAATGTTCAAGTGAAAGGAAGAGTCAATCAATGATGTATCAAACTTCATTGTTGTCTTATTTAGAGAAATTGGCATGGCAACCCCAACCTTTAGCACAATCACCCTGATCAGTCAGCAGCCACCAACATTGAGGCAAGACCTTCCACCAGCAAAAATATTACTTCTGTCCATCAACAATGAAAGCCTTGCCTAAATCCAAATCTGCCCATTAACCAGGGCTCTATTTGTTAACAAAAAACCTTGTTATTTTCTGAGTATGTGGGTAACCCCTATGGTTTGTGCCCACATCCTTGAATGTTGCAAGTTAAGTTCCCTGCTTTATGACCACATCCCTAAACCATTTTGTAAAGTCCTCAACACACCTGGGTCTCCTTTCCTGCCTCCCCTTACATACCTATTTCCCCTTTGCTGACATCCTTCCCTGTGGTTAACTGCCTACATAGGAGCACACCACCCATCCCTGAATGCCCCAAATTTGGATATAAAAGTAAGCCCCTGTCTTATCTCAGGTTGCTAGTGCGCATAAAGACTAGCCCGCCACTTTTGTGACAATAAAGTTCTCTTTTCTAGGAGAATCTCTGCCACCTGAATTCTTTCTGGACAACCTGACTGAACATTGTCTACCTCTTCAATTATGACTACCTGAAGGTTCAGGTAATGCTTAGCATTTTTTTTTTTGCAACAAAGTATTTTTTTGTCTGTTTTTAGCTTTCAACATTCATCTCCACAAGGTTTTGAGTTACAAATTTTCTCCCAGTCTTTCTCTGACCCACCACCCCAAAACAGCCATCCCACTGAATACTCCTTCCCCCAATC
>NW_027185764.1:65030874-65035068 GCF_028583685.1 Petaurus breviceps papuanus | reverse complement strand
TTTTTTTTTTTATTCATCAACAATACTTGAATGTCCTCTATTTCATTGAATAACCATATTTTCCCCTTAAACATTACACTCAGTTTTGCTGGGTAGATGATTCTGGTTTTAATTCTAGCTCCTTTGACCTCCGGAACATCATATTCCAAGCCCTTTGATCTCTTAATGTAGAAGGTGCTAGATCTTGTGTTATCCTGATTGTGTTTCCACAGTAGCAAAATTATTCCATCTTCACTGCTTGTAATATTTTCTCCTTGAACTGGGAACTCTGGAATTTGGCTCTGATATTCCTAGGAGTTTTTTGGGGGGATCATTTTCAAGAGGTGATCAGTGAATTCTTTCAATTTCTATTTTGCCCTCTTGCTTCTAAAATATCAGGGCAATTTTCTTTGAGAATTTCCTGAAGGATGATTTCTAGGTTCTTTTTTTTGATCATGGCTTTCAGGTAGTCCAATAATTTTAAATTATCTCTCCTTAGGGCAGCTATATGGTGCAGTGAGTAAAGTGCCGGCCCTGGAGTCAGGAAGACCCAAGTTCGGTTCTGGCCTCAGACACTTAACACCCAAACAAAAAAAAACTAGCCGTGTAACCTTGGGCAAGTTACTTAACCCCAATTTCCCTCCAAAAAGCAAAAAAAAAAAAGAAGAAGAAGAAGAAAAAAAGATTAAATTATCTCTCCTGGATCTATTTTCCAGGTCAGTGGTTTTTCCAATGAGGTATTTCACATAGCCTTCTAATTTTTCATTTGTTTGGATCTGTTTAATTGTATCTTTATTTCTCATTAAGTCATTAGCTTCCATTTGCTCCAATCTAACTAATTCTGAAGGAATTATTTTCTTCAGTGAGTTTTTGAAATTCTTTTGCCATCTGGCAAATTCAGCTTTTTAAGGCATGCTTCTCTTCATTGGCTTTTTGGGTCTCTTTTGTCACTTTAGTTAGTCTATTTTTTGAGGTGTTATTTTCTTGAGCCAGGTTGTTGACTCTCTTTTCATGATTTTCTTGCATCATTCTTGTTTCTCTTCCCAATTTTTCATCCACTCTTCTTACTTGATTTTAAAAATCCTTCTTGAGCTCCTCCATGCCCTATAAGCAATTCATATTTTTCTTGGAAGCTTTTGATGCAGGAGTTCTGACTTCTTTGACATCCTCCCATTCCATGCTTTGATCCTCTTTGTCCCCAAAAAAGGAACGTAAGGTTTGATTGCTCTGCTTGCTTTGCTTCCTCTGCTTGCTCATGTTGCCAGTCAGTTACTTGACTTTTGAGCTCTTTGCCACAGTAGAACTCTACTTTCAGAGAGGAGAGCTTTGTCCCTAATTGCTGGGGTTTTTGCAGCTGCTAGAGCTATTAAGGGGGCACACTCTCTCTAGACCCCACTGGCCACATACCCCAGGACCTCCACCCAAGACAGCAATCCAGCTTCTTAATTATTTTTTCTCTTCCAAAGCCTCCTCTCTCTATAATCTCCTTCTTTTACAAAGTAAGGTGGGGTAAGTCCCAGCCAAGGTTGATCCCTTCTCCAAATTTTTTAAAGAGTATATTCTTCAGAGACCTGGAAGACGACAGGGGTCAGTGCAGAAGCCCATAAGATAACTGGGGTCAGTGCAGATACCTGGACGCCAGGGCTCACAGAGGCCTGGATGAGGCCTGATCAACATGGTGGCAACCTGACTCACCAACCACAAGATTTCCAGGTCACTGCAGGGCTGGGACTAGATGGAACTGGGTCAAAGTCAAATTCAGGGCCCATGGCAGTGGCAACAGCTACTCCGGGGACTACCAACCCACAGCCTGGAAATTTAAAAAGCCCCTATCTGGGCTCCCAGGGAAAAGAATGGCAGAGCAAACCCTGGCTGCTCCAATCCCCCCTCTGACCCTGAAAACATAGTAATTATTGCCCCAAAGCAAAACTTTAAACAATAAAGGCTTGGGAACCCTAGATGGCTAGGGTCCTGCCTCAAAATGGGTAAAAAGAAGATTGCAAAGACAAAGACTCTGGAGTCCTACTATTGTGAGAAGAAGGAACCAAATTCAGAGGGAAACAGTGTTGACTCCACACCCACAGCTGAAGCCTCAACAGGGAACTGGTCTCAAAGCACAGAAAGCATTCTTAGATGAGCTAAAAAAAATACTTTGAAAACCAAATTAGAGAGATAAAAGATAAAATGAATAATTCTTTTAAAATCAAAATTGCAAAATTAGAAAAACATTACAATGAAGAAAATAGCTCCTTAAAAAGAAAAATGTGTGATATGGAAAAGGAGCTTCAAAAACTAACTGAGGAAAATAATTCACTAAAAACTAGAATCAACCAAATTGAAGTGAATTACTCTATGAGGAAACAAGAATCAAACAAAATATCAAGAATGAAAAATTAGAAAAAAAGATAAAATATCTCAATGGAAAAATAACTGACTGGAAAACAGATCCAGGAGAGATAATCTGAGAATCATAGGCCTACCAGAAAATCATGATGAAAAAATAAGCCTGGACAAGATCTTCCAGGAGCGCATCAAGGAAAACTGCCCTGAGATACTAGAACCTAGGGTAAAATAGAAATCAAGAGAATCCACAGGTCACCTCCTGATCCCAAATTGAAAAGTCCACGAAAATCTTGTGGCCAAACTCCAGAACTATCAGGTAAAGGATAAAATACTACAAACAGCCAGAAGGAAACAATTCAAATATCACAGAACCACAGTGAGGATCACACAGGATCTGGCAGCTTCTACACTGAAAGACTGGAGGAACTGGAATATGATTTTTTGCAAGGCAAAAGAGCTCAGGTTACAACCAAGTGAAACTGAACATATTCTTCCAGGCAAGGAGATGGTCATTCAACAATATAATGGATTTCCAGACCTTCCTGATGAAAAAGCCAGAGCTCAATGGAAAATTCAACCTCCAATTACAAGACACAAGAGAGATATAGAAAGGTAAATAAGGAAAACACACATACACACACACTGTTATTTAATAAGAGCAAACTGTTTGCAGACAAATAGAGTGTGTGGGTATAAATTACACAATATGACGATAAAAAAACCTTATTAAGGGCTGCAAAGTGACTGCAGTGGAAGAAGAGGAAAGAATGAAGCAGAAAAGGATAAATTATGCCACACAAAGAGGCATAAAAACAATATAGTAGAGGGAAAGAAGGGAGGGAAATGAGAATTATATGAGCATTTCCCTCATTGGTTCTGGTGCAAGGAGGGAATAACACAACCAGTTAAGTATAAGACTCTATAGAGAAGAAACAAAAAATGAATCATAAGAGAGAGAAAGAGGGGAGGGAGAGGAGCATTGAATGAGATCTATTCTTGTCAATCTTGGTTTGAGAGAGAAATAACATACTACATTAAGTATAAAAATCTATCATATCCTACAGGCAGTAAGAGGAGGAAAGTGTTATGAAAGGAGGGGCTGGTTAGAAGGGAGGGAAGAAGTAAGGGGGAAGGAGAGGAAAAGGGAGAGGGGCTGATAAGAATAGAATACTAAAGGAGGCAGTGGTCAAAAGGAAAACACTTCTCTACTTTGATCCCATCCCTTTTCAAAAGTGGGTGCTTCCAACTTCCCTCCCCCCCCAGCCTGCCCTCCCTTCGATCATCCCCTCTCCCATGCCCTTCCTCCCTACTGTACTGTAGGTTGAGATACCCCATTTAGTTTGTATTTCATTCCCTCCATGAGCCAAATTCAATGAGGATAAGGTTGACCCTTTTGCCTTCCTATTCTTCCCCTCCATTGTAACTATTTTCCCTTGCCTCTTCTATATTAGATACTTTACCCCATTCTGTCTCTCCCCATCTCCTCTCATTATATTCCTCTCTCATCTCTTAATTTCACCTTTTAAGTATCATCCTTTCCTATTAAATTGGTCCTGTGCCCTCTATCTATGTGTACCTGTAAACAAATATACACACATTCAAATACATATTCATATGCCCATATGTCCTCCGATACATTTATTTCTATTCTCTTCAACTATTTTCATACTGAGAAAAGTTTCATCAGTTACACTTATCATTTTTCCATGTAGGAATGTTAATAGCTCAACTTTGATAAGTTCCTTATGATTTCTTTTCCCTGTTTACCTTCTCATGCTTCTCTTGCTTCTTGTATCTGAATATCAAATTTTCTATTCAGCTCTGGTTTTTTCATCAAGAATGCTTGAAATTCCTCTATTCCACTGAATGACC
>NW_027185764.1:65016533-65030774 GCF_028583685.1 Petaurus breviceps papuanus | reverse complement strand
AGCTCCTTTGACCTCCAGAATATCATATTCCGAGCCCTTTGATCCCTCAGTGAAGAAGCTGCCAGATCCTGAGTTATCCTGATTGTGTTTCCACAATATTCAATATAGGATGATTTCTAGGTTCTTTCTCTGATTATGGCTTTCAGGTAGTCCAGTAACTTTTAAATTATCTCTCCTGGATCTATTTTCTATGTCGGTGGTTTTTCCCATGAGATATTTCACATTGCCTTCTATTCTTTCATTTGTTTGGATCTGTTTAACAGCATCTTGATTTCTCATAAAGTCATTAGCTTCCATTTGCTCCAATCTAATTCTCTTCCCAATTTTTCCTCCACTTCTCTTATCTGCTTCTTAAGGTCCTCTATGGCCTGTAACCAGCTCGTATTTTCCTTTGAAGCTTTTGGTGCAGGAGTTCTGACTTTGCTGTCTTCTTCCTGTTCCATGCTTTCATCCTTTTTGTCCCCAAAATAGGAGTCTGTTGGATTCTTCTGTTTGCTTTTCTTCTTTTGCCTGGTCATGTTGCCACTCAATTACTTGACTTTTGGGCTTTTTGCCTCAGTAGGACTCTGCTACCAGACAGGGGAGCTTCGTACCAAATTCTGGGGTTTTCTTAGCTGCCAGAGATATTAGTTGAGTGCCCTCTCTGAAGCCTCCACATGCTCTGGCAAGCTGGTCACACACCCCAGGACCTCCACCCTAGACCACAATCCAGATCCAAGCAGGTTAAAGAAAGAGCGATTACCCTTCAGACTGGTCAGTTCATCCCCCTACACTCTGCAGGTCAGGAGCTGAAGCTGACACATGGTGGTCGCTGTACTGCTCAGTGGCTTCTTGCCCCAGGGGCAAAAGCCAATGCACTCACAACTACTGGGTCCCCAAGTTCACACTGCACTGACCTCTCACTTTGTCCTTAGCATCTATGTGTTGATAATTCTGGACTGCCACAGCTTCTGGTGATCTGGAGTCTCTCTGGCTGGTGGCCAGTCAGGCCCGCCCTGGGGCAAAAACCATGGTGTGGAGCTGGGCTCGGCTCCCAGAGTGCTGTGCTGGCCTATTCCTGCCAGCCTGTTGGGCTGTCCTCAGAGAGAGGTTAGCTTCTCCGTGTCATTTTGTGGGTTCTGTAGCTCCAAACTTTGTTCAGAGTTCCCTTTTACATCAATTGGAGGTGGTGAGCACCAGAGCAGTATGGAGGTCCTGTTTCTACTCTGCCATCTTGACTCCGCCCCCAAAAGGAAAACTCTTAAGGAGTGGAAGAGAGAAGGGGGGGGGGAATAAAAGCACAAACAGGGTAGGGAATAGGATGGAGGGAAAGAGACAGATAGTAATAATAACTGTGAACATGAATGGGATGAACGCTCCCATAAAACAGAGGCAGATAGCAGAATGGATCAAAAACCATAATCCTACAATATGCTGTTTATAAGAAACACATCTGAAGCAGGAGGATACAGAGTAAAGGTAAAAGAATGGAGTAAAATATATCATGCCTCAGCTAAAGTAATAAAAGCAGGGGTAGCAATTCTTATCTCAGACAAAGCAAAAATAGATCTAATTAAAAGGGATAAGCAAGGAAACTATATCCTGCTAAAAGGCACCATCGAAAATGAAGCAATAGCATTACTAAACATCTATGCATCAAGCGGTACAGCATCCAAATTCCTAAAGTAGAAGTTAAGGATGTTAGAGGAAGAAATAGATAGCAAAACCATACTAGTGGGGGACTTCAATCTCCCCCTTTCTGAGCTTGATAAATCTAACCTCAAAATAAACAAGAAAGAATTAAGGAAGTAAATAGAATTTTAGAGAAGATAGATATAGTAAACGTCTGGAGAAAAGTGAATGGGGATAAAAAGTAATATACCTTCTTAGTAGTACATGGCACATATACAAAAATTGACCATGGACTAGGGCATAAAAACCTCACCATTCAATGCAGAAAGGCAGAGATATTAAGTGCATCTTTCTCAGATCATGATACAATAAAAATTATATGTAATAAAAGGCCATGGAAGGATAGACTAAAAACTAATTGGAAACTAAATAACTTAATCCTAAAGAATGAGTGGGTCAAACAAGAAATTATAGAAACAATCAGTAACTTCATTCAAGAGAATGACATCAATGAGACAACATGCCAAAACTTGTGGGATACAGCAAAAGCAGTTCTTAGGGGAAGTTTTATATCCCTGAATGCATACACAAATAAAATAGAGAAAATGGAGGTCAATAAATTGGGCATGCAACTAAAAAAGCTAGAAAAAGAAAAAATTGAAAATCCCCAATTAAAAACTAAATTAGAAATAATGAAAACCAAAGAAGAGATTAATTGAAATTAAGAAAACTATTGAATTAATATATAAAACTAAGAGGGATTTATGAAAAAAAAAACAATAAAATTGATAGACCTTTAGCCAATATGATAAAAAAAGAAAGAAAAAAAAACAAATTGTAAGTATCAAAACCACAAAGGGTGAATCCACCTCCAATGAACAGATAATTAAAACAATAATCAGGAATTATTATGCCCAATTGTATGTACATAAACTTGACGATCTTAGTGAAATGGATGAATATTTACAAAAATATAAACTGCCTAGAGTAACTGAAGAGGATTAAACTACTTAAATAACCCCATCTCAGAAAAAGAAAGTGAACAAGCCATTAAGGAACTTCCTAAGAAAAAAATCTCCAGGGCCAGATGACTTTACTAGTGAATTCCACCAAACATTTAAAGAACAATTGACTCCAATACTTTACAAACTATTTGGGAAAATTGGAGAAGAAGGAGTTCTACCAAATTCTTTTTACGCCACAAATATGGCACTGAAACCTAAATTGGGAAGAGACAAAACAATGAAAGAAAATTACAGGCCAATTTCCCTTATGAATATAGATGCAAAAATTCTAAAAAAAAATATTAGTAAAAAGACTACAGCAACTCATCATGAGAATAATATACTCTGATCAGGTAGGATTTATTCCAGGAATGCAAGGGTGCTTCAGGATCAGGAAAACTATCAGTATAATTGAGTACATCAACAACAAAACTAGCAGAAATCATAGGATTATCTCAATATATGCAGAAAAGGCTTTTGACAAAATACAACACTCATTTCTATTTTTAAAATAGAAAGTATAGGAATCAATGTAGTCTTCCTTAAAATAATAAGTAGCATCTACCTAAAACCATCAGCAAATATTATCCCCATTACATATAATATATAATGGGGATAAACTAGAAACATTTCCAGTAAGATCAGAGGAGAAACAAGAATGTTTCTATCACCCCTCTTATTCAATTTGGTACTAGAAATGTTAGCAGTAGCAATAATAGAAGAAAAAGAAATTGAAGGAATCAAATTAGGCAAAGAAGAGACATCACTCTTTGCAGATGATATGATGATACACTTAGAAAATTCTAGAGAGTCGTGTAAAAAAACTACTTGAGATAATAAACAAATTTTCCAAAGTTGCAGGATATAAAATAAACCCATATAAGTCCTCAGCATTCCTATATACCTCTAATGAAATCCAACAGCAAGAGATAGAAAGAGAAATCCCGTTTAAAGTTACTGTAGACATCATAAAATATTTAGGAATCTACCTGTCAAAACAACCCCAGGACTTACATGAACACAATTACAAAACGCTTCTCACACAAATTAAGTCAGATCTAACTAATTGGAAAAACATCAATTGCTCATGGCTGGGTCGAGCTAATATAATAAAAATGACAATTTTACCTAAATTAAATTACATATTTAGTGCCATATCAATCAATCTACCAAAAAATTACTTTGTAGAACTAGAAAAAATAGTAGCAATATTCATTTGGAAGAACAAAGGGTCCAGAATATCAAGGCAATTAATGAAAAGAAATGCTAGGGAATGTGGCCTAGCCATACCAAATTTTAATATGTATTACAAAGCAGCAGTCATCAAAACTACTTGGTACTGGCTGAGGAATAGAGTAGTGGACAAATGGAATAGATTGGGTAAAGGAGACCCAGCAGCCAATGAATACAGTAATCTACTGTTTGATAAATCCAAAAACCCCAGTTTTGGGGATAAGAATGGACTATTTGACAAAAACTACTGGGAAAACTGGAACATAGTATAGCAGAAATTGGGCATAGACACAGTACACCAAAATAAAGGTGAAATGGGTGCATGATTTAGGTATAAAGACTGATAATGTAAACAATCTGGGAGAACAAGGGATAATTTACCTGTCAGATCTATGGAGAGGGAAAGACTTTATGACAAAACAAGAATTAGAGAGCATTATAAAATGCAAAATGGATAATTTTGATTATATTAAATTGAAAAGCTTCTGTACAAATAAAGCCAATATCACTAAGATTAAGAGGGAAGTGGAAAATTGGGAAAGAATCTTTACAACCAATGTCTCTGATAAAGGCTTCATTTCTAAAATATACAATGAATTGAGTCAAATCTATAAGAATGCAAGTCACTCCCCAATTGATAAATGGTCAAATGATATGAACAGGCAGTTCTCAGAAGATGAAATTAAAGATATCTACAAGCATATGAAAAAATGTTCCAAATCCCTAGTGATTAGAGGAATGCAAATCAAAACAACTTTTAGGTACCACATCTCACCGGTCATATTGGCTAAGATGACAAAACAGGAAAATTATAAATGCTGAAGAGGATGTGGAAAAATTGGAACATTAATACATTGTTGGTGGAGTTGTGAACTGATCCAGCCATTCTGGAGAGCAATCTGGAACTATGCCCAAAGGCATAATAAATTTTTTTTAAATTTATTTTAAAATTTTAAATAAATGCATACCCTTTGACCCAACAATACCACTTCTAGGGTTATATCCCAAAGAGATCAGAGAAGTGGGAGGCAGACCTGTATGTACAAAAATATTTATAGCAGCTCTTTTTGTGGTGGCAAAGAATTGGAAATCAAGGAGATGCCCATCAATTGGGGAATGGCTGAACAAGTTGTGGTATATGAATGTAATGGAATACTACTGTGCTATAAGAAATGAGGAGCAGACAGGCTTCACAATAACCTGGAGAGACTTATGTAAACTGATGCTGAGCAAGAAGAGCAGAATCAGGAGAAATCACAATCACAAACACATCATATGTGTGATGACTGATTTCAATAGACTGGGCTCCTCTCAGCAATGTAAGGTTATAAGACAACTCCAAAAGACTCATGACTGAAAGAGATACCCACATCCAGAAAAAGAGATGCAGAGTCTGAATGAAGAGTGAAACAAACTACCTGCTCTCTTTCTTTTTCTTGTTTTCTTGTGTTTCCTCTTTCCCACAGATCATTCCATCAGTTATAATCCTTCTGTACAACCTGACTAATGATTAATTAATATCTTCACAGATCCTATATTCAAGTGCATGCCGCCGTGATGGGAGGAGGAGGGGGAGAAAAAATGCAACTCAGGGGACTGTGGAATTGAATGTTGTAAAATAAAAGTAAATAAATTGATGGAAAAAAAGACAGCAATCCAGATCCAAACAGGTTAAAGCAAGAGTGATTACCCTCTGAATGGTTGCTTGATCCCTCTATAATCTGCAGGCCAGGAGCTTTGGAGGCAGCCTAGCAGGGAAACAGCTACAGCCACCATAACTCTGCCACCTCTTGCCCCTGGGGGATAGGACCGGACCAGGCTCTTCCTTTCCAACAGAGTTCCTGACTGACCGTTTACTTGCTCTTTGACCTTTATAGGTTGAGGAGTCTGGAAATGGCCACAGTTGCTGGTGATTCACTCTCTTGAAGTCTACTCCAGCAGCCACTGGTCATGGCTGCCCTGAGGCTTGTCTCACCTGGGACTGTGCTCTGCTCCCAGAGTGCTGCAATGGACCCTTCCTGCCAGCCTTCCAGGCTGCCTTTAGTGGGAGATTTGTTTCTCTCTTTCACTTTGTGGGTTCTGTAGCTCTAAAATTTGTTTAGAGTCATATTTTATAGATATTTGAGGTTGTTGCTGGGGGAGCTCAAGGAATTTCCTGTTTTTGTGCTGCCATCTTGGCTCTGCCCCTAGCAATGAAGTATTTTTAAAATTAAGGTATGTACACTTTTTAGACATAACACTTAATAGGCTACAATATAGCATAAATATAATTTTTATATGTATTGGGAAACCAAACATTTGTGTGACTCACTTTATTGTGATATTTATTTTATTGTGGTAGTAAGGAACTGAACCCACAATATCTCCAAGGTATGTCTGTATGTCAGGTTATTATTTTTTTATGTTAGCCACTTTTGTTATCTTTTTTTTCTTTTATTCTTTTTCTTAATTTTTAGACATTATTATATAGAATGGCTGGAGGAGGGCGGTGATATAAAGGGTGAAATTTAGTTGATATAAAAACAAAAAGACAGCAATAAAAGTCATTTTAAAAATCCACTAAAGCAGGAAGCACCAAAATGGAAATTTGAAAATTTAAAATGTTCGAGTGAAGACAAATAATCAAAAACACTTAGGTGAATCACAGAAAGAAAAAAGAGGGATCATAGGAAGAGTAATTAGGGAGAATTCATCCAAATTAAACTTCAATTTGCAATTCACAATGTCTGGGGGAGAGGAAAACAACATGTTCTCTAAGCAGCAAACAGTTCAGGGAAATTGAAGTCCCAAGACCCCTGACTGCTTGAATTTATGCACTAATCTGAGTCAGGGAAGATGGGTGGTGTAACGGATAGAACCCCAGCTTTAGAATCAGGATGATTCATTTTCTTGAGTTCAAATCTGGCCTCAGACACTTATTACCTAGGAGACCCTGGGCAAATCACTTGACCCTGTTTGCCTCAGTTTCCTAATCTGTAAAATGGATTGGAAAAGGAAATGATAATCAATTCCAATATCTTTGCTGAGACAACTCCAAATGGGGTCACAAAGTGTCAGACATGACAAAACAGTGACAAATCTGAGTCCGATATGCTTCCTTATAGAAACCATATTGCAGCCACTTTTGAATATTATTTATGAACAGACTGGCTTCCTTACCTCTCTTGACATTTTGCTTTACCTAATGTCACATTCCTCTACTTTTGATTATCCTTACCACTTACTTTTTCTACTTTTATTCCCAAATCACTGAACATGGTTGAAGAAAGTAGTTAAAACAAGCTTGCCAGGATACAGATTCACTTTATGTTCTCTCTGTCTCTGTATTTCCATCTCTGTTTCTGTCTCTATGTCTCTTTCTCTGTGTCTTTCTTCATTACTTGAGAGATAACTAGGATTCAGAAACACCTACCATTTTGCTGTCCACATGACACTTCATTTCCTATGTCTCTGACTTTTCACTGGATATCTCTCATGCCTGGAATCCTCTCTCTCATCTAGTGTAACTCCTGGCTTCCCTTAAGGTTCAGCTCAAATCTCACTTGAAGGAAGTTTGTCCATTCTCCCCTAGTGTTAGTGTTTCCTTTTGCTATAATTTTCCATCTCCCACGGTATCCAGAGCCATCTCCAGTCATCCTGATGTGTATCTGGTCAAAGTACCCAGATGGCTCCAAAGGAACAAGTGAGGTTGGCGACTTTGCACAGCCCTACCTCACTTTAATCCTATTGACTTGCAAGTCGTGGCATCATCTTCCAGATGTCATCGTCCTCTTCCAGAATGAAGTACAAACAACAGCTTGCCATCTACTCGCAGTACATAGTCATTCACATATTGTCTCCCCCAGTAGAGGGTGAGCTCCTTGAAGGCAAGGATCATGTTTTTGTTTTTCTGTATTTCCAGTATTTTAGCTTGGCACAGTAAGTGCAAAATAAATAAATGCTCATTGCCTGATTGACTGCAATGGAAAGAACATTGGCTCTGAAATCAGAAGGGCTCAGTTGGAATCTTGCCACTGCTATTTACTATCTGGATGACCTTGGGCAAAGTATTCCCCTTCCCTGGGCCTCAGTTTCCCTATCTATAAAATCGAATGGATTAGACTAGAATATGATCTCTATTCTTCCTTCCTGTTCTAACTCTAGACTTAGGATCCTCTGCCTGCCAAAATTTGGGAGCTTCATGATGTATTTCCATGAAGTTTCATAAAAGTACTCTGTGTCTGCTTTTTAAACCCTTGAGTGTTTGTGGGTCGAAATGGTGACCTTGTATTGGTCACCACATGCCACTTACTAAAATTCCCACCATGGTTCTGTTTTCTAGCTTTCTGAACCTCATGACTGAAATCTGGGGAAATGATTTGTAACTAATATTTGATGAGTAAGTCAGTTTGGTTACTGACTTCTACCATAATTACAGGAGGGCCTCTCTTCTAATTCTTATAGCTATCTATTCAGCATTAATGTATAGCCATAAGAGCTTCTCCAAAGTGACTGTGCAATGAATTTGCACAGTAATTCTTTTGGGTGTTATAGACCCTTTGGCAGTCTGATGAAGCCTATAGACCGTTTCTCACAATAGAATTATTAAAAATTCATTATTGAAGGAACTGGTAAATTGTGGTTAGATGTTAGTGAAAATAATGATATCACTTTCCCCATCCTTTCATGGACCCCAGGTTAGCATCTGCCAACTTGTAACTGAGAAAATTGATTCTTTGAGGACCCCTACTCTATTCCAATCGGTATTAATGAATTTGCTATGATAAGGGTAGTGATTGTAAGTCTGTATATTTGGCCTCAGAGCTCTGAGCTGCAGATGGTAAGATCACTTGTATAAACATAGGAAGCCCTCACCTAGAGGCCCTCACCTTGTTTTTCCTTGTCATGGTGATCGAGGTCAGCATGACGGAGATAACTCAACTACATGGAAAGTCCCCCAAATTTATTTCTCTACCTCCAGGCCATTCTCTCTTGTCTAATATGAGCAGATTTCCATCTTATGACCATCTTATTACCACCTAGTCAGTGGGGATATTCCTTGTTTCACCCAATTTGTAACCCTACTATCAGATTTTTTTGCTTATTTTAGTCTATACATCATATGTCGATCTATAGAATTATTCTGTATTTGGAACAGTAGTTCTTTAATGACCCTATAAAAACAGGGCCCTAGAAGGAGGGGACATTTCAGATAGTGAGGAAGATCTGAGGTCCACTTCATTAGAGGGAAACATGAGCCCTTTAACAAAGTGTCATTGGTTCAGAGCTTTGCCTCAGTTTCTCTTACTATATGAAGGAAGCTTGTCCATTCTCCCCTAGTGCTAGTGTTTCCTTTTGCTGTAACTTCCATCTCCTGTTGTATCCAGGGCCATTTCCAGTCGTCTTGATGCTCATCTGGTCACTGGACCCAGATGACTCCAGAGGAGCGAGTGAGGTTAGTGACTTTGCACAGCCCTGCCTCACTTTAATCCAATTGCCATGCCATAAAATAGCATGTAAATGTTGAAGTACTATGTAAATTTTTATCCCCACACAAATGACCAGGGTGCATCATGTATGTGTACCTATAAAGAAAAGGATGAATGAATCCTTATAGGATGATGACAATAAATTGCATTAACTTTTAATGGACACAGAACACCTGCAATATATAGACGGATCATTGCATTTCATTTAATATTAGCAGATGTGGCATTTCTCCAGGTTAGACATGCTCTGCTCTTCTTGAGAGAATGCCACCATCTATTAGGGCAGGCGCACACTGAAGATGGCTGGAACGACACCCCTTGCACGTCTTATTTTTCATTCTAAACTTCTAAAAAGGTCCCCAACTAATCCAGTCTTTGCTACACATATCTCCTGCTGCTCCTGAGAGAAATCTACAAGGCAGAGAGGCAGTCTCTCAGAGTGCAGGGCACACTCCTGTGTGAACAGCTGTCACATTTCGTTAAGCAGTCCTGCATGAAGAGATTAGATTGTGATTGCTGGGTTCTCTCACAGCAAAATGATATAATGGGCTCCTGCAGCTGAGAGTCTGACCTCTTCAGAGGCTGGCCAGATGCACACTGTCTCCACTGCTATTTGAGAAGAAGACAATGGCTCGGCTCAGCTGGGCACTATGTTAGACCAGTTAGCAAGGTAAGAACATAAGGTTGCCCCGGAGTATGATGAGATGACTGTGGTCTTGCTGCATGGACAATCAAGGCAGCTTGAGGGTAGATATCACTCACTTTTCCTTTGCAGTACCTTGGAAGTAGGAAGAAGTACTGTCCTACCTCTTACCCTTTTCTAGCTGTATGATCATGCACTCAAACTCTCTGAGCCTCAATTTTACTATCTGTGAAGTGGGAATAACAATGACCCTAATACCTGACTTGCAGGATTGTTGTAAGGTTCTACTGAGATAATGTCTGTGAAATGGAATGCAAATGTTGAAGTACTATGTAAATGTCAGCTATTACCATTACAAGAAAAGGAACTGTCTTTCTGTGAATTCTTATATAGCTTTACATATGTATGATTGACTGGAAGGGTGTTGTGAATGTCTAAGACTGTCTTAGACAGATATTGAATAGATTATTCATTGGATCAGCCAACAATAGGGGATTGGTTGAATAAATTGTGGTACCTTAATGTAATAGAATGTGAAAACACAATTAAGACCGACAAGTAAGAAGAATATAAAGGGGCCTAGGGCAACCTCTGTGAAATGATGGGAAAAATCAAAACCAGAAGAACAAATTATCTCCTAACTATGGTTACTGATAAGGAAAAGTGAAAGAGAATGAATGGGCTAAGGAATTCTGATTAAAAAAAAAACTTAGAGGGAGTGACGGTAAAATTCTTATGACATCTTATGTGTTGAAATTAATTTGTTTCAATAAGTGAATGAAAAGTGAAAATTACCTATTGAAAGCACAGTGGTAAGTACTGGGAATACAAAAAACTAAAGCAATTAGCTCCTTTTTTTTCACAGAGCTCACATTTTCTTAGGGGAAGGCAACACTTCAAGGAAGCTTCAGCTGCAACTCAGATGAAAAGACCCCAAGGTCCTTAGGGTGCAATGACAAGGACATGGCGATATACTGCCATTTATATAAGACTGGAAGGTGGGGGAGTGATAGGGGAAGGGTGGAGAGGGAAAGAAGTGGGTGCTACCATTCTCAGGGCTCTAGGACTTTTAAAATGTTTAATTAATTTAAATAAAAGTAGTTGTAAAGCATTTTAATCAGTTGCCTTGAAATTTTATATTGTTTGTAATATATCAATAAAAAAAGATGGCCCTGAACAATCACTGAGTTGTCTTTACTCATGGAGATAGAATCTTGTTAGGCCATGCTCCAGTACAGGAAAACTTTCTCAAATCATTTTAATTCTTGTGCCATCCCTCTCTTAATTATTTCCTAGTTATCCTGTATATAACTCGCTTTGCATATATACGTTTACATGTTGTCTCCTCCATTAGATTGTAAGCTCCTTGAGGGCAGGGCCTGTCTTTTGCCTCTTTTTGTATCCCTGGTGATTAGCATGGTTCCTGCCTCATAGTAGATGCATAATAAATGTTTATTGATGGTATTGATAGACTCCTAAGAGATTTTCTTTCTTCTTCTTGACTATTGCCTTGGAGAAGGATAGGTGCTAGGATTTATGCCTCAATGAGTTAATATCAAAAATAGAAAAGCAGTGTGCTATAGTGGTTGGAGCCTTGGACATGGAATCAGAAAGATCTGGGGTAGTAGAAGGTACTTTGACTAGGGTTCCTACCACAAGTGTTGGGCTAATTTTTCCCCTAAATCAAGTCATGGAGACTTGATTGATCTAGGAGACTAGAGCTTGACCTATCATGTAGCTACTTTGTCATCTAGGGCATAAAAAGGCCAATCCATGAAGTGCCATTGATCTTCAGATTTGAAGGATGTATCCTTGGTCACCACACTCTACTGACCTGAGAATTTCTATAGTCAATTTATAGTCAATAAAAATTTATTAAGCTCCTCCTATGTGCCAAGCATTGAGGACACAAATACAAAGATAATCCTTGTTCTCAAAGAGTTTACAGTCTGATGAAAGGAGACTAAAAAATAGAAAGCTGAAAAACTGGGGCTGGGGGGCTGGGGAAGTGGAATGGGGGAGTCAAAGAAGTCTAAAATAAATTCAGCTGGGTGGGAAATGAAGCAAGAAATGGGGAGAGAATGTATGGAGACAAGGGGGACTGGATTTATCTGAACTAGGACTATAAAATAATTGAATATCCTTTCTGTGCTATGGCTAAGTATATTTCCTTCTGTTAATTGACCTACGAGCCAATTTTGTTCCAATCCTAATCCTGAAGAACTGAACCAGCTTTAATCAGGCCCAATCTACAACTCCTGGGATCAAAGTCTGTTTTTGACACACCACAGTGTACCACAGACAAGTCACTTAACCTCTCTAGCCTTAGTATTCCTCATCTGTAAAATGGAGACAATAATTAACCCACAATAATTAATAATTAACCCACCTTAACCACTTCACAGGGTTGTTCTGAAACTCAAATGAGATAATGTACTACATAGACATTAGTATTATTATCTTGCAGGTAGAAACTGTCTTATGGAACAAGGAGGGTGTTTTTCCTGGTTGCTGCTTACCTTCCTATCCTGAGATTAGACTGTGTGGTAGCATTTACTAGAACCTAGCCAGAAGAACTTGAACAAACTCATTCTAATATTTTTTCTGTTTCCACCTTGGAAGCAGCATCCTTCAGACCCACTTTGCTGTCCTTGTATTTCTTGTGACTATATCTAGCAACTAGATAGCATATGTCAACACACATTTATTATACTCCTAGTGCATGCCAATTACTGTGCTAGGCGTTGGGAGGACAAACGAACTGAAGCAATCTTTGCTCTCAAGGAGTTCACATTTTGTTGGGCAAGAAAGCATGTACATGTGTGTATACACAGAATAAACATAAGGTTGGTGAGGGAGGGAGGGCACTGACAGTGGGGGGAATCGGGAAAGGCATCATGTAGAAATACTTAAATTGAATATGGAGGGAAGAAAAGGCTGCTACTAGGCTGAGGTGAGGAGGCGATGATCTCTGGGCATGGTGGAAGGACACTGCAAAGGGAAGGATACAAGAGACGGGGGACCACGTGGGAGGGGCAGCAGGAAGGACATTTTGACAAGTCTGTGGAGTACAGGAAGGGGAGTTATGTATAAGGGAAGTGGAGAGGTAGGTTGGGGCCAGGTTGGGAAAGGTTTTAAAAGTCAAACTGAAAAATTTACCACTGATCCTATAGGTAATAAGGGGGCTGCTGGAGTGTATGGAGTAGGTGAATCAAATGGTCAGACCTGGGCGTGAGGAAAATCACTTTGGCAGCTGTGTAAAGGACAGGGGAGCAGCGAAAGACTTCCCTATGTTCTTCAAAAGAAGTGAACAAAAAGAAACTGGTAGTGATATCATTCTGTCTTTGGCTTCAGATGGTGTCTGGACATAAGTGGGACCATCTGTAAAAGCACACTGCCAAATTTTGTCACACCCGTTCCATATGGTCAAAAATACCCCAACTTTCCCCTCACAAATTCTGCAGTCTGTGACTGTCTGACACTATTCCTTGATAACTATAGAGAATATTTAGCAGGGAATATCTTTAAAACAAGGGGAAATAAGGCTGTGTTTCTTCTCTATTCCTCTCTGTTATGTGTATCTGGCTTAAGCCAGGATAGTCCTTCTGGGCAAAAGCCAAAGGCTTTTCATTTGTAAAATGTCATGTTCTAGGTCACAGAGACCCAATTGTGGAATCACAGAGCTGGCAAGGACTTTGGCAGACTGCTGGGCCTAGTCTTCTATTTCTTAGGCAAATGGGAAAGAGAATTAGAGGAAAGGCTGTGCAATATTAAAATATTATCTCTTATTGTTCTGTCCCCAAATCTCAGTGTGCTGGGAGATTGTTCTGCTCCCTACCCCCAGCCAACATCATAGCATGTTAAATCTGCAAAGGACCATATAAGCCAAACTCCTCATTTTATAGATGAGACAAAAGCCCAGGGAGATTAACTGATTTGCCCAAGGTCATAATATCTGGTGGCAGAGTCAGAGCTAGACTTTAGATTTCTTGATTCCATTGTGCTATATAATATAACAATAACGATGATGGTAGCAAACATTTATGTAGCAAGTGAAGGTTTGCAAAAAGCACTTTATATAGCTTAGGTAATTTGACCTTCACCACAGCCTATGGGGCCATTACTGTACCTCTCTCATCAGTCTCTCAGCCCCTCTTCTCCAATGCAAACATTTTTGCAAGTGCCTAGAAAATGGTCAGCACTGTATTAGCCTCAATATTATAGAATCCCAGAACGTTAGATTAGGAAGGGACCTTGGGTGTCATCTCACTGCAATTGTCTT
>NW_027185764.1:64989416-65011533 GCF_028583685.1 Petaurus breviceps papuanus | reverse complement strand
CATCTAGGGCTTCTCTACCCCAAGGTCATTATCTTATATCTGGAATTTAAAGGTTTTGTGTTAATGTGGAGAAATCTGTTCTGTATTGAATGCTGCAAATAACAGTCATAGTTAAAATGGAGAAGAGTGAATGAGCAATTATTTTATTTTACTTTTATTTTTTCTTTAAATTTGAAAAAATCTTATTTTTATTAATGACTTTTTGTTTTTGCCTCACATTCATTTCTTAATAGAACTCTTCCCTTCACCTCCCTCCCTAATAAGCTATCACTTGTAACAAAGAAGGAGACACTATGCTTCATCTGGAAAAATATGCTACATCCAGAGTCTGGAGGAACTGAGTTCAAATGCTGCCTCTACCTCTTAGGACCTGAGTGACCTTGGGTGAATTGCACTTTTTCTGAGCTTCAATTTCTTCAATTGTAAATGGCTTGCCCAGGATAGCATGTATCTGAAGAGGGATTTGAACTCAGGTCTTCCTAGCTTTAAGTCCAGTGCCCTATTCATCATGATGCTAGTACTTCATTAAAGTTAACAACACATCATCCCTGTCTGACAGTCTACACAGTGTTCCAAATCCACAATCCTCCACTTCTATGAATGGAGGGAGATGCATTTTTCCTCCTCTTTTCCAGGGTCATAGCATAGTATTTAGTTGTTTTTTGTCCTTTCTATTTGCATTGTATAGTCATGAGTATATTGTTTTGCTATTTCTGTTTACTTTACTCTGTATCATTTCATATAGTATAAAGTCTTCTCATGATTTTTCAAATTCTTCATATTTGTCCTTTCTTATGACCCAGTAATATTACATTAGATTCATGTGTCACAATTTGGTTAACTTCATACACACACTCCTACCCCCACCCTGTCCCAATTGACAAGCACCTTCTTTGTTTTCTGTCCTTTCCAGGCTAGCCCTACTGAAAAAACTCCTGCTATGAGTATTTTTAGTGTATTGTGGGACTTTCTTCCTCTCTTTGACATCTTTGGGATAGAACCAATGTCCCAGAAGTCTTAGTGCAGTTCTAAGCTATTAGAACTTAAAGCTTTTGGAACTAAGACTTTTCTAACAACAGGAGGCATTGATCAAAGGCTATGGAGATCCTGATTGGACAAAGAGTCAAAGTATGTGAACAGGCAATTGTCAAGCAAAAAAAAAAATCCAAGTTATCTTTAGCTTTATAGAAAAAATGCTTCAAATTGCTAATTATTATAGAAATGCAAATTTAAGCATTTATGAGATTCATATTCACAGCCATCAATTGACAAATCACAGACAATTGACAAAAAGGTAAATGTTAAATGGACTTTGGGAAAATGGGTATACTAATGCACTGTTGGTAGAACTGGGAAGTGATTTAGCTTTTCTGGGAAGCAATCTGCCATTAACACCCTAAAAGCTCTGACATGGTGCACACCCTTGTATTAACAAGTGCCCTAGCACACCCAGGATGGCCTGCTAGCACAGGGTCTTTGATCTGCTTTTCTAGGAAAGACTGCTGAAAAAGGGGTAAACAATCCTACTTTTAATTACATTCCCTAATTCAGGGGAAAGGTCAGCATCCTAAATGTGGAGAAAATACAAGCAGAGAAAATTAGCACAAAGACTAACAGACAGGGCTCCAGCTGACTGAACATAGCAATATTGCTATACACTTTACATACATCACTGGATGGAAGGAGCACATACAGCATCTGAGTAGTTGGGGGTCCCTGAATCTATGGCCACTCAGAGTCTTGACCAGGAATTCAAAAGATCTTTCTCATGAGCAAACCCCCAAAGCAAAATACCAACTCAGAGTATATATACACTTCTCAGAGCCAAAAGGCATCACAACCTTAGTGACTCAGTGCCTAATCAACTTAGTACCAAAAGGTGGAAGCCTTACTACAAGCAAACCTCCCCCTAAGCAAGCTCCTCCTTAGGCAAGTCCCTCCTGAAATGGGCTCCATGTGAGGCCCATTAAAGGGTAAGGAAGATTTTAACCTCAACCTCTTAATCAATTCCAGCTAATGACCCTTGTCATTTCTAGAAACTGTTTGCAAATGTCCAAATGAGGCTTGAATATAACCCTCTCAATCAATTATCCTAATAGTGATGTTAGGGGACTTTATTCTTACCCTTCTGTGATTCTTTCATTCTTTAGCATTCCTTTTTCTGTGTGGGAATAAAGCTACTTATTATACTTTTATTATTATTTTATTAATAATATTATACGTGATTCATGTTTATACCCTAGGTGCCTTTTTTAAAACTCTTTCCCTCCTGCCCCACACTTTGATGAGGAGGATACCTTTAGACAAGAGCACAATTATATGGGGGTGGAATTTAAGTGCTGGGGAGTCTTATTCTCTTACTGAGAAAAACATGCAACCACAAAGCAATGAACCCAGTGCAAACCAAAAGGGCAGATAAAGCACAGGGATCACTGAAAGTTGCCAACCTCTTCAACCTCTGTCTAGCACTACCTGGCTGCCTACTGTTCTAGTTATAAAGGGACAGAAGTGGAGAGGAGGGAGAAATAGGCTAAAGATCTCTTACCACAGGGGACTTCCATGTTGAAAGATAAGTGCATGTATTAAGTAATAGAAGGGAAATGGGATAAGATGTGTGCCAAGAATACTCCTGACAGTGTTTTGAAATGTCTAATGTGTTTTGCCCATTAAGACTTGTTTGGGGAATCCTGGGTGGTTAGTTCTAATCCTCGTTCTAACTTCCAAATTCTTCAGTCTGTGTCTGTGAATAAACCCTTATGTAGACCTCCAACCCTTCACTCATTGAATACATAGCCCTGCACACAGCATGGAAATTTATATAATCACTGACAGAGGACAAAAGAATCTCAACCTAGCCACTTAAATTCTAATCAACTAACTGGGAGCAATTGAAGGTTTTTGACTGAGGGTAGAGGTGGTAGCTGGAAATAACTAGTGTAAAACACATTAGGTAAGTGCTGAAGATATTGAACAAATGAATAAAATACTTTAGAAAGATTAATCTCACAGTAGTGCACAGATGAGGATTTAATAGAGGCAGAGAAACAATTTAATAAACTATTGTAATAGTGATGTGGTGAGAGTTTTCATGAGAACAATGGCAGTAGGGATAAAAAGGATGAGTTGACAGGATTTGTTAAGTAATTGGATGTGAGGGGAAAGTAATGGACAGATCAAGGGCGACTCCTATGTTTGGAGTCTGAATGACTGAGATAATTAGATGATTGAAAGAAAAGGGGGCGGCCAGGTGGCTCAGCGAGTAAGAGCACCGGCTCCAGTGTTGGGATGACCTGGATCAAATCCGGGCTCAGATACTCAGCACCACACCCAGAAATAATAACTGGCCGTGTAACCTTGAGCAAGTTATTTAACCCCAATTGCTTTAAAAAAAAAAAAAAGAAAGAAAAGGCAAAGCTTCGAAGGGGAGATTGTTTTGGGGAGGAGGATGATAGCTTAGATTGCAGACATATTGAATTTTAGGTGACTTTGGGTCATTCAAGTGGAACACAACAGAGATTTGGAGATGTGGGGCTAAAGTTCAAGAGAGAGGCAAAGACCATAAATGCAGATTTGGGACTTAATCTGTGTGTGTGTGTGTGGGGGGGTGAAATGTAGTGGTGGGAGGAAGTAGGATTCTTGACATCATGAGAATAGAAGAGATTCTTCTAAGCGAGTATAATAAGAATAGGAAGCCAAGATTGAACCATGATAGCTCCAAGTTTAGAGAGAGGAAGTAAAACCATTGACTAAGAATGATAAGAAAAAAAATAGAAAACCTTGACAATATGCCGGGGCCTTGTTTGTCAATCCCTCTTTCTGTCTGTTCAATGTGAGAGGTGGATTAACTAATCATGTAAAAAGGGCACTTTAAAAATGAAGTTTAATTTTAAATGCATTTCAGAGGAAAAAGACCAAGGCTCTATATTGACATGCTTAAGTCATAAATTTAGGCTTAGTAGAGAATTTAAAGGCCATTAAATCTAACCCCCAAATTTTACTGATGAGGAAACTGAGGTACAGAGATGTTAAGTGACTTATAAATGTCTTAGATGGTATTTCAATCCAAATTTTCTTGACTCTAAGTTCAGCGTCCTTTCCAGTATACCTAGAATAAATAACTTGGAATTCCAAGCTAGTTTTCCAAATTAAAAGAAAAAACTTTGAGGATACAAGATTGCTTTAGTTTTCCAATATCATGTTAAATGTGAGAAGTTCTCTTAGCCCTCATGACTGACAGCTAGGTAAATATGTTGACATCAAAATCTAGAGTAAGGGCTGCTGGCTCTTCAATGAAGACACCAGACAGAGTGTGGAAAGAAGACTAAATTGTGTCAGATTATTTGATATTAAGAGAGAGAAGAAAAAGGAGAAGGAGAAAGAGAAGGAGGAGAAGGAGGAGGAGAAGAAAGAGGAGGAGGAGAAGGTGGTGGGGAGAGTGACAAATCATGCCTAGAAACTGGTTATTCTAACTTGGGTTGAACACAGACTTGAGATCTGGACAGTAAAGTCACACAATTCAGAAGAGCATTCCTCTACTTTCTGTTTTTCTTGCCATACTTTAAGAAATAGCTGCTAAGAAAATTGTGTTCACTCTGTGTCAGCTGAGTGTGCATGACTTATGGGAAAACAGAGACTTGACTCCTATTACAGTTTCTGGATTTTATTATCAAGAAAAGAAAAGTCACTTTTTCATGGCAGAAACTTTATTTCACTTGCAAAGATTAAACTATTGGAGCCAAGTATCACTCATCATCTGCTTTCTCAGGCAGAAGAATTATGAGGAAGGGGTTTATTGATTTATCTCTGTTCTTGAAAATCCAGTGCTGTTTCTGACTCCTTAGTAAGAAATGTATAAATTCAGAACTTCATTCAAATTGTCTTTCTTTTTCTTCTGGCAATATATGAATTCAGACTCACAAAGGACTTCAATAAGTTGTTCTGTAAACCTAATAGTTAAAAAAGAATGAATTGCAAATGTCATGTGTCTTCTGAATTGGGGGGGGGTGGAAGAGAGAAGAGAGGCTTTTTTAAGAGTAAAACTTTTTCTTCAAAACATGAGTTAATGCAAACATTTTCTAAGAGACAAAGGGAAAAAATCACTTCCAGATATTTTGCAGAATCTAATCTCTCATCCTCACTGGGTGTTGAATATTAGAACTGAAAGGGACTCCATAAATTCTCTGATTCAACTCCCTAATTGTACATGTGAGGAACTGAAATCCAGAGAGATGAAATAACTTGCCTCTAGTCACATAGGTAGTAAGGAGCAGAGCTAGGAATAGAGACCATGATTTTAAACTCCAATTCCAGGGTTCTCTAGTTAACGCATCACACTCTCTACTGGAGAGGGGCTTAGAGAGAGTTTTTTTTTTTAACATTTCAAACTGTTTTTAAAGTGAAACATTAAACATTTTTAAAGCTCTCTTTTAAAAACTTATTTTTTAAAACATAATGGTAAATCGTTTTTGTAATTAATTTTCATTTTGTAATTGATTAAAACATAATTTAAATATTCCAGAAACTATGACCCAGATTGATGAAAAGCAAATTCTCCAGCATTTGAGGGGATGGAATCAACTTTTTGGTCCAGCTCTAGGGGTAAATTCTTTATTAAAGGGGAAGGACTGAGGATGTGAGCAATAGGGGAATGTGAAGAAGAAAAGATTAAAATTACCAAAGATCCCAAGAGGAAGAGAACTCAGTTAAAATCTTAGAGCACAAGTAGATAAGTCAACAGAAAAGATATTAAAACATATGGGAACATGACCATCAAGCTACCTAAATGAGTATAAATGTATTAAATAAATACTTTAAGAAAGAGGAAATTAAACCATGCTTAAACCATAATAGTATTTTTCTGAATGCTTTAAGAGAGAAATAAGAATCATAAAAGAAAAAGTTAAAAGCAACAAATGGCAGGATTTATGCCTCACATAAACAAAATAATCAGCAGACCAGAAAAACCTGAATCCATGGTGGTAAATCTCTCCAAAGAAGAGAAAAAGAAAGAGTAGCTAATTAGGAATGTAAATATACCAAAGTAATGGATAATATGTAAGAAGAGAAAAAAAATACTGTTGCGTTTGAAGAACACACGTTCAACATACAAGCAAAACATCTCCATCTCAAAGGCAGATTTCATAGAGACAACTTAAGTGTCATAGACCTCACAGAAGAACATGACAAGTCAAGAATCCTGAACACCATATGTAAGTAATAATAATAAAATAATAAAGGAAAACTGCTCAGTTCCAACACATTAGTCCCACCAACTTCAGATCTAGGGCATCTAGGTGGTGCCATAGTGCACAGAGTGCTGGACCTGAAGTGGAGAAGACTTCTCTCCCTGAGTTCAAATCTGACTTCAGATACCTATTAGCTATGTGACCCTGGGCAAGTCCCTTCTCCCTGTCTGCCTCTTTTTCCTCATCTGTAAAATAAGCTGGAGAAGGAAATGACAAAACCACTCCAGTATCTTTGCCAAGAAAACCCCAAATGGGGTCATGAAATGTTGGACACAACTGAAACAATTCAACAGCAAGGAGAAGTTCAGGTCTAAAGTCAGTAGGGCCAACTTCTTTTAGACTGGCTGCGACATTTGGTCTGAATTCCTGGACTCCCAGGGATCTGTAGGGCGTGTATTCACAGATTAGATGATAAATTCTGATCCCTGCACCCAAAACTGAAAAGAATAAATGAAAAGACCAAAGTCCCAGGCCCATTTCTCCAGGCTATATGCCTACTCAGGAAGAGGAAAGGCAGGTGGTGGCCTCCAAGCCCACCCCTCTTACCACATGGTGTGAATAAAGGAGCCCTTTATGCTCAGACTGAATCCCTCCCTCCAGAAAAGAAACCCATCACTATTGCTAAGTCAGGCAGGTTTTAAAGATGTTCACAGCTCTGACTACATACCTTCTGGAATGAAGATAATCTTAAAAGTATGTGGTAGGCCAAAACAAAATGTACAGAGCCCTCTATTATCCAGGAAGTAGGTCTCCAGTATCCTCCATGTGGATGATGCCATCTTATATACCAAACCTCCATTACACCAGAACATAGATAACAAATGTGAGCCTGCAGACGACAGAAACATAAGGAAGGTAAATAAACACAGTTACCATGGAAAACACAAGGAACAAAACAAACGAGCCCAGCTCTAGAGAGTGCTAAAAGAGGGGAAAATTTAGAAAGAGAAAGAAAACTGTGAGTTTTTTTTTAAAGAAATAACAGCAGAGAGACCATTAAAAGATATTTCCCCCCTAAAAGCATACAAGGCAATAAAGATAAAAGCTGAACTTAAAGAAATAGGAGAAATGACAGTGGAAGAACAGTTCCAAAATGTCACAGAGCAAACGCTGCAATGTCTCCTGAAAGGTTAATCAGTCTATGTTATGGAACTAAAATACAGAATGGGAGGGTGCCAAAAAAGGCAGAAGGGAGGTGGAAGATGGAATGAAATGTGTGGTATGTCCTAATCAAATCAGTGGTAAACAAAGAAGGGAACATAACTCCTATATTCTCTCAGGAAGAAGAAGGGGGCAGGTGGTAAAGGGAGGGATTAAAACAGAGGGAAAGAAGAGGAGAGATCCCTCTGAAGGGCATTCCCATGGTGAAGAGTTCTGTTATGAAATGGGTAGAATCTGTAGGGAGTTGGTGCTCAGAGAGACCACTCTATGTGAAAGTGTTGGGATTTCACAGACAGTATCCTGGCTTAGGAGAAGGTGAATTAAAGTTTCTGGGAGCAACCAATATTCATAGTGGTAGGAGAGCTTGGACCAAGATTGGAGATTGCATGGCAAATGGGAAAGAAAACGATGTGGGGAATACATGGGGTAGAGCTGCATCATACTAACAAGGGCAAAGGGAAATATCTTCTATGGGGTAAAGTAGCTCTTCTCAGTGCTTTCTTCATTAATGGATATTTCTAACAGTGAGGTTCAATGCTATTAGGTCTGTGTCCCAAAGAGATCACTAAAAAGGGAGAAGCACCTACATGGACCAAAATATTTATAGCAGCTCTTTTTGTGGTGGCAAAGAATTAGAAATTGAGAGGATGCCCATCAATTGGGGAATGACCAAACAAATTGTGGTATATGAATGTGATGGAATATTATCATGAGAAAATAAATGACCATCAGGTGAATTTCAGAAAAACCTGGAAAGGCTTACATAAATTGATGCCAAGTAAAGTGAGCAGAACCAGGAGAATATTGTACACAGTAATAGCAACATTGTGTGATGATCAACTATGAATGATTTAGCTCTTCTCAGCAATACAATGATCCAAGACAATTACAAAAGATTCATGATGGAAAATGCTATCCACATCGAGAGAGAAAAAAACAACTGTTGGAGTCTGAATGCAGACTGAAGCATACCATTTTCACTTTATTTGTTTTTTTGTGTTTTTTTTTCCTTTTATTCTGCTTCTTCTTTTGCAACATGACTAGTATGGAAAAATATTTCAGATGGTTGAACATCTATAACCAATATCAAATTGCTTACCTTCTTGGGGAGAGGGAAAGGGAGGGAGAGGAGAAGGGAGGATATTTAGAACTTAAAATTTTATAAAAAATATCTTTACATGTAATTGGAAAAATATGAAATAATTTAAAAAAAAACAGAAAAGGGGGGGTGAGATCTATAAGATAATAATGTAGAAACTGTTTAGAAAAAAAACCCCAACATTGATACTTTAGAACTTCCATGAGGAACACATAGATTAAATAAGGAGTAAAAGAAAGAAAATTTTAGAATAGTAAAAAAGGAAGAAAATTGCTGAAGAAGGATGAGGTAAAGAGATTGTTTCTAGAAAGAGGCATGGAAAATTGGGGAAAAAACACAATAAAAACTAACAATCCAAAGAAGTTGAGTGGAGTAGAGGAAGCTGGATTATATATAACTGCTAACTGAGAAAAAAGGATTTGTTAACTAGAGAAAATAAATAAAAATGAATTAGTAAGTTAAAAATCCTAACTAGCAAAAAAAGTGACAAATGGAGAGGGACTGGAGGATGATGGGAAGAGCGTCTGTAGGGTTGCCTTAAAGGAGATTAAGTAAAAATAACTGGAGACAAAGTACTGTCTTTAAAGAGGAAGAGGAGCAAAAAAAGAAAATTCCTAATTCAGCAAAAAAGCAATATCAGAGACAAATGGAGGAAAACATAAACCTAACTCTTGTAACTTTAAAAGTCAGTAGATCAAACAAATAAAATGAGAGTGACATATTGTATATGAATACAAATCCCCACAAACCCATCACTTAGAAGAAAAATTTCTTAAAAGGAAAGATATATACAGAATAAAGCAAAGATATATGTAGAATAACTAGCAACTAGGTTGCTCAGTGGATAGAGTCCTGGTCTGGAGTCAGGAAAATTCTTCATCCTGAGTTCAAATCTGTCCTCAGACATTTACTAGCTTTGTGACCCTGGGCAAGTCACTTAACCTTGTTTGCCTCAGTTCCTCTTCTGTAAAATGAGCTGGAGAAGGAAATGGCAAATGACTCCTAAGTCTTTGTCAAGAAAACTGCAAATGGGTTAATAAAGAATTGGACATGACTAAAATGACCTAACAACAATAACAAAAAACACAGAATAAAAATGAGAGGCTGGTACAAAATTTGTTTTACCTCAGATGAATCCAAAAAAGCAGAAATTGCCATCATGTTGTCAGACAAAGCAAAAATTAAAATTTCCCAATATAAATACAGATAAAGTGGAAATTACTTTATACTGAAAAGAACCGTAGACAACAAACCAAAAATATAAAATGCCTTAAAAAATATGAATGTATAAATATATTCAAAAATGTAAAATTCCCAAACTAAAAAAGGCAAAATGAAGATACCAGATAATCTAACTTCAGAAAAGGAAAAATAATTAGATGCAAAATAACTGCCAAGAGGCAAAGAACTCTCCTGGAAAATAATTCTTGTCAGACTACAGTCTTCATCCAAGAAATTATTCGTTATGATTGAGTTTGGATTTCATACTAAGGATGCAAGGATATTTTGATATTAAGAAAAAAATTTTAAATTAATCACATTAAAAACAAAAACATTCAAACCCATGTTATTATCTTAGTATATGTACAAAAAGTCCTTGGTAAAATATACCATGTTAAAAACACTACAAAGTATAGACATTTTAATACTACGGAAGTTTCTATTTATAATCCCAAACAAGCAACATATGTAAGTGAGATACACTGAAAGCTTCCCCAATAACACAGGAGTAAAAGCAAGGATGCCTACTATTCCCATTATTATTTAATGTAATTTTAGAAATGCTTGCAAAAACATGAGAAAAGAAAGAACTAAGATATAAGGATATGCAAAGAATAGAAAAAACTCCTTATTTGCTGATGACATGAAAGGTTACTTAGAACATCCTAGGGAATTAGCAAAGGTTCTAATAATTGAGATGATATCTTCAGCAAAGTTGCAAGTTATAAAATAAACCCACATAAATCAATAGAATTTCCATATAATAATGACAAAATCCAAGGTGTATTAATAGAAAGTAAAGTCTCATTCCAAATAATTATAGAATACATAAAAGATTTGGGGATCAATTTGCTAAAGCATACAAAATATTTGTATAAATAAAATTACACAGTTCTTAGCTGGAGTCATATTCAGTACTCATGACTAGGCCAAGACAATATAATAAAAATAGCATTAATACTAAAGTTAATTTATAGTTTTAATGCTATGTCAAACTATCAAAGGAATGCTCTGGTGAACTAGATAAAATAATAACAAAACTTATTTGAAGTATCAAAACATCTATCAGAATATCAAGGGAAATTTTTTTTAATGGAAATGAAGGAGGAATAATACGTCCAGACCTTAAACTATATTATAAAGCAGCATGTTATCAAAAATATTTGGTATAGAAAAACTAGATAAGGGAAATAGACTAGACTAGGGAGAATTAAAAGTAATAGAAGTCATTAACCTGTATCATAAATTACTTAAGAAAGAACTACCTATTTGATAAGATCTTCTGGGAAAACTGAAAAGCAGCTTGGGAGAAATTAAGCTTAGAACAACACATATATTAGACTACAAAAATTTGAAATGAATTTGAATATTAAATATCTATCACAAAAATAGAAGAGAAGCAGATTATATATCTTTAAAATACTTTAAAGAAGTATTATTATTAAAATAAGAGATAGAGTAATTATAAAAGATAAAATAAGTGATTTTAAAATTACTTGAAGTTGAAAAGCTTTTGCACAAATGAAATCAATGCATCTAGAATAAGAAGGAAAATGGCCAAATGGAATTTTTTTTATCATATATATGTATATATACATGTTTCTACATATTAAATATATGCATACAAATATCTATGTACACATAAACATATGCATGTAATATGATATCTATGTGTATATACACAACCATCTGCACTGATATATGGATATATAATTTCTATGGATATATGCATATACATATGCATGTACATATACACACACAAATATATGGGGCCACAGAGAGTTGGACACAACTGAAACAACTGAACAATAACAATAAAATGTGTGCATGTATATTTGAGGGGTGTGTCTGCATATTTTGTGTATGTACATTGTGTGTAAAAACACACATACCCATATACACATCTAAAAGCCTTTCTCCAGTAGATAAGTTGTGAAAGGAGATGATTAAACAGTTCACAAATGAAGAATTGTAAAGCGTTTATAACCAACACTTGAAATCATTACTAATAAGAGAAATGTAAATCAAAACAACCTTGAGGTTTCAACTTACACTCAGCAAATTGGCAAGGTTGACAAAATATGGGGCTAGTCAATGCCAGGGCATTTAGGGAAAAATAGGCATTCTGTTTAGTTGATGTGGCTGTGAATTAGTACAACCATTTTGGAAAGCAGTTTGGAATCACTCAAATAAAGTAACTAAAATGGGGCAGTTAGGTAGCACAGTGAATGGAGCACAGGCCCTGGAGCCAGATAGGACCTGAGTTCAAATCTGACCTCAGACACTTAACACAAAACTAGCTGTGTGACCCTGGGCAAGTCACTTAACCCCAATTGCCCTACCTTCCCCCCTCCAAAAAAAAAAGGGAAAAAAGGGAACTAAAATGTCTATACTCTTTAACCCAGAGATTCTTTTATTAGCTAGGCATATACCCCAAGTAGGCCACTGATAAGAAGAGAGTTCCCATATATATGGAAATATCTTTATTTTTAAACAAAGTAGATGCCCATGGATTGGAGAATGGTTAAATAAATCACAATACATTAATATGATGGAGTATTATTCCTTCTCCAGCTCATTTTACAGATGAGAAAACTAAGGGATAAAGGATTAAGTGATTTGGCCAGGGTTACACAGCTAGGAAGTGTCTGAGGCTGGATTTGAACTCATGAAGATGAATCTTGCTGACTCTAAGCCTGGCATGGTATCCACTGCATCACCTCACTGACCAATGGGTCAGTGCTGTAAAAAATGACAAATATGACAACTACAGAGAAACATAGAAAGACTTACATGAGCTGATAGTGAAAAAAGCTGAGCCAAGAAAGCAATATATACAGTGATAACAACAATATAATTAGAAAGAGCACAACTACAAAAACAAGGCAAAGTGAATTTTGCAAAACTACACAAAAAATTTTTTTGCAAAACTACTCCAAAGAAAAAACATGAGGATACCCACACGTCCATTCCCCAACTCATTTGAAAAGGTGGGAGGTCACAGTTTCCACAGGTGTGGAACATTGCCAATATTTTCAGATTTTTATTGTGCGTTGATTGTTTTGCTGATTTTTTTTCTCTTCTTCCTCTTTTACCCCTTTAAAAATTTTCCTCCTTTAAATAATTGTTATGTGGGATGGCTCCCTGGTAGGGAAAGGGAGAAATTTGGGTGATACTAAAAACAAAAGATAGCCGTACCATTTTATTTAAAAACAAAATAAGATCTGAATTGTTTTGTAAGTTCTCTTCCATATCAGTATCAACCTCTTTAGACAACTCCCTCCTCATTAGAATTTTTGGCACTTTTTGTTTTCAGGATTTCATTCTTCATTACTTCCCAGGGAGATGCCTTCAAGAATATTGGTCCATGGGATCCCGTCTATCCATCCTCTGAAGTCCCTATAGTCTCTGGTTGGAAGCTATTCCTTCTAAGAATTAAAGTACATAATACATTCTTTACTGTCACTATTTTCCTTCCTTTTCTGATAACTTTTATCATTGTCTCTCAGTGCTTGCATGTATTCTGGGTGATCCAGCTTGCTAGCAACCAGACCACAGATAAAGGGGGTATGGCTGTATCATGTTTTTATCTACTTATAAATGAGTTTATCCTTACCTTCAGTTTATTCTGTGTTATGGCTTCCATATTGACCAATTTACTTTCCTTTGGACAGAGCCTACTACTGTTCTAAGTGTGAATTAAAGATCAATTCTTCTTGGCATGACACCGGAAAAGAAGGAACAATCTGCTATCCTGTCTGCAAAGGGGCAAAATGTTTGGCTGCTTCTATACAGTAAATAATGAAAGGAAGATGATCAATTATCTGGTTAATCTGATTCATGTAAACATCCAGCAGGGATACTCCTGAACAATTTTTTTTTATGAGCTATGTGGACATAGCTTGTAAAAGAGACACAAAAAAAATGGTTTTTGTACTGCACATGAACGAACCATGTGAATGAGCTTATCTCCACAGGGCCACATTCCAGCATTGTACAGGAAATGAGGAGTAATGAAATTCAGACAGAAAACTACAGAAATATGGCTTATGGCTTTATAAATAATTGCATCACAAATAAGGAGGAGGAGGGAGATTGCCTTTGATTATCAGAGGGATGCCCTTTTCTATAATCCCTTAAGAGAACTCAAAACGATTTGAAGAGCTTTCCCCAAGAGGTGCCTTTCATTTTGACAGGAGAGAAAAAGATTCTGCTCTTCAGATGAAAACATTTTTTTTTTTGCCCCAATTTGTTCCTTGTTTCAGTTGTTTGCTTTTTTCCAGGGTACTCACTAAGGCCTCTGGCTGAGCAGATTATGAGGAAATAAACCCTTCAGCAGTGCTGTGCTGTGATACCAGACAGGTCAACAAATTAACAAAATCTTTCTCCTTAAGAAAAAAAAAAGTTCATTGGATTCAAAAGACCAGAACCCTTCAAAGTCAACCAAGGTCTTATCAGACAGATGAAAATCTGTTTAGTCCGGCCTCTCCTAATAAATGCTGACAAGTCTCTAAGCTAAGTAATTCTGCTGGGGCACTCAGATTACAGAGGATTTTGAAAGAAGGTTATAACTCATATGGAATGCTTGCCTGCATACAGTTAAGTCGAGTGAAGCTTTTTTCCCTTCCTTCAGAATGGTATCCTGTGTAACTCTTCTAAGATCAAGCTAAAGAAGACCAGTTTTGGAAAATTGCCATCCACTGTCTAACAGAAAGCCCTACATCTCTCTTGCCTATTCATATCCTTTTGAAACACTAAGCCCTTCCCCTCCCTGCGTTGAAAAAATATACAAGGCTAATTCCAGTCATATTGGGAAAATGTCATTAGAAGAGGGTTGGATTGGGGTCCGCTCTGTTGAGCATGTGTAGTATTAGGCACACATTGGCCACTTCTATTAAAACATATGCTTTTGCCTTTTGCTAATGTAACGGGCAAGTTGGGTTTCTAATTAGTCTCCATGTGTACCACTTCTCCTCCCAGCATCATCTATCACTGAGGACTGTGTCAAAGACGATCCTTAACTGAATAGGAAGAGCTACTCATTCAATGAACTTTGGAAGGAGAAATAAATTCCATTGTTACTCTCTTTTGTGTCTCTCATCTGAATGAGTGGCTTGGGACTCTTAGATGCATTCCACTTGGGACTCTGAGATTCCAAGTCCCTTGGACTTCCAGTGAGGTGGAGGAGGGGATTTCTCCCCCTCCCACCCAGCAGCTATTATAGCTGTTCACACTTGGCAACTAAGGCCTAGGCTTGACTACGGAGGCTGCCACTGGGTCTCAAAGCCCTTGATGCTGGTTTTACTTGGTTTTCTTCCCATAGTACAGGGAGTGAATAGTGATCCTGAGAGATGAACTTTGTGTGCTCGGTGCCTTGGGAATTTCTGAGTTCCTGAGAGTCTCAGTCAGTGCCAACTGCCTGTAGGAGGCACTTCCTGCAGCTATTAAGATTTTTTTCTTGGAAAACAGAACAATTACTGACAAAAAGCGTGAGTCATCGACACCTGGCTTGTCATAAGACACCTCGAGTTGCTTGGAGAGTACAGAACCAGAGGAAAGGGGAAATATCTGTTTAGCAGTTCCATAAACTGTTTCGTGGTTTTAATGTTTTAGATATCAGCCTTTCAGGAGGCTGTTAGAACTTACGTGTTTTACCCCCATATAACTACATATTAGGGCTTACTCTGTCACATTTTGATTATTTTCAAATGCAAATATAAGTCTTATGTTTTAAGTGTTTCTTCAGTGGTAAAAAGATATAAATAGCAAGTTTATACTTTGCTTTGTATAGTTAGCACCTTCTAGAAAGAAGTGTATAAATAAATCCGTTTTAGGGAAGACCCTAAATAAGTGCTAAAGCTTAAATTTAATATTTTCCTCCCTCGGATTCTGAGATGGAGCAATAAGAAGTGAGAGTTTGAGAAGTGCCTGATTTTCCTTTTGGATTCTAAATTCTCTAAGAACTGAACCCATTCTAAGGAATCCAGAGTAAGGCCCATCACTAGAAGTAGGCAACCCCCCCACCTCTTGGACCATTGTGCCTTCTTTTGTGTGGGAGACAATTAGGGTTAAGTGACTTGCCCAGGGTCACACTGGATTTGAACCCAGGTCCTTCTGACTTCAGGGCTGGTGTTCTATCCACTGCACCACCTAGCTGTCTCTGCATTGGGTCTTTAAACAGAAAAAAAAAGTATTATTATTATTTTTTACCTTCCTTCATTTCCATGTCAAAGTTTTTAAAACAAACTGAGTAATCAAAAACAAAAAAAAATCTGTTATTTTTATACAGCATATGAACAAATTAATTATTAAGACTGCTTAAAAAAAGAAAGGAGGAAAGAAAGGAAGGAAGAAAGAAAGAAAGAAAGAAAGGAAGAAGGAAAGAAAGAAAGAAGAAAGGAAGGAAGAAGGAAGGAAGAAAGAGAGAGAGAAAGAGAGAAAGAAAGAAGTGAGCAATTCTTCTGTTTGCCACTATTAATTTAGGTGAAACTGGAAATAAAGGACACTCATATGCTCAAGCAAAAAAGGATCCATGTACCCACAAGAATGTAAGTGTTGTGAATTGTAAACAAAGCATCTCTGTTTTCTTTTTGTTCTGCCTTGATGCCTTGATTACTGCTTCTCACTTGTTCCCCCTGGTACCAATTCAAATTTTTTATTTGAACTCTGTCTCATAACCTTTGGCCCCCAACCCAATGCTTGGTGTCTCTAGTAACTGGGGTCTTGCCTCTCTGTGACAAACTCAATGTTTTGGGCTCTGTCCAAGTGCATGTTGGCTCAGCCCACTAGCCCTCCCTGCCTCTCCAGATCCTTAGATTGGGAATCTAATGACCTTTTCTCAATGCTCATCTTCCTTGCCCTTTCTGATGCCTTCGGTACTGTTGCCCTCCTTCTCTTCCTGTATACTCCCTCCTGGACCCTCATTTCTTTTCTTTCTGTGTTTTCTCTCTTGACGATCTCATGAACTCCTATGGATTCAATGATCATCTCTGTACAAATGATTCCTATGTTTATATATCCAGTGTTAGACTCTCTCCTGAGCTTCAGTCCCTCATTACCAATGGCCTATTGGGCACTTAAAAATGGTGGTAGGGTTGTATCTTCAAAATATAACTCATTATCTTTCCCTTCAGCTTCCCTGTTACCGCCAAGGACACTGCTAGCCTTCCAGTCACCCACTTTTGAAACCGTAATGTCATCTTTGCCTTGTTTTCCATGATTCTCATATACCCAAGAAGTCGTCCAATCTTGCCACTCCTCTCTCCACAATATCTCATGTCTCCTCTCCACCCAGACAACATCCAGCCTAAACCATGCTGCTGTCACTGCTCCTTCTGACTATTACCCTTTAGCCTATTTGCTCTCCCAGCCTCAAGCTCTAATACATCCTCACTCTAATACATCCACCCATGGCTGCCAAAGGAATTTTCCTAACTCATGGGTCTGATGACATCATCTCCCTATTTAACAAACTCTAACAGATCCCTATTGCCTCAAGGATCAAATATAAACTCTTCTGTCTGACATCTCTACACCCTGGCCTCATTTTTCCTTTTCAACCTTTTTATAATCTTTTCTCCTCCTTACACTTTTATAGACTCAATTGAGTCTGATTCTTCATGACCACATTTGGGGTTTTCTTGGCAAAGATACTGAAGTGCTTTGCCATTTTCTTCTCCAGCCCATTTTTTAGATGAGGAAACCAAGACAAGCAGGGTTAAGAGACTTGCCCAAGATCACACAGCTAGGAAGTATCTGAGGACAGCTTTGAACTCGGGAAGATGAGTTTTGCTCACTGCAGGCCTGGCACTCTTTCCTCTGTGCCACCTGGCTGATCTCATTATAGTAGCTTATTCACTGATCTGCACGCAAGACGCCTTGCTTCCTATCTCTATGCTTTTCTATTTGTTCTTCAACATCCCTGGATTCCCTTTTCATCTCTACTTCTTGGAATCCCTAAGTTTCTTTTTGGACTCAGTTTGAGTGCTAATTTTGTGAAAACTTTCTGAAAGTTTTCTCAGTGCACCTCTCCTTTCCGAAACATCTTGCATTCCCTTAGTAGATATTCTTGATATACTCATATATCTGTAAGCTATCTCCCTCATTAGAATGAAAACTCCTTGAGGACAGGGACTCTTACTTTTGCCTTTGTATCTCTAATACTCAGCATAGAACCTGGTATATAATAGATGCTTACTAAATGTTTGTTATCATTTAATGGATTGATTGATTCTATTGCTTCAGTTAGACAGGCACTGTCTTGTAGCGGATAGAATTCGCAGTTGGAGTCAGGAAAATTGACTTCCTCTGGCGCTTACTAGCTGTGTGACTAGAAGCAAGTCACTTAACCCCTTTAAGCCTCAAGAGACTTGGTACAACTTGTTCTCTGAGTTACAGATGGATTGTGATCTGTGATGAGGGAAGGAATTTCCATACCAACAAAATAATAGGCATTGAATTTGTTTGCTTCGTTTTTGTAACTTAACACGGCCCAGGGCATTTCAGAGCCTGGTAGATTTTCTTCCCCCAATTTATTAGGAGGGACAGGTCAACTCCTTATTAGGGTTCATCATTACAATTGGAGAGAATGACATGGTCTCTGTCCCATGGTACCAAAGTCATTTTCTTGGTTTAGGTTTAGGACCTAGGTGAGCTGTACTCACTTTTTCAGGCTGAGGAAAATGGGGGTGGGTCCTAGGGTCCAGGAGAACTTTTATTGCAGCAAAAGAATTTAAGGCTGGGTTACTGAGTCACAGTGATAGGAGGCAAATCATTTCATTGGTCAGGATTTAAGAAAACTTGAAAAAATAGACATATAGACAGACAGAAAAATAGCTATTGTTTGCTTTTAAAGGGTGGTTGAGAAAAATAACAAAAAAGAAAGAAATTTAAAAATAAGTAATTCTGTATAGGCTTCAGGATGTAGTATTATACTGTGATAGTAATGGCAATTAAAGATTCCCCTGTATTGGCTTGGTTTTCAAATTGATTGTGTTAAAACCCAGAGCTTGTGAATCCCACCTGTGGGATGGGCTTGTTGATGTGAAGGGAGAGTCCTGAACTGGGAGGAGCTGGTGATGTAGATTTGGAGAGACACTAGAGAGAGGCGGAAGATCTTTTTAGAAGCAGCACCTCGTGGAGAGAGAGAGACTAAGAGAATTGCTGGTGGCCGCTTTGAATTGCCCTGGACTTTTGAGACCTGCCCCCTGAGCTGCCAAGGACTGAGGAGACATGGCTGTTTTGCTGGTACTTGTCTGTCTGTTTTGATGTTATTTTGCCAGATTTGTCCACTGGTGAAAGACAGTCCTTTTGTTGAAGAAGTCCTGGAACCTGGCTGTTCGCTAAGAAGCCCTGAGACTGTCCTGCAGACAGAGAGTGAATACTGTCCACTGGTGAGGGACAGTACTGTTGTTGCAGGGGTCTGGAGACTGTCCTGCAGACAGAGTGAATACTGTCCACTGGTGAGGGACAGTGCTGTTGTTGCAGGGGTCTGGGAGCCTTTCTGTTGGTTCAGAAGCCCTGAAGAAGGATTTTCTTGTTGTATGTTTACAGAAATCCTGGGAGAGGGCTTTGCTAATGTGTTCAGGGGTTCTAGGACTGTTCTACAGACAGAGGATAAATTCATGAAGGGACTGGCAATGTATCTTATGGCCTTGCTAAGCCTTGTCTCCCCAGGAACTAAGATTGCTGAGAACTTGCCTCGTGTCAAGATGAAGAAAAGACCTCCATTTGGGTATTAAGTGCTGTGTTTAAACTTGATGTAATTCTGGGGTAGATTCAATTGTGATCCAGGGGTGGGGAACTTTTGACCTTATGTTTGGAAACTAATCTCCATTTGAGAAGAGGGGCTTTGTGGTGGACTTAATTAAGGTATAGCCTAGGGGTGGAGAAGTATTTAGAACAGAGACTTTGTAATTGATTGAATGATTGGAAGGTCCTGGGGTGGGGTAGTACTTGGAGATTATTTAATCACACTTAGTAAATGCTGTATTTGGAATGATGTCATGTTTTAATCTTCTCTGTTCTTGGTTGGTCACTGAATAAAATAGAGAGCACCTATGCTGGTATTTTGAACCTGGGAAGTTGCCTTTCTTTTGGCATTACATTACATATACCAAACTACTTTGCAGCTACGAGGATTGTTAATCATTTCATAGACTGATTCTGAATGCAAATATTGGCCCTCATGTTAATAAATGAAGACAAGATACTTCAGCATAGGTGATGCCATTAATTTTTGCAGGGAGGGAGATCTGCAAAATCTCTCTTTTTCAAAATTTTGAGGCCTATCTAATAGATTCAGTCCCTTCACTTTCCCACGCCCAACAATTTAGTTTTAGAGGACATTAAATACTTTCATGTTTAAGAAATCAATCATGACAGAGGAGACAAAAGAAATTGTCTGAGCTTAATTTTAACCATGTACCCATTAATATTACTATATTCCCATTCCAGTACACTTCATTATAAAAGGCAAAAGGCATATACTGCCCATCTGACCTTGTGAAAATTACTTAAGTCTCCTGGAGTCTCAGTTTCCTCATCTGTAAAATAAGGGGGAGGTGTTTGATTAGTCCATATTCTTGGGGTTCTTGCTGTGAAAGCTCTGATGATTCCTTCAGGATAGCCATTGACTGAGGGCAGCTAGATGGCACAGTGGATAGAATGCCGGGTTTGGAGTGAGAAAGACCTGAATTCAAATATGACCTCAAACATTTACTAGCTGTGTGACTCTGGACAAGTCACTTAACCCTGTTTGCCTCAGTTTCCTTATCTGTAAAATGAACTTGAGAAGGAAATGGCAAACCACTCCAGTGTCTTTGCCAAGAAAACCTCAAATGGCATCATGAAGATTCAGACATGACTGAAAAACAATTGAACAACAGTAACAAAGTCGTTGTCTGTGTTGCTGGTTATCCTTCATTTCCAAAGAGGGTAAATTACATCAGGAGGGCAAGTCAATTTAATTAAAGTGAGGCAGGACTGTGCAAAGTCATCAGCCTCACTCTCTCCTCCAGGGTCACCTGAGTCCAGTGGCAAGACACGGTCAAGGTGACTAGAGATAACCCCAGATGCAGTGGGAGATCTTATCCTTTTTAAGCTAAAGTCTTTCCCAGTTTTCAGTTTGCCTGAGGCAACACCCATTCAGTGATTTAAGGCCAAAGGTGGTATAGTCTGCCTACTCAAAAAAAAAAAAAAACTGAGGAAGATCCTCAGGATTTCTGGCCAAAACAGAAATAATTGCTGTTTATACTCACTCTGAGCTATCAAAACCCATCGACTATGACTTCATGGCTGTATCTACTGAGGTATGGATTAAATATTGCTACATTGGTAGGAAAACATTCAATAATAATATATTGTAAAACTAGGCAAAAAGCCAATAAGTCCTGGTGTGAGCTCTGTACCAAAACTTATTAATTATGTGATTATATAAATCACTTAACCTTTTGAACCTCAGTTTCCACATTTGTAAAATAACCCTTGTTCTCTCTACCTCACAGAGTTGTTCTGAGAAAAGCACTTTGTAAATTTTAAAGAACCACAGTAAAATACAATATGTTCCTAATTCTATAACTTCCCAAAGGCAGAGGCTTCCATGTCACATGTAATTATTCTCCCTTTTCCACCATCTTTTCTGCCAGCTCATGATCATGATTTCTTTTTTAAATAATTTTATTTATATTTTTTTAGTTTACAACATTCAGTTCCACATCCCTTGAGTTCCAAATTTTCATGATGATAATTTATTGTAAGAGTTGGCTCCATCATAGTACCATGGTACAGTGGAAAAAGATGTGTTTAAGTCTTGGAATCAAAAGGATGTGGATTCAGATCCCAACTTGGTCACTTACTATTTGTATGACCTTGAGCAAGTCACTTAACTAGGGTTTAGTTTCCTTTTTGTAAAATGAGGAGGTTGAAATGGATGACCTCTAAGATCCTTTTCAGATCTAGAGCTATAACTGTATTATCCAAAAGAGAAGGGAATAAGCATTTATATATCACCTACTATATTCGAGGCACCATGCTGAGCACTTTAGAAATATTATCTCAGTTGATCCTTACAACAACCTTGCAAGGTAGGTGTTTTTATTATCCCCATTTTACATATGGGAAAACTGAGACAAACAGGGATTAAGTTACTTTCTCAAAGCCACACAACTAGTAAGTGTCTGAGGCTTCATTTGAACTCAGGTCTTCCTGACTCCAGGTCCAACATTCTATGCACTGTGCCTTCTAGTACCTAAAAATTTCTCCCACTAAGGAGCTGACCAAGCAGTTGGTGAGCCTAGGTTGTTGTGTGATTCTAAGACAGGCCAGAGCTGGGTGCTCATGGAGGGGAGAGAGGGAGAGAGAGAGAGAGAGAGAGAGAGAGAGAGAGAGAGAG
>NW_027185764.1:64986307-64989316 GCF_028583685.1 Petaurus breviceps papuanus | reverse complement strand
GAGAGAGAGAGAGAGAGAGAGAGAGAGAGAGAGAGAGTAAGTGGGAGTGGGAGTGGGAGTGGGAGATGGAGATGGAGGGGAAAGGAGGAGGAGGGGAAGAGGAGGGGAGGGGAAGAGGGAAAGGGAGTGGGAGAGGGACAGGAAGAAGAGAGGGAGAGGAGAAGGAGGGGGAGGGGAGGGGGAGGGGAGGGGAGGGGGAGAAGGAGAGGGAGTGGGAGGGGAGGAGGAGGAGGGGAGGGGGGGAGAGGGGGAGGGAATGGGAAGCTGATCCTGGAGTCAGAAAGATTTGAGTTCAAATCTATTCTCACACTCCTAACTTGTGTGACCATGGGCAAGTTATTTAACTGTGGTATGCCTCACTTTCCTCAACTTTAAAACGGAGATCATAATAGCTTCTACCTTCCAGGGTTGTTGTGAGGATAAAATGAAATAATATTCCTAAGTTTTTCTTGGGCCCTCTAGAGTGGGGCATGGAGGAGATATGTGGCAGAGAAACAGTCTTAGGAATTCAAGTTGCTTCCAAGTCATTGAGATGAACTGTCTATACACAAAGGTTGCCTTTGATAGAAAAAAAAAAAAGTACAGTCATTCTAGAAAGTAGGCATAATATTATCCTGATTAGGAGAGACAATATGGAGTAATGGAAAAAATACTGCCTTCTGAAGTTAGAGAATCTGGATTCAAATCCTGCCTCTGACATTTGTAACCTGTGTGACCTTGGGCGGGTCACTTACCCATCTTGGACCTGGGTTTCCTTGTTTGTAAAAATGAGGGGGTTAGACTAAATGGCCTCTGAGAGTCCTTCCAGTTTTAGACATACCATATCCAGCAACTATTCTTGTGAAAGCATTATGTTATGTCTGATAGTCTGGAATTGATTGTGATATGGATAAAAAACTGTTAGCGAATATAACCCATGCCAGGCCACTCTGCATAATCTATAAAAAAGCACCTGCTTCTCTGTGGGTGATCAAGAAATCCTGGTCAATAAGCCAGGTTGATTTTCCAGGCTATTACAGGGAAAGAACATTGTCTCGATTTGGCTCAGGGTACTTCTAGCCCCATCTTCATTTTCTGCTGCAGCCGCTGCAGCTCAGTGCCAATTACTTCTAACTCACAGACTGCTAAGCATCGTCATGGCTGATGACAGGTGTGTAGTATGAAGGACAGAGACTTCGTCCAAGGTATTGTCATCATCCTACCTCATTATTCTCAAGCACATGGTCAAGCTGAAAATATGGAGATTACTAAGAGTACTCTAAAGTGGATGGTTGAAGGAATTGACCCACAAAGATGGTCAAGGTTCTCATTGTTTAGTATGTTCCTCCAAATTTGACAGCAGGAGTCAGTACTACTGAATTATTAATGGGGTGAAGCCTCAGGTCTATGTTAGTCCAGTCTTAATTTTTATTGTAAAATCAACAAGAATATATTCTGAATGCTTATTGTTTGTAATTATTCTTCATTTTTAGAGGCAGTTAGGTGCACACTAGATAAAACACCAGGCTTGAAATCAAGAAAACTCATCTTCATGAGTTCAAATCCGGCCCCAGATACTTTCTAGCTGTATAATCCTAGGCAAGTCACTTAACCTTGTTTGCCTCAGTTTCCTCATCTGTAAAATGAGCCAGAGAAGGAAATGGCAAACCATGCCAGTATCATTGCTTAGAAAACCCCAAATAGGGTCATGAAGAATTGGACACAAGTTTAAAAAAATGACTGAGCAATAGGTCTTCATTCTTAGCAAAAGAATTAACTGGGTTTTTTTGTTTGTTTTGTCTTCCAGGGACTCTAGGATTGTACCCAATTAGATTCCTGTCAGAATAATTGAAGTCATGGAGCCTGTATCATATATATGGTACAAATTAGCTAGCATGTCAATAACTCCATCAGCTACAACCACAACCCTCCTAGGATAACTTGACAGCAATGGATTTGTGAGAAGAAGCATCTTCTCTGGAGACATTTGATGTTGATAGGTCCTTCTGAGTCTCAACACACTCAACAGACAGGACATGAGAACGTGAGAGGCTGGAATCACTCCTTTAAAAGTCTACTGAGTGGTCCTCTCTTCCTGGTTCATTGGTCAATCTTCTTTGATGAAAACTCCAGGAGGGGGTGTTATGGGAGTGGGAAAGAGACACATTGGTACCAACCAGAAGCCTATGGTTGTGAGTGCTTTTATTTAAGAGTCCCATTCAAAGGCACCAGAGAATGCTCTATTGGAATGCCATTATTACATATAATGTATAAACAAGGTAGTGATGTGGTGAGATGTCATTATTTGGTAATTTTAGTAATGTTTTTGGTAATTAATAATATTTATATTGGATTCCTTCTAAGTCTCATTTCCATTTTGTTTCTTAGTTCTCTTAGTTGTACATTGTAATAATTTTTTTGACTGTCGCTTTTACCATTTTAAAAAAAAGATACTAATGAGTATTCTTAGTGAATTTTATCTTCTCTTCCACACTCTTGCTTTCCAAGTCTCCAAGTCTCTACCCAAGATGGTCTCAAGAATAGACAAAAAGTGGGAGTATTTCTACACAGACTTTGCAGTGTATTTTTCCCCTTAAGAGTATTTTATTTTTCCCCAATTACATGTAAAGATAATTTTCAACATTCATTTTTGTAAAATTGGGAGTTTCAAATTTTTCTTCTTCTCCCTCTCCCCTCCCCCTTCCCCAAAACAGCAATCTGACATAGATTATACACGTACAATCATGTTAAATATATTTCTGCGTTAGTCATGTTGTGAAAGAAGAGTTAGAACAACAACCCAAAGTGAAAATAGTATGCTTTGATCTGCATTCAGACTCCAGAGCTCTTTCTCTGGATGAGTAGCATTTTCCATCACCAGTCTTTTGGTATTGTCTTGGATCATTGTATTGCTGAGAAGAACGAAGTCTATCATAGGTAATCATCACGAAATGTTGCTAATGATATATAGATAGATAGATAGATAGATAGATAGATAGATAGATAGATAGATAGATAGATAGATAGATA
>NW_027185764.1:64983307-64986297 GCF_028583685.1 Petaurus breviceps papuanus | reverse complement strand
ATAGATAGATAGATAGATAGATAGATAGATAGATAGATAGATAGATATGTATAGTGTTCTCCTAATTCTGCTCATTTCACTCAGGATCAATCCATGTAAGTCTTTCCAGGTTTTTCTACCTGCTCATCATTTCTTATAGCACAATAGTGTTCCATTACATCCATATCGTACACCTTGTTCAGCCATTTCCCAGTTGATGGGCATCCCCTTGATTTCCAATTCTTGGTCACTGCAAAAAGAGCTGCTATAGATGTTTTTCTACATGTGGGCCCTTTCCCCTTTATTATGATCTGTTTGTGATACAGATATAGTAGTGGTGTTGCTGGATCCAAGGGTATGCACAGTTTTATAGCATAGTTCCAAGTTGCTCTCCAGAATGGTTTGATTAGTTCACAACTCCACCAGCAATTATTCAGCATACATTTAAGAATGCTTCCAAGTCAGAATTTTTGCTCCTAATTGTAATTTTTTTTTCATTTCTCTGCCTTTCTCCACTCCTTCTATTTCATATTGCCAGGGGTGGAGAAGCCACTGGACAATGAAGGAGTGTAGAGAGAACTACCAGCCAATCTTGCTGAATGATAGGTCTCTGGGCCATATTTTGGAGAGCACAATTTTCTAAGCCCAATGTGATAAGGTCCCCTGGGTTCTCTGTAAAAGGGTCTCAAGACTTCTGTCTGTCCAACTCATTGCTTGCTTTGTTTGTTTGATACTAACTCAGCTAAGCAAGCTATTATCCAGCCACTGGTTTTAAATGAGTAGCTGACAGGATTTCTTCCTTTTTTTTTCCTTGTTAGGCCCCAAATTGCAAGCCTGTGTCAAGGCTGATTCAGGTCCGGGGATGTAGGCTGCCACAAATAGCCTCATTTAACAGTTGATCTATTTGGTGAATAACAAGGAATGTTGTTAAGAAAACCTTACTGTAATAAGCAATACAGTAGAACAACCACCCATGGGAACTTCCAAGATGAGAGAAAGATTAGTATTGTCTTGAGGCTGAGGAAAACATAAGCAAAAGTTTTCCTAAAATTAATTGGGAACTTTTGAAGTGTGTGGTTTTGTTTTTATTTAAATCTTCCTGTGCTTGGGGACACCATTTCTAAGTCAGAAGGAGGTGACAGCTGAATGATTTATACATGAGTGAAATCATTAAGAATAAAATTCCAGACAAATAGAACACACCGATATCATTACTTGTCTTTTCTATACAAAGTCTTTGGGTCATCATTCCAAGCAAATAACATGATATTTCTTGCCTACTGATTGAAAAAGCATCCCTTCAAAGGTATCCTCTGCTGCCTCCTTATGTTACGGAGGGTGTATTTTCAAGTTTTTGCTTATATTATGAGCTCCAGCTTTACCAAGATGGAAATATTTTCCGATAGACATTAGTAAATATATTGTGGTTCTGTTGTCTGAGAGGTATCCTAGCTGAACTAGAGGAAATTCATTACTACTAAATTGTTGACCAGCAAATGATGATTTCTTTTTTACTATCACCACAACTCATGAAACTGTCAAGTAAGGCTCAGAAAGGTTGGTTTTGCATTGGTGGAGGGTATACCCACCTTGAGAAAATCATGTATCTTTTTTACTTATTTGATGTAACCAAAAGTTCTGTAGTAGATGGAAGTCATGAAGGTTATTCAATTCTGCTCTTTGCTCCCCCATGACTCTCCTTTTATGGCTTCTTGGTTTATTTACTTTATGTGAGAAACAGCATCTGTTTTCTGTAGGTTGGACTGGTTTCTCTTTAAAATGACAAGGAAACTATCCAAAGGATTTGATTGGTCAAGGGAAGTAGGGCTTGAACCATTGACTTGGTTTGCTGACCATCTGAGTAGGTGTCAAGGCTTCTTGGCATTGATGGAATTCCCACTTCTGTTAGAGTCAATATACTTTTTTTTATTGAGCATTGCCCCTATGACAGATATGAAAACAGAGTAGAGCTTCATTTACCTGAATCAATATTGTATCTATTGATCCTTTTTGTTGTTTAGTAAACTTCTTTTTGTCAAATATTTTTATGACCCATGAGCATCTCATTTCTTTCTAGTCTTGAGCCTGAACCACTGGAATTGCCATTGTTAGGTCTAGACCAGAAAATTTGTTGTTATTCAGGGGATTGGTATCAAAATCATCTCATGGTTGAAGAAAGGAAAGAATGATCCAGATAAAGGGGAGTTGCAAGCAACTGGATGGCCCAATTTGAACTCTAACAACTCGTGGCTGCTGAAATTCTGATGTCAGGCACAGAACCCCCTCAATGGGAAGAGGAAGGGTCTCCCACCGTCCCTGTAGATTTAACTTGATGGATATCAAAGGAAGTTGTCAGTATGAGTAAAGATACAAGAGCCAGTATTCCCTGGTTCCTGCTAAGGATTTTTAGAAAAGGTGGATCATCAGAATAAGGAAAATGAATGTGAATTGTCTTTGTGTGCACCTGAACACAGATATGAACACACAGTGATTTTTTAAGGATCATTCTTAGAAGGTAGAGGAGCAACTTATGCACTTAGCAACAATTGCTGAAAGGCCAAAGAGTGATGCTGATGGAAGTGAGAAATGATAGACTGCCATTGAGAATGGACACAGATGGAAGTGAGAAACGACAGGCTGCCTTTGAGAATGGACACAGATGGAAGTGAGAAACGATAGGCTGCCTTTGAGAATGGACACAGATGGAAGTGAGAAACGATAGGCTGCCTTTGAGAATGGACACAGGAAGATGGTTTCAAAGCACTACATCTGAAAAATGCGTTTTATGTGTACATGAATGCATATATTCTTACTACTCCTTACACACATGCATAATAATGCATGCATGTATACATACACATATGTGCACATGTGTATATGTATATACATACATGCATAAAAAATTTCCAAAGTACCGCATTAGAACAATGAATTTCTATATATCTTCATCTATATCTACATCTATATCTATCTATCTATCTATCTATCTATCTATCTATCTATCTATCTAT
>NW_027185764.1:64972384-64983297 GCF_028583685.1 Petaurus breviceps papuanus | reverse complement strand
TCTATCTATCTATCTATCTATCTATCTATCTATCTATCTATCTATCTCTACTGTTCTTATATACATGTATATTCTTTCTACTACATATATACACATATATATTCTACTGCTTATATATAATATACATGGGTTTGTTTTTTTTTACAAACATTCTAGTTAAAGTGATTATAGACTCATCTACCAAAACTCCAAAATGTAGGATTGAGAAGGAAGGGAATAAGCATTTATATTGTACCTATTATGTTCTAGACAATGTTTTTTTCCAAATATTATCTCATTTCATCCTCACAACAATGATGCAAGATAGGTACTATTACAGATACAGAAAGAGAGGTAATAATCAGAGGTTAAGAGATCTGTCCAAGGTCATACAGCTATTACTTAACCTGAGATCAGATTTGAGCTTGAGTCTTCCTGACTCCAGATCCAGAGCTCTGGCCACCGTGTCATATCTTGAAGGTGAAAGGGGGGTATATTTAGGTCAAATAAAAGTACTCTTACACAGTACTTTAAGCACTTAATATATAATTCATGACTAATTTGTGGATGATGGAATTATAAAAAGTTATTAAGTGAAGTTAGTGAGTCACGGAGGGCAACCATGCCCTTCCACACAATGCCCTTTGATGCTCAGCTAGATGAAGTATGAATTTTGGATCAGTGTGCCAGTATGTTACTATCTTTATATTTTGGCATCAGTTCCCTTTATTCCACATTAGTCTTTCCAATGAGGGCCATATATTTGGTGTTTTGTGTAGGATCCAATCCCATGTATAATTAATAATAGAAGTCAGGATCTCAACCAAATAAATGCAAGTGATGGTTTCCCTGTGGGAAAAGAGTAATTCATAATTATTTTTCTGTCACTCAAAACCTAGTACAGTGATTTGCACATAGTAGGTCAATAGAAAATTATTGATAAATTGATGAATGTTATTCTTTTATAAATAGATTTTATCATATTCATTCACTGAATTAGTGGTGGAACAGCTGCATTGGGAGAGAAGCCTCTTCTAGCCCAGGCTTAAACGTGTCTGGTGCAGTGGCTCAGAATAAAGCTTGGAACAAAATGATACCCTTGTGGGCCACAAAATATTAACAAAGAGAAGTTTAATTAACTATTCAAAAAGATCAGTAAGGATATAAAATTGATTTATGTGGACAAGGCTCACCTTTTCCTTCATAGCTGAAAACATCTATTAGAAAGGTGTGCTGCCACTCACAAAATTGGGAAATTCCACCTAGTTAAGCAATACAGTGGATAGAGAGGTGGTTCCAGGCCTGAAGTTAGAAAGACTCATCTTCCTGAGTTCAGATCTGGCCTCAGACATTTACTAGCTGTGTTACCCTGGGCAAGTCACTTAGACTGTTTTATCTTAGTTTCCGCAATTGTACAATGGGAATAATAATTACTCCTACCTCCCATGGTTTTTGTAAGCATCAAATGAGACAGCAATTGTAAAATGCTTGGCACAAAATAAGCACAAGATAAATGTTAACTATTAATGTTGCTATTATTCCAAGTAATGCTGCAATGTTCTGAAGACTGATGTAATCCGCCCAAGGTTATCCACAAAGAGGAGCAGTCGGAGGACCCCACCATCCAAACACAAGGTGGATTGTCCTGGCTTCTGAGCTGGATCCACTCTATCATAGTGGCAAAAACTATTGATGAGTAGGTACCTCCATTTATAATGCCTGACCTGATGTTTAGTATCAAAGTAATTATGATTAAGTAGTTATTTCTGTTCTTATGTTTTCCAAGAAAATTTGAGTAATCTTTATGTATGAATGGGAGACACTGTTTTGTTATACCAGGTTATAATAATAATGATGATGATTATATTTATTATGAGAATAATTATTATTAAGTAGGGTTATTTCTGTTCTTATATTTCCAAAGGAAACTTGAGTAATCTTTATGTGTGGATGGCAGACAGTGTTTTGTTGAACCAGATCGTTATTATAATTACAATAATTATTAACTAGGGTTATTTCTGTTCTTACATTTTCCATGGAAACTTGAGTGATCTTTATGTATACATGGCAGACAGTGTTTTGTTATAGAAGATTAAATTAAAAAAAAATTCAACAAATAAGTACAATGAAATCTTATATTCTTTATCATTCAGTTGATATTGAGATAATAAAAATACAGTCCATTGTGGAGTATTGCTTGTGAAAGCTTGCTTGTTCTCTATGCATGCTCTTACCAAAGATGTGCTTGATTAATTCACAGATGATGTATAAATGGGAGAACAGGCATTTAGGTCAATAGTTGCTGATATTATCTCAGCCACCTTTTTATAAAATTAATTAGGTCTGAGATTATTTTCCATTCCTTTGATATTTTCCCTCCTTTACATACTTTGTATATTCACCACCACTACCCCGCCCCACCCTGATATCCTCACTCTTCTATCACCTAGCACAGATAATTACTGTAGACATACTTGGTCCATTCTGGTAGCTATTTCTGTCCTTATTATCTTTTGTGTCATCTTTCTCTCCTCAGTCAGTACAGGTAGGACAGTGATGTTAGGGTCCAGTCTAGTGTTTCTACCATCTTTGATGGAGGAAATAATTTGTTATAAGGATTTTTTTTTAATTCCCCCCACCCTCCCAGTTTTCTTGTTTTTGTAGGCCTCTTTCCACTTTAAGCCTGAAATGTCCCTGGCATAACTTTGTTTAGTTGAAGATCTTGCCAATCTTTTTTAAAGAACATGATTTTATCCCTGCTCATCTTTCTTCTATATATGTGTCTTTTTTTCACTGACTGAGATATGGGATTTTTTATTAGAAGTTGTTAAAGGTAAATGCCTAATGCAAAGTAGTTATATGATTGAGCTAATTCTCATTTTGAGGGGAACCATTATTTTCCTACTTGTTTTCAAACTAAAAATTTCCTAGTTTGCTCTTTGTATATTTAATTTTATATGATCAGTTGAGATAATATATGTACAATGCTTAACAGAGTGTCTGGCATAAGTAGGTGCTTTAATAAATGCTTATTCCCTCCTCCCTTTCATATGAGAGGACTTCTGGTTAAGATAATGACATGAAAGATCATAAAGAAATCCCAGAAAAATTTATGAAAAGTCAAGAAAAGACCAATGATCAAGAAAACCAAAAGAGGGCAAAGTAAACTTCTCTAATTTAGAACTTCTGAATAAAGGCAATGGAACATTGATCATGAGCTATGTTTTTCCATCCTATAAGCAACCTTGTAAGTTTGAGAGGTCCAGAGATCTTAGGTCCCTTAATCACAATTGACTTGCAAGACAGAGAATTTATGCATTGGTGAGGATGACCATTGACTAGGAGAAGAGTTCGACCCTTAGTCAGTTTTGCCAGAAGACAAAGATCTGAAGAGTATCATTTGGATGGCATACAGCCAAAAGGAAATGTAAAATATCTATTCATCAATCCTACAAAGTGCTTCATGCACAAATATTTTAAATATCAGTCACTTGGGAGAATATTACAATAGTGTTTTTTTTTGCTACTGCTTGGTTAAGATTATTTGTTAATGCTTGTCATGAATTTATGTGTTAAGAATTTCTTTTATGTGGAGGACATAAAGTTATCTCATATCTTATTTCTATGATAGACTGAGTACCTTAGCATGCCCTCTATGTACTATAATTTGCTGTCATCTGAAGATACAGAAGATTAGATTTATATTGATTCCAAACAATTCACCACAATGTTAAATAAAGTGTATCTCTGGGGAATCCCACTGTTTATCTCTTCATTTAGAGAAATGCTTGCTTATCCTCCCCTTTTGCTTCTTGTGTTCAAACCAGTGTCTTATGGGTAAAAAATCTCTCAGCCTACTTCTTCCTCAATATTCAATGTTCCTCTGATGCTGAGTGAAATGAGCAGAACCATGAAGATATTGTACATAGTAACAGCAACATTGTGTGATGACCAACTTTGATAGACAGCTTTTCTCAGCAATGCAATGATCTAAGACAATTCAAAAAGGACTTATGATGGAAAATTGTATAGTCAAGCACGAGCAGCTCTCCAGTGGACTGCTGCTGTGAATAGCTTTAAGGTTCTGATCACATAGTATGGTGAACTCTATTTATTCAGCAGTAAACTAACGCAGAACATTCACAGAAACCAAAGTACAGCATTTACAAGGTTATAACAACTAACCACTAAAATGGCCACATAGTTTTCACTAAAGTGGCCACATAGTTTTAAACAAAAGATATCATTCAGTAAGTCCTTAACTCAATCATCCTAAAGGAGTAAGCTTCCTTAAGGGACACAAAGTACAAAGGTCAGATTTTTCCCACTCCTAGGTCACATTGTCTTTAATCTCTCAGTCAAAAAGTCTTCTTTTTTCTTGATTAGAGATTAGTTTCCAATCATCCTTAACTCAATCATCCTTAAGGGGTACAAGGTACTAAATCATGATGTTCTTAGTCAGCCAAGTAGAGGTCTTTTCATCTTGGGTCAAGGCTGGCTCCCAGATTCCATGGTTCCTCTTCCATGAGTCCAGCTCTTGCCTGAATCTACCTGTCACCTGGATACACAGGCAAGCAGCTATCAGCTCCTCATCCAGCTCCTGGTCCAGTTCCTCATCCAGCTCCTGTTCCATATTGAAGCTCAGTGTCCAGTCCACCTCAGGTCCTTCACAGTTTCTCTTTCTGTGAAGACAAAGCTTGACAGAATGACAGTAATATTCATTCACATTGCTTGCACCATCCTCAATTCACTTTCTGCCTGTGAAATCAACACAGACCCACAAACAAGGTCTGAGAACTCAAAGCAAATAGTCAGTATAGTCCCAGGACCCCTGAAACCCTCCTACAAGATTTCTGTAAACAGACAATGAGAAAATGTTCTTTCAGGGCTTTCAGTAAGGTCCCAGGGCTTCTGTACAAAGTATTACAAACACAAATCAACACAGACAGAGCAGACAAACCGAGTGCTGGCCACCATAAGTGTTCCCTTCTCAGTTCTGCTCTCTCACATCTTGTGCTTCTACTTTTATATGGTCATTAGCTCCTCCCTGTTCCACCCACCTCTTACATCCTTCCTATTCCTGTCTTTGGAAAGTCCCACTCACTGTGGGTTTCACAAGTTCTGTCTCTTAACAAAGACTTGATATAATCACAAGGCAAGGCTCCACTGAAACAAGGTGCTAACTTGTTTGCTTGCCATTACAAAAATGCTCTCCACCTCCAGAGAAAGAACTATGGAGACTGAATGCATATCAAAGCATACTATTTTCTCTCTCTTTTCTTTCTTGTGGTTTTCCCCTTTGGTTCTAATTCATTTTTACAAAATGACTAATGTGGAAATACTTAATATGATTATATGTGTATAGCCTATATCAGATTGCAGGCTATCTTGGGGAAGGGGAAGGAGAAGGAGGGGGAGAAAAATTAAAACTCAAAATCTTATAAAAATGAATGTTGAAAACTAAAAATAAATAAATATTTTTTTAAAATAATCAATGTTCATTAAATAAAATATTTTACTCTTTATAAGACCTCTGACTTGAGAATTTTTTTGAATTGAATAAGTTACTGCCTGATAAATGAATCTACTAGAAATTTCTGCTCCCCACCCCTTGTGTTTAACAGACTAGAACATGGCTCCTTCCCATCTGCAGCCAGGCTTGGTTTGATCGCTATGGAACATGATGCCCCACCAAAGATAAGCTGATCACCAGAAATCTTATCATCATATTTTTAACTCAGCTTTAGATAGTCAAAACCTTCCCAACTCTCCTAGCCTCCTCTCCCCTCTCTGATTGGAGGGCTGGAGGGTGGCACACTCAACTCTTCTCAAAGCTTTCCTTTATAGAAGGCCTGGATCTGGACTTTCCAACTAATTCTTTACTTTCTATCTATAGCTCTGCTTCTTTTGAACTCCATGGAACATGATTCCTCTGTATCAGGAATCCACTAGCAGCTCCCCTTCCCTTTCTGGTTTCCTTTTGTTTGGTGTCTTTCTCCATCAGATTGTAAGCTCCTTGAGGACAGGGACAGTATCTCCAACACCTAGCACAATGCCCTGGACATAGTAGGTGCTCAGTGTTTATTAAATTGATTTGTTAGAGAACCTCTACCCATGCTCCAAATATTCCCAAGGTAATACCATTACAAATCATCATGATCTTCCTGGAAACAGGCTTTCCAGCATCTTCCATGTGGAGAGCTGTGTCAGTGGCACTCTGTAAAGTGTGGCAAATTCATGAAGACTGGGCTGGGCAGCCAGTCCTCAGTTATGTGATAGCTATTGAAAGAACTTCCTAATTGGTCTAATCCCTTCCTTCTCCCAACTATGCTCTAAGTATCTGCCAAAACAACTTCTTCAGTTTAACCATATCACCCCCCCCCCTCAAGAGCTCCCATGTCTCCTTCTTGCCTCCAGGACAAAACACAAACTATTTTACTTTTTTTGTTTGTTTTGCTTTTTGGAGGGCAGTTGGGGTTAAGTGACTTGCCCAAAGTCATATGGTTAGTAAGTGTGTCAAGTGTCTGAGGCTGGATTTGAACTCAGGTCTGGTGCTCTATTCACTGCACCGCTAGCTTCCCCAAAACTATTTTACTTTTAAAGCCTTTAACAATATAGCTTCAGCCTACTTTGGGGGGGGCTTATTGTGCATTCTTCTTCTTCATTCTATGTTCCAACTAAACTAGTCTTATTTTTTGGTGTCTCATTTGTGACATTTCATTTCATATCTTTGTATCTTTTCATAGGCTCTCCCTCTTACCTGGAATAGGCTTCCTTCACATTTTTGTTTCATGAAACTCTGGTCTTCCCTCAAGACTCATGGAAAGTGTCACCTTCTACAGGAGGCCTATCCTCATCCCCCTAGTCAGGAGTGGGGAACCTGCATCCTCAAGAACCCATGTGGCCTTCTAGGTCCTTGAGTGTGGGCTTTTGACTGAGTCCAAGTTTTACAGAACAAATCCTTTTATTAAGGGGATTCCTTCTGTGAAGTTTGGATTCAGTCAAAGGGCTGAGGACCTGAGGACCTAGAGGGCCACATGTGGTCTTGAAGTTTCAGGCTCCCCACCCCTGACCTAGATCATTTTTCCTATTCTCTTGATTCTTTTCACTTCACTTTGCATCAGTTCATAGAAGTCAGTCTTCCCATGTTTCTCTGGTAGTGGATACTCTCTGGTCCACTATACCAGATCCAGACTGTCCTACCTCCCCGCACTTCCTTGACCTTAGCATCCATTTAGTACACTCAGAGATCTGTTGTATCTTTTCTCTAATGCCATCACCTCAAGCCCCCAACAGTTGTTTCCTCTGCCTCCACCCCACTCTTAGCCGCTAGTAAAAGACTAGCATCCCAGAACTATTGAACTCATGAACATCAATTAGATTTAACAAGGGGATATTTACTTAAAAATATGACAAGAACAAAACCACAAACCTTTTCCCTAATACCTCAGGAATATACTGTCTTGTACCACCTTGGTCTCTGGGGAGGATGGGCTTAGACTTAGTATAGTTCCTATATAGCATCGGTCCCATCAAATTTACACTCAAATGTGGCATTGCTGCCAGATGAATCCTTGTCTTAGCCATCTCTGGGCTGAGACCCAAAGGTCATGTCTGAAAATTACTCCTTGCTTTTTAGAGCTTCAAAGAGGGAAAACCCAGCAGGAACTATGACTCCTGGACTCCCAGATTCCCAGACTCCAGACCTTTAGAAACTTATAAAGTCATAGTTTCCAGATTAGTCTTCTTCACCTAAAATGAAAAAAATAAATAGTGAGGTAAAGGACAGAGGTCTGTTTTCACATGGTTATGTATTGGCCTTGAAAGACTCCAAAGGTCCAAAGCCTCTTCCCTTACAGCATTGTCTCTCACTGGATGCTGTTGCTAAAGAAATTAGATGAAGAGCAGAGAACCATAGAAAGAGAAGCTGAAGAAAATGGTGGAGATTCCAGACTACTAGTACCTGTCAAAGGCACTCCTTCTTCAAGCTATGCAGCCAATCAAAGAAAGCTTTCCTAACCACGTAGTTGCACCCAGTTACAGAATGTCTACACATACTTCACAGCCTCTCCAAACTACTTCCATTGCATATCATCACTGCTCTCCAGGAAATAGACTCTCCCATAAGAGGAGCAAAGATGTTCTGTGTAGGTACTAGTCCCCATGACACTCAGAATTCCCTAGATTTTATGTTTCTTATGGTATGATAATATTCATATCTTTTTATTTATTCAATTTTATTTATTTATTCATTCATTCATTCCTTTATTGATTGATTGATTTATTCAACTGCTCACCAATCAACCATCATCCACCTGTTTCGAACATTTTTGCCATCACAAAAAATGCTGCTATGAACATTCAGGAAGACGCAGGACCTCTTCTTTCTGTCTTTACTCTTCTTGTGATATATACCCAGTATTGGGATGTCTATGTCAAAGGATACAAAGTATAGTGACTTTTTAAATATGATTTCAAATTGTTTTTAAGGGAGCAACCTCATTAATTTATAATTGAAGAAACAAGCTTTGTGATAACCAAGACTACATAGGCAGTAAATAGCAGATATGGGATTCTAATCCAGATCCTCTATCTGCAAAACCTCCTGGACTATTGAGAGTCATCAGATAAACAAAAGGAACAAAAAAGATTTTATTCCAGGGCAGAGTGCCCCTGCTAGTCTCTCACATGGTGTACCATAAAAGAATATTTCTCCTGGTGCTGTTCACATAGTCTGGAGGCTATGTCCATTTGAATTGTAGCAATTTGTTCCTGCAGTCAGGGTTTCTTAAAAAACTATCTTGTTTTTATATCACCTTCATTTCCAAGTATTTTCCCCACCTCTTACCTGGTAAGCCTTCTTTGTAACAAAGAATGCAAAAAATGAAGGAAAAAAGAGCAATTCACTCAAACCAATCTGACAGTTATTGGCAAGGCAGGGTTGGTGGTTCAGTAGGTAGAGTTCTGGGCCTGAAGTTAGGAACACCTGAGTTCAAACCTAGCCTCAGACACTTACTAGCTGGGTCACCCCGTGAAAAATCCCTTCAGCTCAGTTTCCTCATCTATAAAATGGGTATCATAATATCCCCCTCCCACGGTTGTTGTAAGGCTCAAACCTGATACAAAGGGAGCACTATATAAATAAATATCAGCTATTGTTATTATATTCCACACCCAAAGTCCCCCACTTCTACAAAGAAGGGAGGAAGGTGCCATTTTCCCCAGTATTTTCCCTGTCCCTGCTTGTCCGCGATACCTAACAAAATCAAGCGAAGCCTGTCTTTTGTTGCGCCCCCTCCCCTCCCCGCCCCCACGGCCCCCCTCTTCTGTGTTTTATGAAAGCTGCATCAGTATCTAGGAGCCCAAGAAAGTCTTTTCTCCGATTTTCTTCGGGGCCCCACCGCCTGATTGGCTGCATCTTTTGTTTTGCAAGATGCACAATAGGACCGAGCTTTTTTATTTCCTCGCTTCCCCCCCTCCCCCGCTCCCACTTCCGAGACTCCACCTTCAGTCAGCACCAGAGTTCTCAAAGCATCTGCTCCGCAGACCTGCTGGAGAGGTGACTTCACAAAGCAGCCCCCCACCACCTGCTTTGCCTCAGCGCTTCCTTTCCTGGGCTGTTTGCCTTCATCTGTTTTCCCCATCACAATGTCAGCATGTAAAACAGGCTGCAAAACCCAACGGTGCCAGCCTACTGCTGTTGCTGTTCATGAATGTTTGCCGAGTACTTGTATTTTATTGTCCCTCCTGAGCCTCCAGACGGACAAATCATTTTTAATGTGGCGCTATCTGGGTGAAGAGCTGGTCTGCCTGAAGTATGGAATCCCCTCTGCCTTCCCATTTAGGCAGCAACTTTATCTTGAGACTGAGACAAAAGCCCTCTGCCTTTCGGCTGGCATTTACATAGGGCTTAGTGGAAGCTGTAAAACAAATAGGATGGGGCTTCAGACGTTATTCTTGAGCTGACCACAGCCCTATTACTTTAGATTAAGCTGCAAGGTTTGCTGCTTTCTCTTCCCCCTTTTTTTCTTGAAGAATAGAACTCACCTATCACTTCCTAATTCTTTCCTCTAGCTCAGTTAAATCCATCCACCTCTTTTAATACATATCCAGTTATCATTTCGAGCAATGCTCCATAATTCACAGGCATTTAGGCATAATGCACGTCTTCATCAAATTGTTGTTGTCTTGTCTGACTCTTCATGACCCCATGGATAATTGCACTTCAGAAGCCCTTCTGTCCTCCACTATCTCTCCCAGTCTGTCCAAGCTCACGTTCATTGTGTCCGTAACTCTATTTTATCATTGTATTCTGTGCTGTCCCCTTTTTCTTTTGCCTTCAATCTTTCCCAACATCAGGGTCTTTCTCAAGGAATCCCTATAGCCAATGCAATGTTCATAGTGCCCGCGGGGGCTATGAATATGCTGGTGTAGTTGTGAATCACAAAATGGAACCGACTCTATTATATAAGCCACCTCAAAAACATTTCTAATGCTCTCATCGGTTTTGATTTTATGCAGTCTTCTTTTGATATTACCTTGTTTGTGATTATCCTTTTAAAGTTCTTTTCCAGTCCTTGCCCTGAATCATCTGCTCAGTCTTATTCAATGTATCCTTTTTATGTTATTTCTTTTTAAAATTTGAACATTAAAATACCTCACATTTAGAAAGCATTTAAGGATATACAAAGCAATTTCATCATGACAAACTGCAAGGCAGAAAATGTCAGTATTATTATCCCCATTTTCTAGATATAGATAGATTGATAGATATATAGATGATGGATAGTTAGATGGATGGATAGATGATGGATAGTTGGATGGATGGATTGATAGACAAATAGGGGGAGAGACAGAGAGAGAGAGGGAGAGAGAGAAAGGGGGAAAAAAGGGAGGGACAGAGAGAGAGAGAGAGAGAGAGAGAGAGAGAGAGA
>NW_027185764.1:64969679-64972284 GCF_028583685.1 Petaurus breviceps papuanus | reverse complement strand
AGAGAGAGAGAGAGAGAGAGAGAGAGAGAGATACATGATAGATAGATTGATGAACTAGAACAGGGCTGGGGAACCTGCGACCTCAAGGCCACACATGACCTTCTAGGTTCTTGGGTGTGATCTTTTGACTGAGTCCAAGTTTTACAGAACAAATCATTTTATTAAGGGGATTTGTTCTGTGAAGTTCAGACTGAGTCAAAGAGCCACAATTGAAAACCTAGAGGGTCACATGTGTCCTCAAAGCTTCAGGCTTCCCACCCCTGAACTAGACAGATAGAGAAATAGTCTTCTTATTATGTAGTCAAAGTATTTAATTCATCAAATACTTTTTAAACTTCTAGCTGGTGCTCTCCTTAAGCATGTTAACATTAGGCCATGAGCTCCCTGAGTGTATGGATTGTCTTTTTTCCTTTCTTTGTATTCCCAGGTCTTAACACAGTGTGGGACTTAGTAGGTGCCTGATAAATGTTTGTTGATTGACTGAATGATTGACATATTCATTAGCAGCAATCTGTTTAAATACAACTTTGCCCTTACTTCAGCCTCCCATATCCTTAGTTACCATGAAACTCTCGATGTTTAACTACAATTGGAGGAGTAGACAAAATTTGTTTTGACCATTTTTGCCACTTCTCTTGTGATTCCTCTTTCTCCTGACCTCCAGGTGCCCATTGCATTCAGGGTATCTCAACTTTCCAAAGTCCCCTTCTCCCCCACTTTCCCATCCAAGTCTGCCTTTTCCAAAAATAACTAGCCTCCCAAATTATTTATCCCACCCCACCAAAACTCATTTCTTCCATGTGCATGATTACTGTTAGACTAGGAGAAAAAGAATCTGAAAAACCCTCCTAACACTATATGTCCTCAGTCTAAACCAAACATTGAATTTCTTTAGAGGTAAGAACAGTTCTCTTACTCTCTCTCTTCCCTCTACTTGCGATCTTTTTCACATTTGTCAGCTTAAGAATGAACAAAATTTACTTCTAAAATAAAAGTTAAAGGTTGTTTGGTTATGTCCAACTCCTCATGACCCCATTTGGGGTTTTCTTGGCAAAGATATTGTAGTAGTTTGCCATTTCCTCCTCCGGTTAATTTTACAGATGAGGAAACTGAGGCAAACAGAATTAAGCGATTTGCCTAGGATCATATAGCTAGGAAGTGTCTGAGGTTGTATCTGAACTCATGATGATTCCAAGCCCAGTGCTCTATCCATTGTACTACTTAGCAGCCCCAACATAAAAATTCTTTTTATTTATTTGGTATATACTTTGTATTTGCTTCTCTGTGTATATTTCATTTTCCCTAATAGAGTATAAGTACCTTTCGTAATTGGGTTCACATTTTAGACAATAAATATTCATTGAATTGAAATAAATGAGACATAGAGCCATCCATTCAACATACTAAAGGCCTTACTGTAGTTGTAATATCTAAGGGATACTAATGTACCCCTTGGGTCATCCATTCCTCTGTGTCCTCTTGCTCCTCCTGTAGGAATGGTTCAATTTCTTTTCTGGTCGTATCAGTTTTGATGATGTATTTTATGCCATTTCTCACTTGGTAAAGTATTGTATCTTGCTTACATTTTAATACATATGCCTTTTCATTGTCATTTGCTTAACTTATCATTTCCATTCTTCAAGATCACAATGTCTCATGATTGGCATCCATATAACCTGAATAGGAAAAAAAATCAGCATGAAAGAGATTCATTTTTGAAGCAATGAACAATTTAGGATCATTGAAATCAACCAACAATCTTCTAACAATTTCCCCCTACTATTCAACTCTAGGCCTAGCTCCTTGTCCATCTGTAGCACCTGGAAGAGAAAGGAGGGAAGGAGGGAAGGAGAGAGAGAGAGAGAGAGAGAGAGAGAGAGAGAGAGAGAGAGAGAGAGAGAGAGAGAGAGGTCCAACTGAAACTGAGATATCCATCCAGGTATCCAAGTGCATGATATAATTGGGCAATATGTATTTATTTATCCATCATTTTTTTCATCATGAATGGTTCTTTTCAATTATCGGAAATAACTATCTTCAAGGAAATTATATACTCTCGTGACAGAGATGCACATCAATTGTTTTCCATATCTACCAAGTGAAAAACAAAAGTAAAGGGTTTAATCTGAAGCAAGAAAATTCAGTTATACCTAATGGGGCACCTATTTGGCCTTACTGTCAACAAATAGTAGAAAATACTAGCAAGGGATCTTATGTGTTCTGCCCAAGGAGAACGTGGGGCTAGGCACAATCAATGCAAAGCTGATAAACAATTTAAAAAAATACAGTTCCATTTTTGCATTTCAATGTTAAGAAATAAAGTTATGGCGTTAGCTTTAAATTTTACCTGCTCAGGTTGAAAAGTGGTGTGCATGGAGTGTCCTTCCCAAATGAAAAGATAGCCTGGAAGTGTGGTCCACTAGAAAGTAGACTTGTTTTGGACAAAAAAAGACCTGAATTTGAATGCCGACTCAGATACTTACTTGCGATGTGATCCTAGGCTATTCTTGCAACTTTGCTTTTTAGCACAGGAACTGGTACATACCAAATACTCAACAAATGCTCTATTATCTCTCTCTCTCTCTCTCTCTCTCTCTCTCTCTCT
>NW_027185764.1:64969260-64969669 GCF_028583685.1 Petaurus breviceps papuanus | reverse complement strand
CTCTCTCTCTCTCTCTCTCTCTCTCTCTCTCTCTCTCTCTCTCTCTCATTTGTCTATCCATCCATTCATTCAATCATCTATCTACAACCCTCCCTCACTTACATCCAATTCACTTGCATGTATCTCTCTGTCTAGTCCAGGGATGGGGAACCTGCAACCTTGAGGTCACATGTGGCCCTCTAGGTCCTCAAGTGTTGCCCTTTGACTGAATCCAAACTTCACAGAACTAATCCCCTTACTAAAAGGATTCTTCTATAAAAGTTGGACTCAGTCAAAAGGTTGTACCCAACCACCTAGGTCACATGTGACCTTGAGGTTGCAGGTTCCCCACCCCTAGTCTAGTTCATCTGTCTGTCTATCTGTCTATCTATCTATCTATCTATCTATCTATCTATCTATCTATCTATCT
>NW_027185764.1:64930614-64969250 GCF_028583685.1 Petaurus breviceps papuanus | reverse complement strand
TCTATCTATCTATCTATCTATCTATCTATCTATCTATCTATCTATCTATCTATCTATCTATATCTACCTGTCTATCTATCTATCTATGCATCCATCCATCTAACTATCCATCATCTATCAATTTGTTGATATCCATAAAATGGGGTTAAAAATATTGACATTTTCTACCTTGCAGTTTGTCATAATGAATTTGTTTTGTATACCCTTAAAATGCTTTCTAAATATGAGGTATTTTATGTTCAAAAACTTAAAAAGACATAACATAAAAAGGATACATTGAATAAGACTGAGCAGATGATTCAGGCAAGGACTGAAAAAGAACTTTAAAAGGATAATCACAAACAAGGTAACATCAAAAGAAGACTGCATAAAATCAAAACTGATGAGAGCATTAGAAAAGGGCTTTAAGAGTTTGTAGGAAATGAGATATTTAGAGAAAATCAGAGATGTTATGTAGAACATTTTATAGAATAGGGTGCTAAGGAAAGTTAATATAGAGTTTCCAGGTAGGAGGGAAAGACAGTAACTACTCAAGAGAAGGGATTTGGGTAAGATGATCTCCAGGGTTTCTTCTAGCCCCATCAGTCCTTAAGTGCCCAAGAAACCTAAAGAAAATTGTTAGTCTGTGAAGAAGAGCTCACATTTCAATAGCACTTTAAAGTTCATAAGTTACTTTCCTAACATCTGTTTGGCAGGTAGTACAAGTCATATCACCCCCATTTATAGATGTAGAGAGTGGGACTTATGCAGGCTAAGACCTGCATGGACCTTCACAGTTACTCTGTGTCAAAGTTGGAATTTGAACCATGTCCTAACTTCCTGCCTACCATGAACTATACCAGGATAGCTCTCATTTACTACTCTATTCTTCCCCTCAATCAGAGATCAATATCCATAAGGTATGCCTTTATTGTCATAATTTTTGTTTTGATTCTGACTTGGCATTCCTGGACACACTGTTTTCCATAGTGGTTTAACTCTTTATCCCTGATGCCTTGAAATCCTCCCTACTATAGAAGAGGAAATAAAAAATTAAGAGTGGTGGGCATTTCTCTTAATTGTGAGTACAGCTTTTTGGGGGTTGGGTTAGGGGAAGAGACAGAGACTGAAAGAGAAATAGAGAAACAGAGACAGAGGGATACAGAGAGACAGATATAGAGACAGATAGAAATAGAGACAGCCAGAGGCAGAGCAGAAGAGAGAAATAGAGAGAGAGACAGAGAGAGACAGAGAGACAGAGAGAGACAGAAAGAGAAAAGAGATGGAGAGAGGGAGAGATAGAGACAGAGAGAGACTGAGAGACAGAGAAAAAGAGATGGAGAGAAGGAGAAACAGAGACAGGTAGAAAGACAGAAAGGCAGAAACAGACACAGGGAGAGAAAAAGACAGATACACACATGAGCATGCACGCGCGCGCGCGCGCGCACACACACACACACACACACACACACACACACACACACACACACACACACACACACACACACACACACACACTTCTGCAGGCTCCTTGATGTCATGAACAGCATGACTGGGTGTCAGTGATTACACTCCAATCTCTCCAAGCATTAACGATGGGAGCTAAGTCGGAGGGAGAATCACTAGAAGAGATGCAGGTGATGCTGTGGGATATTAATGGAAAAGGCAAAATGTTATCTTTCCGCTGCTGTTGCTATTTTAGAAGGGAGAGCTTGATTTTCTAGTCCTCTTCTCTCATGAATACAGCTCTTACATAAGAAAGCTCGGAGAGGGAGCTCCTGCCTGGGCTGCTACCTCTCCCCCAGCTCCACCCTCATGGGACTAAATTGTTTTACTGAAAGAGAAATAATTACCGTCCTCTTCCCTTTGGCAGATCTTTACTATTATTGTGACTTATCCACGGAGTCCTGGGTCGTTCCTAGCTTTTGAGGTATCTGGAAAGAAAGAAACATGAAAACATAATGGAGTATTAAAAATGATAACTACTGTTATCCCTTCCACATCATGGGGATTAGGGCTGCAGTGCCCCCCACCCCCCACTATCTAGAAAATCCACATAAATGTTTTTGGCCCTCTATAACTGAGAAGAAATCAGAATTTTTTTTTTTCCTTTATGGGGTGTTTATAGTACCTTATTGTAAAATTTGGATTAAATATTTGCTCATAAACTGTATTATATAATACTATCCATATATTTTATGCATTTCTGAGTTTCTAAACTTTTTCTGTGTTGTCTGTTGGCCTTCACTTGTCGTTTTCAGCTTCTGCAAAACTCCCCCCAAATTCCCATTTAACTTCTTTATGCCAACCTTCAATATATCAAAACTGCGATGGAGAAAATCAGGATGTGGAAGGGAAAACTGTAATACACAAACACGTACACACACGTATAAATATTATTGATAATTATCAAAAATTTCAAAATGTAGGACATGATTTGAACTTCCTTATATGGAAAAAAAAATTAGGGAAAAAAACTCTAGGGCACCTTGCCAAATAGCAGTAGATATTTTCACAGTTTATGCTAATACCAGTTAGTGGAAGGAAGCAGATTTTGACTATGTATCATATTTTAATGTATATTATGTTTTTGTATTGCATTTCTCCTTCTCAATGGTTGAGTTCTTTGAGGATAGAAACTATTTTTTAACCTCCCTCGATGGGGATGTAGTTTTGGCCACACAGTAGGTAAATTATAAATTATTATATTAAATTATTAATTAAATAACTAACCAAACAATTAAATTAATTAAATATATTATGTTATTGAATTTGTTGTTACTAATGAGCTAATGTCTTAAGCAACTCATTAATAAAATATTGGTACTATATCAGGGGCCTTATAACAGAATATATTGATGATAATGGCAAAAATTTGGAGAGGGATGATCCTTTCAGTGCTTTTTAAATAACATCACATAAATGGCTACTATCACTTTCTTTAAGCAGAGCTAGTCCTTTTCTTTAAAAAAAAAATGCTTTAACGATTTTTGTTTTGGTCTTACAGTCATTTGTAGCAAAAGACCCTGACCCCATTCCAGTTCTGTCTTCCTCTTGTAACAAAGAAAAACCATTAATTCAAAATATTTAATACTGTGACTGCATGTGGCAATGTATAAAGTATTGTGTCCTTTTAGCTTCCCACTTCTCTGACAGGAGGAGGGTTTGTTTCATTATTTGATTGTTGGAACTATCATTGGTTCTTCAACTACTTGGAATTTATTGTGAATTCACCTTGTTCCGTTTTTATTTTGGTAATTGATTTTCCTTTCTTTTTCTGGATGAAGTAGTAGTTATTTCTTTTGTTAGATTTTTCAAAACATTAACCTATTTTTTTTTTAGTTCTATAGCCTCTATTTTCAAATTTCTCTATTTTTCTCCACTTTTCAACGTTCCTTCTATGTAAATTATTTTAGTATTGCTAATCTGGTTTTTCCTAGCATTTTGATTTTCACACTCAGTTTTCTCCTTTCCTATTTTGTTAATATAAGTTTTAAGAGATATAGATTTTCTTCTGAGAATTTTTTTAGCTAAATCCCACAAGTTTTGATGTTTGATAAATGTCACTGGTCTCAGCTTTTAACACAATTATTTACTATTTCTATTTGTTCCTTAAATCACACACCATTCAGGATATCATTATTTCTTTTGTTCATATTTCCCTAATTAGTAATTATTTTTACCACGTCAAGGTTTATAAAGGATATATTTATCATTTTCTTCTTTTTACATTTAAAATGTTGATAATAATAATAATCATAATTAGCTTTCATTCTCTACCTATTATGTGCCAGACACTTTACAAATATTATCTCATTTGATTCTCATAACAAACTTTCCAAGGAAGGTGCTACTATTACCCCAGTTTTGCAGATGGGAAAACTGAAACAATCTGAAGCCAAGTGACTTGCCCAGGGTCATACAGCTAATAAGTATCTGAGGTTGTTTGAATTTAGATCTTCCTGACTCCATGTCAGGTGTTCTATCCACCTACCTATTCCTTTATACTCTACTCAATGAACAATTTTTTTTTTTCAGAAAGGTAATGGAATACTGAGATATAAGTATATATTTAATTTTCTTCTACCAAAGTCACCGTAGGGAGGTCAGGTATAATGTCTTAACAATTGGTTAAGCCCCATATTCTCCTTAATCTTTCTGTTGGATTTATCTACTTTTAAGGAACAGATCTTTAAATCTCCTACAATAGCTTTTACTACCAGGATCTTTTTGCAATTCACCTATTTTTTCTTTTAAGAACTAAGACTCTTGTATGTAAATATATTTTTGTTGTAGGTAAATCTATATTTCTTGTAAATATATTTAATAAAGCTATTTTTCATCATATATGGAATCTTTAAGCATAATGTAATATCCTTGTTTGCCTTGCTTGATGTTGTTATTCTTTATTGTTGCTTTATCCAGATTTGTGATTATAAATCCTGCTTTTAAAATTCACTTTGGATATAATGTGATTTGTTCTATCTCATAATTATTTCTTTTTAAAATTTTTAAAATAAAATTGTATCAATCTTTCATTTTTATATAACTTTAATTTGCAAATCCTCTCCCCTCAAAGTCAAAACTCATAACAAAGAATAAAAAAGAGATGGAGAAAATCAGTTTAGCAAAACTAACCAACACATCAAACAAATCTGACATAATTCTATACCACTTTTAAGAAGGGAACGGGGTGCATTTTCTCATATCTTCTTTGTGCCCAGGCCTATTCATTATAATTACAGACAATTCAATTTTGTTTTGTTTTGTTCTTTTAATTTATCATTGTACATATGATTTTTCTGGTTCTGCTTGCTCTACTTAGTTCATTAGTTCAGATAATTCTTTGCATGTTTCTCTGTATTCTTCATATTCATAACTTCTCACTGTCCAATTATATCATTGTGCCATACTTTGTTTAGCTATTCCCCAAATGATAAGCATATACTTTATTTTTTACTACTAAAAGAAATGTTGCCATATCTATATTTTGGAGTATATGAGGCCTTTATTTTTATCTTTTACCTTCCTGAGATATATGCTGGGCTGCAGACTTTCTGGGTTCAAGCATATGAGCATTTTACTACTTTCTTAGCATAATTACAAATTGCTTTAACCAGTTGAATCAACAATTGAATGACAGCTTTACCAAGAGTATATGAGTATACCTGTCTTTTCACAGTTCAGCCAACATTGATTATTCCCATATTTTGTCATCTTTGCTAAGTTGCTGGGCCTTAGTTGAAATACCTGTTGTTTTCGATTGTTATTAGTATTTTCAAGCAATTTTTCTTTGTAATTCTCTGAGAAAGGTTTGTTCATAAATACTGACCACTAATTTATTGGTTAATGGCTCTTGGCATTATATTTTTATATTTCTTTTATAACTTGGATAGAGATAAATATGGGACCTGTAAATTCATTGATGAAAGAATCCCCTATACCAATGTAAGTTATTATCTTCCTCTATCTTAGTTACCTAAAGCAATAAAAAGTTAAATGATTTGCCCATGATCACAGAGCCAATATGTATTAGAGATGATACTTGAATCCAGATGGCTTTGAAGTTACCTTTCACTACTATACAATGCTGCTTTTTTGAAAGTTTAGATATTAGGCTCTTATCAGAGATATTTGATGCAAAAATTTCCCCCCAATCAATAGCTTTCTTTTTTATCCTTGCTGCATGAATTTTGTTGGTGCAAAAGTTCCTCCCCCCCAAATTTTATGTAAATGAAATATTACATTTTTCTCTTTTATAAAAATCTTTATTTGGTTAAGAATTCACCATTTTCCTATAATTTTTTACATTGACATTTAGTGTTTGAATTCATTTGGATTGTGAATTCATTTGGAGCATATTGTCATTTATGGTTTAAGATGTTTATCTAAATCTAATTTCTACCAAACTGATTTCTGGGTTTCTGAGCCATTCTTGTCAAATAGAGAGTTCTTCACCAAGTAATTTATGTTCTGGGGTTTATTGAACACTAGGTATTTGAATTGAATTGCTTTTGATTCTTCCTTATCTAATCTGTCCTATTGATCCAGTTCTATTTTTTTAACCACTACCAAGCAATTTAGATGATTACTGTTTTATAGCATAATTGGATCCAGGAGAACTTCATCCCTACTATTTAACATTATTTCTCTTGAGATTCTTGACTTTGGTTCCTACTAGTGAAATTTGTTATCATTTTGTCTAGTTTTAATAAATGTCCCTTTGATAGTTTGATAAGTACAACACAATTTGTAAATCAATAGTATTATTTTTACTATGCTAGCATAGTCCAGCCATGAGCACTGGTTATTCAAATTATTATTTCTTTAAAGAGTGTTTTGTAATTATATCTATACAAATCTTGTTTGGGCTTGGTGGACTGACTCACTTACATTTTTATGCATTTTGTAGTTGTTTCAAATAGGACTTCCATTCTATTACTATTCTTGGGTTTTGTTATTGCTATATTGAGATTCTGTTGATTTTGCGGGTTTATGTTTAATTTGTTACATTACTAAAACTGTTAATTGTTTCATTAGTTTCTTTTTTAAATTTTGTTTCCAATTTATTAATTTATTTGTTTTCAGTTTTCAATATCCACTTCTATAAGTTTTCAATTTTCACCCCCTTACCCCCTATTAAACACATTTTCATATGAGTCATGTTGCATAGAAGAATTAGAATAAATGGGAGAAATCATGGGAAATAAAACAAAACATAACAAAGCAAAATAAAAACAGAAAATACTCTGCTTTGCTCTGCATTCTGACTCCATAGTTCTCTCTCTGGATGTGGATGGCATTTTCCATTATGAGTTCTTTGGAAATATTTTAGGTCCTTGCATTGCTGAGAAGGGCTAAATCTATCAAAATCAGTCCTTGTACACTGTGGCTATTATTATGTATAATCTTCTCCTGGTTCTGTTCCCTTCACTCAGCATCAGTTCATATAAGTCTTTCCAGGTTTTTCTGAAGTCATGTCTTAAAGTACAATAGTATTCCATTACATTCATATACCACAGCTTGTTCAGACATTTCCTCAATTCATGGGCATCCCCTTGATTTCCAGTTCTTGGTCACTGTAAAAAGAGCTGCTATAAAAATTTTTTGTACATGTGGGTCCTTTTCCCATTTTTATGATCTCTTTGGGATACAACATTAGAAAGGGTATTGCTGGGTCAAAGGGTATTTACATTTTTATAGTCCTTTGGGCATAGTTCCAAATTTCTGTCCAGAATGGTCGAATCAGCTCACAGCTCCACCAGCAATGAATTAGTGTTCCAACTTTCCGACATCTTCTCCAATATTTATCATTTTCCTGTTTTGTCATGTTAGCTAATCTGATATGTCTGATGTGGTACCTCAGAGTTGTTTTGATTTGCATCTCTCTAATCAATAGTGATTTAGAACATTTTTTCCTTTGACTATAGATAGCTTTAATTTCTTCCTCTGAAAACTACCTGTTCATATCCTTTGACCATGTATCACTTGGGGAATGACTTGTATTCTTGTAAATTTGACTCAGTTCTCTCTATATTTTAGAAATGAGGCACTAGAATGCCTCATTAGAAATCAGAGACACTAGTTGTAAAAATTCTTTCCCAAGATTCTTCAATTCAATGTAATCAAAAGTATCCATTTTGCATTTCATAATATTCTCTATCTCTTGTTTGGTCATAAATTCCTCCATTCTCCATAAATCTGACAGATAAACTATTCCTTACTCCCCTAATTTGTTTATAGTATCAGCCTTTATACCTAGATTATGTACCTATTTGGACTTTATTCTGGTATACAGTGTCAGATGTAGGTCTATGCCCAATTTCTGCCATACTATTTTCTAGTTTTCACAGCAGTTTTTGTCAAACAGTGAGTTATCCCAGAAGTTGGGGACTTTGGGTTTATCAAACAGTAGGTTGCCATAATTATTGACTACTGTGTCTTGTGTATCTAACCCATTCCACTGCTCTACCCCCCTATATTAGTTTCATTGGGGTTTTAAAGATGGTTTCACTTTCTCTTTATGTTTTTAATTTGTGTTCATTTCTTTGCCATTAAGAAGAGAGAGGATGTAAATATTTTGATGTATATGCAACATTTCTGTCTTTGAACTATTTAGTACATATTCCTAGCAAATAGGTTGACAAGTTCATCAGTTTGGGAATTTTTGTCACTTTCAAAGCATAATTCCAAATTGTTCTCCAGAGTAGGACAAACTGACAATTCCACCAATAACTTATTTATCTCTATTCCTATTTTTTCTACAATCTTGAAGGAATCCTTTGAATGGTACAGGTCTGTGTCCCTGAGCATGTGCAGGCAGGCCAAGGGACTATTCCCCCTTACCCACCGCATAGACATGGCTTCTGCCCACAGCCAGGGCTCCCTCAGCATGGCCATAACCATTTCTGAAGACATGGCCACCAGCTTTTCCCATAGGATCCTGATAGAATTATCCACCATGTAATCACTGGCAATGCCCATGGCCTTCTGGAGGAAGCCCAGCAGTGTCCATGCACCACAGACCAGGAGCAGGCAGGTGGCCATCATGATGCTCTCCTGCCTGGCTGCAACTTCTCCCTCTTTTTAGCCAGATTAGCTTAAGGCTTAGTGAGTTTGTTAGTCTTTCAAAGAACCAGCTTTTACTTTTATTTATAAATTCTTTTTTGTTTTCCAATTTATTGATGTTCTGAAATCTCCAAATTATTCTTTGTTGGAGGCTTATTTGATGTTTTTTCTTAGTTGATTTCCTAATTTAAAAAATTACATATTCACCAAGCCTCTATCTTTTTCTTGTGACCGATGGCCAAGGAAGTCCCTTTTCCCAAGGATCTCTTGCTCTGGACTCCAAGCTTGGATTCATCCTGGGTTGACCCAAGCATAACAGGAGGAATCAGCGTTTTCCTTATACTCCCAGCTTATTATGCATCCATCTCAGAGTATAGCCATGGAGAAAATTTTTAAAACAAAATTTAGGTGTGACTTAAAGGTGTTGTTGTTCCATTATTTCAGTCGCATCAGACTCTTCATGATCCTATTCTGGGTCTTCTTGGCCAAAATGCTAAAGTAGTTTGCCATTTCCTTCTCCAGTTCATTTTACAAATGAAGAACTAAGGCAAACAGTTAAGTGACTTGCCCAGGGTCTCACAGCTACTGTCTGAGGGCAGAAATGAACTCAGGAAGATGAGTCCTCCTGATTCCAAGCCTGGTGCTCTATCCACTGTGCCACTTAGCTGTCTTAAAGCTTAGGATAGACCAAAAGGAAATCTCCTTCTCATTTCAGTAGAAGAGGTGAAATGGCAGAGCCCAAGTGATATATGCAAAAGACAGAGCGAGTGTTATTTTTCTTATAGCCTAGATTGGATTATTTGTCATGGCACAGTTGCCAACCATTTATAGGTCATGGTGATCAAGGGACTAATCACAAATTTCTGTGTTGTACATTTGTTTTAGCAAGAAGCTATCACATATCCCTAAAGGGGCTAGTGTGTATGCAGAAATTTGTGAAAAGTGCCCTGGTCTGTTACTGCTATATTATTTTGTAAATGCATCTTTTCAGAGCTTTGATTTTTTTTTTACTCTGAGGACAGCTTTAATTGAATCCCAGAAATTCTGGTATGTTTTCTCATGACTATATTTCTTTTTCACAGTTTTGTTCCCATGGGTTGTTCTATGTGTAATGGGAGACTAGACAATGAAGACCCAGTCTTTGAAGGCTGTCCAGTGATTCTCTACCTATTGCCAATCCAGAACGTGGACCTTTGTAGGCCAGTTTCAGTCATCATGACTGAGGGGTCCATACTATATGGCAATGAAAAGCTTTCAAATTGGTTTCAGAGCTTAATGAGCAATGACTCAGGAGGCACAGACTTGGAAATGAATTCACATGCCCCACAGGATGGTTGACTAATTCTCTCTTCTGGTTTCTAAGGGTTAACATTGAGTCATTGAGTCTTGTTTCTAAGGACTTTCCACCTGGGATGCTGCTTCCTCCTTCCCTATTATTAGCCAGGTGATATAAATCAGCTTTTCCAAAGGGATAATTAACTGAGAACATACAGCAAGCAAAGAAATAACATTTCCCAAGGTTCGCCAGAAAGATTGACTCAAGTTTAAGGGAGGTTATAGATAGTGAAACACACATGTACAGAATCCATAGAGACAAGGGGCACCTCATGACTCCTAGACCTCAGAGTCCTTTTCTTTCTTCATGGAGTTCCCTCTAAATTAACTTCAGGACATTGCCTCAGCAATCAATAGATTGGTCCCTTGTTCAGCTAAGCTGGCTCCTTGTGAAGAGAAGTACCTTAGCTGATTAGCAGGGTCAGTCCTGCTAGATTGGGTCAAGCAGGTGGTTTTCTCCTCAAGGGACTAACTGCTGCTCTGCTACTACTCCAGTTGCTGAGGGAATCTCTGATGTCTATTATAACCTTTTGAAGTTCACAAGGTTGTAACCTAGCCAATTCTATTTCTAGAATTTCATTGAATTAAAATCAGGTGCCATTTGTTCACAGGCACATGGTGGCAGGGTGGATAGATGAGGCAGCCACTGTTCCTTCTCCCACCAGGTGACTCATAGCAGTTTTTTAGCCTCCCAGAATGGTAGAAGATGGGAGTAGGGCCTTTAGTACAAAAACTCATTTCTGGCTCCATGTTTCCTGAGTCATCAGTCCTTCTAGCTCCAAAGCTAATTAAAAAGTTTTTGTCACCACATAGTATGGCCCCCTGAGTTATAGCTGAAACCAGCTTCCAAAATTCCACTTGTTGAAACGGCAACAGGCAGAGAATTTCTAAACAGTTGCCCTACTACATCATTATTTAGTCTTTTCTTGATGATTATATTTATTTACCTTTCTTACTCTTCTTTGTTTAGGTTATTGGCAAGTTGAATAATATACTCACTTCTTTTGTTGTTCTTCTGAAAGAATGGTTGTTTCTGTTTCTCATCTTCATCTATTTCTCTTTGTCTTTATCTCTTGCTTGTTTTACCCCTTTCTTTCCCAGCTCAAATAAACATGTTGTACCAAATCCACCCTAAGAAACATTCATTTTGTTCAACATCCATCTTTTTTTAAATTGATGATTAAGTTCAAGTTTTTAGCACACATTGTTTGGGGTTGCAAACTGAACTCTTTACTTTTAAGAATGTCTTATTCTATTCCCTCCATTTCCTCATTTTAATTTAGTATGTTCATAAGAGTTTTAGATATGTGTTGCTTATGTAACAAATTGTTGGGGTTTTGCATTTTAAAAATAATCCAGTCCTCCATTCCCTTTCTTTTTGTTAGTCAGCTTAATCCATCCATATTTAGTATTAATTATGTTATTTTTGTTTCCCTCCATCAAATAGTGTTAAACGCATGTACATACATACATGTGTATATATACACACATGCATATACATATTGGACCAAATCTCTGATTTTCTTGATGTGGAGAATTTCTGGTGAGGGAATTCCCTCTTGTAATTCATACTGACATCTGCTCTGTAACTTACAGTTTAGAGAGCTGTCTGAGGCACTGATAGAAGTTAAATGACCTACCCAGAGTCACAAAATCAGTATATCACAGATAGGACTAGAATTCAGGTCTTGTCGTCTCTGAGGTCTGCTCTGTGAACGTGTAAGCATGTGTTGTGTGGGTACATCTTCCTTTTTTAAGTTCCATTTTGTCTTTGAGATTTGCTTTATTTACACCAGTCTGATCCTGATCTCCTCCCTGCAATTCCTTCATCATTTATTACCCTTTCTAATCCCAAACTCTTAGAGATTACTGCTATTGGGTTTTTAAAAATTACTGCTAATCTTTCTATCTCTATTTCTCTGTGTCCTTATCTCTGACTGTCTCTTGCTAGTTTTACTTTTTTCTTTCCTAGCTCAGATGTGTGTGTTGTACCAAATTTACCCTAACACACACACACACACACCATCCATTCTTCTATTTTAGTGGTACTAATTGGAAATACTCCTTCGTAAGAAATGTTGTTTTCAATATTTGTTTTCAACAAATGAGTTTTCAATGCACTCCATTTATTTTTCCTTTGCAGTTCTAAGGTACTCTAAAATCTATTCACAGGAATGTTAATTCTCAGGGGATCAAGGATGGAAGGGATGGGAAGGTTAAGTTGTGTGTGCAATGAGAAATGTTTGGTAACCCAAATCTGGAGAGGGAACAATCCTATTCTTTTCCTTTTCTCTCATGACATGTTCCTTTTAATGTCATACCATCATCTGTGTAAATCTATGACTTTTTCTCTGACCTATGTCCCCTTGAGACCCCACCACCAAGTTCCAAGTCATTTCCTCCATCCTAGTGAGAGTTACTACCAAGATACAGAACCCTATCTTGGAGAACCTTAACTCTTGAAGTGTCCACCCTATACAACAGTGTCCTTTGCCCAAAACAGTTTGTTGAAAGAGTTTTGTCTCAAACTTTTCTGCCTGTGAGATTGCTTAATGATACTACTAGCTTGTGGTTTCCTTCTGCTGGTGTTCTGTGGATTAGCTGGATAGTATTTTGCCATCTGTTTCCAATATTTCTGGGACATTTTCCAATATGATTTTTAAAAGTATGATATGCCAATTTTCTTTTTTGGGGGGAGATATCTATAATTCTTAGATTATTACTTTACGTCCTATTAAAATTCAGTATTTTTTCTTTTTTAGTGCTTTCATGTATTCTTCCAAACTTATCTTTGATTTTATTTATTTTCTCTCTCAGCAATTTGGTGTCTAGTACTGTATTTTCCCTTTTTTTCCTCAGAGAATTACAGAGATTCTTAAAGTTGCTCTATTGTCATTTTATGGAAACTTGAGAAGATGTTTTTCAGTATCTAGGCTGACCCTGGGACAATGCTAAGGAGAAACTCTGAAAAGCCTTTGAAATGGAATCTCTTCTCTACTCTCCTTTCATTCCTTTTGAATGCTGTTTCCTTTTGTAGAGTATCAAATAAATGTAACCAGCACAACATTCTTGGTCTCATCCTCCTCCACAATCTCTTTAGACTCTGTACTCTTCTACAACCAACTCTATCCTTCCTTCCTTGTGAAGCTCAGGGCTGGGATGGTTCATCCTTTTCAACTGACCCTAGGATCAGATAATCCTACAGTCAAAGGGTTAACTCCTGAAAACAATGTATAAAACAGCAGTCATCATAAGGCATATAGAGTATAGTAGAACAAGCCTGATTCAGGTCAACTCTGGTTTGCAAGTGGAATTAAATGAAACATTCTAAGGATATCCAGATCAAAGAAAGATGATTTTAAGCCAGGATATGGCATTGATTCAGGTAGGTATCACTTCTCTATTTTCTGGGTTACCCGTGTGTAATGGGAATGTTAATTTTAAAGATCTTCCCTGCCCCTAGGCTAAAGTGCACCTGGAGCCTGGGGTGGGAGGCTTGTTTTTCAGTTGATACTTTTTGATTAGCCAGTGGGTCCAAAAGGTTGTTACATTCTCTGAGCCAGGAGAAGGCTATATAAGCCCTGATGTGTAGCTTTGTTTTGGGGGCTCACTTTGAGAAGTGTTCTGTGATTTTTATATGGATTCTGGAAAGCCGTTGTCCAGAGCCCCCCGGCTTTGAAAAACCCAGATGTTGAAACCCAGATGTTGATTTGGCTGTACAGTTTGGAAAGCTGTCTACTTGATCTGTTTCTGTCTTGATAATTCTGCCTATACACTTTGAAGTTCGGGGTGCTGACCTTTTTCCCCTGAACAAGGCAAACGATATATGTCTGACTGATTAAAGTAAGCTTGTTAACCCATTTTGAGTTGCTTTCCTTTATCAAAGCAGATCCAAGAACCTGTATTGGCAGCAAACCCTGGGGACACTGGGGTGCTTGCTGCTACACCGTGATAATTATTCAATCAGAAGTCTGAGTTGGAGTAGGGTTCTCTTATGGCTTTGGCTTCTTTGTACTTAGGCTCCTGAGAAGCTAAATCAATGGCCCAAGCCCTAGTCCTCTTAGTCAATTAAGGCTTGAGGATAGTTTCAACCCTTTTAAGGAAAAACTAGCCCAGTCTTCATGGGTGTAGGACCTTAGAATACTACTCTTACCACAAAGGATCGCTATGAAGTACAGAGGGATGGATGTACCAGACACCTTAGCTATGGGATATAGACAGGTGGTTGAGGCTGAGAGAGCCCGAAGACAGGGGCTGTTGAGCTGGTCTTCAGTTATTTATTTATTTATTTTTCATGAGAATTACCTCCTGGTAGGTTTTTCAACTTTTCTCTTGCTGAAGTATTTGCCCCTTTTTGAGGGGCATTTTTCTACTTTGTATAGAACAGTGGAGAGGAAACTATTCCCTAGGTTGCTTCCACCTTCCCTGGATTCCTCACCCCATCACCCTCCTCCTACATCACACTCCCCAATTTTCACTAAATCCCATTCACTGCTGTTTTTGAAGAGTAGCCAAATTGAAGCATGGGGTTCTTTGAACCAATTGAACCAGGGATTCTTAACTTGGTGTCTGTGGACACCCTAAGGGATCTATGGATAGATTTCAGTGGGGTATGTGAACTTGGATGTGGGGGGGGGCAGGTAAGTATTTCAATATAATTGTTCACCTTTCTAATTTATTTTACAGTGTACATTATGCATTTAGAAACATTCTGAAAAAGGGTCCATGGGCTTTACCAGACTGCCCCAGGGGTTCATGACATAGAAAAGGTTAAAACCTCCTGTGCTAGACTGTGACAAATGATTCTGATCCTATTCCACATAGTTGAAATTGACTTGGCTTCAGTCACTGTTCAGTAAAAACTGGGGTAAGATGTCATCATTGGTTTTATTCTTGATTTCTGGAATGCCATCTTACAGTAACCATAATCCTATGATTTTAAGTCTGTGCAATCTAGCTATCAAAAAGACTCCCATTCTTTGTCTCTGCACAAGCAAATTTCACACTTAGGAAATTGTTCCACAAGCAGAGAGGCCTTTCTAAAAATTGCATCAAGTAAATGGCTCCTCACTCCATCCCTGGCTGCTCCCCTGGCATTTATAGCATAGTATCATCTTGCATGGATCTTTGACAGAAAAGGGGATTTTCTGCCTATGCTGTGCCTGTCTGAAGGCCTGGGCTCCAGACCTGGCTCTGTAAAATGGCGATAATATATAATATCGACCCTTGTGGCTTGCCGAATATTGCGTGAGGATGAGTTAGATAATAGATGTGGAAAAAAAAACCCTTGCATTTTTCTGATGGTTGCTACGCAAATCAAAACTGATGAATATTTATGAGTACCTATTATATCAAAGGCACAAAATGGGGGGGGGAGGGACAGTTTAGAGCAATCACAGTTATTCATAACAAGTCATTATTACCAAGCCAGGCACCATATCTAGAGGAAGGAATAATCAGTCACATTTGAAATTCCAACCTTTGGTTGGTGGGTAACCGGGTACAGAAAATATCTTTCAAAAAATGTCTCCAGACTATACTTCCTTTTCCCCAAAGTTTATACAGCTGCCTCAAATAGTAACAAGGAAATCTCACTTCTGCTCTCACAAATGAAAGTATAGTACATGAAAGAAAACAGAAATGCCCAATAGATTATGCTGGCCCTCTGTTGATAGCTTTATTGATTAGAGTTGGCACATTGGAATGCACTCAAAGACAAATAGAGGGTCTGCGCAGCCCTGATAGTGGAGAGTGCTGGAATGATACCTCTGGGAAGGTCGTTTGAAGGTCACTTAGTCAACCTCTCCCTGCAACAATGCAAAACTGGACATAAGGTCGAGCCAAACAAATTGGTCTTTGTTCTCCCAAGGTTTATAGGGAATGAAGTCTGCTCTGATGCTTAGCTTTATGTACAAAAGCAGTTCATTTCTGGTTATTTTATATAGAATTCCTACAGGTATTTGCAGGAGGTATTAGGACAGTTTAGACTTTCAACAAATACACTTTTTTCCCTTTTTTCTTTTTTATATTGAGAGAGGAGAGAAGTCAAGGATAACCTCAAAATTACTGATGTAACATGGTTTATAATTGTGCCTTTTCTAACAAGCCAGGGTCTGTAGCTCAGGTGCAGTCCTGGGTGTGGGGAGGGAAGGGGAAGGGAAAGAGAATAAGCATTTGTATAATACCTACTAGTACTAAGCTGCTGTGCTGAGCACTTTACAAACATTCTCACAACAACCCTGCAAAGCTGTTATTATTCTCATTTTGTAGTTAAGGAAACTGAGGTAAACAGAAGTTGGCCTGGCGTCACACAGTTAAGTGTCTGAGGCCTGGTTTGAATTCAGGTATTTCTGACTCCATGCCTAAGGCTCTATCCACTGTGCCACCAACTTGTTGCATAAAACTGAGACCAGAAGGAAAGAATGGAAAAGCCAAAGAATCAGAATGTTGGGTGTGAGGGGTGGGAGAAAGAGGGTGGAGAAATGAAGTGGGGTATGGTCAGCGTTCAAACTTTGGAGGAGAAGTGGTCAAAAGAAAGCAAGATTGGGACGGCTAGGTGGCACAGTGAATAGAGTACAGGCCCTAGAGTCAGGAGGACCTGAGTTCAAATCCGGCCTCAGACACTTGACACACTTACTAGCCATGTGACCTTGGGCGAGTCACTTAACTCCAATTGCCCTCCAAAAAGCAAAAAAAAAAGAAAGAAGGCAAGATGGCTACTGGAATGCAGAAAGGCCTTCTCTGGTTGTAAAGCCACTTTTGTAAGATAACTGTAGCATTGAGGCTATGCTCCTAGGCAGAAGCCAGTTCACAATGGCATTGGCAAGGCAGGAGATTTTTGGAGGAGTGACTGGAGTTATTGGCCAGAAGGACAACCGATGGAAGAGGAAACAGGTCTAAATCCAGATTGTCAGTTGTCCTTATGGAAGAGAGCCAAACTAAGTCACATCAATTCCTTAATTTCTCATTTGACTTGACTATGAACTTCTGAAAAGCTGTGAGGGAAAAAGCCAAAGGGGATTGAATGCTTAGGCTGTGAGTGGAAAATAATTGAGGATGTGTGCTGAATACAATGTAGCACCATCTCTGGGGGTATCACCTAATCCACGAGTACACTGGTGGTCTAGATCCACAGAGGATCAATGACTACTATTTCCTTCATGGCTCTAGGGATTGTGGTTTCTAATACTGTAGCTCCCTAGCCCCCACCAGTGCACACACCCTTATGCAAAACAATCAACTGAGGCACTTTAGCTTTTAGAAAAGGGATTTACTGAGAAAAGGTAGCCAGAAAAGTATTTACAAGCATTCTCTTCAATCCAGTGCTTTACTCTCCCCTTGTATGCCCAGAATCCCTGAGGTAAGTGTGCCTTAACTTAAAATGTCATGATAGTGAGGCACATATGTAGAAAACACAGTTAGCAAGTGCATACCTGTTGACTCCTGTCCCTAGAAGTCCTTTTATCCCCATAGAGTCCTCATGAAATCCTTCTGAGTTATAGCCCGTTTCTGTATTCTGAGAGTCGGTGACTTTGCAGGAGCCATAGTTGGCACTGCTCTCTATCATGAAGGGTCTAATCCCTGAAACCTTTGCTATCTCTGGGTGACCAGATCTCTATAGACATCTATAGGTGCTTCCTCTGTCATTAGCCACTACCACACCAGCAGCCAACCACTATCACCTCCTTTGGTTCCCCTTAGAACCTCTGCTGGCCCTGACAGACCCACTAAACACACATTGCCATTTGGGCACTCTTCTTTTAAAATATTCATTCACCTTAGACAAATCACCCCCAATTGCCCTACCTTCTCCCCTCCAAAAAGCAAGAAGAAAAATCTATTTAAAAAAAAAAACTTTTAGGGGTGGCTAGGTGGTGAAGAGAATAGAGCACTGGCCCTGGAATGAGGAGGACCTGAGTTCAGATCTTACCTCAGACACTTAACACTTACTAGCTATGTGACCTTGGGCAAGTCACTTAATCCCAACTGCCCTGCCTTCACCCCTCCAAAAAGCAAAAAAAAATATTGTTTGGGGTGGCTAGGTGGCGCAGTGAATAGAGCACCGGCCCTGGTGTCAGTAGGACCTGAATTCAAATTTGGCCTCAAAAACTCAAAAACTAGCTGAGTAGCTGTAAGGGTTATGGGATTTAAAGATCTTCCATGCCCCACTGGACTTGCTGACGTAGCAGGAAGGGGCGGAGCAAGAGGAAATGGAAGCCAAACTAGAGTTCCTGCGGTGGCTGGCAGCAGTGGTGACGGCGGCAACAGCAGCAGAGGCAGCGGCAGCGCGAAGCCCTTTTTGAGTTAGCCAGAATTTCTGCTAAGGACTCCTGCTGAGCACTGCCAGGGGCCGGAGCTGCTGGGAGCGCACTTCCCAGACTCTGGGTGGTTGCTGTGAGTGGGGAGAGGAAGACCTTTGCCTGAGGTAGCCTGTTCTGTTTTAAAGGCTTGAAAATGTGGGTGCTTTCTACTTTATCTACCTGTGCCAATGTCATAACTACTCTGATGGCTTTCACTTTCTGGTTTTGGGACTCAGTCTTTTGGTATCTTAATAAATTTTCTAGTTTATTTCCCCAAATGGCAAACCTGACGTATTTTGTGATGGATAATTATATCAGCATATTTGTCATCTCTATAGGCATTGTGAATATGGCATTGCTGATACATTTGGCGACCAGGATGGGATCACAAAATGTCAGGCCTCTATTTGGAAACAGTGGGGCTTTAGAGGGAGAAATGGCTATTCCAGGATGGGAGGATTTGCCTTATTCCTCTCTAGTCAGAGAATGGGCTAAAAGCACAGGGCCCTGTGAAAACTGGGAACCAAGGCTAAAAGAGTATTGGACCTTGAGGCCAGATGTCCCAGCACCGTACCCAGGACCACCTGGTTCGGTGGGGTATGATTTACATTGTTTAGAGGACTTTTGGTTGGACAGGAAAGAAGTAAGAAAAATTTCCACTGGGATATGCATAAGAATCCCTAAAAATCACTTTGGGCAGATTTTACCCAAATCAGGATTAGCAGCTCAAGGAATACATGTATTGGCTGGAGTAATAGATTCTAATTATCAAGGAGAAATTGTTGTAACATTCCAGAATTTAGGTGAAGGGCCCATACAGATTCACAAGAATGATAGGATAGTTCAAGTGATTATCGTTCCTTGTAAAACAATGCCACTTGTAAAAACTGACCCTCCTTCCAAAATAACTGTCACAGGAACTGAAGGATTTGGTTCTACTGATAGAATAAAATCAGGAGCTAAAGTATGGGTAAAACGGAAGCCAGATGATGTTCCAAAGGCTGCAGAGATTATAGCATATGGGAGGGATAACACTGTAACTATTGTTTATTCTGGAGAAGATGATTACAAAATTGTACCCTTAAGTCATTTATTCTACCGTGAGTGAGGCTACAATAGTCTGGTTATTGTCTCTTTGCTTCTTCTTGATTTTTTGTTTGTTCACCTTGTTTGTTAGATTTGTTTCCACAGGCTTGGTACCCTCCATCTGTAGATGCCTGATAGCTTAAGCTGGATGTAACCCCCTGTCTGCAACTGTGATGTGTCACCCTTGGACCTGGCATCAAGCATATTAAGAACTGACCTCTCAAATGGGACCCCTTAGGACAGGGACAGCTCTACATCCGATTTTCAGCAGCAAGTAGCCATAGAAGAAGAGATCTTCACCCCTTACCACAAGATTTTGGGGCCCCATTTGTTCGGGGTGGGGAGAATGATGGGGAGCTTGTGCTCAAGCCCCACCCTAAAATATGGTTTTCTGTGTTTATTGTGTGCTATTCTTGTTATATTGTTGTGAAATTTTGTTGACACCAGTTATTCCTACTGTATTTTTGCCAAGTAAGGGACATGAAAAATCTTGGGGCCGAATGTAAGGGTTATGGGATTTAAAGATCTTCCATGCCCCACTGGACTTGCTGATGTAGCAGGAAGGTGCAGAGCAAGAGGAAGCAGAAGCCAAACTAGAGTTCCTGTGGTGGCTGGCGGCGGTGGCGACGGCGGCAGCAGCAGCAGAAGCAGCAGCAGCGCGAAGCCCTTTTTGAGTTAGCCAGAATTTCTGCTAAGGACTCCTGCTGAGGACTGCCAGGGGCCGGAGCTGCTGGGAGCGCACTTCCTGGACTCTGGGTGGTTGCTGTGAGTGGGGAGAGGAGGAACTTTGCCTGAGGTAGCCTGTTCTGTTTTAAAGGCTTGAAAATGTGGGTGCTTTCTACTTTATCTACCTGTGCCAATGTCATAACTACTCTGATGGCTTTCACTTTCTGGTTTGGGGACTCAGTCTTTTGGTATCTTAATAAATTTTCTAGTTTATTCCCCCATATGGCAAGCATGATGTATTTTGTGATGGATAATTATATCAGCATATCTGTAATCTCCATAGGCATTGTGAATATGGCATTGCTGATACAGTAGCCTTGGGCAAGTCTCTTAACCCCAACTGCCCTCCAAAAAAAAAAAGCAAAAAATAAAATAAAATAAAATACTCATTCACCTAAGATCAGAAAAGAATAAATAGAAAAGGAACAGAGACACCCTGTACTCATAGATCCATAGTGTCTCAGTGAGAGACATGATGATTGACATTTCCCCCAGCCTGGCAGTTCAGAACAATCCATGCCTCACTCACCTCAAGGAAGGAAAAGAGATTAAGAGTTTGGCAGGTCATTCCTTTTGTACGTGTACTCAATTCCAGCTCAGTTCCTCCTGAGTCACCAGTTAGCAACCAAATAGAATATTTTTCATCATTACATATACCAAGTCCTCAAGAATACATGGTTAGAAACCAGCTTCCAAAATTTAAGATTGGCATTAGGCAGGGAATGTCTGGGCATGGTCTATATAACCTACTAGAAAGAACAAATCTGAGTGTGTTCTAAGGACTTGAACCTCATTGGCTAATTCCTCCATTCCTATTACACCCAAATTGGGGATTCTTTCAGTTCTTAGTAGTGTCCAGGGCTTCTGGGTTTGGAGTGTGTCTATATACTAAAAACTTAAGTGATGCCTAGATCTGAAAGGAACTATGGACATGTAGCCCACATAATAGCTCTTATAATATATATTGACTTTCTTCCATTTCTTTTTACATCTTTGGTCTAGTAAAGAAACTGTATGGTCAAGCCATTCATTTGATGGTCTCCACTCCACCATACACAGATTAGGGTTCATTGAAACAGAGCAGATCAAATAAGAAGATTTAGTTTTCTTAATGAGAAGGGAGCTCAAAACAAGATTCTTAATGACCTTACACACTCTAGATGAATGAAATGAGCTAGCTGCCCCCCACCAAGATTGGATCTATGGAATAAAGGCCATCAATTCTCTAGGAACTACAGAGAGCTTGGCATTTCCTACAAGTACTTGTTGACAATGGGTTTAGCATATAACCACATGGATAAGTGTGAGTCTGCCCAAAGTTTGGCTTTTATTGTTGAGCAACTCAGGCTAGAGGTCAGTAGCATCCCCTGGTGCATTAAACTAATACAGGAAACAGAATGAATAGTGATGCCATACTGAAATTGTAAGATGGAAGAACTGCTTTGAGAAAAAGATAATAAACTCATTTTTGGACATAGTGTGACAGAATATCTAGATAGAGCTCTACCATATACAATTAGAGATATAGATCTGAGGTCAGTAGATAGGTTAGGACTAGGGAGATGACTTTGTTAATCATCTGCATAGAGATAGTATTTTAAGCTGCAGAAGTGAGTAAGAGTGCCAAGGGAAGGAAATGTAGAGACAGTAGAGAAGAGGAAAAAGAGAACCTTGAGGAACAGCCACATAAAAGGGTCGGCAAGGGGAAGAGGAGCCAGTGACACAGAGCTGTTAGAAAGTGGTTAGAAAGATAGCTAAAGATTACGGTGTTTTTGAAGCCAAGGGTGCAGAGAGTAGTGGGAAGTGGCAATGAACAGTATCAAATGATGTAGAGAGGTCAAGGAAGATGTGGATGGGGAAAAGTCCTTAGGTTTGGTGATATAGAATTCAATGATGATCTTTAATGGGATAATTTCAGTAGAATGATGTTGGTGGAAGCCCACTTGTAAAGGACTGAAGAGACAGTAAAAGAAGAACATGGAGGCATCATATAGATAAAGACATTTTTAGTAATAAACAAAGCCTTGGCGGAGCCAAGATGGCGGAGTAGAAGCATGACCCTCCCGCAGCTCCGGCTTCCACCCTCCCCAATCCATGTAAAAAGGGGACTCTAAACAAACTTTGGAGCTGTGGAACCCACAAAATGACACAGAGAAGCTAACCTCCCACTGAGAACAGCCCGGCAGGCCGGCAGGAATTGGCCAGCACAATGCTCTGGCAGCCGAGCCCAGCACCACGCCGAGGCTTTAGCCCCAGGGCGGGCCTGACCAGCCGCCAGCCAGAGGAACTCCAGATCAGCAGCAGCTGTGGCCGTTTCCAGATTTATCAATATATAGATGCGAAGGACAAGGTGAGAGGCCAGTGGAGTCTGAACTTTGGGACCCAGTAAGTGGGAGTGCATGGCTTTTACCCCCGGGGCGAGAAACCGCTGAGACACTGGCACAGCCTGCCAGCACCACATGGAGGCTTCAGCCCCTGGCCTGCAGAGTGTAGGGGGACCAAGCACCAGTCTGAGGGGTAATCGCTCTTGCTTTAACCTGCTTGGATCTGGATTGCAGTCTAGGGTGGAGGTCCTGGGGTGTGTGTCCAGCTTGCCAGAGCATGTGGAGACCTCAGAGAGGGCACCCATCTAATACCTCCGGCAGCTGAGAAAACCCCAGCGTTTGGGACGAAAACTCCCCTGTCTGGTGGCAGAGTCCTACTGTGGCAAAAAGCCCAAAAGTCAAATCATTGAGTGGCAAAATGAGCAGGCAAAGGAAACAAAGCAGACAGAAGATTCCAACATTATACTCCTATTTGGGGGATAAGAAGGAGCAAGGCATGGAACAGGAGGAAATCAGTGAAGTCAGAACTCCTGCACCAAAAGCTTCAAAGGAAAATACAAGCTGGTTACAGGCCATAGACGACCTTAAGAAGCAGATAAGAGAAGTGGAGGAAAAATTGGGAAGAGAAATGAGAACAATGAAAGAAAATTATGAAATGAGAGTCAACAGCCTGACTGAAGAAAATAACACCTTAAAAAACAGACTGACTCAAATGGCAAAGGAAGCTCAAAAAGGCAATGGGGAGAAGAATGCCTTAAAAAGTTGAATTTGCCAGATGGAAAAAGAATCTCAAAAGCTCACTGAGGAGAATCATTGCTTCAGAATTAGATTGGAGCAAATGGAAGCTAATGACTTTATGAGAAATCAAGATGCTGTTAAACAGATCCAAACAAATGAAAGAATAGAAGGCAATGTGAAATATCTCATGGGAAAAACCACTGACCTGGAAAATAGATCCAGGAGAGATAATTTAAAAATTATTGGACTGCCTGAGAGCCATGACCAAAGTAAGAGCCTGGAAAGCATCCTCCAGGAAGTTCTCAAAGAAAACTGCCCTGATATTTTAGAACGAGAGGGCAAAATAGAGGTTGAAAGAATCCACTGATCACCTCCTGAAAAAGATCCCAAAAAGAAAACTCCTAGGAATATTATAGCCAGGTTCCTGAATTCCCAGATTAAGGAGAGAATATTACAAGCAGCCAGGAAGAAACAATTTGAATATTGTGGAAACACAATCAGGATAACCCAGGATCTGGCAGCTTCTACACTGAGGGATCGAAGGGCCTGGAATGTGATATTCCGGAGGTCAAGGGAGCTGGGATTAAAACCAAGAGTCACCTACCCAGCAAAACTGAGTATCATGTTTCAGGGGAAAATATGGTCATTCAGTGGAATACAGGACTTTCAAGCATTCTTGCTGAAAAAACCAGAGTTGAATAGAAAATTTGACATTCAGATACAAGAAGCAAGAGAAGCATGAGAAGGTAAACAGGGAAAAGAAATCATAAGGAACTTATCAAAGTTGAACTATTTTTTTTTGAAGCAATCGGGGTTGAGTGGCTTGCTCGGGGTTGCACGGCGAGTTGTTGTTTCTGGGTGTGGTGCTGGGTGTCTGGGCCCGGATTTGATCCGGGTCATCCCGGCACTGGGGCCGGTGCTCTTGCTTGCTGAGCCACCTGGCCAAAGTTGAACTATTAACATTCCTACATGGAAAAACAATAAGTGTAACTTATGAAACTTTTCTCAGTAGTTGAAGGAAGTAGAAATATGTGTGTATATATATATATATATGTATGTATATAAATACATATATATATATATGTCTTTATATGAGGGTATGCGGGCATATGAATACATATGTGAATGTATGTATATACATTTACAGGTATACATAGATAGAGGGCACGGGACCAATTTAACAGGAAGGGATGATACTTAAAAGGTGAAATTAAGAGATGAGAGGAATATAATTAGAGGAGATGGGGAGAGACAGAGTGGGGCAGCTATCTCATACAAAAGAGGCAAGGGAAAATGGTTACAATGGAGGGGAAGAATAGGAAGGCAAAAGGGAATGGGTCAACCTTACTCCTATTGAATCTGGCTTAAGGAGGGAGGGAAATACACACTAAATAGGGGATCTCACCCTCCAGGAGAATAGGGGGGGAAGGGGATGTGAGGGGGGATGATGGAAGGGAGGGCAGGCTTGGGGGGAGGGAAGTTGGAAGCACCCACTTTTGAAAAGGGACAGGATCGAAGTAGAGAATAGAACAAGTGGGAGGTGGGATAGGAGGGAGGGAAATATAGTCAGTCTTTTACAATACATCTACTATGTTATTGTTTTGCATTAGCCGCACATGTACAACCTATACTGAACTGCTTGTCTCCCCAGTGGGGGTGGGTGGCAGGGGGGGAAGGGAATGAATCTGGAATTGAAAATTTTAAAATCAAATATTCAAATATATGTATATATATATATATATATATGTGTGTGTGTGTATATATACATATATATATATACTATTATTAATACCATCTTATATGTTATTAAGAAAAAAAAGATATACAGGCACTGAGGCATAGCGATCCACTGGAAAAGTTGAAACGGGTATGAGAGAAAATATGGGAGAAAGTAGATTGGAGGTGGGACTGCTGTTTTGGGGGGATGGGTGGGGGAAAAACGGGGAGAAAATTTGTAACTCAAAATCTGGCGGAAACGAATGATGTAAATCAGAAGTTAATAAAGCATTTAAAAAATAAAAAAAGAAGGAAAGACAGTGCTGTGGGGTAGAGGTTGTGTCTTAAAGCACAAAGACACTGAGGAGTCGGAGAGTATATGCAAAACATATTAGTTCCAGGTAGTAATATGAGCAGCTTATGAAGGGTGGAGAGATATCTTCAGATTTTGCTTTTTTAATAGACATACAAATAAAAAGGTTGGGAAGGAAAGCAAACTCAGAAAAAATAACTAAGGTTTTTAAAATATGCATGAATCAATTAAAAGCTAATAAAATTAAAAAAAAAAAGCCTTGAGGATCACACAGTCATAGGTATGGGAGATGAATAATAATTGTCTAGCAATGGAAGAGAAGCAAGAGGGGTAATTTCATGGAAGCCAAGGGAGGAGTGAACATTCAGCCTCATTCAGGAGGAGTGTTGCAGAGTAATTACATAGCATGAGGGTTGGGGAGAAGGGAAGGGCATTAGCTCTAACAGTTAAAAGACTGCTGGAATTTGGGGATAAACAATTTCCGCAAACAGGTAAAGTCAGAAGTCAAATTTCAAGGGATTGAGAAATAAGTAGAAGTAAAGACATGACATCCATGAATGTAGATAATAACTTCTTCGACTTGTTGCTGTGAAATCTCTTAGAGTGGTTGATTCTGGAAGCTCTAAAAATCTCCCTTTAAGATAGTCTTTGACTGTAACCTTCCTATTTTTGGTTTCATGGTTATTTCTGCTGGAGGATGGAATATATGCTACAATAGTAAGAAAGCATCCTATAATCATATATTATAAAGAATACTAGACAAAGGTCCAAGGAGTCCTGGGTATGAGTCCTGACCCAGCACTTATTAGTATACCAGCACCATGCCAGGCAACTAAATTGGTTGCACTTGAATTGTCTTAGAAAGAGTCTGAAGATCACCTGGCAGGATAAGGTACGAGACACTGAGGTCCTTACTTGGCTTAATACTTAGCTAAGCATTCAAACTCTGCTTCAGAGAGTGCAACTCTGATGGGCGGTCACATAGTTTAAATGCAAAATGTACACTCACCAAAAAGACTGTTTTGTGGAGAACTGACACAGGGAAAACATTCACATGGTGGTCAGAAGAAGAGATACAAAGACACTCTCAAGGTTTGTCTTAAGAATTTTAGAATTGGGGGCGGCTAGGTGGTGCAGTGACTAGAGCACCGGCCTTGGAGTCAGGAGGACCTGCGTTCAAATCCAGCCTCAGACGCTTAACACAAAAACTAGCTGTGTGACCTTAGGCAAGTCACTTAACCCCAATTGCCCTCCAAAAAAAAAAAGAATTTTAGAATCGATTTGTGATATGGGAGACACTGGCACAGGACTACTCAGCATGACGTGCCCACATTAGAGAAAATACTGTGCTCTACGAGCAAAGTAGAATGGAAGTATTCAAAGTAAATTCAGGATGCATAAATACCAACCCACATGTTCACATGGACTATTTGTGCCCAACTTGTGGTAGAGCACTCTGAACTTGTATTGGTCTGTGGGGTACTGGCTCTGGGAATCTCCTTGAACTCTTAATTAAATCTTCTGATTTAATTCTAATTTAATTCTGCGGAAGCATTTGCCTGAGACCATAAACCTTTCATATAATGGGTAATAGGCCCAAATCTCTGTTACTCTTAACCTAGCCTAGCCCTCCATTGTCCAACTGCTTCCCACCCTTGATCCTATCAAAATATCTATACCCAAATCTGTTACCTTAAACTCACTTAGCCCTCCATTGTCTATTTCCCACCCTCCACTTCCTGGAGTCTGACCTCAGTCCCCTCAAGATCTTCCTTAGACTCCTCCTCCAGACCCTCTTCAAAGCCCTCCTCCAAACCACTCCTAAATCCTCCCACAATCTTTCTGTATATGAGATCCATCTTGCCTCCATGAAGGTGCTGAGAATTCAATGTAGTGCAGACAGTCTGTGTCAAATTATTCTGGCTAGCTTGTTAATACAAGCTTCACATATACTTAGGCCCCTTAAGAGTCTACCCATTAAGGTGAATCTTTAATACACTTTGCTTTACTTAACTGAGAGCAAACTTGAGTCGAATTCATTTGGCAGGATCCAGCATGTCCATATTTTGGGGTCTTGAGCACCTGTAAACCCCAAACCTCAACAGTCTGATGAGCTATAGTCGGCACGGTGAAACTTGACTCTAGCATAGTGATGTCATTTTGGTCCTCTTTGAGAATGAAGGACAACAACCAGCCAACCAGTTATGTGTATATGGAAAAGTCACCGAATCTCTCTCTAAGCCTTAGTTTCCTCCTTTAGAAAAATGAACATCCTTGTTCTTCCTGTCACCGGTTGTTGTGAGGAAAGCATTTTGTTCAAAAGGTATGAAACACTTTTAAGTTTAATCTGCCTTAAAAACATTTTCTCCATCACTTTCTTCAGTCTATACAATCAACAAAACAATAAATCAAGCTCTAATTTGTAGCATTTGCTAATTTCTAAAAGGTAAATATTCACAAAAGAAATGATTATTTTTTTTGTTACATTAATAACCAATTAATATTGGAGGATGTAGGGTGCTTTCCCTTTCTATTTCCTCATTCAAAGCCCAGTCCTTGTGAATGGTATTTCTGATAGATGAGATTGGGTTAACATTCTCCTCAATCTCTGATGAGACCCCACCCTTCTGGGACATAAGTGGCTTGGGTGGAAATAGGATCCAGCAATCTAGAAGTAGTCTGGGTGTAGATATAGTGTTGAGCATAACTCCACCTTTCCCTTCCCCTAATTGTTCTGTGAGCAGGCATTTCTGCACAACTCCACCCTTCCCTCCCCTAATTGATCCATGGGTGGGAGTTTCAGCCTAGGGTAAAATCCCTGCTCCATTCTTCCCCATCTCCTGTGCCCCCACCCCAATCGCCTACGGGGTATTCCCCATCTCCACCCATTCTGGGTTCCCTGTCCCTCAGCCTACGGAAAAATTTCGCGGGTGTAGGAAAATTCAAATATACACTGACCAAACACTGATTGTAGTTTCAGCTTACGTAACCTGACTATTGTAATCTCTTTAAAATCCAGCACATGGTCCATGCCAATTCACTGTCTGATCTGGGTATGTGACTCCGGCAGTCCCACAGTAATAAAATCTACTTCCAAATTTATTCTCAGGGATCTTCTGTCTTGCTCCTTTAGGCTCTACAATAGTATCTTTGTCCAAGAATGACAGGATCAGAGTCATATCCCCCTAGTCCATCATTAGAAAAAGTCCATCTCTCATTATAATATTCATTCTCTCATTATTAACCAATTAGAATTGATTTCCACCTGTTGAGAACACCTATTGTTGAAGGGTATTTAAACATTAAATGTTCCTCACAGGTGTCTTTTGGCTTCTGGGAGGGTCAACTAACCTCAATCTGTTAGTTATTCGTTAGCAAAAATTGATAAATTGATTATAAATTGCCCAGAAACTCTATCAAGCATTTTCATTTGTCACAACACTGAAAATTTAATAATCATCCCTTGACCTGGTCCCAGCAAGCTCTTGAACAGTACTGGTTATAGGGAATCCTTAGCTGTTTCACATGACCTGCCCAAAGTGTTGCTCGGATTGAACTCAGTTTCTCTTCCTAAATAGATTGTAAGTTTCTTAATGACAGGGACCATCTCTGTTTGCCCAGTCTAGTGTAGTTCTATACAAATAATGGACTCTCATGAATGATACAGAAATCCACTTTGTCTCCCTGGTATAGACATTGGTTACCATCCACTGATGAGAGCAGTAAAAACAACGCTAAGCAAGCCTCTACCTGGACCCACAAGGGACACTTCAGGACTCACCCTCTTGTTATTCTACATGGTGTTTGTATGCAAGCACAAAGAACCAATCCATCTCTTAGCTCAACAACAGATCCCTCAGGAATAGGAGCTGAATAAAATGTCATACGCCCGTCTGCTCTGCTGATTGACCGTCTGCCAAGGGAACAATTCTATAAACGCCCTCAAGTTCTCTCTGCCATCTGCTTCCCTCCTGTTCATCCCTTCACTCAGGTTGAAGAGGGAAAAGTGCTATTCTTACTGATAGCAGAGAAAGTCACCATTTGAATACAGAAAATATTGCTATTCTTTATTAAAACTGGTCTCATCTATTTGATATGGAAAACATAACCTGGATAGACCTGGTGTGGGAATTTGAAAAGCCTGTTATGTGAATTCTAAGTCTTTTGATAGTGTCATGCAGTCTGTAAAACCTCAACCCAGGATTCATAATTAATTGCTAACAACTCCATTTAACAAGTTCTGAGTTCTTTTCATGTTCCTTAGGAAAGACAGTTCACTTGCTTTGCCTCCTGTGAGGAATATTACTATCTTCATTATCAAAAGAAACAAAAGAGTTTTAAATAGGGAGAAAACATGTAAAAGTTCTTAGATGAAAATAAAGCAGGTAAATCCACTATGGTAATAACATTTGAGAGAACAAGCTGATGAAAGCTACATGTTCAAAGCAGACAAATCAAATTCAAACTTTTTCTGGAGTAGCAAGGAAAACAGAAGACCGAGATGAGGACCTGTGAAAGGAAGATGTCCTACAGAACTGTGTGCTTTTTGATTCAATTGTTTTGCTCTGAGAATACAACAAAAGGCTCACTGAAATTTTCTGTGTACCAAATGGAAATGGGAAGGCCTGGAAACACTTAGGAGAATGTTTATTTTCTTTTAGATGACTTTGATTTTTTTCTGAAAAAGTTTAAACAGTTTGGATAATATGCTTTATTTATTATTTAGAATGATAAACACAGTGCTTAAGATTCAGTTCAAATAAATGGGTATTTATATGCAAGGCACTCACAGATCTTGCATTCTTCTCAGGACATATGTTCAAAGATAAGTCAATAAGTATATGTAAAACGATAAAAAGTAGTTTCAAGAAAGAACAAATGTTAACAATTGTAAAGTAGGTGCTATCATTATTCCCATTTTACAGTTGGAGAAACTGAGGCAAATAGAAGTTAAGTGACTTGCCCTAGATCACACAGGTATCTGAAGTTAGATTTGAGCTTGGGTTTTCCTATTCTATTCATTATTCTATATAAGCTGATCCTTGAAAGCAGCTAAAAATGACAAAAGAAGGTGAGTAGGAAGATCATTCCAGATGTGAAAAGCCACTTACTGCATAGGTAGAGTGATGGGGTCACCTTCAGTCATCTTGACCTATCTCTTGTCACTGGACTCTGATGACTCTGGAGGAGAGTGTGAGGCTAATGACTTTGCACAGCCCTGTCTCACTTAAATCCAATTCACTTGTAAGTCAAGACATCACCCTCCTGATATCATTGTTCCTCTTTAAAAATGAAGGATGAACAACAATCTGCCAGTAGTAGTTGTAATAATAATAAAATTTGAAGATCCCTTTGTGTTGTCAAGCTAACAGGTACTTAGCACTTAGTTTCAAATTAAGCCTCTGTAAAGAAACAAGGTATAAACCCATGTTGCTGATATAACAGGAAGGGGCTGAACAGGGAGGAGATAATACTGTATATAAGGAAAATTCCCAGCTGGGAAAATCAGAATTTCTTGGGGTAAACATCATGGAGGCAGAGCAGCTGCTTCCAGAGAGAGAACTTCTCTCAGCAAGCAGCTGGAGGCTGGGGAGGAGAGGTCCAAACTGGAGAAAGTGATTTTGCTTTTGCTTTTGAGAATGGAGCTTATGCTGAGATTTTTCATCTGGGAACTTCTGCTGAGAGCTTCCAAGAACCAGGATAAGGGGCTACCAACTTCTTCTGGGAGCTGCCACAGACTTCCAAGGGTCAGCTGGAGCTGCCAAAGACTAAGGAAGCATAACTATGGTGCTGGTACTTTTTACAAATGTTGTTGTGGCTTTGTTAAAATGTGTATGAATGTTGTTGTGCCTTTGTTAAAATGTGCATGAATGTTGTTGTGGCTTTGTTAAGCCTTGTCTTACCAGGAACAGAGACTGTGAGAGATATGAGGTGGGCTGGACACTGTGAGCTTCAGTATGGAGCAGGACTGCACAGAGAACTAGATAAGGAACTGGGAGCTTTCTGAGTTTGAACTCAGGTAGCAATTGGTTAGATTTGGGCGGGACCTGGGACCATGGAAGAGGAACCATGGAAGCTGAGAGTCTTCCTCTAGTCAAGATGAAAAGACCTCTTTGTGGGTACTGAGTAGTGACTGATGAAACTGTAACTTACTTGTGACCTAGGGGTGGATGGCCTTTGTATTTTCCACTACCCCTTAAGAGGGTACTGAGTAGTGACTGATGAAATTGTAACTTCATTGCACTCCATGGGTGGAGGATTTTGACTTTTGTGATTGAATTAAGGACTTTGTGATTAGCTAAATGAATGTACTTTACTTAAAACTATGTGGCCACTCTGGTGAAAAGTACATGGCCATTTTAGTGATAAGTTGTGAACACTGTGAATGAATGTACTTTGTTTTCTGTGAATGTTTTGCTCTGATTTTTTAAAATAAATTTGAATAAATAGTTTGCTATATTTTGTAATCAGAATCTTGAAAAGTTGTTCACCATGGCATCCTCTGAAAAACTGCTTGTGGGTGGCTTTACAGTAGTTACTTTCCCCTGGGGACCCAATAAGCCAGTTTCAGTTGGGCAATGCTACTATTTCTTCCTCTTCCTCCTCCTCTTCTCCCTCTGTCCATGTGCAAAGTTACACCCTTACATATGGGTGCTCTGTCCAAAGGAATATAAATTTTTATCACTAATACTTTACAAGGTATTTTGGGAACTGGGAGCTAGATGTTTTTTCTTCCATTTTTATTCATTCTCTCGTTGTCTTTTTTTTTAACTGGGACAATTAACTCTTTTGTCTCACGTGGTTTTCATTTATGAATTTTTGAAATATAGTTCTGGAAAAAAATAGGCTTTACTAATGCCCATTTTGATTCAAATGGGGCTATGTTTGCCTTTAAATCCAATCACTCTGTTTCTTCTCGATTGGCCAATAATCAGTCACAGTTCAATCTTGCCTGCTCATTGTTTGGGTTTTGATGGTTCAGAATGAGTATAAACAGCAATTATTTCTGTTTTGGTCAGAAACTGAAGGTCTTCTCCTCCTAGAATGATTCTTTTATGAAGGCAAACTAGGCCATCTTTTGCCTCAGTTTTTACCTAGTCTTTAACTACTGAGTAGGCATTGCCTCAGACAAACTGAGACTTGGGAAAGACCAAGCCCAAGATTTCCCACTGTATCCAATGCTATCAAGAATTATCTTGACCTAAATTTTGTCACTGTAATCTGAGGACTCTGCAGGAGAAAATGAGGGTGACTTTGCATAGCAATGCCTCACTTAAATACGATTCACTTGCAAATCCAAACATCACCTCCTTAAGTAATTAGTCCTTTTTTAAAACAAAGGATGAACAACAATCTCTGAGGAGTAGTAGCAGTTTTCCCTTAGGGACCCAACTTGCCAATTTGATTTGGGCAATGCTGCTATTTCTTCTTCTTTGTCTTCTTTGGGGAATGGATCTCAAAGTATTTCATTCTCCTCCCATGCTGGGCAATTCATGGCTCACTACCCTGGATTTCTGCCCTAATGGGAGGAGAGCAAGATACTTTGAAATCCATCTTCCAAGTAAACCACCATTAGAGGGGACAGAGTTGGAAAAAAATAGGAGAAAATGAGGAAAAAAATGGAGAGAGACTGAAATTACCAAAGATTTCAGGAAGAAGAAAACTCAAAGACCTTGAACATAAGCAGATAAATCAAGAGAGAAAACATTAAAAACAGTAGGAACTATGGCCTTCAGATGTAGCAAATGAATTCAGGCATCTATAAATAAATATTGCAAAATGAAATAAAATAATTCAACTCTTGATAAGATAGAGGATCCTGTGGAAGGTGAGGAGAACATGGAACCACAATGTGTTGTTCCTGAGTGGCTCTAAGGAGAAATGAGAATTATGAGAGTAAAATTTATGGCCTGCACAGCAAAAATAAAAGGCAATTTGAAAAACTGAAATCTGAAAGAGAATAGTAGATTAGGAGTATAAATATATAGAATGAAGGACAATTTAGAACAGAGGTTCCCAAACCCATTTCACTTTTAAAAAATTATTCAGCACCCCCCTGGAAATCTACTTTCTTTAACCTTAATGTTTTTTGAAATTTGCATCATTTCAAAAAAATGAATGATTAGTCTTAAATTTAATGATTTGTTGTAAATTTGTGGGATTTTTCCTACATCAAAATTTTGGTGACACAATATTGTGTCATGTAACTGTATGGTATTGTATTGTAAAGAAATAATACATGCACATATTCTTGCTGATACATGCTGAACTTCCTGAATACACTATATGGTCACCTGCCAACACTTGCTTGTTAAGACCTGTTGGCAGACTTGACCACTGATCAGTTATAACTTGCATTTTATGTGTTTATTTGGAAAATAATGTGATCACTACAACTTTAACTCTGTTACACAACAGATGAATCATGTATGAATGGTTTTTCAAAATTCTCTTCTCTTTTTTTTCCTTATGCTTCCCCCACCTCCTTATTTTTATTCAACACCCCCAATTGTACCTGAGGCTACTACTGCCTCCCCCCACTTTGGATCATTCCAGAGCCCTGCAGGGGGTGGTATCACTCACTTTCGGAATTTATGATAGAAAAGAAGCAGAAAAAAAAAACACCTAATAACATTAAAAGAACATATACTCACTATGCAAGGAAAACATAATCATCTCAAAGATAGAATGTTTAGACACAATCTAAAGATCATAGGCAGAAATGAAAGGAATATCAGAAGCCATCTTCTCCAACCCCCTAATTTTATAGTTGAAGAAGCTGAGACCCAGGTTGATGATGCCCTCACATATAGAACAAAGGAAAAGGGAATAGAATTTGATAAAGAGAATTTTAGAGATCTGAAATAGGAGAAGAGAAGAAACATAACGAGTTACCTCTACTTTTTAATAAGGTATGGCAGCTGCCTCTTTTTGTGTTTCTTACCTGAACATAGGTGCCCAAATGATGATCTAGAAATGGACATTTCCAGATGTGGAAGTAAATTGGTGAGTTTCAGAGGTTGAGAGTTCCTGTGTTCCTCAGTGGCTCTACTATAGAATGTGCCCCCCTCTATCCACTGTAGTGCTTCTGAAAGAAGAAAATAACCACTGACAGGAGAATAAGCCTAACCCTTGGGCTAAGGTTTATATCCCCTAATAACCTTGAGGGAGACAGTGAAGAGCTGAGGTTAAAGATGAAATGCCTTTTCAGTATTTAAAAAATGCTTTATATTCTTATACTTTAAGTATCAAATTATATGAAGAGTAAAATGGTAGTTAGAAATTATTGCTGCTCCTTTGTCTTTTGTATTCAGCATTTCTTCTTTGTGGATATAATAAATTGCTTTCCTATACTTGATTTACTTTGTCCATTGAGAACCTCTCTACTCCTTCCTTTTGGGGAGATCCTAAACATGAATTACACCCAAATTTTAATTTCTCTTAGCTCTAAGATTAGGGTATAAATAGTCAAATGATTTAAAGAAAAAATGACCTAATTCTGCACGCGTGAGAGCGCGTGTGTGCATGTGCGTGCGTGCGTGCGTGTGTGTGTGTGTGTGTGTGTGTGCAGGCTCACCTGAACCTGGTCCAGAGTGTCCCTTAATGGTATAAGGAGTGAATGAGAACTACAATACCCCACTGGGCCCAATGTAGCTATATATTGCTAAATTAGTAAGAGATGAACCATGTCAAGTGGATATACCCATTTCTATTTACATCAGAAAATGAAATAAGAAAAGGGAAATGATTTTTTCCCATTTAAATGTTATTGAAAGGAAGACTGATTACAAACAGTGTTCAACTTTATTCCTCATTAAGAGCTGTTGTGATGAAACCACTTTAAATCTATGTTTATAAAGCTTTGTTTACATTTATTTTAGGAATGTTTTGTTCTAAAAAAGGATAAAAAGCTCTATCATAGAGTCTGTAATAAAAGTTAGAGATGGTTTAAAGCTATCACTAGTAATAGGCCTATAGGAGTCATAGATAAATTCTAATTAATCAGGTAGCCAGCAGTTACTGAAATACCTGTGGGGACTGTGGAGATTGAGAGAGATTTGATTCCAAGATAGGTTTATGGCGTGATTTAGAAAGGAGAATTGTAATGAAGTCTGGGAATAAGATCAGGTTTAGATTAAACTGTGATTAATAAGAGTTAAAGATTAGTGAGAAAAGTACAAAATAATTTCTTTAAAATGTATTTTCTCTATTATCTTCTTAAAATCGTAAAATTTAAGAACTGGAAAGTAGGACTTTAAAACTCTAAGATGCGAACATAAATTTCAACTGCTAATTTTGCAAAATGAAATTTAGCTTAATTAAGCAACTTGCTCAAGGTCATTAAGGTAGCAAGCAGAAGATCTGAGATACTTCATTTTTTAAGACCTCAGGCTCCTCATCTGTATCATCACAGGGTTGGACAATACAATTTTCTTTGTAGCTCTAAAATCTATGATCTACAAATTATTTAAGTTCATATAGTTTCTTAGTGTAGATATAAGCCAAGACTAGAATTCAAGTCACCTGAGATTGCTATTTGCCAAGAGTCACTGTCTTTACAACTATATTTTTATTTTTTAAAATGTAATTTAGCAGACTAGATATTATAACAGACTTTAGAGGGGAAACAGAATTAAGAAATTATCTAAATTTAACCTTCTTATTTAATAAAGGAGGGGTTCTACCTCCTATCCATTACTTTAACAAAGCTGAGAAAAAAAGGAAAATGATAAATGTTGGAGGGCTACAGGAAAATAATCACATTAATGTACCTTTTATTGACCTGTGAATTGGTGAGGCCATTCTGTAAAGCAATTTGGAACTGTGCCCCTCCAAAATTACTCAGCTACAAATACCAGTCAATCTAGTGATACACCACAACTATGTCTGTGTCCCAGAGAAATCCAAGAGAAACAAAATATGCACAAAAATATTGATAGAAGCTCTTTTTAAAAAATAGTAGCAAATAAGAAGATGCCTTTCAATTGGGAAACGTTTTGTAGTATATTAATGTAATGGAATACTATTATACCAGAATAAATAATGAAGGGGGTAGTTTTAGTAAAGACTTGTATGAACTGATACAAGTGAAATGAACAGAATAGGAAAAAATTATACAATAACAACAATAAAAAATAATTTAAAAGGCCTAAGAATTCTAATAAATGAAATGACAAATGATGATTCAAGAATACCAATGAGGAAGCATCCTAAAATCTGCAGAGTGGTGGTGCTGACCTCATTGTTGTATGCCTGGACAGTCTACTAATGCCATGCCAGGAAACTGAATTGCTTCCATTTGAATTGTCTTAGGAAGATTCTGAAGATCACTTGGCAGGATAAGGTACCTGACACTGAAGTCCTTACTCGAACTAAACTGCCAAGCATTCAAATTCTGATTCAGAGAGTGCAACTCTGATAGCTGGCCACCTTGTTTGAATGCAAAATGTATGCTTGCCAAAAAGACTACCTTATGGAGAACTCACACAGGCCAAGCATTCACATGGTGGTCAGAAGAAGAGATACAAGGACACTCTCAAGGTCTATTTTAAGAACTTTGGAATTGATTGTGTGACATGGGAGGCCCTGGCACAGGACCGCTCAGCATGACATGCTCACATCAGAGAAGGTGCTGTGCTCTATGAGCAAAGCAGAATTCAAACAGCTCAAAGGAAATGCAGGATACACAAATTTAGAGAATCCATCCCAAATGTTCATATGGACTATTTGCGCCTGACCTGTGGTAGAGAATTCCAAGCTTGTATTGGTCTGATCAGCCACATTTGGACACACTGAAGTTTGACTCTAGAATAGTGATGTAATTTTGTTCCCCTTTGAGAATGCAGGACAACAACAAACTAACTCATCTCCTAACAGAGAGCTGATGGACTGAGGGTGGAGAATGAGACCTCATTCTTCAACATGGCCGATGCATGAATCTGTTTTGCTTAACTCTGCATGTTTGTTGCTAGAGTTCTTTTTCTTATTTTTTTCAATATTGGTGGAAGATAACAGGTAGAGAAAATCTATTTTTGTTCATAGAAAAAAATTAGAGGTGTATTTTTAAAAAGGAAATCACTTGATAAACTTTGCTGTTGTTCAGTCATGTCTGACTCTTTGTGACCCCATTTGGGGTTTTCTTGGCAGAGATACTGAAGTGGTTTGCCATTTCCTTCTCCAGCTCATTTTACAGATGAAGAAATTGAGGCAAACAGGGTTAAGTGACTTGCCCCTCAATCAACAGGAGTGGGCTAAATAAATGTGGCATATGAAAGGCAGAAATTATATTAGAACCTAGCTCTTTATCCCCCAATTTGCTATTCTTCTCAGTATACCATACTACTTCTATTCAAGAAGAAAAATCTACCCTGAATTTGCAAAACTAAACTGATGAAATGGTAGTAAATGTTTGTAGTTGAATTAATTGATGACCAAATTATAATTGTCAAAAATCTCCTTCACCGTCTCTTCTAGTAGGGCAGCAAATCTACCTATAACAGTTTTGCACACACATAACAATTATTTGGCACTAACAGAAAAACAAGCATAACACTTCTATATATCATGTTTTCTGGTATGGGGATATTCTGTGCTTTTTTATTCTTATGGGTACCTCTTGTGGTTAACTCTTGGGATTAAATGCTTCCTGTTGTCATGCCTTATCAAACTGACTCTTGATAAGGGTTTGGGAAGGATGCTTTACCCATACTTAGGTTGGAATTGGCAGAATCCTGTCAAAGTTCTAATAAAAATACATGTGATTCTCAGATGTTTTCTGCAAGAAGGTTTTAGAAATTAAACTTATAGTAATACTTCTTCCTTTTTCTTCTCCTCTCCTCATTGATCATTCTTCTCTCCAATAAAATGTAAGGTCCTTGAGGGCAGAGACTTTGTGTGTCATTTTGTCTATGTATCCCTAGCATAAGGTCAACAGACCCTTAATAAATGTTGAATTGAATGCCTCCATCTGCTTGCTATAGGACCTTTGTTAGAGACAAAGTCTGGATTGAGGTTGTTGTTTGTGGAAAGTTTATTTTAATAACAATGAACACAGGAAATGCACATGGTTTCTCATGTGGATTATGTTAATATACTTAAGCATGCTTTGTTATTGCTAATTAATGTACTGTTAATGTTCTGCTTTACTGACATTATCCTCAGGGGCATTTAGGGATTACAAGTGCTCCTTAATTAACATTTTTAGCACAGCTAGAGGAGGAACCAATGCTCTGAAAAAAATTAGTAATCACTCAAACTTTAACAGAGATAGACAGAGGGAGAAAGAGACAGACAGACCTACAGAGACACATAGAAACAGAGAAAGACAGACAGAGTGAAGGAAGTGAAGGAGAGAAAAAGAGAAAAGGAGAGAAAGAGAAAGAGAAGGAAGAGGAAAGGAAGGAAGGAGGAAAAAGAAAGAAGAAAAAGGAGAGAGAAAAAAGAAAAGGAAAAAAGGAAGGAAGAAAGGAAGGAAGGAAGGAAGGAAGGAAGGAAGGAAGGAAGGAAGGAAGGAAGGAAGGAAGGAAGGAAGGAAGGAAGGAAGGAAGGAAG
>NW_027185764.1:64915852-64930604 GCF_028583685.1 Petaurus breviceps papuanus | reverse complement strand
AAGGAAGGAAGGAAGGAAGGAAGGAAGGAAGGAAGGAAGGAAGGAAGAAGCAAGGAAGCAAGGAAGGAAGGAAAGAGCACAAGATACTATAGAATTTTCTAAACACTTTGCTGCCAGTTCACATGTTCCCAAAGGCCCAGAAAATCCTTCCTCAGAGCTGTCACTCCTTCACTAAGTGGGTATTCAGGGACTCTGGTTAGCAGTAAACCAGGTACACCAGGTAGGACTAATAAGACCCAGAAGTTCCCAGATAGAATCTGCCTCAGGACATGACTTGGAATGTTTTGAAAAGGGAGAAATGATATTAGCTTGTATTTATTATAGGACTTTTGGGTTAATTAAGGCTTTCTTCACAATAAACCTGTGAGGTGGGGTACAGGAGTATAATTATTATTCCCATTTTACAAATGAGAAAACTGAAGCTCTCAGAGGTCATGAAGATTACAATTACACATGTGCAATAGATGGGAGTTGAAGGACTCCTGACATCAAGTCCAACATGCTATCTATCACTCTATCAGTGGGTTAGTAAAAAAAAGACAAGGGATTATATGTATGTCTATAATTATAGACATACATGCATACATATCTATGCACATATCTGTATATTTGTTTACATGTATATATTTATGTAATCCCTGTCCACATATGCATGTGTGTGTGTGTGTGTGTGTGTGTGTGTGTGTGTGTGTGTGTGTATAACAGGAGCTTGAAATAAATGATTGAGAAGAGTAACATCTGGAAGCAGCTCTCCTTAGAGGGTCTTGTCTCTCTTCCCTCTCTGCTCTGCAAAAGGATAGCTTCAGAAATTATTTTAATTGGATACAATTTGACAATTAGACCCTGAACACAGAGGTATAGGGACCTTTCTAACCTTAAGTCAGATAGAGTTTTCAGATAGAAATACTGCCTTTGTTGAGGAAGAAATTGAGAGTACAAACATATTTAGAGTCTGACACCACTACTTAGCAGGTTGGTTGCTCTGTTTTCAAAGAGTTCAGCTCCTGAAAATAGGGATTCTCCTTTTGGAGATTAAAAAAAGTCAATTATTACCAAGGTGCCAGCTAGGTGGAGCAGTGAATAGAGTGCTGGGCTTGGAGTCAAGAAGACTCATTTTCCTGAGTTCATATCTGGCCTCAGACACTTACTAACTGTGTGAATATAAAGGTACACACAAGCAGCTTTCTTTTTTTTTTTTCAAATGCTTTATTAACTTCTGATTCACATCATTCATTTCCGCCAGATTTTGAGTTACAAATTTTCTCCCTGTTTTTCCCCTACCCACTACCACAAAACAGCAGTCCCACAGGATGTCCCCTCCTCCAATCTGCTCTCTCCCATATTTTCTCCCATACCCCTTTTGACTTTTCCAGTGGATTTCTATGCCCCAGTGCCTGTATATCTTATTTCCCAATTACATGTAAAATAATAATAATTATATATATATATATATATATATAAATATGTTTGAATATTTGATTTTAAAATTTTGAATTCCAGATTCATTCCTTTCCTCCCTTGACACCCACCCTTACTGGGAAGATAAGCAGTTCAGTATAGGTTGTACATGTGTGACTAATGCAAAACAATAACATAGTAGATATATTGTAAAAGACTGACTATATTTCCCTCCCTCCTATCCCACCTCCCACTTTTTCCATTCTCTACTTTGAACCCCGCCCCTTTTCAAAAGTGGGTGCTTCCAACTTCCCTCCCCCTCAGCCTACCCTCCCTTCTATCATCCCCCCTCTCGCCCCCTTCCCCCCCACCACTCTCCTGGAGAGTGAGATACCCTATTTAGTGTGTATTTCATTCCCTCCTCAAGCCAAATTCAATGGGAATAAGGTTGACCCATTCCCTTTTGCCTTCCTATTCTTCCCCTCCATTGTAACCATTTTCCCTTGCCTCTTCTATATGAGATATTTTACCCCATTCTGTCTCTCCCCATCTCCTCTCATTATATTCCTCTCTCATCTCTTAATTTCACCTTTTAAGTATTGTCCCTTCCTGTTAAATTGGTCCTGTGCCCACTATCTATGTATACTTATAAACATATATAAACACATTCACATATGTATTCATATGCCCATATACCCTCATATATAGACATATATATGTATGTGTGTGTGTGTGTGTGTATATATATATATATATATATAGTCCCTTCAACTACTGAGAAAAGTTTCATAAGTTACAATTATTGTTTTTCCATGTAGGGATGTTAATAGTTCAACTTTGATAAGTTCCTTATGATTTCTTTTCTCTGTTTACCTTCTCATGCTTCTCTTGCTTCTTGTATCTGAATGTCAAATTTTCTATTCAACTCTGGTTTTTTTTTCAGCAAGAATGCTTGAAAGTCCTCTATTCCACTGAATGACCATATTTTCCCCTGAAACATGATATTCAGTTTTGCTGGGTAGGTGACTCTTGGTTTTAAACCCAGCTCCTTTGACCTCTGGAATATCATATTCCAGGCCCTTTGATCCCTCAGTGTAGAAGCTGCCAGATCCTGGGTTATCCTGATTGTGTTTCCACAATATTCAAATTGTTTCTTCCTGGCTGCTTGTAATATTCTCTCCTTGATGTGGGAATTCTGGAACCTGGTTAAAATATTCCAGGAGTTTTCTTTTTGGGATTTTTTTCAGGAGGTGATCAGTGGATTCTTTCAACTTCTATTTTGACCTCTGGTTCTAAAACATCAGGGCAGTTTTCTCTGAGAAATTCCTGGAGGATGATTTCTAGGTTCTTACTTTGGTCATGGCTCTCAGGCAGTCCAATAATTTTTAAATTATCTCTCCTGGACCTATTTTCCAGGGCAGTGGTTTTTCCCATGAGATATTTCACATTGCCTTCTATTCTTTCATTTGTCTAGATCTGTTTGCCTTCTATTCTTTCATTTGTCTAGATCTGTTTAACAGCATCTTGATTTCTCATAAAGTCATTAGCTTCCATTTGTTCCAATCTAATTCTGAGGCAATGATTTTCCTCACCGAGCTTTTGAGATTCTTTTTCCATCTGGCAAATTCTCCTTTTTAAGGCATTCTTCTCCTCATTGCTTTTTTGAGCCTCTTTTGCCATTTGAATTAGTCTATTTCTTAAGGTATTATTTTTCTCAGTCAGGCTGTTGACTCTCATTTCTTAATTTTTTTGCATCATTCTCATTTCTCTCCCTAATTTTTCCTCCACTTCTCTTATCTGCTTCTTAAGGTCCTCTATGGCCTGTAACCAGCTCGTATTTTCCTTTGAAGCTTTTGGTGCTGGAGTTCTAACTTCACTGTCTTCCTCCTCTTTCATGCTTTGCTCCTTTTTGTCCCCCAAATAGGAGTCTAATGTTGGAATCTTCTGTCTGCTTTGTTTCCTTTGCCTGGTCATGTTGCCCCTCAGTCACTTGACCCCTGGCTTTTTGTGACAGTAGGACTCTGCCACCACACAGGGGAGCTTTCGTCCCAAATGCTAGGGTTTTCTCAGCTGCTGGAGGTATTAGATGGGTACCCTGTCTGAGGTCTCCACATGCTCTGGCAAGCTGGACACACACCCCAGGACCTCCACCCTAGACTGCAATCCAGATTCAAGAAGGTTAAAACGAGAGTGATCACCCCTCAGACAGGTGCTTGGTCCCCCTACACTCTGCAGGCCAGGAGGTGAAGCTGCCACATGGCGCTGGCTGTGCTGGTGTCTCATCGGCTTCTCGCCCTGGAGGTAAAAGCCACAGACTCCCACTTACTGGGTCCCAAAGTCCAGACTGCACTGACCTCTCACTTTGTCCTTTGCATCTATGTGTTGATAAATCTGGAAACGGCTACAGCTGCTGGTGATCTGGAGTCCCTCTGGCTGGTGGCTGGTCAGGCCCACCCTGGAGCTAAAGCCTCGGTGTGGAGCTGGGCTCGGCTCCCAGAGTGCTTGGCTGGCTGATTATTGCTGGCATACCGGGCTGTCCTCAGTGGGAGGTTAGCTTCTCTGTGTCATTTTGTGGGTTCTTGTAGCGGCAAGCACCCCAAGTGTCCTCAGGGTGTCTGCCAATACAGGTTCTTGGATCTGCTTTGATAAAGGAAAGCAACTCAAAATGGGTTAACAAGCTTACTTTAATCAGTCAAACATGTATCGTTTACCTAGCTCAGGGGAAAGAGGTCAGCACCCCGAACTTCAGAATATACAGACAGAATTATCAAGACAGAAACAGATCAAGTAGACAGATTTCAAACTGTCCAACAATTACATCCATACCCAATCAACATCTGGGTTTCAACACCTGGGTTTTTCAAAGCCGGGGGTGGGGGGGAGGGGCTCTCAACAATGGTTTCCCAGAATCCAGATCAAATCACAGAACACTTCTCAAAGTGAGCCCCAAAACAAAGTCTCAAATCAGGGTTTATATAGCCTTCTCCTGGCTCAGAGAATGTAACAACCTTATTGACCCATTGGCCAATCAAAAAGTATCTACTGAAAAACAAGCCTCCCACCCCAGGCTCCAGGTGTACTTTAGCCTAGGCGCAGGGAAGATCTTACAAATTTACATTCCCATTACAGTTCTGCAGCTCCAAAGTTTGTTTAGAGTCCCCTTTTTACATGGATTGGGGAAGGTGGGAGCCAGAGCCTGCTTCTACTCTGCCATCTTGACTCCGCCCCCCCCCCCAAGCAGCTTTCCAAAGGACTGCTGCTGTGAACAGTTTTCAAGTTTCTGATTACATAGTATAGTTAACTCTCTATTCAATAACAAATCAGAGCAAAACATTCACAGAAAATCAAGGTACAGCATTCAGATTGTTACAACTCATTACAGAAAATCAAAATATAGCATTCATCGTATTTGCAACTCAACAACTTATCACTAAAATGGCCACAAAGTTTTCACCATAGTAGTCATATAGTTTTGAACAAAGTACAATCATTTAGTAACTCAATCATTCAATCATCCTTAAGGAGGCAAGGGAAACAAAGCACAAAAGTCAAAGCCCTCCACCCTGGGTAACACATTTAGTCAATCACAAAGTCTTAAGTCCTCAGTTCAATCACAAAGTCAAAGTACTCACCCCTGGGTATTCTCAATTGGAGATTAGTTTCCAATCATAAACAAAGTACATTCATTTGGTCAGTCACAAAACACAAAGGCCATCCACCCCTAGGTCACAACTAGGTTACAATATCATCACAGCATCCAATACCCAGGGAGAAGTCTTTTCTTCATTTTGACCCAAGGCAAGTTCTCAGCAGTTTCTGTTCCTGGGAAGACAACACTTAACAAAGACACAATAACTGGCATCCTCTTCAATTCACTTTCTGTCTGTGAAATCAACTTAGGCCCAACAAGGTCAGAGGCCTCTATTAACAAACAAATGTGACAAAGTAACATCAAAATAGACAGACCAAGTACCAGCACTATAGTCATGTTTCCTAGTCTTCAGCAGCTCCAGCTGGCCCTAGGAAGTCCTCAGCATCACAAGGTCTGTCTCACAATCACAATCACTTTATCCAGCCTCCATATGGCTTGCTCCAAGAAATTCTGTCTCAGTTCTCAATTCTCATTCCTCTTCTCAGTTATTCTCAATTCTTAGTTCAGTCTTCAGTCCAGCAGCAGCTGCCCTGCCTCCATGATGCTTACCCCAGGAAATTCTGACTGTCCAGCTTGTGCTCTTCCTTAAATTTGATATAGCTCCTCCCTGTTCAACCCCTTCCTGTTACATCAGCAACAAGGAATCATACCTTCTATTTCTTTAACAGAAGCTTAATTTGAAACTAGGTGCTAAGTACCTCTTAGCTTGGTAATATAAAGGGATCTTCAAATTTCATTACATTAGTGACCCTGGACAAGTTATTTCATCTTATTTGCCTCAGTTTCCTCATCTGTAAAATGAGCTGGAGAAAGAAATGGCAAACCACTCTAGTATCTTTGCCAAGAAGACCTCAAATGGAGTCACAAAGAGTTGGACCCAACTGAAATGACTAAACAACTGAACCAATGCTCCAAAGACAAACAAATTCCCCTTATGGGGAGAAGAGTAACTAAAGATTGTTTCCTGGTCTGATACTCAGTCATAGGAGCAATAAGTGAATGAATGAGTGAAAAGAATTTCTTAAATACCAACTCTGTGCCAAGCACTGAGAAGACATAGAAAAAGTAAGGTTGTCATTGCTCTTAAGAAACTAATGATCTCATTGGGAGAGAAAACATACAAATGAAGGATAAACACCAGGGCAGATGGAAAGTCCTAGAAAGCCTAAGGATGTGGCAGAGGAGTGCATGGTAAGGTTCAGGTGTCCTGGGGCTATGTCAGTAAGTTAGGTGACAGTGCCAAGGATCTGCAAGATTTAGAAGCATGAGTTTTTCTTCCTTTGTATAAACTGTCCATCTATGTATCCTCTATGTGTGAACTCCTGTGTATACTCCATCTACCTCTTTTCCCTATGTGTGCACCTCTCTACATTTATTTCCTAGGCAGGTTCCCTTTTCACACTGATGATATACATATCTATGGAAGAGTATGCCCTGGGTTTATAGTATAATTTTTTATCCCTACTTTTTTTGTTATGTTATTTCATTAAATACTTTTGCTTTGAATTCATTGCATTGTCTCTACTATGTAGTTACGACACTTTTATACTTTAGCTGTCCCTTAGAGAAGAAGAGGAAGAAAGGGAAAAGGAGAAGAGGGGAGGAGAGGGAGTAGTCAGGTTGACCAATGAAAGTTAAAACACTGGTGGGGACTTGAAAGCTATGTTTTTTGAGCAGATGCATATGCATGGAATATCTTGAATCTGGAATATCTTGTCTGGACAGATCCATATGTAAGCTATAAGGTACCTCCACAGCAAAAAGAAAAAAAAAAGGAAGCAAACTATGTGTACAACAATTAGGAAATAGTAGAATAAATTATGGTGTCTAAATGTAATGTAATGTTAGGAATAAAAATATGAAGAATTCAGAGAAAATACGGGAAGAATCAAGAATGTATATCTAATAGAATAATATGGAAGTTGACTTCAACTACATAAATGTTGTTATCATTCAGTCATTTTAGTTGTGTCTGACTCTTTGTGACCCCATTTGGGGGTCTTCTTGGCAGATACTGGAGTGGTTTGCCATTTCCTTCTCCAGTTCATTTTACAAGTGAGGAACCAAGGCAAACAGAGTTAAGTGACTTGTGCTATATAAATAGAGATAATTTTTTTTAAAAAAGCAAACACAGATTAAATATAATGGATAATGGAACCATATCTTGTAAAAAGTTAAAGCTCATGACCTTCCTTGGAGGAGTGGAGTAAAAGAGGGGAGTTGGACCTGTGATTTCGTTGGTGAGAAAACTCAATGCTGAAATATCCCTTAATTGAAATCATTAACTCATGGGTAACTTACAGCCTTAGAGAACAGAGTTGGGTAGTGAAGAGTTAAGCCCAAGGAAGGAACATGTAGCTATATGTGTCACGGGCAGTACTTCCTGTGTACTATGACTTTCCAGACTCCAAGACCAGCCTTCTATCCACTGTGTTTTTTTTTTCTTTTCTTTAACAAACAGTAGATTACAAAGGAAAATGGTGGCATGAGCTATCAATTGTAGTCATTCTTTTGTTTTGGTTTGTTTAATTTTTCAGTTTTGGTGGGTGTGTTTATGTTTGTATTCTATGCTAAAACAAAATTCATCAGACTTTAAAAAGGAATTGGGAAGGGTCTTTTGTTGGAAGAACATTATATTCAAATGATGCCTCAGGACCTAAGAAACTCACTCATTGAATTCCTGACCTGCTGGTCCCAGGAGGTCACACTAGTATAGCAGTATCTCTTAGGTTTCACTGAAGCTCTGGGGAAGCCAGGAAGGACAAAGAAATGGCTGCTGAGCTCAGGAATTTTCTCAGTTCATCCCCTTGTCCTGCAGGGTTTGTGAGTTTCCCCTTTCCTCTGGCTAATGTCAGACTTTGGACATTGATTCAAATAGCACTGTTGTAGCCTAGGGAAATTTCATTCATCTTGCTAATGCCCACTTCAAGATTTGATGCATTAACTCCCAGTTAACCTTAGCGACTGTGATCTTCTTCGACAGGATCACTGGCAGTATATTTCTTAAGACTCCAGTTCCTTTGGTAAGTAGCAGTGATTTTCTGGGAATCAAGATCAAGAATGACCACATCTTTTTTGGTCACTCAAGCCAATAAGTCAGTCAGTGGGTTAATTAACAAGCGTGTATTGAGCACTTACAATGTTCCAGGCCCTGTGCTGGGTCCTAAGTCCTAAGTCCAAAAAAGGCAAAAATTATTCAATCTCTCAGCTGCGCAAGCAGGGCCTACCACAGCCCTGGGAATGTTGAGCCAAAAGAAGCGAGACAAAAGATCCCTGAGAGTAAAATTTGGAAATGGACTTTATTACCGCGGGACTGCCGGGGTCACATGCCCAGATCAGACAGTGAGTTGGCACGGACAATGTGCCGGTTTTTAAAGTGATTCCAATAGTCAAGTTATGTAAGGTGAGACTACAATCAGGGATTTGACAGTATATATTTGAATTTCCCACCCACGTGAAGTTTACCCTAGGCTGAGGGACAGGGAACCTAGAATGGACGAAGATCTGGGGAAAAATGGGGAAGATCCGGTGGGGGGCAGGGGATGGGGGAGAATGGGGAATATCTGATGGGGGCAGGGGACAGGGAAGGATGGGGAAACACTCAACAGGGATTTTACCCTAGGCTGAAATTCCTGCTCACAGATCAGTTGGGGGAGGGAAGAGTGGAGTCATGCTCAACAGGAAGAGGACAATTCCAAATGAGTGAGGCAAGAGCATGGAGAGAACCATGACAGAGCACCTACTTATTACCACAGTTTCTAAGGAGAGGTTATGGAGAAAGACATGGAATAAATTTGAAACTGAAAGAAACAGAAGCTAAGCAACAAAGAAATCAGGGCTGCTTGAAGACATAGAGAGGGATTATAAAAAGAAAAGTAAGAAATTGGCAGCTAGGTGGTACAGTGGATAGAGTGCCAGGTCTGGAGTCAGAAAGATTCATCTTCCTGAATGCAATTCTAGCCTCAGACACCTACTAGCTGTGTGACCTTGCTCAAGTCACTTCACCTTGTCTACCTTAGTTTCTTCAGCTGTAAAATGATCTGGAGAAGGAAACAGCAAACCACTCCCCATTATCTTTGCAAGAAAATCCCAAGTCAGACATGAAGACAACTGAACAGCAAAGAGAAAGTGGATCTTCAATAACATTAGATGCTAAGAGAAATAGGCAACTAATCTACTTGACTTCATATTGTACTTAGATTTTTGTTCTAGTTTTTTTTTTTCTAGTTCCTGTTTAAGTTTTTTATATAGGGGAGCTGGTCTTTAACCAACCCTCCCCCCCCCCTTCAGAAAACTTAAAGTTCATTATGTAATCACAAAGTATTAATGTAATGTTTAACTATAAAAATGCAACCACACCTGAGCTGGTTGAGTGAGAAAAACAAATTAGCCACATTCCTGGGTACTTTAAATGGTTGAATTTTTGCAGTTCTAAGCTATTACAAACCAGGAGATGCCTGTGGAGAAGGCCTCTACAGGGGAAAAAAGAATTGTTTTCTCCTCTCCGATCACCTACCAGACATGCAGTTTTGAAGGGGAGATACTGTTTCACTTGGATACATTGCATCCAGCAGGAAACAGAGACCCACACTCTAGACAGATGGGTATATGGAGAAGCAGTCAGTGAAAGGAGGAAGCAACTTCAAGAAGCAGAACTGATGGCCAAAGAGAAGAAAGCCAGTCATGGAGAGAAAAAGACCCTGAGAACCCAGCTGACTTTTTGGCTTAGTAGAAATTCTACACCCAAGGAGAGCAGTGAAAGAACTCTATGAAGACAGAGAAGACTTCCAGGCCCTGTAATATTAGTAGTACTTAAAAAAAAAATCACATGTGGCTTTTGCCACAGATGCATCTGTACATGTGTTTGCCTCACTACCATTGTAGTTTCAGTTGAGTCCCCTTTTCCCATGGACAGTGAGTATGTGTACCCAAAGTTCATGGGAGAAATTTTCAATTACTGTTTTTATTTTGCTATCTTTCTAAATGGCTTTGCTAAGAGTTAATTGTGTCTATGACTGGTTTTTAAAAGGAGCACACCAGTAGGGGCTCAAGAGATATAGTATTAGGCATGCAGACTCACAGGGTTACCCTTAGAGTGTTTAGCAGCATCAGCCTCTGGGTACTCAACCCTTGAGTTTGAATGTGAATTAGGAGAGAATTACAGAAGGGAAGCTATAGTTAATAACAAACTTCCCTTAATATTAGACTTATGTCTTCCCCAAATAAATTACTTTGTATTTGTCTTGCATTTGTACATAAAAGTACGTACTTTTATATACATGTTTTCCCCCAACAGAATGTAAACTTTTTGAGGGCAGGGACTGTTTTGATTTTTCTTTGTATCTCTATTATTTAGCACAGTGCTTGATACATAATAGCTATTTAATAATGGAATTAAATTGGAACATTATTGTTTATAAGTAAAAAGTAGAAATTAAAAATAGATATGCTGTTAAGGTAATACTTCAGTGATTAGAGGATTCTTGATTTTATTGATATTTGTACTCTCACTAAGCATAAGCTCTTTTTAACCCCTTGGTAATAATTTGCATAAGTTACTGTGACTGGGAGCGGGGGGAGGGAAATCATTTGATGGATAATATTGTGCCAATGGGCCTCTCCAAATTTAATTAGGCTGATCCTTGGAAGACAGGCATAAAATTATGGGTCCTGTACTCAAAGCTTCCCCAGCTTCTTAACATCTATGGGATATTGTGTTCCACTGACAGAGTCTGTGGAAAGTCAGATTCAACACTACAGTATATTGATGATTCAGAGTAGAATTTTACTGACATATGTAGAGAGAGGATCAATACAGATGTTTCTATCAATACCTATCCATACGTGCACATTATATGTAAATATACCCACATCTCTGTGTGTGCATATGTACCCATGTATGTATGTACATATATAAATATGTATATCTAGGTATTTTTTGCAGATGAATTGGATGAGTTAGTCACTGGTGGGAACAAGAGGTCCTTTTATTTGGTTCATCTAAGAGAACATCAGTGGCTTCACTGGAGATACACAAGGGAACATGGAGGAAGGAATAAAGTAACAAGGGGACTTAGGCGTTGAAACAATATCCACCTACGAAACTGGGATAGAAGCTGACATCTCCAGAATTAGAGTAGCTCACTACCTATGCCAACTGAGGGTAAATCTGACACCTCCAAATTGAGAGAGAGAAAGGATGTAGTATGGCATGGTGACACATGGTGGTCTTCAGGTCTAGTGAAATCTTTTGAGGGACTGCTCAAAGTTTTCACGGGAGTGTCTGCATCTCTACTCATGTTTCTCAGTATCTTAAGAAATTGACTTCTCACTCCTGAGGGCAGTCAAAGAGACTGAGATCAACTAGAAAACTTGAAGTCTGGGATATGGAAGGTTTTAAGGACAGAAACTTCTAGATATGGAGGGATTACAAGAAAGGGAAGGGCAGAGAGTAGGAAGTACCAGGCAGGAAGAGAGGGCATGGCTAGTGCATTAGTAGCTATAGAAAAAACTAGGCATATCCAGAGTATTTCCACACTAGGATGAGAGGAAGACCATTGAGCTTTCTCAGTTATCCAGACCTAAAATAAGTCTATCATTACTGACAGCAAGACTTGTGCATACAAAAATGTTCATAGATACATTGCTTGTGATGGCAAAAAGCTGTAAACAAAACATATATATGCCCAATAATTCGGAGATGACTGAAAAAATATGGCATGTGAATGGAATAGAATAGTTTTTAATTAAAAAATTTAATATTATTTTGACAAACACCAAGAAACATGAACATTCCCTTAAAGAAAGAAGGATTTCATATGAAAAAGGAGATTGTATATGACACTCTCAATTGCTTTTATGTAGTAGGTTTTTTAAAAAATATGTATTAAATTTATAACAGGAGTTCCAACATTGCCCTGCTTCTCTGTATTCCCTTTAGAACATCCATGTGCTTTCTATTTGTATTTTCTTTTTACGTTTCATTGATATTTTTCTTTCTTTTCTTCCTTTTTGATTAGTATCAATATCACTATCCCCTCTCATTTCCTCTAGCATTCCCAGCAACTCCCATCAATAAAAAAATTATCCACTGTAAAATTCATATATTGGCTATATCTCAAAGTCCATGTGTCTGGTTCTCCAGCATTTGTGCCCTCACCTCTCTGCTAAGAGGGGAAATTAAATTATCAGGCTTTTGGAGTCTTAAAAGGTCACAAATTTCCAGAAGTTGTATGAAGATACAAAATGGAAGCTTACTGCATAGAAGGGTTACTCCCTTTATGTGACTCCCTCCCTCCTTGTATGCCTCACTTCAGCTCCCAACTCCTCTCTTCAGGCATCACTTTCTATCAGTTCCTCTTCATCCAACAGGGGTGTCTTTGAACCTACCCAGAAAGAATAAAGGGGCCAAAGCAGCCTGAAGCAACTGATTTCCAAAGGAGGCAACTGCAGCAGAGGGTCGGGCTGGGCTGGGCTGGGCTGGATGGCTGTGGCAGTCTGTCCCGGCCAATGCGCGTCCGGGTCAGAGAGGTGGATGAAGGGTCCAGAAGAATCTAGGGGGCAGTGGGAGCAGCGGCCGGGGCAGAGTGGGGTGGGGGGAGGGGAGGGCAAGGGGGAAGATAACATCTTCTACCATTATCCATAAGACTGGTGTGGGTTTAAAAGAGAAAGATGTGAAGACTATTCTACCAGTAACTGGCATGGTTGGGGGAAAAAAAATGCTCTCAACTCCCTATTTTCCAGGGCATTTGCAGGAGCTCTTGCTAAAACTTCAGTAGCTCCTCTGGACAGAACCAAAATCATCTTTCAAGTGTCTTCAAAAAGATTTTCTGCCAAGGAAGCCTTTAAGCTAATTCACTTACCTCAATGAAGGCTTCTTCAGCTTGTGGAGAGGTGGCATCCCGGTGATCTCCTATGCTGCTGCCATCCAGTTTGGTGCCCACAGAGGAGTACAAACCAATCCTGGGCTGTCACTATAGCTTTGAGGGTGAGGTTTTGCCCCCTTAGCCAAGACTTGTTACTGGTGCATTGGCTGGTATCACTACTTCCCACTGGATTTGGTGAGAGCCCAGATGCCTGTCATACCCAAAGAAATGTATAGTACATCTTTCATGTCTTCATCTGGATGTCCCATGAAGAAGGTCTAGAAATTTTGTACAGGGGTTTTATGACCACAATTCTTGGAGTCATTTTTTATCCTGGGCTAAGTTTCCTCAGCTATGAAAGGTTAAAGAAATTTCACTGTGAGCACAATGGACAATTACAGCCATATATGCCTTTGGGCAAATGATTTCTGAGGAGTGTGCTGATCTCATTGGTCAATTAGCAGATGGATGCAGACAGTAGGAGTGAAGGTTTAGATTCACCATCCCATCTTATGCACCTTGCAAGATATTGTCAAGGATCTATCCAAGGTTTATACAGGTATTATGCATGGACCAGCTCAAAGGCCCAATAGCAGTGGGAAATAGTTTTTTTTTTTTAAATCACTTTTGACCTAATAAAGAGGCTTCTTCCTAAATTAAATGATGGCAGTGGTAACTGGAGTTAATGTTCTAATGTTCAACTACCCAGATTATTTACTGAAGCACATGTGTATATGTAGAAAATGCAATCTCCTACATTATTGTGAAATGTGATGTGAAATTTTACTTAATTTTTAAAAAAACAATTGAGTTTGCAGTATTGCTAGCCTTGCACTCAGGCTGTGCCTATATTATTGGTTGAGATTCACATGGTCTTTCTCTGCTTTTGAAAGTTATAAAAGATGGATCAATAATATCTCTTTTGAGTCTAGTTATGAGTCCCTATATTTTTCCAGGAAATACTTTCTAGCTTTAATCACCACCATCAATCTCTTCCTCTAGGTGTCTTGCCTCCAATTGCCATCCTCTCACTGTATTTAACTCTTAAAAGGCACACACACAAGCCAGAAATACAAATAAAAAATATTAGCTTGGAGAAATTAGTTTCTTTAAAACATGTGGCAAAAAAAAAAGAAAAAAACAACCACCCTCTTCTACCCAGAAAATAATCAGACCCTTAAAGAATTAATGTTTGGAATCAACTCATCTCCTTCTTGAGAAAAGAAGCTGAAGAAAGGAACAGAGAATATAAGAGTAGGAATCCCTAGTTCTCTGTTGGTGTCAGTTTTTCTAATGTTTTTAATTGCACACCCAATTTATCTGCTCTTTCTTTTGTTGATGAAAGGATTGAGATGTAATTTACTACATTGGCTTCACTTAAAATATTTTAGTTTGTTTTCTCATTATTTCTATTTTCTTTGAGGAAATTATCTATTGTTTCTATGATTTGTTCTTTGATTGTTAGCTGTATTTTCCGCTCTGTCTTATTCTTTTATACTTTTTCTTCTCCTTGTATGCTCTTTTTTTCCCCCCAAAGAAAAAGTGGGTAGAGAAGGAATAAGAATCTAATCAACACTTGTAAACTATGGTAGAAGTGTTCTGTTCGTATTCCGCTGCCCTTCCTCTCTTCACCAATCCCAGACTCAAATCAATAGTTTTTCCTCTTTTTTCCTTCCTTCCTTCCTTCCTTCCTTCCTTCCTTCCTTCCTTCCTTCCTTCCTTCCTTCCTTCCTTCCTTCCCTTCCTTCCTCCCTTCCTTCCTCCCTTCCTTCCTTCTTTTACTTCCTTCTTTTCTTTCTTTCTTTCTTTCTTTCTTTCTTTCTTTCTTTCTTTCTTT
>NW_027185764.1:64912561-64915842 GCF_028583685.1 Petaurus breviceps papuanus | reverse complement strand
CTTTCTTTCTTTCTTTCTTTCTTTCTTTCTTTCTTTCTTTCTTTCTTATCCCCCATTACCCTTTATATTCCAACCAATGAAGCTTAAATATATTTTGCTTGTGGCTTTTGTCTCTAAAAATCTTCCCTCTCTCTTAAACCCACCCTCTCCTTGTCCCTTTGTTTTCCCCTGTTTATTTTAATGAAATTCTTGACTAGGTATTTTGTGTATACTCATGAGTGGGTAACTGTGTGAATGAACATGTGTTCCGCCTTCCTATTAAGTTAAGAGTGAGGTTGTAAAATATTCATCCCCCCCATCCCTTTCCTCTAAGTTCTTCTTCTTACATACCTCAATTATGAGAAATAATAATATGTCCCCCTTCATCCTTACTTATTCCCTAGCATGTTCATTTTTTTTCTGATTTTTTCTTTCTTTTCTTAAAACCAATAGAACAAAAGTAAAACCATTCCCAGTCCATGAGTTTGTCTAACTGAACACCCTCTGTAACCCTTGAAGACAGGGATTCAGTAAGAACACTTGACTTTTCTTCACTTATTAGAATGTAAGTACATTATTATGTCAATGACTCAGGAAGAGACAGTGAGGTTAACCACTTTGCATAGTTCTGCCTCACTTAAAGCCATTTCATGAGCAAGTCAAGACATCACGCATGATATCATTGGTCCTCTTCAAAAAGAAGGAACAACATTATAATTGCTTAGCCCTTTCTGATTGCTTAAATGTATTTCCCTTTCTAGGTTTCTCTTGACTTCAGTGTTTCCATTTCAAAGTTTCTGCTCACCTATGTTTTTTTTTTTCATCAAGAGTGCTTGACAGAGTCTTGATGGCGCAGCAGTGAATAGAGCACCGGCCCTGGAGTTGGTAGGACCTGAGTTCAAATCTCGCCTATGACACTTGACACTTACTAGCTGTGTGACCTTGGGCAAATCACTTAACCCCAATTGCCTTACCCTCCCCCCTCCAAAAAGCAAAAAAAAAAAAAATTATAAAAATTACAAAAAAGAATGCTTGAAAGTCCTCAATTATTAAAGATTATTTATTTCCAGATTATGTTCAGTTTTTCAGGATAAATTATTCTTGTATAATCCCTGATCAGGAGTTGGTTCCATTTTCTTCTCTGGCTCTGACAGGCTAAAGTGGGGTGATGGGAATCACAGTGCTCTTAGGCCTACTTCAAAGGCCAAAGTCATACCCATTGATTTGAGAACTGAAGTTCTAAGTTGGTATAGTTTCTTTCTATGGTCCCCAGGGCTATGAGGAATGCATAGTTAGGCCCTTTCTCTCATTGTCCCTCATAGTCCTCCCCCTTGTCCATCTCCTCCCAGGGGATAAACTTTTGATTGTATATATTCCGCCTTCCATTGTCCCCTATCAGACAGAAGTATTAAAGGTTCCTCTGTGTCTCATTTCTGTTCTGTCAGGGTCAGTACCTGATTTCAAGTCAACATTAAAACAAAACCAATGATGCCAACATTAAAGGACACATCCTTTCTTTCTGTACCAATGATATCTTAAAAGTTTCATCTGCATATTAACATTTTATCCATAACTTTCTTGAGCATAAACAATAAACAAAACGGTAAATGAAGCCTAGATTTTTTAGCATCTTTTGATTTTGGAGAAATAAATGTTCACACTGAAAATTTAACAATTACCTCCCAGGCTCCTGTAGGAGCTGGGTCTGACATGATACTGTGATGGCTATACCTGGGATCCCACTGATGGAGGGTGGCAATAGGTTATACAGGGGCTCTAATGACTAGAGTCCCTGAGTCTGGAAGGAATTCACTAGACCCAAGCAAACTTAGAGTCAGGATTATAAAAGTTTATTGTTACGCTTTATAGCAGGCAAGAGTTCTTAGGGAAGCTGCAAACTTAAAGAAGTTACAGGTATAGTTTTAAGGAGTCAAGACAGTAAATCAGATATCAATTATGCTAACTAGGTGAGTAAGGGTGGGATTAGGGAGGAGTTAAGGAGTGGTCAGTGCTTAAAGCAACATGCACTTTTAATATCAACTGCCAGGTGTATTGAGGTGTATTGCCCATAATTCACTGGGAAATAGCCCCCGGCGGGGTGGCTACCTGGAGGTGTGATTTTAGGCCTGAAACGTCACTAAGTCAGCTAGCCGTCAAGACTGACTGAGAAGTGCCTAGTCTGCCACCCATCAATGCCATGTTTGACAAGGATGGATGTTGGGAATCAAGGCTAGCAGAAACTCAGTATGTGGATAATTGGCTAAGGAGTTAACCTATACATAGTGCATTGAAGGATTCATAGGTGCAGCTGGCCATTATGCTAAGGGGAGATAACATTTGCCTAAGCTAAAATGTTTATAGATGGTTTAGAGAAAGATCCATAGATGTAGCTTGCTATTGTTCCAAGCAGAAATAAACAGTTCATGAGTTGTTGCTGGGCAGAGTGCTGGCAGGGGGAAGGGGCAGAGTTAATGCTCTGAGGCTGGGGAGGGGGAAATGTGATTTTACAGACTGGTTTTACAAATTGATTTTACAAACTGATGTTACAAACTGATATTACAAACATAGATCCCAAGCACCCCATCACCACCATAGGTTCAGAGTGATCACAGTTACCATAGCTGTTGAGCCAAAATATTTTGAAATTAATTGTAAAGTAGGGTAAACAATCATCAAAGGCTTATATCATGGTCTCTCTCCTCTCCCACCCCCAGCCTTTCAACATACAGAGAAAAATTCTGGATCAAATAAGCAGTTATTATGGAGCAAGAGAATCCTCTGGAGGGCAACACTTCATAAGAAGAGAATAGCTCTGCAAAAGTTACAGCTAGAAAATCAGAAAAAATGTATAGAATGGTTACAAAGACTCATAGAGTAGAAGGCCTAATATAAATAATGAAGCAATAAATAAGAAATAGAATAGTTGGAACTGAAGTTTGGAAACCTTAACCACCACTGAAAAACAAACATTGGATGACAATGCAAAGAAATATTGGAGAAAAATCAGAATAAAATTATAAGAATATTTGTGCTATCTACCAACAATTGAAAAACTGACCTGGACAACAGGGCATGGAGAGATAATCTAAGAATAAATTAAAATAATCTAAGAAGAATGTGAAATAAACAAAAAAATTTGAATACCACATTTCAAGAAAGTGATAAATGTGTTGAACCAAAATGTCTGTCTCTCTTTCCTTCTTCCTTTTCTTCTCTCCTCTCTCTCCTCCCCTCCTTCCTTCCTTCCTTCCTTCTTTCCTTCCTTCCTTCCTTCCTTCCTTCCTTCCTTCCTTCCTTCCTTC
>NW_027185764.1:64867990-64912551 GCF_028583685.1 Petaurus breviceps papuanus | reverse complement strand
CCTTCCTTCCTTCCTTCCTTCCTTCCTTCCTTCCTTCCTTCCTTCCTCCTTCCTTCCCTTCTTTTCTTTTTTCCTTCCTTTCCTTTTTAAATTTCCTTTTCTTCATATGTATCCAATGTATCTATTATCTATCAGTCTATTTCTCTTTAAATAAATGATAACCTAATTAAAATGAGCCTAACCACTTGATTTGTGTTGGCTTACACAGGCTCTACCAGCAACTGATAGTACCTGATAATCATTAAAAATCATATTTTAGCCAAAGTCTGAATTAATCAAACAAACTGCTTTGGTTGATTTTTAAAATGCCTTTCCCTGTGTTAGCAACTTCAAAGACCAGAGGGGAGATTCCCCTTATCTTGGGACTTACTCCACATGAAAGCAAAACAGACATCCTGAGACTATAAAATGTAAATAGACCCTGCTCTGGTCGTTGTCAATTTTCATTTACAATCAAGGAACTCTGTTTCACATATAGTTGGTAAGAAATGGAAGTCATAAAGTTTGTGGCATGTCATCCTGACTTGGGATGATTCTGAAATGTATAAAAAGTCTTAAGATTCCTTTGTTCACCAGTCAGGACTTTAGCCCTACACTCCTTGCGCAAGTTCTTGTCTCCTTTAACCTAACCTATTTAGAATTCAACATACCCAACTAAAATGCATTGTACCTGAGGGGGTTAATCCTTTACTATGAGGTTAATCTCGCACCCTTAATCTACTCAACAACATGCTGTATAGGGGTGGCACAGGGAGTAAGAGCACTAGCTCCAGTGTCAAGATGACCTGGGGATCAAATCTGGGCTCAGATACCTAGCACCACACCCAGAAATAACTGGCCCTGTAACCTTGAGCAAGTTACTTAACCCTGATTGCTTAAAAAAAAAAAAAACATGCTGTATAAAGGTAAGGAAGGTAAGGTATTGAACCTGAACAGTACAGAAACCTGGGTTTAGTTGGAGATATGCCATGGTTTGTGGACAATAAGAAGGCTTGCAAAAAGAGGAATGAAAAGAAGGGGCATGAGTTACAAGGAAGATAAAATACATCTGTAGTCAAATGAACATGTTGGGTTCTTTCCCAGTACTGATTATTTGAAAATCGGTGTTCATTTGCAATGAACCCTGTAAGCAGTAGTCAGAGGTTGGCCATGTGGGATGTCATTAAAATGGGCTCCCTGTAATCATCCTGACTGACCTCACTAGGGCAGTATGAGGATGAATGAGTTAATATTTGTGCAATGCTCTAAAATCCTTGGCAGAAAGGGGAACCATAAATACAGATGATTGTTATTATCTTCCCAGTGCATGACTCCCTATGGTTGTCCCTACAGGTCTCTAGTCATTTTTTGGTTTGGAAATTTCAATGGTTTAACTAATGCCAAAAAGCAAATGGTAAAAACAATAGCAGCTAAATGAAAGCTTTATATTTCATGGCAGAGGGCCATCTGGATAGAAGCAGGACTTGCCAAGATTTTCTTTCTGATTGGGGTCATTATGAAACAGACACACCTGACGGTTTTAGGAGTCTCTTTATACACACCCCCTACCTCCCTGCCCTCAGTGGGGGATATGCTTTTGATTCTCTTCTCTCTACTAACATCCCCATCTACCTACCAATTCTTACACACACCCAGAATCACACAATGTTCAGAGCTGAAAGAGACTTTAGATCATCTTGTACTCATTTAAAAATGGGAACTGAAGCCCATAGAGGTAAAGTGAGTTACCTGAAGTCACAAGTGAGAAAATCAGAACTTGACCTTGTGTTCTGACTCCAAGTCCAATGCTCTTTCCAATAGACCACACTGTGAAAGAGATGCCTCCTGGGTGGCTAGGTGGTGCAGTGAATAGAGCACCGGCCCTGGAGTCAGGAGGATGTGAGTTCAAATCTGACCTCAGACACTTAACACTGACTATCTGTGTGACCTTGGGCAAGTCACTTAACCCCAATTGCCCTACCTTCTCTCCTCCAAAAAAAAAAGATGCCTTTCTCAACAATGCATTGTGGACTGTGTCATATTTTACTATATAGAGAGGCAGTATGATATTGCTTAGAGAGTGCTATACCTTGATTCAGGACAACTTGGGTTCAGACTCTGCCTTTGATACCTACCAGGTGTGACCTTGGTCAAGTCATTTTGCTTCTATGAGCATCAGCGTGTTTGCAAAAGTGGGGACAGGCATGGACCTATCTATACTATCAGTTTAGGGAGCTCCCTGCATCTATGAACATGAGCGTAACAATACTTGTAGCACTTATTTCCCACAGTTGTTATAAGGCTCCAGTGAGGTTATGTATTTAAAGAGATTTGTACTTTAAAGTACTATATAAATGTGAGCTATTACTGTTGTTAAATCCCTTTTTTTCTATAGAAAAAAAAAAACTTTAAAAATTACGAATGTATTGAAGAACCTAGTTGTTGCTTTTTTTAAAAAAAATAAATCTCATTTATGTAGTGTTGTTTTTTTTTTTCTTCTTGGAGGGGGGAAGGCAGGGCAATTGGGGTTAAGTGACTTGCCCAAGGTCACACAGCTAGTGTTAAGTGTCTGAGGTTGTATTTGAACTCAGGTCGTCCTGACTCCAGGGCTGGTGCTCTATTCATTGAGCCACCTAGCTGCCCTATGTAGTGTCTTAATACAAAGTTCATTTTCCTCACTAGAACCCTCTAAGATGGTGGTACGAGTCCTGTTATTCCTGAGGCAGCTAGATATCTTAGTGGCTAGAATACTGGGCCTGAATTAAGGAAAGGAAGGCCCAAGTTCAAATTCAGCCTCAGATACTTCTTACCTGTGTGACCCTGGGAAAGTCATTTAACCTCAGTTTTCTCATCTGTAAAATAGGGATAATCATACCCCCTAGAGTTGTTGTGAGAATAAAAATGAGATAGTAATTTTAAAGTACTTAGTACAGTGACTGGCATATAGCATATTTAGTCTTTTTTACAGTCATGTCTGACTCTTGGTGACCTCATCTGGGGTTTTCTTGGTAGAGATTTTTGCCAAGGAAACCCAAGATGGGGTCACAAAGAGTTGGACACAATTGAAATGACTTAACAACAATGGTAGAGATACTGTAGTGGTTTGCTATTTCTTTCTCCAGGTCATTTTATAGATGAGGAACTGAGGCAAACAGGGTTAGATGACTTGTCCAGGGTCACACAGCTAGTAAGTGTCTGAGGCCAGATTTGAACTCAGGTAAATGAGTCCTCCTGACTCTGGACTTGTCACCCTCCACTGTACTACCTAGCTGCCTCATAGTTAGTAGGTGCTATATAGGCAGGCAGTAGATGTTATATAAATGGTAGTTATTATTATTATCATTATTACCATTTTACAGATGAGAAAACAGTCTCAGAGAAATTCTATCCCCTGTCCAAGGTCACACAGCTTACATGTTCTAGAGTCAAGCCTCAGCCCTGTTTTCAGAATGCAAATCCAGTGACTTTTCTATCATTTCAGTTTGCTTTGGTGCTTCTCATATTGAATAGAAATTGATAAATAACAAATCAGTCATTATTCTCAATTATAATCTAGGAGCTAAAACTGGCTGGCCCTGTGACTGAAGTCACCACAATCATGGAGGTAAAACCACAAGCTTAGGCACAAAACTGGGGACTTCACTGGTCACCTGTAGTATCAGCAAAAGCAAAAATAAGGCAAAAAGACAAATAAGAGCCTGACTAGCAGCCCAGAAAGAAGACCCAAAGATGAAGCTTCCTCTCAAACTCTTCCTTCCCTGTAGGACACCCAGGCACCTTCCCATCAAAGCCCTCCACAGCCATCTTCTCCTGGCTTATCTTCTCGTGCCTGTGCTGGACCGTTCAAAGCTTGGGAGCTCCTCTGGTGGACACATTTTCATGTGAAAGTCAGGCATGTGGACTATCCAGGTAAATGACAGCTCCCTCACTCCCTAAGCTTATTTTTTTATGTTTGCTCAGATTCATCCGTATACCCATCCTAGGGGGATTTTAGGAGCAAAGTGATTTTCCTGGTTCCAAAGTCCACACAGCTCCTATGAAGTTTCTTTGTCAGATCCCCTGAGATCTATTTGACAGTCACCAAATTCCCATAAAGGGTTAAAAGGAAATTACAAGGAATAAGGTCTCGCCTTTTACCAGGCAAGCATGGCACACAAACTTTTCTAAGAGAAGTTGGTCTTTTAATATGTGAATTCCCTCAGAGAAATTGACATATCTCTTCCCATAGGCATTTGCCTATTCTTTTTTGAGAATATGTTTTAATGGCACCCTTTGCTTTCACCTTCTAGGATGAGAAGACCTGCTATTCTCACCACTCCAATGCCTCCCTTCTGTCGTTTCAATCCTGTTCTTCCACAGCTTCCGCTCTTGTTAAGAGCCTAAAGAAATTACTTATCCCTTTTCTGCTCACCTATGGACTTGGTGGTTGTTGGATTATACGTGGTCCATTTCCAGGTTCCTGTATCTTTATCCTCTCTTTCCTACATAGAAACAGTTTCCCTCTGATTATGAGCCAATTCTTACACTGGCTTATTTCACTCACCTTCTGCCTCCAGGAAGTTTCACTCTTTGACCACCATAACAAATGATATTGTTAATGAGAAGAGTGACTGACATTTTTATCATTTTCTAAAAACTTTGCAGGATACATTACCTCAGTTTGCACATTATCTCATTGGAATCTCTTAATAATACTCTGAAACAGATATTCATTTTATAGATAAAGAAGCTCAGGATGAGTGATTTTCCCATACTAATGATCTGAGGCAGGATTTGAACCCAGTTCTTGACTTCAAGAGAGTTTAATGATCTTCTCTGCTGTGCCATGTTTCTCTCTTTCTAAAGGAATTGCCCAAAAAATTTCTGGTGAAACTAATAAGAGAAATTTGTTTCGCATGACTTCCTATTTGTAATAGGTTTTAGATTTCTTGCCTTCTCTATTGGTAGGGGAGATTTTGTGGGCATGGAAAGAATTTGGAACTGAAAATAAAATAAAATTGATTAAAAAAAGAAAAAACAAAATGATAAGGAAACTGGTTAGTAATACTGGGCAAATAATGGCTCATATATAATAATCTGAGGGGGCTTTGTTGTTTTGTTCTTGTTCAATCATTTCAGTTGTGTTCAATTTTTTGTGACTCCATTTGGGTTTTTCTTGGCAAAGATAATGGAATGATTTGCCATTTCCTTCTCTGGCTAATTTTCCACATGAGGAAACAGAGGCAAACAAGGTTAAGTGACTTGCCCAGGGTCACACAACTAGGAAGCGTCTGAGGCCAGATTTGAATTCAAGGAGATGAGTCTTCCTGACTTCAAATGGAGCACTCTGTTCACAAAGGGAAACTGGAAATTCACTACCACCATCACCACCACCCCATCCCTTGTCAAACAAGGCCTTGGACATTCTGTTGTCAGTGACCTGTCACGCTCAGACCTAAAAGACTACAGTACCATTAGAATTAAATTAATAGGCAAAAATCTTCATCGGAACTTTGAGAAGTAAATTCAACGTGAATAATTAGGGCACCATCCTGTAATAAAGGGATAAGAAGTACTTTCCCTTTATTAGTACAAATTATCAAAAACTAAGAAAAGCATACTCAAAACTCTCCAGAAAAGATATTAAAAGGTAATCAGGGAAAATTTGCTTATCAGAGGAAATAGGGAGGATAATTAGGAGAAAGGACTGGGAGGTGTGTTGTTAGAGGACTGATCAAAAGCGATAGTGATAGGGCATCCCCCCCCAAAAAAGAAAAGAATGCCCATAAACACTTTAAAAATATACAGCAATTAGCAGAGGGAAGCTTAAAAGGGGACACGGACACACAGGGAAGTTTTAGAACTACTATCTTAAATTCAATATGTACTTTGAAAAACCAAGCTGTATGAAATATCGATTCGTAGTGTGATATATAACCCTCTTTTTCAGTTCTATGAGGAAATGCTCGTGGTTTTTATGCCTGTCAAATTCATTATGAAAATTAAGCTACATGGCTACTGTCTTCTGGATTCTCTTGCAGAGGCTGATCTCCACAGGACATGGCACAGTCTGATGCTTCCTGTGGGCCAGATTTGCTGGTCTTATGCTCATCAGGCTTCGCTCTGCTCTTGGCTTCTGGCTTAAACTTTTCGGGACCACCTATTGGATTCCTCTAGAGAGAGTGCCAGACTTTGAGTCAGTAAGACTCATCTTCCTGAGCTGAAATCTGGCCTCAGACACTTACTAGCTGTGTGACTCTGAGCAAGTCACTTCACCCTGTTTGCTTCGGTGTCCTCACCTGTGAAATGAGCTGGAGAAGGAAACGGCAAACCATTCCAGTATCTTTGACAAGAAAACCTCCAATGGGGTCATGAAGAGTTTGATATAACTGAACAACAACAAATTGGCTCCCTGTCTAGTAGGGTGTGATAAGAAGAGAGATTCCTGGGTACAGTGAAAAAAAGTCATCACTTTGGAGTCAGAGGGCCCAGGTTCAAGCCCACATCTGATGCTTACCTCAGTGACCTTGGGAGAGTTACTTAGTTATCTTACCTCAATTTACCTTACCTTATTATCTTTATTTGTAAAATGAAGGGGTTGGACTCTGAAATCTCTTTCACCTTTAGATTGATGGGTAGGCCTTCAGATCTAGGCTTAGTTAAGGTTACAAGCTACCCTATGCTGTTAAAAAACAAACAAACAAACGAACAAGTTTGGGGCTAAGCAGAGCACTTCAAACTAAGATGAAATCTATTCTTTGAGGTCCTAATGTTTGGTTCAAATTAGTTGTTACAGAAAACGAATTGATTTAGAGTTGGTTATAAATTCCTTGTAATTCCCTTTTAACCCTTTATGGGAGTGCTGTGACTGATAAATCAATCTCAGGGGATCTGCCAAAGAAAATTCATAGGAGTTGTGGAAATTAAAATTATAAAACTCACTTTGCTCCTAAAATCCTCCCAGGATTTGGTATATAAATGAATTTGGGTAAACATAAAAATGTAAACTTAGAAAGTGAGGGAGCTGTCATCCACTTTGGTGATCCATATGACTTCCTTTCACATGAAAATGTGTCCAACAAAATACCTCCCAAGCATAGAGCAGCCCAGCATAGGCATGTAGGACAGCCTGAGCAAAGACTTGGGTCTGGAAATGGAATGTAAAGCACCCACTATGTGCCAGGTACTGTGTTAAATTCCTGGGATAAAAAGAAAGACAAAGAATAGTCCCCTCTCAAAAAGTTCACAGTCTAATGCAGGGGGGGGGGAGGGAAAATGCATATAATGAACGAACAAAACAGGTGCAAGATTAATTCAAAATAATCAATAGAGGGAAGGCAATAGTAAGTGGTCCAGTTTAACTAGAACTTAGGAGGTGGAGAGGGAAATGGCAAACCACTCTGGTGTCTCTGCCCAGAAAGCCCCAAATGGGGTCAGGAAGTGTCAGATGTGACTGGAGCTACTGAACAACACCAGAAGAGTGTGTGTGGGAGTGATGTGACACGTTTGTAAAGTCAGATTGAAGCTAGGCTGGGAAGAGATATGAATGCTAAACCGAGTCTTCATTTGATCCTAGAAATGATGGAACCACTGAAGATTCATGAGGATAGGAATAACATGATCAGATTTGTGCTAGATTGGCAGCTATGGGTAGAATTAATTAATGTTGTTGTTATTATTGTTATTTGTCATCAGGAAGATGGTACCTTGCAAGTGCACTGGACTTAAGTGAGGGAGGGAAATATTGAAAGCAGTGAGACCAGTTAGGAGATTATTTCAATATCCCTCCCTACCCCCTTCAAATTTTTTTTGGAGGGGTAAAGGCAGGGCAATTGGAGTTAAGTGACTTACCCAAGGTTACACAGCTAGTAAGCGTTAAGTGTCTAAGGTCAGATTTGAACTCAGATCCTCCTGACTCCAGGGCCAGTGCTCTATTCACTGTGCCTAGCTGCCCCCCAACTTTCTTCCTCCATTAGGTTGTAAGATTCCTGAGGGTAGGGACCATTTTTTCCTTTTTCTTTTTAGTACTTATATCTCTTGGTGTTTGGAACATAATGGGTGCTTAATAAATGTTTATTTACTATTGACTAATAATCTAAGTGAAAAGTGAGGAGGCCTGAATGAAGTAAATGGTTGTGTGAGGGGAGATTAAGAGGATAGATGTGAGAGAGACCTTCTAAAGATAGAATTGACATGGCCCAGGGCAGCAGGAACATGGTGGTGAAAAGAAGATGTGTCCCTAGTATGTCTGTCTGATAAAACAGGCCTTTCTCAGCAAAGCAAGTTGCTTAAGCCAAACCCTTCAAGTCACCAATAACTGCCACTCTTCTCCATGTGCTATCCCCAACTTTAGGTTACTGTCTTGGGTTCTGTTCTCATCTCCTGCCTCCCCCATGGCGTTTCCATTAATATTTGTCTTGATTTAGCACAATCTCTGGTTTTGTTGTTTAGTTATTCTTTTTAGAAATGTCCAATTCTTCATAAGAATTTGGGGGTTTTCTTGGCAAAGATACTGGAGTGGTTTGTTGTATCTCTCTCCAGCTCATTTTTCAGATGAAGAAACTGAAACAAACAGGGTTAAGTGACTTGCCTGGGGTCACCCAGCTAATGAGTATCTGAGACTCAGTTTGAACTCAGGTCTTCCTGACTCTAGGTTCCAGCATTCTATCCACTGTGCCATCTAGCTGCCCATTCTGTGGTTTACCATCTCTCAGATTGTAACTTGAATTGCATCCTTTCCCCCCAGAAAGGCTCTTTTCCAGGCCTTTAATAACTAGCACCTACTGATACCATTATCCCCATTAGGGATACCAAAGCAGTCCTGAGGGAAATTGTCTTTTAGAGTAGAAGACCAATTTAGGTTTCTAGTGGCCTTGTTATGATAAAATATAATGGGAACAAATGTAAAGCCCTGAACTTTTGTTAAAAATACACCATAGAAATGCTCTATCGAACAAGTATAGGAAAGGGAGATGTGATTAGTCAGCAATTAATATAAGAGGAACTTAAGGTCTTAATGCACTTTCTCTCACTATGAGTCAACAGGATACCGTGGCTCACAGATGAATGTGGTTTTGTTGTTCAAATCTTGTCATTGGTGTTGGGCCCTCTCAGTAAGGTAAATTCCCTTATCAACAACAATAATAGTAATAGGTAGCATTTACAGAGTGTTTTAAAATGTACAGATTTTACATATACACACACAGATACATATACATTATATATGTGTGTGTATACATACACATATTCTGTCTATTCTCACAATAACCCTCTGAGGTATATGCTATTATTATCCCTCTTTTACAGGTGAGGAAACTGAGGCAGAGAGAAATTAAATGATTGTCCAAATAATAATTGTCTGAGGTAGGTTTTGACCTTTCTGACTCCCAACTTCATTCTATTATCTATTATGCCAACCAGTTGTTAATACCAAAAAGCAGCTGTCCTGCAATTTTAATGAATAGCCTGGGGGCACTGAGAGATTAAGTGGTTTACTTAGGGTCATGCAGCTAATGTATTTCCAAAGCAGGAACGGAACCCAGATCTTCCTGACCCTGAGGTCAGCTCTTAATCTAACATGCCTGGCTGCTTGCTCTACTGTCTTAGACTGAATAAATAAGAGTGTTGTTTAGAACGAGGGAGGTGGCAATCCCAAGCATATTTTGTGCTGGTCAGACCACATCTGAAATGTTAGACTGAGTTCTGACTGTCATATTTTAGGAGCTGGAGTTCATTCAGAAGAAGGTGACAAGGATGCTGAGGGGACTCAAAGCTTTATCATATGAAGATTGACTGAAGAAAATGAATAGATTTAAACTGACGAGGAGAAAAATGAGGAGATGTGGTCACAGTCTTAAAATATTTGAAAAGGAGCCATGTGAAGGAGGGAGTAGATAAACTTATTCTGTATTCCTGCCAAGCACAATTAGGATTGTCAACGAAAAATTAATATCAATAAAGTACTTTATGATTAAGGTTCAAGTCTGCCAGAAACAATGTTATCGAATTTTTTATTAATCTATATCCAAGTTATTTCTATCTAGGCGGGAGGGAGAGAGACAGACAGAGAGACAAAGAGAGAGAGAAACAGAGACAGAGATAGAGACAGAAAGACACAGAGAAAGAGAGACAGAGACAGACACAGAAACAGAGAAAGAGATGTTCAAATTGTTCCTTATGACTCTTATCCCTAAACATTTCAGGTTACATGTAAAGGAATTTTAAAAAAGGAAAAAGATCATATGTCAAAATACAGCTTGGGGTTAATATCCCTAGAACAGTCATTGTTCCGTTCCTCCCTGGATCTCCTTTTAAGATTTCCTTCTTGTGATCAGTATCTCAACCTTGACTTTCAGAAGAGAAGACCTAGTTTCCAAGGGCATCCTGGCACATATCATTCCAAATGGGTGGGAGAGCAATTATCCCATCTAGATAAGAGTTAAGTCTAGTTATCACCTTTCATTTCAAAGGAATGCTTTAGCCCCTCCTTCTTTCCCTTTAAGGAAAAGTCTAGTAATTGTTTCAGGCAAGAGCAATACTATTTCTTAATATTTCTAGAGAAACTAGAGAGGAGAATTTTTTGTTTGTTTTTGTTTTTTTTGTTTGTTGTTGGTTTTTTTTTTTTACTTTCACAGACCAATGAATGTTTTTTCTCCAAATAGCTGCAATGAGCAGATTGTATTTTGTTTCCCCACATCAGAATTTCTTAGTCAGTTTCAGAAAATATCTTATCATAGGATTTTAAGTTTAGAAATTTAAATCCAACTGTCTCATCTTATAGATGAGGAAGCTGAGGCAAACAGAGGTTAGGTGAATTGTCCAGGATCATACAGCTAGTAAGTGTCTAGACTAGATTAGAGGAGTCCACAAATAAAATAAGCCTTCTTGAGTGGTGATGAGTTCCCCTTTACCAGAGGGCATAAGCAGTTTTGTCGAGGGGATGCTCATTCAGTGAGAGGTTGGACTCTGAGGTACCCTTTGAATCTCAAATTCCCTGACTTTCTTCCACTCTCCTGTTAGAGGGCTCTCCAGTGCAGGAAGGACTCATGCCCTCAGGGAGCCCTCTGTGCTACAGACTTCTATTTTCACTCCTACTCTACAGGAATCCAGACTAAGAAGCCAGGAATAGCCAGGTTGTAGAAGCTGCATGGGGGCAACTTGCAAGTATTGATGTGACCAAACAGAGTCATAATTCTATTTGGGCATGAAGCATGATTGAACTGAATACATAGAGGACAGTATCTAGGTGATAAGATAAAAGAAATCAATCCGAGCAAAAAGCCAGAAAACAGAATGTCTCAAATATATATAAATAGCTAGGTGGTGCAGATCTGGCCCAAGACATTTCCTAGCTGTGTAAGTCTCAGCAAGTCTTGCCTCAATTCATCATCTGTAAAATGAGCTGGAGAAGAAAATGGCAAATCACTCCGGTATCTTTGCCAAGAAAACATGGGTCATGAAGAGTCAGACTTGGAGAAGTCTCATACATAGAAGCATTGGGGGAAAATTTTTTTGTCGATGTTAAGATCCTTGACCACAGAACATTTAAGTCTAATCAGAATTCTGGCATGAATCTTTCTGCTATTTTTCCCTTTTCTACGCCTGAAAGAGTTATGACTAAAGCTGGCTCTAACACTGACCTCTTCTGGATTGTACAGTATTTACAAGTCATCCTGACACCTAAAGTCCTCCTGTATCAGGGAAACCTAAGATACCCAATTCAGGCTCTGTCCTGTCCAGGAAAGCTTCAGGAACAGAGGAGTCTAATAAATCTAGAGCTTTCAGGGAAAGGTGCTGCTGAATAGTAGGAGGGGAGTCAAATCTTTATTGACCTCAAATGCTTTCCAAGATACATAGTGATGGGGGAGGGGGGTGGAGAAAGAGACAGAGACACAGACAGAGAGAGAGGGACAGAGAGAGACAGAGACAGAGAGAAAGAGATAAACAGAGGGAGACAGACAGAGATACAGTGAGAGACACAGATGGAAAAAGACAGAGACAGAGAAACAGAGACAGAGAGAGAGAGACAGAAAAAGACAGAGACAGAGAGACAGATTAGAGAAACAGAAACAGAGAGACAGAGAGAGAGACACACACACACACACAAACACAGAGAGGGAGAGAGACAGAGACAGAGAGAAAGAGATAGAGAGACAGAGATACAGAGAGAGAGACAGAGACTGCAAAAGACTAAGACAGAGATAGAGAGATAGACAGAGAGAAACAGAGACAGAGAGAGAGAGACACAGAGAGAGAACAGAAAAAGACAGAGAGACAGAGACAGAGAGACAGAAGAGAGAGACCGAAACAGAGAGAGAGAGAGAGACAGAGAAACAAAGAGAGAGACACACAGAAACAGAGAGAGAGAGAGAGGGAGAGGGAGAAAGACAGAGATAGACAGAGAGACACAGAGAGACAGAGAGAGACACAGAGAAACAGAGAGACACACACACACAGAGCCAGAGACAGAGACAGAGATGACAGAAATAGATATATACTTCTAATCGCTTCATTATATTACTGATGTTAATGTGCCTTTTAACGATACATATTAGAATTAATTTCAAATTTTCAAACTGTAAAATTTTTTGTCTCCTCCATAAAAGGACAAGAGATGAAGAAAATATTTACTCAGTGAATCAGAGGTCTACCTCTTAAACATGCTGATAATATCAATGCAGTACTCAGTATGTCCCATGACTGGCTCACCTTTTCTGATCATATTTTTTCCTTATGTTTCTTCTTTCATTAAAAAAAAAGGTTCTATCTATACTACAGCCAGCTTATGTCTGCTTCACATTTCTCCATTGCCCTTTTGACATCCAGCCCATATTCTTTGCATGTGCCTCCCATTAGAGTGGGAGAGCTTCTAGAAGGCAGAAACTGTCTTCCTTGAATTTGTATCCCTCACACATAGCATAGTGCCTGACACATAGTAAACACTCAAGAAGTGCTCTATCGTGTGTGTGTCTGTGTGTGTGTGTGTGTGTGTGTGTGTGTAGGATATTATACTGTGTATACACACGTATAGCACTATAGCAGCCTACTTCCTACCTCACAATCAGGGCAAAAGATAGAAGGATAGCCAAGGTGATTCCCTTGAGAGAGCTGGCTCTAATACATTGGCTCCCACACCTGGCCAGGTGTGAAAGCAGATGGGGAACATTCACATTCCTGGTATCCATGACTTGGAAAATAGAGAAATCTGTTGATTCTCCTTCAGAGGCAGCAATCACCTCATTGTAATGCAAGTTTGTTGAGTGTGGTGACAGCTTTCCACAGTTATACTAAAAAACAGAAATAGTAAGACAAAAGTTCTGGCTCTGTCCGAGTCTAACCAGTCAATTGAACTTGGGCAAGGATGGCTAACTTGATAGCATTGAAGGCTTCATAAATTTATGCCAATTTCTCAGAGCTCTCTTATATCATCAGTCCTGATGTTCCGTGGCCATTGCCATGTTCAGTCCAGAATCCTGGAGTCTCCATCATGTAACTCAACTTTCTCTTCATCCTTTTACTTGAATGGTATCTCTCCTTTCCAATATCCTGAATTTGGGCCATTATTAGATTTACAGACAAAGACATGTCTCTGGGTGTATCTCCACCAACATATTTCACAAGGCTAATTAGAAAGCCACTCAACCCCAGCTTGGTTCTGGTCATTTCTACACTGAGGCATGAGCTCTATGTAAATATCAGTTACCACCACCAACATCATTGTTATTCATCTCAGGTGTTGTTCAGTCATTTCAGTCACGTCTAAATCTTTGTTACCCCATTTGGCAGAGATACTGGAGTAGTTTGCCATTTCCTTCTCCAGCTCATTTTACAGATGAAGAAACTGAGGCAAACAGGGTTAAGTGATTTTCCCAGGGTCATACAGCTAGTAGTGAGGCCAGATTTGAACTCAGGAAGATGACTCTTCCTGACTCTAGGCCTGGCACTCTATCCACTGTGCTACCTAATTGCCCAATTCATCATCTTTTTTGTGTGGCATTCAAATTCAAATACAACAGTATCCTATTTTTTCTTATCTTTAATGTTCTGCAGATGATTCTGGTATATAAAATGATTGCTTTTTTGTACATGAATAAGAGTACTGAGATACAAGGTCAATTTCCCAGAAAGCATTTTCCAAACAACTGAGTTGGCAGAGAGGGTGACAGGGATGATCCACACCTCATCCTCTTCCCCCATGGTTTTAATTTCTTCCCCTAGGCTTCTATGTTTTTAAAGCTTTTCATTCCACATACTTGGGAGATTAAAAGTATTTGATATAGTGACATCTTTCATGGATCAGTGTTATGTCCAACAGTTCTGTCTGTAATAATGCTGTTCATTTGATGAATTCTCAAGGACATTTTGGGAGGTTGCATTTGTAGGATGGGAATTTATTATCATATAGTCTATAAAGAATAGTGGAGAACAAGATAAAAAACAATGAGGGAGGTGTGAAGATATTGGGGTGGATGGAATGGAAGATGTTATTACCCCATAATGGAAAAGAAAGGGTGTCCCTAAAGCACATTCCCACATGGGTGGGGGAGAGGGGAAGTCTGTGGTTGAGATAGGAATCTTATAATGGAAGTTGGTTGGGAGGAATTTGTATATGTGGAGTCTATCTTCTCTCAGAAAATTTTGTAATATCCCAGGATTGCACCCCAGCCCAGGAGAAGGGATATATGAATAGTTATCATCCATAGTAGAAGAATGGGGCACAGAAGCAGATGTTACTGCATTATCATGGTGGAGACAGAGGGTAGGATTGGACCTCATGGCTTGGGACACAAGTTAATGATAATTGCTCTAGCCCAATTTATCACAAAGTTTTAAGATTTTTGATAGGCCTTCACAGTTACCATGATAGCCTTAGGGCACAGAGTCTCCAGTGTACACCACCCTGGTTCATATTCCATTACTTTTCAAATCTCCCTATAATGAAATGGATGATAAGTTGAGCTCTGAAGAAATCATGATGAGGATGATGATGATTTAATGTCTTTCTCAATGATTGAGTGACCCAGGAGGCATTGCAGAAGTAGATATAGATTATATTGATTATTATGAATAACCTAGAATCACCCACCAAATTTCACAAAGGAACACCATTTCTTTGAAACATAATGGTAGGATTTTTGGTGCCTGAAAGATGGAAATAGAGATTCATGAATGAAGGAATGATGTCCTACATGGCATCCCATCAAACAAATGCTTAGTCACTGACAGGAATAGTAAGTTGGAAAGGAGAACTGTCTTTAGTATCAAAGATGACTGATTTTAGGTATTTTTTGTTCTATAATGAAAGCAGAACAACTGGAAGAATTGGAAGAATTATCTCGATGAAACAGGAGGTGAGGAAGAATATCCTGGTTGTAAATGCAAGTGTCCTCTGTTTTTTCTTAGTCCCCCATTCACATATGAAAGCACAAGCTTGTACATAGTTGGGGGTCAATCACCAGTCAGTGAACAAATATTTATTAATTAATAAATAAATTTATTATCTACTGTGTGCTAAATTTGCTTAGAGGTAGAGATACTAAGGAAGGCAAAAGACAGTCCATGCCCTAAAGGTTGTTATAGTCTAATGGGGGAACCTACATGCAAGTGCTTATGTACAAATAAGATATATTTGAGATTAATTGGAGATAATCAACAAAGAGAAGGCACTAGAACTGAGAGACAGGGAAAGCATTCCTGCAGAAGGTGGGATTTTAGCCAAGACTTGAAGGAATCCAGGGAAGGTAGGAGGTAGAGATGAGTGGGGAGAGAGTTCGAGTTCTAGGTGTCTACGACAGTTAAATGAAAATGACTGGAGCTGGGAGATGGAGTGTGTCTGTTTGTCTGTCCATCTCTTTCTCCATCATCTCTCTGTCTCCATGTCTTCTTTTCTTTATCTCTCTGCCTTTCTGTATCTCTGTTGCAAGTTTTAAATCTGGCAGTGTAGAGCTATCTGCCTTGTTATTGACCCTTGGGTACATGGGTAATTTCCCTGAGTTTAGAGTTGATGTAAAACAGTAAGCCATTTCATTTTCAGGCAGCAGCCCTGAGCCATAACACAACAGGGTCAGCTGGGAGGAGAAGTTTAAATGATCAGTCAGGAGAGAGGTTTTTAAAGACCCTGTCCTTTTGCTCTTGTTGCCTTGGTGACAGCTGTCAACCAGACGACTCCTACTGCGAAAGGAAAGTTGCTTTCCAGAACCCTCTGGAGAAAACCAAAGGGTAAAAGATGGTGATTTCTAAACACTCCAGGGGTGAGAAGGAAGACAGAAGTGAAAAAGGTGATAGGTTCCCAACCCCCTCCTTCCTAGGAGAGGAGTCTTAGTCAACGCTTTCCCTACCCCAAGATTTAAGGAAAAAATAATTCTGCCTCAGTCTCCTTATCATCCCTTTTATTTGGGAATCAGTTCACTAGAATAATTACATAAGGAAGAAGAAACATTTTTGATGCTTCTCAGAGAGAAATGAAAGCTCAAACGAGATAATCTTTCAAGCAATGGGTGGGATTAGGAAAAGAGTATGCAGGATTTCAAGCTGGAAATGAGGGAGGTTTTGGAAACTTGGGGGTATTATGGATAATGAAACTCAAACTAAGAGGATTATTGTCGATTTTTCCCTTTAGCCGCATGAGGCGTGAAAGTTAGAAAACTTTGGGAAAATATTGTCTCCCACTTGAAATTATTTTGCATTTCTGGTATCTACCACACACATAGTAGGCACTTAATAAATTCTTGCTGATTTAATGAATGAATTGCTTTGCATATACTTTGTTTTCACTTATATGTAAATGAGATAACATATGTGAAACATTTTGCAAACCTTAGCCGATTATATGTGTACTTGCATTCTCCATTCTCAAATCCCAATAGAACAGAGTGCCTCACACAAAATAGGCACTAATGATACAATCTGCCCAGGATTGGCAGGCCTCTAGAGAGAGGTGCAAGGGACCATCCAGACAGAAACAGCTAGAATGACTATTCATAAGTATTGCCCTGTTGCCCAAGGAATTCTCCCATCCTGGATGGGTTTTGTGCTTCTTCATCCTTTATCTAGTTTATTGGTGATTTCTACTAGAGCCTTCCCTCTGAGATTACCTCCTGTTTATATTGCATATATCTTGCATGTACATAGTTACATGATATACATGATGTCTCTTCCACCATTCCATTGTGAGCCCCTAGAAGGCATGGACCTTGTTTTTGCCTTTCTTTGCACCCCCAGCTTTTAGCACACATCCTTGTGTATAATTTTTTTTTAAGCAATTGGGGTTAGGTAACTTGCTCAAGGTTACATGGCCAGTTATTTCTGGGTGTGGTGCTAAGTATCTGAGCCCAGATTCGATCCCCAGGTCATCCTGACACTGGGGCTGGTGCTCTTACTCACTGTGCTACCTGGCCACCCCTCTTTGCATATAAATTGTTAGTTGACTAACTATTCAACCTATATTGGTACCTTTGGTAAAAGGGATCATAGAATCATGATTTCTAGGGTTGACAAGGACCTTTAAGGGGTACCTCAGTGGCACAGTGGATAGAGTGCTGGGCCTAGAGTCAGGAAGAACTGAGTTTAAATCTGGCCTCAGATTAATTGTGTGACTCTAGGCAAGTCACTTAACCCTGTTTGCCTCAATTTCCTCATCTGTAAAATGGGCTGGAGAAACAAATGGCAAATGACTCTGGTATCTCTGCCAAGAAAACCCGAAATGGGTCCACAAGGAGTCAGACATGACTGGATAACTAAACTACTACAACACAAATGTTATAGTAGACAGTGCACTGGCCTAGGGGCCAGAAGATGTGAGTGTTAGACCAGACTCTGACAAACTAGCTATATGATTTTGGATGAATCATTTGACTCTAAATTTAGAAGATCAGAAACTTTAGAGAGGGAAGAGACTTTGGGATTATCAATTCCACTCCCCTTGATTTTACATATAAGACAAGGTAAGGAGAATTTAAGTGCTTTGCCCAAAGTCACATAGGTAAGTAAGTAGAGAAGCTGAGACTTAAAGCTCAGTTCTCTGATTCCAGATTGTGTTTTATTTTTTTCTTTTTACCACACCACATTATCTTGACCTAGATTTCTCATCTGTAAAGTAAGCTCAACTTGGCTCAATTCAATACACATTTATTAAGCTACAATACGCCAGGCATTGTGCTAAGTGCTAGGGATAGAAAAAGCGGCAAAAGACAGTCCCTGCTCTCATGAAGCTTACGGTCTCATGAGGGACACAACCTGCACAGAGACATACACAAAGCAAGCTCTGTGCAAGACGAACAGCAAATGATGATGAACAGAAAAGACACTAGAATTAACAAGAGTTGGGGAAGGCTTCCTTTTAGTTAGGACTTAAAGGAAACCGAGAATGTCAGTCGTCTGACAGAAGGAGGGAGAGCACTCCAGGTGGGGGAGACAGGCGGAGAAAATGCCCAGAGCTGTGAGATGGAGTGTCTTATTCATGGAACAGCCAGGAAGCCAGAGTCACTGAAGCAAAGAGTAAAGTGTAAGAAGATTGAAAAGGTAGGAAGGGGTTCGGTGTAAGTCTATTGTATTTAACTAGATGATCTACCTTCCAACTTTAGGATCCTGTAATTCAAATTAAATGGTAACCTTGGCATGGAGTTATTGCCTGAACTTGGTCCCATCACGTTTTACCTCGGTAGGAGCTAAAGGTCAGGCTCTTCCAGGAAGGGACAGGTGTGTGTAGAAACTTCTCTCCTGGCCAGGTAGAGGTGGTAGGATAGGAATAAAATCTTGTCAAGGATGAAACAATAAAAGTCTTGGTCATGCATGTTAGAGGAAGCCAGGTGGTGCTGTGGATAGAGTTACTGGGCCTGGAGTCAGAAATAATAAAAATAATCATAATCATAATGATAGCTAACATTTTTATAGCACTTACTATTAAGGACTTTAAAATTACTATCTCACTTGATTCTTACAGCAACTGTGGGAGAGAGGCACTATATTATCTTCATTTTACAGATGAGGAAACTGAAGAAGACCTGAATGCAAATGCAGCCTCAGATTCTTATTAGCTGTGTGACCTTGGACAAGTTATTGAGAGAGATTATTATTAATGACCAATACTTGGGGGGATCCAGAGCTTTCCTCCTTTTTAAGTTCTCATTTCAAAGCTCAGCCTCTGAAGGACAGGACTGATAACAACAGATGGATTAATATTGTCCTCAATCTAGGTATTGATACCTCACCCAACTTTACCAGGATTTTAATCTAAGGCAAAACTCTGGCCCATTGTGTTCTACTCTGGAAGATATAGATAGATATATGAGTATGGGGGGTATAGATTATTTGTCTAGATTTCCCTGAGGCTGGGGGTGATTTGGAAGAAACTTATATGATTAAAATCACATCCCCCAGCTGCTCATTAGAATAGGCTCTCCTGTCATTGTGATATCCATTCTCCTTGAATGTGTGTGTGTCTCTGTCTCTTTCTCTCTCTTTTTCTGTCTCTGTCTATCTCTGTCTCTATCTCTCTCTGTCTCTGTCTCTCTGTGTGTGTGTCTCTGTCTCTCTTTTTCTCTGTGTCTGTCTCTGTGTGTCTCTGTCTCTGTCTCTCTCTCCCTAACCAATCTTAGTTGATTGATCGCCACCTTCAAAAATACCCACCCTTCCAAGGGAATATACACATCAAGTGGGTTCCATGAGGGGTCTTTGGCATTTGAAAGTGTCACTGACCCTTTTATTCATAATATGCTAGCATTATTAATAAAACAATTAATTGCTCAGAAACTCTGTCTCTTGACCTTTTAGAATATCACATCACTTAGTCTCTGTCTGCCTCAGTTTCCTCAACAGTAAAATGATGATAATAGCATTTCTCTCCCTGAATTGTGTGCATCCGATGAAATAACACTGTAAAGTGCTTAGTGCAGTACTCGGCACAAAGTAGGTGCTTTAAAAGGCTTGTTTTCTTTCTTTTAATTCATGAAAGGCAACAGATTGAGGAAATGGAGAACTGGAAAATATCCACTGTGGAGTTGTGAGTAAAGAGGGAAAAGAGCAGATGAAGAGAAGGGAGCCAGCAAATGACATTCTATACACCTACACAATGAAGCACCAAGGTGAGCAACACGAAGCAACTGAAAGTCTTAATTCTTGGAGGTAAATATGATCTCACAGGAAATGTAGGAGAGGGAACTCTTGACAAAGATACGGCAATGAAAGGGTGCACCCAGCTTGAAAGGAAAAATAGAATACTGAAAAGGTGGCATGCTCACATTGCACATCAAGAAGAGATTCGCCCTCATAGAAATTCATTAGCTTGATGGGGGTAAGCATGGTGGCAAGCATTTCAATGGAGATAAAAGGAGAGAAATACAGCAGTGGGAGTTTACTGGAGGCTATTTGAAGGAGATAGATGACAAATTCCAGACAGATTACAAAACAGATACCCAGGCAGGAGATAGTTGCAATGGGGGACTTGGACTATTTGAAAATCTACTGAGAGTTGTTTTGCTAAATGAAAAGCATTTTTAACTTGTCTAACTGATATCTTCATCTTTCAGCAGGCAGAAGGAGAAGGGGAAATCACTATTCTGGACTTGATTTTGACCAATGAAAAGGGAGATCTAGTTGGCAAAGTAGAAAGGACCGAAATCTATGAATCGAACATTCTAGAGGTGGTGATAGACAGGGAGTATAGATTAATGGGTATAGATTAATGCATACCTGAGACTCTAGAAGTGCAGTTTTAAAAAAAATTCAGAGAAAAGATAGGTCACATTTGTGTCTAAATGGTGGGCATCTCTAGGGTGGGAAGGGGAAGGAAGACAAAAAAATAAATGTACATGATAATTGTTGTATATGTAAGAGGAATAGCAAGTTTTACATAATTGATTTTCAGTTTCATGTACAGTCATCTTTTTTATTATGCTATTTTTATTTATTATACTATTTTTTACTCCATAAATTAAAAATAAGATCCATTTTTTTAAAAAGAAAAAATAGGTAAAATCCAACAGGCTAAACTTCTAAGGGGTAGGTTAGTTAGCTTAAAGGAGATGGGAGGCTCCCAGCACCTCTGTCATGATGCAAATAGCATTCTTTAACATATGGGGTCCAGTCAAAGAGAAAGCACTAAACAGAGTAGTTTTTACTATGCATACTAATGCCCATGTTGGAAGTGATCTGATTGTCCTTCTGCTGTCCTGACATACTAGATGAAAGGTGACTGAATAGGGAGACTCCTTTGGAAGTGTGGGAGGTAGTTGCCATGTAATTATGAATTATGAGAATACTTGATACGTGATTTGACTCCTTGCTACTTTGATATTCTATTTGTTTACATGTTTTTTGCTTTAAATTCTTTGTGATTTGGCATGGCCCTTCACCTGTGGGAGCTCGGAGCTGTGAATTTGAGGAGAAACTGAGCCAGACAATACCATAAACTGGAGAAGTGATGAGGAATCTTATAGTTCTATGGGGATTCACTGGGGACCAGGTCTGCACAACAGTCACTGGTGGAGAGAGAATGTCTTGCTGTCCTTTCATGGCTATTATCAGTTATTACCAGCTGCAAGTCCCTTTCACCTTAGCTGAATAAATATTTACTTTTCAAAGTCAGGTGTCCTTAGCATCTGACTTAAATAATTACATTTGTTTAATGGGAAATTGAAGTCCCAGAAGCAGAAAGATGTAAGATTAAACTTGTCTCTGTCCAACTTGCCTTGAAGGGCAGAACAAAAAGCAATGCGTGGAGGTTAGGGAGAGGCAGATTTGGGCAAAATATAAGGAAAAACTTTTTAGTAATTATTAGTTATGTCCAAAAATGAAACAGGCTTTTTAGGGAGGAAATGTGCTCCATGTTACTGGAGGTGCTCAGGCAGAAGCTGGTTAAATCACTTTAATAAGGGTTGGGCTACCAGATTTGAACTCAGCTGACCCTGTATACTCTTACTACTTCTAAAATTAGTTTTCAAATGAAACTTTCTGCAAAAATTATTTCACAATTAAGTGTGTTAGGCTACCTGACTTCTGAGTTTCCTTCTACAATCTTCAATTCTGTGACTCTCTGAAAGGGTGAAAAATAATTCATTTCAATAGAGAGGCAGAAGAAAAGAGAGAAATCACAGGATGCTAAGAATCCAAGTAAAGAGGACCCAGTGAAAACAGAACTAAGTGGAGGAAAAAAAAAACACAGAACAACCAAGCCTGCCTCTTGTTCTGTATAAAAATAGGTTAAGAAATTGTACTCAAGAATAGGACAGTTTCACTCAAAATTTAACTTATATTATTCCATGCTTTTATTTTCAAAGACTGTCTGGTTATTTATATTTCTGCATAAATTCTAAATCCCAAGCTCCTATTAACAAAGGAGACTTGAAATACATTCCCCCAGAGGCAATGCAGATGTAAAACCCAGCAGAATTTCACTTTGAAGTACTCTGTGTTATCTGACTTATTTGCAAATGAAATGAACATTATAGGATATTCAAAACATTTCCATAAGTAATCTTAAATTGTCCTCCAGGAAAGAGAAAATTATAATCAACCTTTACCTTGTACCCACATGTATTTGTGTATAGATTACATGACAAGCACATGTACACATACACACTCCTGAAGTTGTACAATCTTTCTGTTGCCCAGTCAGTTCAGTCATTTCTGACTCTTTGTGACCCCATTTGGGTTTTCTTGACAAAGTTACTGGAGTGGTTTGCCATTTCCTTCTCTAGTTCTTTTTGCAGATAAGGAAACCGAGGCAAACAGGATTAAGTGACTTACCCAGGATCACACAGCTAGTGGTGGAGACCAGATTTGAACTCAACTGACCCTGTATACTCTTACTGCTTCTAAAACTCACTTTCACATGCAACCTTCTGCATAAATTATTTCACGGTTAAGTGTGTTCCATTCAAATCATACGTTATTCTCTGTAATAAGATAGGTTTAATAATAGTGTTGTTATTTTACAGATGAGAAAACTGAGTATAGAGACATATCTTGCTGAATGTCACACAACTAATAATTTGCTCACTTAAGTCAAAATTCAGAACTTTTCCCATCTTATCATAGGATTCTAGATTGGCACTGGAAGGGGTCTTAGGGATGATTTAGACCAGAGGTTCCCAAAGTGAGTGATATCACCCCCTTGGGGGCACTGGAATAATTCAGAGGGGTGGCAGTAATCTCTGGTGCAATTGGGGGGCATTGTGACCAGTTCATATTTTTCTTGGAGGCTTTTGATGGAGGAGTTCTGACTTTGCTGTCTTCCTCCCACTCCATGCCTTGATCCTTTTTTGTCCCCCAAAATAGGATTTTATTATTTAAATTTAAGGTGCATCATTTTAAAAAATTCTATATTTTTTGAAATGCAAATTTTAAAACCCATTAAAGAGTTAAAGAAAATAGATTTCCAAGAGGGTGCTGAGTAATTTTTTTTAAAAGGGGGCAATAGGCCAAATAGATTTGGGAACCTCTAATTTAGACCAACTCCTTTAAGCCACAAATGAGGAAACTGAGGTCCAGAGGAGTCACATGATTGCCTCAAGGTGACAGAGGTAGGTAACAAGGCAGCCTTTGTATTTAAAACAGGAACTCTTAACCATTTCTGTGTCCTGGACCCCCTGGGCAGTCTGGTGAAACCTATGAACTCCTCACAAGAATATTTTTAAATGCACAAAACAAAAAACACAGGATTAAAAAGTAAAGCCAACTAAGCTGAAATAAAGCTATATTTTTCCTCATCTAAGTTCATTGACCTCCTGAAATCTCCACAGATCCATGGATGGAGGCCATCTGGGGTTCCCAGGTTGAGAATCCCTGATTCAAACCCAAGTCCTTTTGAATTCTACATCCAATAATCTTTTCACTATACCACTTTGATTCTATCAATTGCTGTAATCTTTATCTATCTAATCTTCTTTCCTATCTTTCTCTGATTGTAAAAACATTGGGTCAAGAAATGATTCAGCTAGTGTTGTAGGGGTGGGGGTGGCTGGGTTGATATTTTAAACAAATCTATAGGAAAGATATATGTTGGAGAATAAGGTGATGTTAAAGCAAAAATAAATTGATAGAAGTAATTAATTTAAGGAAACAAATGGGAAAATCAAACACACAGCTAGAATCAATGGTATAGCTGATCTCAGGAATTTATTAAGATGATTCAAAACAGTTACCTTGGTTTTATCTTATAAGAATTTCATCTCCTGTTTTCACTTATCTCAATTTTAAGTAATTAATTCAGTAATTAATTTAAGGGGACAAATTACAAAAAGTCAAACAGATAACTTGATTCAATGGTAGGACTTATCTCAGTCAGCAAGGAAACATTTATTTTGTACTTCCTACATTCTTTAACTCTTTAATGGTTGGGGTTTTTTTAATTTTTGTCATTTAAAAAATATAAAATATTTTTAAATGACATCTTAAATTTAATAATTTATTGTAAACTTGGGTTTTTCTGCATTGAATTTTGATGATATGCATCAATATAGTAAAATATTATAAACAAGTCACGGCACTCAATGTTCCTGCTGATGTATGCTGGACTTCCTGACAATGTACACCTGCCAACAATATATTATTGTGCCAAGCACTGTGATAAATACTGAGGATACAGAGTGAAAGAAGTCCTTGGTGTCAAGGAGCTTACCATCTAACGAGTGAGACACACAACATGCAAACAGTTATCCCTTCCACATCTGGGTGGGAGGAGGAGGAGGGGAGTGCCCCCGACCCATAGCAAGGAAGAAGTCTGAATTATTACAGTATTAAAAGATAAACTATGTTGGTATTATACAATACCATAATATATTTTATACATTTCTGAGTTTCTAAACTTTTTCTGTGTCATCTGTGGCTTTCTCAAAACTCCTCACAAATTCCTATTTAATTTCTTATATCGACCTATGATATATCAAAACCAGGATGGGGAAAGTCGTGATGTGGAAGGAATAACTGTACTAATAAGCTATCATTAAGAGGACTAGTCAGGTTGTGATCATCAGACTAAACTAATTCAGTTCTGATAAACATAGTTAATCCACTTTATTTCAGGCAATTAGTCTGACTTGATCTTGCCTTGCTTTGCAGTATTATCATCTGTCTTTCTGGTATCCCTTTGGCACATATTTCTCTAGTACTTTAGAGTTTTCAGTTTTGTTTTTGCCTTTCTACCTCCCCCCCCCCAAATAATATCCTTTTGTAGTGCAGATATTACTGCCCATATTGTGCCACCAGAGGGAACTGAGACTCAGAGATTTAAAACAATTAACCCAAGGTCATGTGACTGTAATAATATAAATAAGTAATTATATAATAAGTAATTGTTGATTTCAAGTCCAGTGCTCTCTACCTTCTTCCCTCCCTCCCCATCCAAGACTTTTCCATGTAGGTCTTTATCCATTCCTATTTCTGAAATCTGCACCAAGTTTTAAATCAGTCCTGCCTTGGGCAGAACACTTTTCATCTGTTATGTATCCCATGACTGGAATTGAAATTAAACTTTGAATAATATTCCAACCCTAGATGACTCCTTCATGTGGATGCAATTTATGACCTTCCATTCCATTTTGCATCACTTATGCAGTACCTGTACATTACTTCCATCACTAGCACAAGGCCCAAAATTGGAATTGATTTTATTTTTAAAACAATACTGGTTTTTCAGAGTGAATTAGTGCTTTTGTCCACAGCAGATTTTTGACTTTGTTGCTGTTTGCCTTATCCACAGGCAGGCTAGTTTTGGAATAAACACACAATGTCCAAGTTGTAGGTAAGCATTGCTAGGGCATTGGCCCAGAATTCTAAGTTTCTCAGGAAAGAGCATTGCACTAAGAGTCATGCTACTTGGAGTCCAGACCTACCTCCACCATTTACTAGATTTAAGATGTTGCATAAGTCAGTTAACATCATAGAGCTGCAGTTTCCTCATCAGTCTGTCATCAATCAATCAAAAAGCATTTATTAAGTACTTCTATGGGTATCCCTTTAGTTTTACTTTAACGCCAAACAAATAGAAACTACAAAGATGCCCATCAATTGGGGAATGCCTGAACCAGTTGTGGTATATACATGTAGCAGAATCCTATCGTATTTTGAAAAATAGCTTCAAAGAGAAATGGCAAAACTTATAAGAACTAATGCAGACTGAAGTGAATAGAACCAAAACAACAGTCATTTTCACTTTGACATCAATAAGATGAAAACAACCATTTTGAAAGACAAAATTTTGTCCTCCTTTTGTCCCATGTCTAGGCCTTAATTAGTATCAGTTGAATGTATTGAAGTGAATTGACTTGACTTGAATCACAATAAAACTACTGTCCAAGGTAGAAAGAAAAAAGGAAGCCAGAAATTACAGGGCTGTAACAGTTCTCAGACTTAGAACACTATACTTAGCAAGAGTAGACAGCAAAAAGTGGCTTTCCTGAGCCACCTAGCTGGCGACCCCTGTGAATGTTTCCTGAGCTCTAGGAACGGGGGATGCTAGAGATAAGATCTCCATTTCCAGGAAAATTGATTCATTTGACGTTGGGGGGCAGAACTAGGAGGAATGGGTAAAAGATAATGTACTGAATGGGTGTTGCCTCAGCCAAACTAAGACCCGATAAAGACCTTAGCTTAAAAAGCCCAAGGTCTCCCACTGCGTCCAGAGCTATTTCCGGTCATTCTGATCTGTATCTGGCCACTGGGCCCACATGGCTCTGGAGGAGAAAATGAGGCTGGTGACTTTGCACAGCCTTCCCTCACCTAAATCCAATTCACTTGCATGTCTCGGCATCACCTCCCTGACATCAGGGTCCTTTTAGAGAATGAAGGACAAACACCAACTGGAACATGGTACATGATAAATGATTGATTGATTTTGACTTATACAAGGGAAAAACTTTCTAATCGTAAAGCTGTGCACAAGTACAAAGTGTTGCCTCAGGAGGCAGTGGGTTTCCCCTTATTAGAGATCTTGAAACAGAGGCTAGAGCACTGCTTGTTCAGTGTCTTATTGTAGCTCAAGTCCCAAAGTTCATCAGTATGGGCCTCTCTGCTCTTTGGTGGCTACCATGCCCTGTGGCTGTCTAGGAGCAGGCTAAAGATGGCAAGGGCTTCAGACTCTCTTTTCATCTCTTTGGTCTTTGGGCACTTCTGGCTTCAAGAGAGAACATGAAAGATGTCAACCCCACTTCAGGTTGCTGAAGGGAAAAAACTCTGCGAAGAAGCAGACATGAGAAAGGCTGGAAGTCTCCATCATGTCCCTATCCCTTGCTGGCTACACCAGAGACTTTGGGAAGTTTCTCCTTAAGTGAGATCTAGAATTCTCTGTCTCTCTGTCTCTGTCTCTCTCTCTCCCCACCCCCACACCCAAAACTGAGCTACTTCACTACCCATAGGAGAGTCCCTTCGTTCTATATTGTCTGGTATATATTCTCTTAAGTATATGTCCTCTGATTTCTGTTTGCTATGAACTTGAATAAATGGGTTTCTTTGCTATCAGTTATATGTATATGTGGTACAGCTGGTATTTGATGGGAATGGGGTCAAGTCTTGGGTATAAAGCTTGGGGCCTGCTTCCCCCATTAAAGAAACAGACACAAAAAGTTTAGTTTGAACCCGAAAACCATACCCCCTCCAGTCAAAGGACTGCATTTGAGGACCTGGAGGGCCACATGTACTTTTGGGGCTGAAGGTTCCCCACCCCCGAGGCCTAGATGAGCAGTATTTAAGGGAGCAGATAGATATAATTCTAGCCCTGTACTGCCCTCTCTTTAAGGAGAGCAGTCACCAAGCTTTTGGCTCCAACCTCCTGCTTGTCCTTCTGGTGGAAAATAAAGTCTCCCTTGGAGAAGAGTGAGGGGAAACGAGGCTAGAGATGTCTATTTTGTCTCCCCTTGAGTCAAATAGAGAAACCTTCTCTCCCTATGCTACATGTAGGGCAACAGCCCTTGCTGTTCTCTAAAAAGAGATTTTGAGGATATGAATTGGACTGGATAGCATCTGAGATCTTTCACAATTCTGAGATTCATTCTCCGATTCATTTATCAGGAAGCTTAGTCCTGTTTAAGAAGGCCTCTTGTGTCAAAAGACCCCAGTTTGAAACAGATCAGTCACTTTGTGGCAACTGTGTGACTTTGGGCAAGTAATTTCTTTTTTGGTTTTTAATTATCAGTTTTATTTATCATCAAATAAATAACAGAATGAATAAATAAATAAAGCAAAGGAGTGATGCTATCTATCTTATCTATCTTTGTCTTTCAGAGTTTGGGGGAGGGTCAAATGAGTACTTATGGATGTGAAACTAGAAAGAACCATGCACAGGATAATCATGAACTTATTTCCTGGGGGGAATGGTCAAATACATTTTCTAACAGCTCTAACTAGAAAAGAATAATGGTATGCTTTGATACTGTACATCCTGTCAGATGATTCAAGTTGATACCAGGTGATTGCATGCCCCAGGTTGCTGTCTAATTTTCTCTAGGACATGGCTTTCTTGTTCTTGTTTCATTTCCTGTATCACCTACAAGGAAATGATTGATAGAGAAGAAGAGCCTGGTTTTGACCTTGTCAGGGAATGGCCAGCTCAGCACCAATCACTTTAAAATCAAATAGGAAACCTGATAGAAGTAGACTGTTGAAACAGGTAAGAACTTCCTGCCTGGGAAAGGACCCAGAACTCATCCCAGAATCAAGCAGAAGATTTTCCTATGTTCCCCTCTCCTCATTGCTTCCTTGTTTCTTCTCATATTTGTTACTGTGTTGTTTCAAGACCTTTCTGATTCTTCATGACCCCATTTGGGTTTTTTTTTGGCAAAGATACTGGAGTGATTTATCATTTCCTTCTCACCTCATACCGTGTTTCCCCAATAATAAGACACTGTCTTATTATTTTTTTTTTGGACAGAAAAACACCAGAGGGCTTATTTTAAGGGGAGGGCTTATTTTAATGAACATTGACAGCAATTTTAATAAACAGGTAAATGTGAACAAAAAAATGTACCTTTATTCAATAAGCAAATCACTGGGGAAGAACAGGATGATGCGCTCACTGCTGCAGCACTGATTGGATGCAGCTTGGAGCGCGGCGTGTGTTTCGGGGGGGGGACGGTGCATACAGAGGGTACCGTAATGTAGCGTGTAGCGCAGGGGATCACCTTCACTACAGTAGCAATCTCAATAGGGCTTATTTTGGGAGGAGGGTTTATTTTAGAGGAATCTTACACAGTAAGGGGAGGGCTTATTTTCGGGATAGGTCTTATTATCGGGGAAACATGGTATTTCTCAGATTTACCCTTTTGCAAAATTCTCTTCTTCTTCCTTCTCTTTTTACTAATCTCTTCTCCCCCTCTATTTAAATGGGGGTAAATGTGATTCCCTTTGAAAGATGGTCAGTAGACTCAATGACCTTCGAGGACCCTTCCAATATTGTGAACTTTAACCATTAAAGGAGACTGTCTATTCCTTCTCCCATACTGTGAGTTACTGCAAGTTAAGGGCTGTCTCATTCATCTTTATACCTCCCTAGTACCTTGCTCATAGAGAGTATTCATCAAGTTGTGTTGGTCCTTCATTCTCAAAGAGGACCATGGCATCAAGGAGATGATGACATGACTTGCAGTTGACTTTGATTTGAATGAGGGAAGGCTGTGTAAGGTCTCCATCCTCACTTTCTCCTCCAGAGCCATCTAGATCCAGTGACCTGATATTCATCAGGATGACTGGAGATGGCCCAGGCTGCAATGGGAGACACTGGCCTTTTAGGCTATTAGGCTATTTTGTCTTTTCAGATTTGAGAATCTTTTCAGATTCTCACTTTGAGTAAGCTAACACCTATTCAGTGAATAGGCCTTTTTAGGTAGTTACTCAAAGACTGGTACAGTGAATAGAGAACTGGCCTGGAATCAGGAGGACCTGAGTTCAAATCTGGCCTCCGAAACTTCATACTTACTAGCTGTGTGACGTTGAGCAAGACACTTAACCTCCCTGTCCCCCCCCCCATTGCCTTTTCTCTCCCCTACAAAAAAAGAATTTGGATGCTATGCCAATTGATGCATATATTCATCAAGTGCTTGTAGGATGAAGTCTTTATGCCTTTCCTATCAACCTATATCTGTCATCTCTCTTGCTCCATCATTCCTGGAGGATTACTGCTGTTGATACCCTGTACTTTCTTCTCTAAAAGAAAACAGTTACCAAATCTGGGTCTTCTGATTTTCTGCCTTGTATTATTTAATTAAATCACTCTATAGTGAATAAAAACATGAACTATCCAAATTCCTATTATATACAAATTTTAGTGTTCCCACAGCATAGGAACATGAATTTAGAGCTGGAAGGGACTTTGGAGGTCATTGAGTCTAATCCCCTCATTTAATAGATGAGGAAACTGAGGTAGAGAGAGGTTGAGACTTGCCTGGGTATGCTTTGAACTCAGGTATTCCTGACTCCAAGTCCAGTGGGTGATCTACCATTTTTCCTTTAAGTAGTCAAATCATCTCATTTTTTTGGAGGGAGGAAGGCAGGACAGTTGGGGTTAAGTGACTTGCCCAAGGTCACACAGCTAGTTAAGTACCAAGTGTCTGAGGCTGGATTTGAACTCAGGTCCTCCTGACTCCAGGGTCAGTGCTCTATTCACCTAGCTGCCCCATCAAATCATTTCTTATACGCAAAGTAGAATGTAGACCTTTACCACATAGTCTGGGTCAGACCTGCAGCCTAAGGTCACATGTGACCTTCTAGGTCCTCAAGTGTGGCTCTTTCACTCAATTAAGACTTCACAGAACAAATGCACTTAATAAAAGGATTTGTTCTGTTAAACTTGGACTCAGTCAATAGGCTTCACCTGAGGACCTAGAAGGCCACATGTGGCCTCAAGGCCACAGGTTCCCCACCCTGGTCATTGGGTTATGTAGAACAAGTATCCTGTTCCAGCTAGTTTTTCATGTGTCACTAACTAACTGAATGACCTTAAGTAAGGCACTTTCCTTCTTTGGAGTTCAGTTTCCTCATCTATAAGATGAGAGCATTGAACTAAGGTCATAGGGCTTAGAGCTAAAGGCTCTAAAGAAACAATTTTAATCCATTTTCCTTATTTTATGGATGAGTAAAGTAATGTGGTGGGAGAGGGGGAAGAGGAGAGGTCTTGCCCAAGGTAACAGAATCGGTAACAAAGCCAGCATGCAACTCCAGATGCTCTGACTACACCCTTAGTGTTCTTTCCACTATACAACACTTCCTCTCCCAGTTAACAACTCTTTCTGTGCTATGACACTATGATCCCTAATCCTGGAATACATTAGGATTAGAATTTGTGATTTCATTGGCATAGAAAACTCCCTCCATTAATTCAGATGGGAAACTTTTCTGCAAGTCATGGTCTTACAGAACTGCCTGGGGCAGCAAGAGTTTAAATGATTTGGTCAGTTACTTCTTCCCCATGTTTGTCATCCTGTGTTTCTTCTCCATATTTGCCCTTTTGTATTTCTACTTTTTCACCATTTTGTACTTTTCTTCCATGTTTGCCATCCGTTGAGTAGAGCTATCTGTACAATGGGCCTAATAATGTAGCACAGGCTAATATGCGTCAGAGGTAGCACTTGAGTCCAAGCCTTTCTGATACCAAAGTTTGCTCTCCATCCATTATGTTGTGTCCCTCTGTCTCTCACCCATCCAGACTATGATTGGAACTTAACCGCCTTAGTGAATTGAAAAGTGAATTGAATCTGACAGAGACATTTGTGGTATATTGGAAAGATTGCTAGATTTGGAATCAGAGGACTTGGGTTAAAATCCCAGTTCTGACACTTATTAGCTTCGTGATCTTAGAAAAATCACCTAAATTCTCTGAGTTTCAATTTCTTCATCTTTAAAATGAAGACAGCTGAACTTCCTGTTTCATAAGATTGTTAGGAAGAAAACTGATCAATCAGTTAACAAGTATTCGTGAAATTTTGTTAAACACTTTGTTAACTCTTAAGTGTTGCACATTCAGGGGTATGCTAGAACCAGCTTAAACTGTTCTAGAGAGCCATTGTTAAATTTTCAGTCTGAGCATTTACATCTTGAAAATTGGCAAACTTTACAAGTTATGGTTTGGTTTGTCCTTTTGTTGATTTGGTCCAGACTTAAGAAGGAGATGAAGAAAATGTTGATAATGCAGATCCAACTAAACATGTCACTTGTGCTTTTTGTGGGGAGAACCATTTATTAAACATTTACCTGTACCCTCCTGCACATTAATAAGTTATCTTTATTACTTATACTAATATACCTCTATTTTTCATTTTCCAATCTTTTCTTTCTTTCTCCCCCTCTTAATTTTTTTCTGACTTTTCTACTTTTTCTCCTCTTTTTTTTTTTCCTTTTCTAGTCTGTAGGTCCTTGGTGTCATCTGCCCTACACTGACTTTGCTGGGCTCCACTAGAATTCCTCTAGAAATATAGAATCTCAGAACTAGTGGGATCTCCAGGATTGATTAGTCTGACCTGAACAAAAATCCCCCTTTCAGTGGCCTCAGTTTAAAGCAAAGATCAAGAAAGCTGTAGCCTCAAATAGACCACAGTTATCCCAAGCACGGTATCAGCTAGAACAGGTTTCTTTTAACCTTTTTAGTTTCATGGACCCCTTTGGTAGTGTGGTAAAATTTATAGATCTCTTTTTAAATAATGGAAGGAAATAATAAATTTTAGTTAGAAGTTAGCAAAAATAAAATTAATTGTTTTTCCCCATCCAACTTCTATCGATGGGCCCCTTGGGAATCCATGAACCCCAGGTTAAGAACCCTTGAAAAGAAAAATGCTAAGTAATGACACATATTTTCCTACAGATCCAATGACACTAATTTCTTTGGTTCTTAAGTTACTCTATATCAGGGTAACTTACTTTGTCACATTCACTCTAAGACTTGATTTCCTGATAGATTCTCACTTAATAGACTTTTTCATTTGTACTGAATTAATCATAAACCTCTTTTGTTTTATTATTATTTTTTCACTTAACATCCTAAGCAGAGAAGGGAGGTAAGTAAGGAGCCAATAAACTTGCTCCCCGAAGACAAAAAGACTTCAGTGCAAAAACTCAAAATGTGACGATATGGTAGAAATGTAGGATGGATTTAGAATGAGAAGTTGTTTCTGTTCTTGTTGTTTCATTTCAGTCATGCCTAACTCTTTGTGACCACATTTGAGGTTTTCTTGGCAAAGATAGAGTGGTTTGCCTTTTTTTCTCTAGTTCAATGCAGATAAGGAAGCTTGTATCACGTCTGGGATGACTGTGGTCTAAGCATAAAGGGATTTGCACAGGGTCATACAGGTAGTAAGTTTCTGAGGCCAGATTTGAATTTAGGAAGAGGAGACTTCCTGACTCCAGGCCCAAAACTTCACCAGTTAGCTACCACTAGAGTGAGAGGATCTGTGGTTCAAATCCTGATTCTTCACTGTGTGAACTTGGGCACATCCTTTTACCTCCAGAAACAAATTACTTAACACATCCCATATGAAATGAATGAAATTCCTTGACTATTCACTCTGTTCTCAGTGAATGGTGATCCAAACAGCTTTGAACATACTCTGATATTTTAGTCTTTTTTCTTGGCTTCATGAAAGAGCTTGGGAAGAATTACCATACTATGGAACCCACAAGAGGGACAAAGCTGAGAGAGATGTCTGTTTTCAGAGGGCCTGTGAGTCTCAAGCTGGCTGTGCAACAAGGGCAGCCTTTTCTCTGGCTCCTAAAATAATCTCATCTGTGCTGCGTGCTCTGAAGTGCCTGCCAACACCAGTAGAAACTGTGCGCCTATTCTATTGATTTGAAGGAAGACAAAGACACATAACAAAAAAGAAAACCCCATATTTTAACATGTACTTGTATGGATCACAAGATCAAAATTTAGTGCTAGAAGAGACCTTAGAAGCCATGGATCTCAAATCCCTCATTTTGTAGATGAGGAAACTGAGGCACAGAGAAATTAAGTGACTTGTACAAGGTCATATAGCTGGTACTTTTTGAGGCAGGAGTTGACTCTAGGTTAAACTGGACTCCAAGAAGGTGGAGGAGGAGGAGGAAGAGGAGGAGGAGGAGGAGGAGGAGAAGAAGAAGAAGAAGAAGAAGAAGAAGAAGAAGAAGAAGAAGAAGAAGAAGAAGAAGAAGAAGAAGAAGAAGAAAGAGGAGGAGGAGGAGAGAAAGGAAAAGAAGAAGATGAGGAAGGAAAAGAAGAGGAGGAAAAAGAAAAGAGCAAAGGAAGGAGAAAGAAGAGGAAAAAGAAGAGAGGGACAGGGAGAGGCAGAGAGGAAGAACGTGTAATCTTGGGTTCAAATCTTCGTCCTTCTACCTATTGCCTGCATGATCCTGGACAAGTAACTTTACCTCTCAGAGTCTTAGTTTCCTTATCTGGAAAATCAAGAGTTCTGACTCAGCCAATTCTAAAATTATGATCCCATATTTGTAAAGCATTTTCAAACTTTAAAAACCATTTTTACAGCAACTCTATGAAATTGGTATTGTGAGTATTATTATCACTCCCATTTTAAAGATGAGGATTTTGAGGTCCAGAGAAGTTAAATTTAAGTGGCTTGTCCAAAGTCACATGGGCTATAAGGGAAAGAGTGGGGACGCAACACATGTTCTTTGATTATAGAGTCAATTCTCTTTCCACCTAGCATACTGCCTGACCTGAATGGTCCTTTCCAGCTCAAAAAGCTATAATCAAACTCCATAATTATTTTTGGTCTCCAACAGAACCTCTCTGAGAAAATCTACTCTTCCCCAATCCTCTCAATACCATCCCTCCACTCCATCATATTATCTTTACTCCACTGGACTCAGATGGCTCCAGAGAAGGAAGTCAGGTTGGTGACTTTGCACAACCTTCCCTCACTTAAATACAATTCATTTGCATGTCAGATGTCACCTCCCTGATGTTATGGTCCTTGTCAAGAATGAAGGACAGGGGCAGCTAGGTGGCACAGTGAATAGACCACCAGCCCTGGAGTCAGGAGGACCTGAGTTCAAATGCGGCCTCAGACACTTGACACACTTATTTAGCCTTATTACTTTGGGCAAATCACTTAACCCCAATTGCCCTCCAAAAAGAAAAAAAAATGAAGGACAAACAGCAGCAGTAGCAGTAGCAGAATATGGCCTAATACCACAAATGGATGGTGAAAGCAAAAAGAAACTTGCCCAGCACTTCCATTCACACCTTATCCAGAGACAAGGAAGACAGCTAAGTCTGAGAGAGATGTGCTATGAGGACTTGGCCATGTGTTCTCTCTCTTTTGTCAGGGTTTTCATTTTCAAAGGTATTATTTTTGATTCCTAAGAACTGAATGGTTTCCAGCAATTAAATTTGTGTTTCAACTCAGAGAACAACAACACATGTATACAATATGATGACTTAATGCTTATTTTTATTTTGTTTACACTTTCTTGCCATTTCATATTGAAATTAGTAGCTCAGGTCACATCCTCAGGTTCTCTTTGAAATCTACTAATATTACTTAAGTTCTTCTATCTCCACTGTTATCCCTATCCTCAGACAAAGGGTTTTCTAGTATTCTATCATTTATAGTTATCTAATATCTGTCTGTATAAATTTATGTATAAATATATATTTGCTCATATATGTGTATGTATGTATGTATATATCTCTATTCACCCACCCATCCATGTATATATGTAGGCATAAAAGTGTGCGTATATGTATGTATCTATGCATTCACTCATCCATTCATGTATGTATGAATGTACCTTTCTATTTATCTGTCTATCTATCTATCTATTCAACATTCCTTGAGTGACAAACAATGCTTAACAAGGGAAGAAGAGGATCGTCCATCCTAATATATCAAGAAAAATGATTTTGACAGTCAGCTTTGTGAGCTTACTCTGAAATGTCATTCATGTCCGTTATTTTGACCCAATTTGTGTACTTTCTCTTCAGTTACCTTTTAACTTCAGTCAGTGCTTCCAATTTATTTCCTGAGAAGCCTAGCAACTCTCACTAAAACCAGTAAGAAAACACCATCTTCTTGTGGATGTGATAAATTCTTCTTCACCTTTATTTCAAGGACATTATTTGGGGAAACTAAGACTTTGAGGTTAATATTGTGAGTTCGAGCCTTCATTGTTTGCAAATCTCAATCATTTGGGAATCCTAAGAAATTACAAGGAACTTGAATTAAATTGAGAAAAAAATTTTAAAACCACATAAACCACATAAAGCAAAACCTGGCAATGTAGGCAAAAGGAATTCTGGAGTCTGAACACAGTATCAGCTTAGAAATACCCTAGAATAGGTCAAAGATAATATTCATGTCGAATAAAGATAATTAGCAAAGGCTAATTGTCTAGTATTTATGGGACACACAAGCAAATTGCTTGCTTAGTAAATATAATTATGTTATATTTAGGCTTCCAAATAAGTTTAATTTTCACCAGATAAAAGCTCAGTCAAAATTTTCATAATAATAACAGTTGTACTGGAGGCAAAATGCATGTGTGACATCTCCTCTAGCTATTTCCATAGCTTTCATGGGCACTGGAGGGTTGGGTACCCATAAAGCAGCTGACTACTACTCTCGGGGTTCTCAGGGTAATCTTAAGGGATTTTCTAGTGCTATTTCTTCCAAGTCCTCACCAGTGTGTTTCTCACTAATAATCAGCCTGACAAAAAAACCTCAACAATTTTAAAATAACTTTTATTGCTGTCTTGTTTTTAAATACCATAAATTCTCTCCAGTATCCCTCTTTTCAATAGTACAGAGAGTCATCTCATACGACAAAGGAAGCATCAATCAGACTTAATTTTGTTTTGAGCAAAGATGTTCTCTAAGATAGTATGGCAAAAATAGTTAGAAAAACACCTCCCCCCAATACACTCTTTCACAAATATGCAGACAGGATCCGTGGGGAGGGTGAGCTGCTACTTATCCAGTCTCTCCATTTACATGGCAAATGGGAAGGAAGAGGTGAGGACATTCACTCCCCCGCATGATTCCCTCTCTAGGGCTTGGTTCCATCTCTCCAACTGGAAACCTCCAACACTAGACTGCTTCACCAATTGACTGGTCAACCTAAACTGGCTTATAATTTTTTATATATGGCCCAAGAGATGTAACAGTCTTCTCAACCAATCAAAAGATGATTTCTGTGTAGGATAATATAGCACATACCTCCCAGAATTGTCATAAGGATTAAAAATGAGCTAATAATCGTAAAGCACTTAGCACAGTGCCCGGTGCATAGTGAAAGCTGGTATTACTATTAACATCATGTGCTTTTCATCGAATGGCCAAAATACTGTGATCCTTTCAAATTGATTAAAGACTTACTCATTATCTGGCTTACATTTTTCATTGATTCAGTTGAAGAATCTGGATGATTTGTAATTATATTAATTGAGATGGGGTGGATTTCCCCTAACAGTCTTCCTAACTGACCTTCTAGTAATTCGATTTAACAAACATTTTTAAGTGTCTATTGTGTGCTAAGTTGTTGTTATGGTGTCTAACTCTTTGTGACCCCATTTGGGATTTTTTTGGCAAAGATACTGGAGTGGTTTGTCATTTCCCTCCCCAGCTCATTTTACATATGAGGAAACTGAGCAAACAGGTTTAAGTGCCTTGCCCAGGGTCACACAGCTACTAAGTGTCTAAGCCCAGATTTGAGCTCACGGAGATGAGTCTTCCTGACTCTGGGACTGGCAGTCTACCCAGTGTGCCATCTAGCTTCCAAAAGGATACTACATGAACTAAAACTAATATTTAGCTTTCAGAATTAGAGCATAAACAGAAGCATAATTCACAAAGAGAAACAGTGGTGGAATAGTGGATAAAGAAAGAGTCTTGCAGTCTAGGTGACCTGAATACATACTGCTTGGGGGATACTTGGCAAGTCACATAACTTCTGTGCCTAATGCTCAACATTTAACCCTGTTGGCCTCAGTTTCCTCATCTGTAAAATGAAGAGGAGAAGGAAATGACAAACCGCTCCAATATCTTTGTAAAGAAACCCCCAGGTGGGATCACAGTCAGACACAACTAAAATATCTGCTCATTCCTTTCTGCAACCCCGCTCCATCCTCAAATTCTGCCACACTCTTGGTCATCACTTTTCCTAATAGGTATATGAGAACTGTAAATGACCATAGACATCATTTACAAAAAAATATTGATTTGATGATGATGAAACTAAGGCTCAGGCAGGACAAGTGCCTTGCCATAGATGTAGAATTGGAATCTGAGTATCCTGCTCAGTGCTGAGCCCTTTAGTTATACAGGGGGCCTCCTAAGCTCCCCATTTCCTAAACTGAACATCCCAACAATTTCTAGTAGTTCTGCTTTTCCCCAGAAATGCCTTTTATTGAGTTGAGTTGTATATTTTCCCATGGCATTGACTATAAAACCATTCCTAAGTCTTGCACTTACTCAAAACCACTAATCCTGAACAGCAGAATTTCTGTGATGTTTGTTCTAATTCATCCAAGACATGATCAGATAGAGGCATTGTCAACTTAGTTGCTGGAGAGAACATCAGAGATTCCCTTCTATTTATCCATCTTGGAATCAGCAACCTTTTTTGTGCCACCCATACTAAGCACTGTCTTTCATTCGTGCACGATTTTCTCACAAGTAAATGACTAAATGTTGGAAAACAAATTCTACAAATTCATGTGACTTTGTTAAACATTCCTATATCTTTATCTGAGCCACTGATAAAAATGTTGAACAATAAGAGCTCTGTGGCACACAGACACAAAGACATTAATCATTTTTCTTTTGCAATTGACCCACCATGAATACAGAAAATAGTTTCATCATCTAGATTATATTTCTCCATCTTATACACAAACACACCATGTAAGACTATAAAGTGTATCAGTGAAGTCAGAATATAACATCTCCCCAGTCCACAAACTGGATTAAATCATACTTCAAGCCCTTTACTGGTTCTGTGACCCAGGGCAAATCACAGAACTTCTCTGTGCCTCACTTTCCTCCTCTGTAAAATGGGAATGATAATAGTATTTGCCTCATAGGGTTGTTATGAGGATAGATTGATAAAATATGTAAAATGCTCTGTAAACTTTAAAGCATTATATACATGCTAGCTATGGTGGTGATGGTTGTTATTATTAGCTCTTTCAAAAAAAACAGAGAATGAGGTAAATTCGGTGTGAAATGTTTCTATTGGTCCTTAAAGTTCATAATCTCTTCAAAATTATTACAAATTTTTAAATAATCCATTTGGAATGTTGTTCATCATCAATACTCTGTTAGCTTATCTGTAGTATGAAGAATCTAACTTTTCTGTCTTTAAAAAAATCCCAGCATTTGCTCACCTTCAGTCTTGTAACTCTGCTCTCATTCTCCTTGATTCCTCAAATGTTATCTGATGAGGTGGTGCCATAAATAGAATGCTGGAGTTAGAAAGACCTGAGTTCGAATCCTGTCTCAGGATCCTGCCTAACTGTGACCTTGGACAAAACACTTAACCTCTGTATGTCTCACTTTCCTTATTTATAAAATGAGGACAAGAGCCCCTGCCTCTATGGGTTGCTGTGACCATAAAAATAAATAAATAAATATGAGATAAAATTTGCAAAGTGTTTTGCAAACCTGAAAAGGCTAAAAAGATGCTAGTTATCATTAGTACTCTCTAACGTACCTCTGAGAACACAGATGTAACCTTTTCAGGAGCTTTGGAATGTAATATATGTCAGCCTGAAGATCTGAACTCATTTTAGATGACCCAGATGTTCTTTTATGCCCTATCACCTCATCTAATATCCTGGACTGATGCTTATCTCCTGTCTTTTCCTTTTTGAAGATCATTGTTTTTGTTTGGATAAATGAGGTTCAAGACTGTACTGTGTGATGCCTCCATTGAGATTAGAACACCATTCCTCATGGAATTTACATTTCAGTATGATAGTTAGACTTATACTCAAATATATACAAAAAGTAACTCCACAGGAGAAATTCAAGTAAAGTATTATTTGGAATCTGAAGTTGGAGTGAGGTGTATGGATCAAGAAAGGGATAATGTGGGGGGGTAGTGCATGAGCAAAGCATTTGAGAGAGGGGAGTGAGTAGGGCATTCCAAGCAAGGAAAACAAAGTAAACAGACTAGGGAAAGTTCAAGCCATCTAATAGAGATAGCCGACAAAACTTTCAGGTCAGAGCTGAGAATACATGAAGGAGAATAGTACGTATGAGAGAAGGCTGGAAAGGTAGGGCCATGCCTTTTTATCAAGGATTTTGAATGCCAGGCTAGAGGGTTTGAGGGATATGGGGCACTTGAAAACTAATTGAATTTAGAGGCTGACCATCAGGATTCCTGACTCTGCCATCACAGCCTTTCTGACCTTGGATAAATCACTACACTGTTCAGTGTCTTAGTTTCCACATCTGTAAAATAAAGAGTTGGACTAAGTGATTGTCAGTCCTAAATTAATGATACCATAAATCGTACTCAATAGGAAGACATAGAAATGGCATGGTTAGATCTACCAAAAGATAAAGTAATTTAGTCTGACAGGGATGTGAAAGATGAATTGGAGTTGAGGAAGAATGACAATTTTTTTTTATCTGCTGCTAATGTCCCATCAAATGATTGAGGAGGTCCTGATCAAAGCTGGTAGCTGTCAGAATCCAAAGGAGTGGATGCATATAAGAAAAGCAAAAGAGAACTCAAATAGTTCCTTTTTCTTTTGGTTATCTAATATTACATTTTATTTCCAAGAAACAAGCCCATCCATTTCCTGTTCTTCTCACTCTGAACCCAGTTAAATTAACCCTGTTTGTTGGCCTCAGCACTTTATACAACATTCAGCTCCTTTGGGGCTTTAGTATGGCTATTACTGCTCTCCCAGGAGTATGTTACTCTTTTATATTTGTTCTTGATTATATGCTCTTTGCATTTTTTATACATGCTCATTCCTGTCGAGTTTGAGTTCAGAGCTCATTTGAGAGCTGCTTATGCAGCCACACTGATTTCTTTACAGGATCACCCACTTATTTATCTTTGGGATTATTCATAATGATAATGTATAGTCACGCTTCGTAGCAAAAATCAAGCTTATTATTTTAAAGTTATGTATTATATAATCAATCTCATTTTTAATATTTTCCTATCTAATGTAATAATTTCCTAACACAAACCATGTTCCCTTTTAAAGTTTCAGATTAAGGAATCATATTTGTTCTTTTTCTGAATATTTTGAAATTCCCTAAAGTATTAAGTATACATGTGACTACTCTCAGTGTTGTCTTTTCATGCTAAAAATAAGAAAGCTATTCAGCAACAGAGCTTCTACTGAAACCCAGGTTTTCTGGCATCTAGCCTAGCATTCTATCATTTAGAAATTCCTATTAACCAGGAAATTGTCCTCAAAACTACTGCTTTTCTCTTCCTAGCAACTGTTTATGTATAGAAATGCTTCCCTACATTTTGGGCAGCCATGTTGTTAGTTTCCAACAAATGATGATGATGTATTCTGCCTTACAGGCATTTTTAAAAAAACATGTATCACTCTTCAACAGTTTCACTATGCACACTTTAGTCCTGAGCAGCCATCAGTATGAAATGGATTTCAAAACTTGGAAGCCAGTCAACAAACTATTATGTAACCTCCTTAATAGATGGATGGTTTTTCATTTCTTTAGTTTTTCAAGTAATGTCTAAGTATGCAGCAGTTACAGTGGTCCCATATACTTCCTTTCTCAATGAAGAAATGAATAAAATACAAGAATTCTGTATGAGAAAAATCAAGAAAGTGTTATGTGAAATCTCAGGTTTGGGTGGGAGGCATATGGATCAAGAAAGGGAAAATGTAGGAAGTCACCTTTGAGTTGCACATTTGAGGGAGGTGGGTGAGTAGGGCATTCTACCCTTCATATTGATTTGGGGGAGGGAAATAGAAGGGGGGCTTCAGACAGGTGTCACATGAGAGATAAAACTTAAAATATCTCAGGAAGGATTTATTGTCAGAGATCTACTTCATATCAAAATGTTGTCCCTTAGTTTATGAGATACCAAACTGTAATTATATATTATATTAAATATTGAAGAATCCTATTTGACTCCAATACAAGCATTGACTCTTCAAGTCATCCCTATAAAGCAATGCTTCATTTATTTAATTTTTTGGTGTCTTTTAAAAAAATTAATTTAAAGCAGTGCTTTATGCTAAACCCTAATCTCATAGATTAGCTCTTCGCCCTCACCCTCACTGTTGTTAGCAAAGGGGGTGCAGTAAATTGAATCAGCTCACCCACACCTTGATTAGAGAAAGAGGGTACTTAAATGAGTTGAGTGCTCCAAAGCAGTGCTAATACACAGAATGCTTGACTTGTGTTGCTGTGTATCCTCTAATGTGTAGAAATGAACAGTTAGGCAAGGTTCTGAGGATTAAAGCAGTGGTATGGCCATTGTGGTTCACTGCTTTGCATTTTTTCTTTGTTTCTTCTTTCTTGTGTGTGTTGGCTACCTCCCAAGAACATCATGCAGCCAGGTAGCACGGAAAGTGCTGAGCATGGGCTCAGTAAGACGTTCCTTCAATTCCTGCCTTGAATAATTATTAACTGTATGACCCTAGCCAAGTCATTGAAAAGAATTATAATGATCAAATGGGATAATATATGTAAAGTACTTGCTAAACCTTAAAATGCTATGTGAATGTAAGTTACTATTGCCCTGTGTGGTCTATTTGCACACACACATGTATATATACATATACATATATACATACATATGTGAGTATGTGGGGTTATGTATCCATAGTTGGGTTATACATTGATCCATAACCCCTCAGACTTTTGGGGGTAGTAGTGGTAAAGAGGGAGAGCCTGTGATTTCAGTTGTCAGAAGATTTCCCAGCACGTAACTACCTTCTTTGAAGCAGATCAGGAACATGTCTATAGTTTTATCTTCTTAGAGAGCTTCTGGGGGAACTGAGATTTTAAATGGTATGCCCATTATCCCACAGCCAATGTATGCCAGAGGCAGGTCTTAAATCCAGATTTTCCTGACTCCACAGCTTGACATAAGAACCATCTAACCATTAAGAGCTGCTGTCTCTTAACCCAGTTACAGAGTACCTTGAAAAGGGAATCTGAGCACTAGTGGCATGTGTCTCAAATCCATGTGTGACTCTATGTGACTCTCAGTCACTCAGTCCTAGAGAAGGGTGTCTAGCAGTGGGCACTGGGATGTGATAGGTAGATTCCAAACATAAATAAATTATTTAGAGATCTCAATATTATATATAAAGCTCTCAAAACCACCAGTTGTACTAATGGGGGGGGGAACTCAGATATTACATAAGAGATGCAGCCAGCTTAAATTATTTCAGGAAGGATTTCTCATAGACCTATTCCATACAAAAACATTTTTCCTTAGCAAATGTGAAGTATCAATCTGTAATGTTATATATTATGTTATATTATAGCTTGTAATATACAAGATGGAAACTGGAAAACAGAACCACATGGATTCACTGGCTTCATTCCCAAAGTTCATTCTAATGGGAGAGAGAAATATATGCACACCCTACCTATGTCCATCAAACTTAAGAGATGTCTCTTGGGAATCCCAGCAACACAGCCACGCGCTTTGTGAACCCCAGAGGCTAATCTGGCTCTAAACTGTTCTACAAAACAACCAAAATGCCACAAGGTTATACGACAACAGCCAATCACCTACTATGGCCATTAAGCTCCACTTTTACTCCCTTAAATTCACCACTGCATGGAACCTCTATCTTTCCATAATGGCAGGTGATGAAGTGGGCTCTTTCTTCTTTTCACAGTGCTGACTCAGTCCAATGCTCTCAATTTCAAAGCTGCCACTGACCAGGGTGTTGATACTCATCTTCTTGGAAATAGTAATTCCTTTATCAGCCAACAAGCAATCCTAATCTGAGGTAGGCAGGACCAGCCTTCAGGAAAATTGTAAGTAGATAAAGTTTATTTGGAGTGCCTGCTCCCCACCCCATTCTGTGTTCTTTTCAATTAAATAACAACAAACATCAAATTAGTGAATTTTGTGCTCTTGATCAGAACTATGATTTTATCACTAGAGTTGACACTATGAAAAATCTTTTTTTCTACTAATATACTTTGGCACCTGCTATGCAATTAATCAAATGAGTTAACAAGTTTAAAGGGCTTTGCTAACTTTAAAGTGTAAGTACCAGTTATTTTTATCATTATTAACTGCAGCCTTAGAGAGTTGCCTTGGGGTGCTGAGAGGTTAAGGGAATTGCACAGGGTTACATAGCCAAAATATCAGGGGTGAGACTTAAACTCATGTCTTTCTGAGTCTGATGTCAGCTAGCTATTCATTATTCCACACTGCTTTTCTTAATGTATGTACATTAATGTAATGTTACAACCTCTGGCAAGGAGTTGGTTGGCCACAAAATCCCTGGGATTTGAAGTTCTTCCCAGTTTGGAAAGAAAGGAAAACTAAATAGAGATCAACCCTTGGATGGGGGGGCAGAGGTTTTCACATCCAGTGGGAGTCTTGAGCAGAATGAGGAGAGAAGAAGGGAGAAGTGACTGCTTTCTGCAAGCAGCTGTTGATGTCTGCTGCATCTTCAGTTCCCTCTAAGACCTTGATGTGTGTGTGTGTGTGTGTGTGTGTGT
>NW_027185764.1:64855636-64867890 GCF_028583685.1 Petaurus breviceps papuanus | reverse complement strand
TGTGTGTGTGTGTGTGTGTGTGTGTGTGTGTGTGTGTGTTTGCTTGATTCAGTAGCTTGGAGCACTGAAAAAAAAAAAAAAGCCAGCCCAGGTTCCTATACCATCTCTGCCTTACTTCTGCTTAGTAGTGTGTCTTTGAAATATTCTGTTAAAGAATATTTTTGCTGGATTTAATATCACTTCTCCTAAACACCTGTGGTTGATGCTGTCCTTATGTTTCCAGGAATGAGAGACACACAAGAGAGAAAGACCTTTCCTGGGGAGTTTAGCCCCACTCAACTGTCAGAGAGGCATAAACATGAGGTATTTCACAGCTACCCTTTAAATGCAGAATGACTGGGAATGTAGGCCACCTTTTACAGATCTACCTCATTCATATGAGTCAATTTAAGAGGAATAAATCATAGTGTCTGCCTTCAAAGCGCTCACAATCTAATAGGAGAGAAGACTTGCACATTGCAGGTTTCTCATCTATCAATGCAGGAGAATGAATAAAATGACTTATAAGGTTTCCTGCCCTCTCTAGCAGTTTCAGAATATGAGTTTATGACTTAAATGGATTAATGATGTTTTGGTAGGGCAAGGGGGGTTATTGTAGATAGCATCTGACGAGAGGAATAAAAGAAAATTTCATAGAGAAAACTGGATAGAATTTCACAGCAAGATTTTTGGAATTATGGGGCTCTTAATCAAATAGAGGTCAGAAAGCAGGAGACATATTTAGATTATAGTGAGACGTCCAGTATGGAGAGGAAGGGAGATGAGTTGGGTGAGAGTGAAGTGGGCGGAGGGGAGGGAGCATGACTTAAACGAGATATTCTATATGGTCCTTTCCAGCCTTAATATTATGGTCAATCAACCAATAAACATTCATTAAGCACCTACTATATTCCAGGTACTGTACTAAATACTGAGGATATACACTGAGACAAAAGACAGTCCCTGCCCTCAAGGATCTAATTGGAATCTAATGGAAGAGTAAATATCATGAATAAATAGAGTCCTAGAATGTTAAGCATTGGACAGTACCTTAGTGATTATCTAGTTCTATTCTAACCTTTTACAGATGTAGAAACTGAGGTTTAGAGAAGTTACAAGGCTTGTACAACATCTCACAGGTTTCTAGTGCTCCAAATCTAAGTTTTCTTTTCACTACCCTGTTCTTTTTATCTTATTTTCATTTTCATTATCATGGCTTGAAATTATTGAATTATTCCTTAACTTTTAGTATCAAAGTTATAAAAAAAAAAGAAATCAAATCCTACAATGGAATTTCTGTTTCATTGAACAAATCCCAACTTAAAGCAGGAAAGAGTCATTGGGTGTTTGATTCTGTTTGTCTCATCTCTTCCATAGGAAATAACCAACTGAAGTATTCCCTGGTCATAATAGCTATTGCATAGGTTTTTCTTTACATACCTGATGTGATTTGATTCACACAACAATTCTATGAAGCAGGCAGAACAGATCTGATTAATCTTATTTTGCAGTCAAGGAAACTGTGAAAAGGTCATATATCCAGTAAGTAATAGAATTAGGACTTAAATGCAAGCCTTCTGACACAAAAGCAAATTTGCTTTTCATAACCCTTTGTTGCCTCTCTGAAGGAATTTGGAGGAAGTATGTTATAATGAAAAGAGAACTGAATTTGGCTCAGAAGACCCAATCGGAATCCAATCTTTGCTCTTTTCTTTTGGTATGATCTTGTACAAAATATTTCAACCTCTCATAGCCTCAGTTTCCTCATCTGTAAAATGAAGAGTTCACAATAGATATCTCTCTGCTCTAAATCCTATGATTCCAGGAGATGTTAGTAATTCATGTTGGTGAGTATTTATTGGATAAATAATAAAATAAAAACAACAATAATAATAACTACCTTCATACAGTGCTTTAAGATTTACAAAGCACTTTACATTTATGATCTCATTTGATTCTCAAAAAGAAAACCCTCATAACTCCATGAAGTAGGTGCTACTACCCCCATTTTATAGATAAAACTGAAACTCTGAGAAGTTAAGTGACTTGCCCCAGATCACATGGCTAAGTAGATCCTCTTGCTTCCATGTCTAGCACTGTATCTTCTATATCACCTAACCAGCCAAGCCCTGGAAACTCCTTGAGCGCAATGATTATTTTTGCCTTTCTTTGTATCTATAGAGGCAGTACCTAGAACACAGAAGGTGGTTAATAAATGCTTGTTGGTTGGTTGGTTGGTTGGCTGACTTTTCAAAGGATCTGATATTGTGATAAAGAGCATTAAACATGGAATGGAATCAAAGGACTAGAATTCAAGAAAAACTCCACAATTTGACAGCTAAGTGACTTTGAGAAAGCCACTCCACTCCTCTGGGGCTCAGTTTACTTGTTTATGAAATGAGAATATAGGAATAATACCTAACTCATGACTAGGTATGAACATAAGTTGAGAGATGCATGAAAAGTACTTTGAAAATTGAAACACACTATGTAATAACTTTTATCAAAAAGCCTTTCATCATAATCCTACAAGTTTGACATTGTGAGAATTTTAAGAAATAGGTCCAAAGTGGCTCTTCCATAATCTTACAATTAGGGGTTGATTTTATTTCAGGACTTTTGACACTTCTGATTCCCAGGTCCATAATCTTCCAATATATCATCGTGTCTTTAGGCCAGGGGTGGGGAACTTGTGGCCTTCCAGGGTCTTATGACTGAGTCCAAGTTTCATAGAACAAATCCTTTTATTAAGAGGATTTGTTTTGTGAAATTCAGATTCAGTCCAAAGGCTGCACTTGAGGACTTAGAGGGCTACATGTGGCCTTGGGGCTGTGGGTTTCCCACCACTGCTTTAGACTATGTAAGAGAAAGGCACTGCCATTTTTGTGTTAATAATAATGCTCCCAAGAAAAAGAAGTACGGCATTACAAAATTAAACATGGTGAATGTCATAGTTCCTTAATGTTGAACACTTTCACCATTCAGAAACTAGAGCCCACACATTTTTCTAAAATCCAAGTCCCCCCCCCCCCAAAAAAAAAAGCATTGAAACACTTCATTGTTTCAGAATTCTGAGTTGCCTTGGTCATGTGTGTGTTGCCTACATACATACTTCCCTACCATTGTACTTTAAATTAACATTCACGTTCCTGGATTCCATATAACTCTGTGGAATGATGCCCCAGGTTTTGGGGGGTAAATGCTTTGTAACTACTGTTCTTTTTTGTGCCATTTCAGTAAATATATTTTCTAAAAAGCTAAAGAAAAAAAAATCCCAGCCTCAGCCCTACTCTTTAGTATCCACATAAACTTGAGCAAGTCCCCTTTTTTGTCAAAGGATTTTTGTTAAGCTAGATGAATTAATCAATCAATACGCATTTATTAAGTGCCTACAGTGGATTAGGTACTATTAGAGGTGATGAGGATACAAAGAAAAAAAATAAAAAACTCTCTGTCCTCAGGGAGCTTACAATCTAGCCAGGAGAGATTACATTCACATATATTGGTATGTACAAATCAGTTAAAAGATAATTTTGTATACAAAAGGTGTAGGATCAAGAAAGGCTTCAAGTAAAAGCTTTCATCTGAACTGAACCATGTGAAGAAAACCAGGGGCTGATTATAAACGTGCAGAAAGTGAAGAAAGATTGTATCGCAAGTGTGGGAAATGCCATCATAGTCATAGAGATGGAAGATTGGAGTTCCATATATGAGGACCAGTAAGAAGACCATTTGGCAGGTCTGCGGGATTCAGGCGGAGGAGTTGTGTGTAAATAAGTCTGGATCCAACAACTTTACACATGTAAGATGAAAAACTTAAAGTGGCAAAGAATTTAAAATAAAAAAATAAATGCTAACTTTTAAAATGATTATTACTTGTTTTACCTCTATTACATCTACATACTTGGTTCTCTCCAGCAGAATGCAAATTCTTTGAGGGGAGGGACTGCTTTAGTTTACTCTTTATATCATCAGTGCCTAATATAGTGCCCATACAGGCACTCAATAAAAGCTTGTCTAATTGAATCATTGAATCATAGCAGTTGCTCGTAGTGACTCCAGATTTGCAATTCACCATTACAATCTATAAAACCCGTAAGCCCAGTAGGTTGCCTTTATTGACTCATAGCATGTCAAATATAAAAGACTGAAGACCAGCCCCCTATGTCAGAGCTGCTTAGCCCAGGTCCTGGCTTTGCCCAAGGCTGTAGTAAGACTCAGATTCTGCCTGGTTTCCATTTGCAGTGATTTTTCATGTGGCAGTTTTGGTCTTTGTTTGGGGAGCAGGGCTGCAGAGGAAAAGGAAAAGAGATCAAGGACTTAAATTGAAATAAATTTTGAGAGGATGTCACTTGCAGAGGTAGAATACTAATTAGGGATTCCAAAGGGAGAAGGGAGATGGAGAAGAGCTGAAGTCCCAGGATAAAACAGCAAAGGAATTTTCAACAGATGAGAAAGTATGAGTTGTCCATTGGGAAAAGGGTGGTGGGGAGAAGATTGGCAGATAGAAGCCTTGTCATGGTGTGCCATGTGGCCTTGTAGTGCTTCCTCATGGGGTAGGCTTCTAACAGACTCAGAAAGAAATTTAGTATGAGCCATTTTCTTTAGTCCTAAAAAAATATGTCTGCCAAATAACAAGCTGGAAATTTGGGAATAGACAAGTTGTCACATAAAGCACAAAAAGCTTGCAGTGCAGATGGTATGGTGTAGTGGGAAGAATAATTAGTAGATAAGGAGTCCAAGGATCCATTTTCTAGTCCTGGCCAATGACATTTATTAGTAGCTATGATTGTGGGCAAGTCAGTTTTCTTCCTGAGCCTCAGTTTCTTTTTTTTGTAGGGGGGCGGGCAGGGCAATTGGGGTTAAGTGACTAGCCCAAGGTCACACGGCTAGTTTTTATGTAAAGTGTCTGAGGTCAGATCTTGAACTCAGGTCCTCCTGACTCCAGGGCCGGTGCTCTATTCACTGCACCACCTAACCACCTCTCAGTCTCTTTATAAATTGGGTATAAGAATCTCTGTCTCAGAGGTTGTTGTGAGGATCAAATTAGACAGCTATGTATAGAAGGGCTTTGAAAACTATAAATATGATATAGAAATTAAGAAGGATAGAAAAAAAGGTGACTTTTTCTTGTCCCAAAGATATCCTGTCACTAAAGCCCTCATTATTGTGAAATCTAGCTATGACATAACAGAAACAAGGTTCCATTTTTTTTTTTTTGCTGCTAAATTCTGTCTTTTTTGGGGTGTGACAGATTTGGAGTTAGGGAACCTGGGAGAAAAGCCCCCATTGTGGGACACAACATTTAATGTCTTTGGACCTCAGTTTCCTTTTCTGTAAATAAAGAATTCATTCCCCACAATGTTTGGGTTGGCCACAGGGCAGTCCTCTGATCATAAAGACTATATATGAACTGAGTGAGGTGGGCTAGATGTCAACTAACATTGGTTTCAGGCAGGAGTGTGGTAGTGAGGGAGGGGGAGTAAAATGTATACATATGAAACCTATTTAAATGTAATCTGCATTTTCTGCATCATTTTCTTAAGTCTAAACAACCCACAAAACAATTAATTAAGCCCTACTTTATAGCATTTGTTGATTTTGGAGGTGTAAATGCTCACTGAAAATTTAACAGCCTGCTCAGTCAGGTTCAAGATGCCCCCAGCATATCCCTTGCTTCCAGGTCTAATGCTTAGAGGTGGGGGATCTGGGCTTTGAGTGTTGAGCCTCATCAGTCACTGTGTGACACTGTGTTTGCAAAGTGAGTGCTGTGAAAGAAAAATATTCTACACCTTGTATTTGAGCCGGATCCATTCTGGGAGTAAGACTGAAGTATCCACAGATCCCTGCGCTTGAAGATGCAGAATCGTGCAATTTCCAATTGCTCTGGTTCATGAGAGACTGACAGAATGGCTGGCACTTATACAGAGAATTGGAAGAACTAAAGATTGTGGCTATACTATATCATGTGTCTGAGAAACCTTTTATTAATATTTATAAGCACTTATTATTTCATCTTCAGTATTTTTTGCGCATTTTTCTTAGAGGGAGATTTCTCACTGGGAGAGTTCCTACTGCTAATTAGTCAGAAAAACTCTGCCTCTCCAAGCAATTTCCAACAAGCATTTATTAAGCATTGCAATGAATAGAACATTGGGTCTGGAGTCACTAAGATTCATCTTCCTGAGTTCAAATCTGTCCTTAGATATTTACTAACCTTTGCACCCTAGGCAAGTCACTTAATCCTGTTTGCCTCAATTTCCTGATCTGTAAAATGAGCTGGAGAAGGAAACGGCAAACTAGTCTAGTATCTTTTCCAAGAAAATCCAGAATGGGGTCATGAAGGGCTGGATATGATTAAAACACCTGCACAATAACAGCAAACTTATATATAGGATAAATAGGAGATAATTAACAGAGGAAAAGGGCAATTAGATGGTGCAGTGGATAGAGCCCTGGGTCTGGAGTCAGGAAGATTCATCTTCCTGAGTTCAAATCTGGTCTCAGACACTTACTAGCTGTGTGACCCTGGGTAAGTCATCTAACCCTGTTTGCCTCAGTTTCCTCAGCTGTAAAGTGAGCTGGAGAAAAAAAAATGGCAAACCACTGCAATATCTTTGCCAAGAAAACCACCAAATGGGGCAATGAAGAGTCAGATAGAGGTCTGAACTTAAGATAAAAAAGACCAGAGTTCAAATCTAGTCTCATACACTTACTAGCTGTGTGACCTTGGACAAGTCACTTAACTAAGTCACTTAACCCTTATTTACCCTAGTTCCTCAACTGTAATCTGTAGAATGGCAAATGATGCCATTTTCTTTGACAAGAAAACCACATGGACAAGTCCAGAGTCAGATGTTACTTAAGAACAACAACACTGTTAAATTCATTCTTAATTTTTATAGCACAATGGAGTCCTTACTGCTGTATGTTTCCACATGGTAGATCTATGATTCTGTGATAATACTTTGATAATCCTTTGATCCTAGACCCATCTTCCAGGGACTAATAAGTGATCTTGGGCAAGTGATTCAATCTCCTTGGACCTCAGCTTCCTCAGCTATAAAGAGATTGGACTAGATGATTTCTAAAATTCTTTCCAGCTCTCACATCCTATGGTCCTTGTCACTTGGTGCTAACTCCCTGGCTCACTGACCAGCACTTTGGTAAGGCTGTGTATTTTGGGTAACTCAGTGATTATGAACCTAACCATGGGCAGGGCCTGTTAATCCTGTTTTCTTCCTTTAATATAATTTAGTTTTGATTTGATTTATGGACTCTGCTTCCCTCACAGAACTTCATCTGACTTAAGACAGTTTATTGATTTTCTGTAATAGAGGAACAGCAAAATAAAGACATGACAACAGGACTTGACTGTAGCTCTGAGTAATATGGCAGAATGTAGGAATTAATCATATAAGGCTGTTTTTTATTAATGAAGTGATGGAGAGTCAGCAGCCTCTGAAGTAACCAGATCCCATTTTCTTGCATGTAAGGGAAAGGCTTGATGAGACAACTGGACATTCTCTGCAGAAAACCCCCAAAACAGAAGCCTCTGGCAAAGCTGAGGGGAACCAAAGTATAAACTCTATATTTCCTGAGATGGAAGTTCATCCCACCCATTGAATGAGTGGGGAGGGGTAAAAATAAAGATGAGGGAAAGCATAAAACCAAAGAAAGAAAATATGGGAAAGTAGAAAGGAAATTAAGTACAAAAGAATGCACTGGGTTGGGGAGAGAAACAGAGATAGAAAGAGATAGAGACACAGAGACAGAAAAGAGTGCTAAAAAAACCCCAAAAGACCTAAAGGGGTCATAGGATTATAGAATCCTAGAACTTCAGGGCCAGAAGGAACTTCAGAGATCATCTGCTCTTAAAGACTTCTGTTAGTAATGTATCTTAGTGATTGTTCAAGTTTCAACACAGTTGTTTTAAGAGTTTTAAGCCTTCTTTAAAAAAAGGCTTACTTCGGGGCAGCTAGGTGACACAGTGAACAGAGCACTGGCCCTGGAGTCAGGAGGACCTGAGTTCAAATTCGGCATCAGACACTTAACACTTACTAGCCGTGTGACCTTGGGCAAGTCACTTAATCCCAATTACCCAGTCTTCTGCCCTCCAAAAAGCAAAAAAAAAAAAAAAAAGATGCTGATAATTCTAGCTCTGGTATTGGTCCTCCTTCTGGTCTGGGTGTTGTCTTTTTGTCTCCTTTCTTAAGGAGACACCCAAGGGATTGTCAATGGAACCCCCAGGGCGTGGGGAAGCCACCAAGGCTGATAAGAGCACAATTCTTGTATGGTGACTCAATGATGTTGCATTAAAAGAGATTTTAAGAGTATGAAATGCGGAATTATCACATTCTGATTAAAGGCAGGCACCGCTTAAAGGAATGCAAAGGGTTTAACACTCAAAAACACCTGCAAAGAATTAATGACAAATTTGGAGAGTAAACTCATCTTTATGTATAGATCATACTGTATGCACATTTGTATTACTTTACTATGACAAAGAGGAAATGATTAATGAATCTTATTATTGTCAGGAATCAATCCTATCTTAAGTGCTCCCCAGAATTAATGTCCTTTGAGGAGCAAAGTAGATGCACACTTCCTCTAAGCTGGCAGCCCCCATGCTGTCATGGTGCCTTTTGTTAGTGAGAGACTGATGGTCCTGTTTTTATCTGTGAATAACAGTGGGGTTATAGGGGACAGACAGAAAGAGGATAGAGGAAGAAGAGAGGGAGAAGGGCAGACATACAGGGAAAGAAAGAGAGGAAAGAGAGACTGACTGGCACAGAGAGGAGAGGGTGACTGAGAGAAAGAGAGAGAGGAGGAGGAAGAGGAGGAGCAGGAAAAGGAGGAGAGGGGCAGCTAGGTGGTGCAGTGAATAGAGCACTGGCCCTGGAGTCAGGAAGACCTGAGTTCAAATCCGACCTCAGACACTAAACACAAAAACTAGCCGTGTGACCTTGGGCAAGTCACTTAACCCCAACTGCCCTGCAAAAAAAAAAAAGGAGGAAGAGGAGGAGTAGGAGGAGGAGATGGAGGAGGAGGTCCATTCTAACTCTAAATCTTTTGAATTTATAATCTCTGGTAGAAACAGAAAGTATTCTTCTCTTCTTCCAAGACCTACCCCAGATCTATTTTTCCCAGTTACACCAATGATGTGGAAACTTCATCTTTCTTCCCCTTTCCTTCAGGGGTGTGAAGGGTGGACTGGGAACTTAAAATTTAGGAAGAGTGTTCATCCTTTAACACATGCCCTGAGGCTGCTCACCCCCAAATGAATACCTCTCAGAAGCTGCTAGACACTCAAATACTAGGTTCAAAAATGGATTGCTATTTCATAGAAAACCCATAGATTGTGACAGATCCCTCCTTAGATTAAGGCCTTTGATTAATTGATTCAACAGAGATGGTCCCACCTGATAAAGGTATCAGGGCTAGAGTGTCTTGTTAGTCATTTAAATGGGGTGATTGATTGAATTAGACCTTCCACCCTCACATGTGGATGCTAATATTCATTGAAACATCAAAATAAAATTCTCCCTTATCTTGAGGCATGCCTTTCTCTCACCCTCCCCATTTCTTGGAATGCATGGATGCCTCCTGAATGATTTTTTTAATCAATGAGGGCAATTCCAAGTTAGTTTCTTTGCTCAGTTTCCTTGAGCAACAATCATTTTCCATCTACCTTAAAGGAAGCAATTGCTCTGAAGTCAGCACATTGGAGAGGACTGCCCTTGTAAAGAAATACCAAAGAAAGAACTGATCTGCTAACCAGAGCCAGACCAGCAGAGACAGCCCCACAAATTCAGACTTGCCCTGACTTGAGATGTGATTGCAGTGGTTGGGTGCTTTTGAAGATCTGTGGTATTAAAATTGAAGGTGAATGGAATTATTTTGGGAAGGATCCCCTTCACAGGTCTCATGGCATGACTTTGATATGGAAGGTCTGGGGGACTACTGATCTTGAGCAGCATTAACCAGAAGGCTCTCAGGTTGTTAATGAGTTTTGTATTGTTATGCACAAAGAGCGGGTGTTTGGCAGGAAATGGATTTCCTTAGTGGATATTTTTTTCACTCAGAGTAAAAAAGAAATTTTCTCCTGACTACACAGAAAACAGTCTTAAAAAAATCTTTGTGGAATATTGGCTTTTAATATAGCAGAAGAATGAATGGCTGGTGACTAACACTGTGGGGACTGTTAAAATATCCTCATCCTTATAAAAGTGTCGTGAATTGTAGGAGCTAACTCCAGAGTGAGGGAGGGGGAGAGATCTGAATTTATATTAAAGTATAAAGATAGGACACTTTTAAATGCAGGAGAAGTATATGGACTATACTAATAGCATAATAACAACAGTTGACATTTATATAGCACCTTATAATACGTTATCTAATTTACTTCTGGGCAGGGGAGCACATCTTAGCTCTATGACTTACTCCACACACCTAACCTTGGTGGCAAAGCTCTTAACCTCTCTGCTTCTGAATTTCCTTCTCTCTACAATGAGGGAGGTGATCTAGATGACCACTTAGTTTCTTCCAACTATAAATATATGATCCTATGATCCTCACAAACTTCCCTACCATGGGATAGGTAGCAAAAGTAGTTTTATCCCGATTTTACAGATGAAGAAACTATGTCTGAGAGAGGAAGGCTAAATGAGCTGTCTAAGCATTAGAGTGGTGCATGCAGATCTTAAATCAGAGGCTTCTTATTCCAAGATCATTGTTTCTTTCACTCTAGGAAATGTCTCTCTCAAATTTGAAAATGCGAATGCATATTTGGAATGCATTGAGATAGTGCTTAGCCCAGTGCCTGGCACAAGGTAGGTACCTAGTAAATGCTCATTGACTGATTGTAAATTCTGCACTTCATTCATTGTGCCCCACAGTGCCTTGCACATAGTCAACAAAACTTTGCTAAATAAAATATTAATATCCAGTACTTTTGAGTGGAAGAACAAGGAATTTGTAGAGTAAGACAGGTAACACCCAGGATTGGTTCTCTGACCTTTAAAAGAAAAGTGGGACCACAGAGAAGTAGGAAAAGAAGGAAAGCCAAGGACTGAGGAGTATGGGAGAAAGAGCATTAATAGGGAATACTAAATGTCAAAGATTCAAAATGGAGTAGAATAGATAAAAAATGGGTCAAGGGTCTAGGTCAGACATCAGACATTTAAGAGAAGTATAAAACAATGACCTATGAATTAATATTACTTATATTTTTTTTAGAAAATTAAAAACTTTCACTGTTACAAACACATATTTGTATCTATATCTATAAACAAAACAAATTGGCTATGTCATCAAAAAATATGTCTCATTCTGAGTCTTTCCCCTGTTTATCTGGAGATGAGTAGGATGTTTCATCCTTAGTCCTCTGGGATAATGGTTGGTGATTAAAATAATCACAGCTTCAAATTCTTTTGAAGTTATTTGTCTTCCCCATATTGCTGTAGTTGTTGTTCAGTCATTTCAGCCTTGTCTGCCTCTTGGTGAGGCATTTTTTTTCCTTTTTTTCTTTCTTTTTTTTTGGGGGGGGGGAGTTCTTGGCAAAGATATTGAAGTGGTTTGCCATTTCCTTCTCTGGCTCATTTTATAGATGAAGAAACTGAGGCAAACAGGGTTAAGTGAGCTGCTCAGGGTTACCTAGCTAGTAAGTATCTGATGACAGATTTGAACTCAAGAAGATGAGTCTTCGTGATTCCAGGTCTGGTGTTCTATCCACTGCACCTCTTAGCTACTCATATAGCTATAAATCTATAAATTGTTCTGGTTCTGTTCACTTCACTCTGCATCAGTTCATATAACTCTTCCCAGGCATGCTTTCTTCATTCTGAACTTAAGCTAGTTTTTAACCCAAATATGGGACATTACCTTTACTCCTTAAATGCCATTTTACTAGATCATTCAGATCAATGTTCCAGTCTGTCAAAATCTTTTTGAATCCTAACTTTGCCATCTGACAAGTCTAGTTTAAAGCATTCTTCCCCTACCACCATGGTTTAACAACTCCAGCTTAAAAGTAGCATTGATCCTTAGGGGACTGCACCAATTGATGAATGATTGAACAAGTTATGGTACATAATGTGATGAAATATTATTGTACAGTAAGAAATTATGGAAATGGTTTCAGATCAGCTTATTCTGGGAGGGACAACTCATTCTCTGGAGTTCAAACTTCCAGAGCTACAGATGGAAAGTAAAGAGTGAGATCACCAAAAATAGTAAATAGAAAGTAAATTATTACTCTAAGCAGACAAACAGAA
>NW_027185764.1:64782087-64855536 GCF_028583685.1 Petaurus breviceps papuanus | reverse complement strand
AGAGAGAGAGAGAGAGAGAGAGAGAGAGAGAGAGAGAGAGAGAGAGCATGTCATAAAGAAATTGTCTAAAATTTCTAGGGATCAGAGATATGTGAGGAATCAGTTTTCCCTTACATAATTTGCCACATCATAAAGTCTTTCCTTTCTCTCCTCAGTATTGGTTGTGATGAGAGTCTGGAACGACAACTGTCTTCTCTTTTCTCTAAACATGAATGAAGAAGCATATTTAACTCTACCCCTCACATAGGCATAAAGTGGCTAATCACTGTCTCTACTAGTTCAGAATCACACCTAAGTAGGAACACTTTTGAAACACAGTTTCCAAGTTTGAAGAAACGAGAATATTTAGCTTTGTGAAGACTTAGGAGAAAACTTGGTAGCCATTGGAAGGAGGATTAGACTTGTTCTTTTTGGCCCCAGAAGGAAGAACTAGAAACAATGACTTGAAGATTCAACAAGGGTAATTTTTTTTACTTGATATTAGGGAAAGTTTCCTTAAGTCAGTAAACTCTACCCTTAGATTCATAGATTTTCATACTGACATGTCTCCTTAAATGTTCATGATATTTCACCATTCCTTATAAGATATTTATTTCTTTTAAACAAAAGCAATACAGTTCATCTTTCTACTTCAGTATTCTAGTCTCATTGAAATAAGCCTCAGTGGTCCCAAGAGTACCCAATGGTACTTTATCCTTTTGTATTAACATTTCAAATTTATCTTATTCGTTTAGGCATTGTCATTCCTTCATACATTATATACTCAACCCTCTTACCTTTTTTTTTTAATTCTTCTTGAGAATTAATGGGTATTTCTCCACTCAGTTTCTCTTTCTATGTCACATATATTGTCCTTCAGAATCCAGGTTTACTTCCGCATCATGAAATACATGAAAAAGCATTTATTAAGCACTTAGTATGTGCATAACACTGTCCTAAGCCCTGGGAATACAAAGAGAAAAATAAGATAGACCCTGTTCTCAAGAAGATTATTTTCTTTAAAAAGGAGCAGCTGCAAGTCAGAAAGGAAGACCCCATGGTGTTTAGGGTGCCTGAAAAATCCAATGGTAATTCACCTTCTATAGAATAATTGGTATTCATGAAAATGTATCTTTTTCTGAGATTACCAATTTGGTGTGCCAAGGATTTGGGAGATAAGAACTTTGTTTTCTGGGTTTTCGATAGCTGTTTTGAAGAAGTAAAGAAGTAGGACATTAATGGAGCTCATATTCCATTACCCTTGATTTAGAGTCCAACTTTATTTTATACTTTACAAAAATGAGACCCAGAAAAGTAAATAATTCAAGTTTTCTCACACACATGTCTAGTGCTTTTCTCATTACAATGCACTAAGGGGTTAAGAACTAGAATGCAGCCACAAGAGATGAAATGCTTTTCAGTGTTCCCTCAAGAGACCAATCATTATGGAAATGTATGGAAGATTGCTTGGGACTTGTTCTGACATGGAAAAAAGGGAGGGGGGAGAAGACTCTGGCAAACCGAAGTCAAATGTCAATGGTCTCAGTTTCCTTATCTTTAATATGAAGAATTTGGGTTGTAAAAATGAATAGTTTTGCAAGATTTTAGAACTCTGATCAACAAACACAAGGATCAACATTGATTCCAGAGGACTGATGAAAGAGAGGTGACAGGCTCAATTTTGAAGAATGAGACACACATTTTTGGACATGGCCAATATGGGAATTTGTTTTGCTTGAATATGTTTATTTGTTTTAAAAAAGAAAGGGGGGGGTAGGGTTGGCTGATTTTTTTTTTGTATTTCCAGTAGGGAATTGAAAGATGAGATGGAGAAAAAAATACTTGATAATTGAAAAATATAAAATTCAATTTAAAAAATGAAGAAGTTGGCATCAGTATGCTCAGGCTGCAGAAGAGGTTTGCCTCTAGTGTCCTTCAATGTGGAAAGAAGAAGGTATGACTTGACCCCAATGAGACCAATGAAATTGTCAATGCCAATTCCCATCAGCAGATCCAGAAGCTGATTAAAAATGGGCTTATCAGATGGGGTGGCCAGGTAGCACAGCGAGTAAGAGCACCGGCTCCAGTGTCGGTATGACCTGGGGATCGAATCCGGTCTCCGACACTTAGCATCTACCCAGAAACACTTGGCCGTGTAACCTTGAGCAAGTTACTTAACCCCAATTGCTTAGGGGCAGCCAGGTGGCTCAGTGAGTAAGAGCACCAGCTCCAGTGTTGGGATGACCTGGGGTTCAAATCCGGGCTCAGACACTCAGCACCACACCCAGAAATAACTGGCCATGTAACCTTGAGCAAGTTACTTAACCCCAATTGCTTAAAACAAAACAAAAAAAAAATGGGCTTATCATCCATAAGCCTGTTACTGTGTGTTACTTACTCACTTGGAAGGACAGGCACATGGGTATTGGTAAGAGAAAGGGTACTGCCAAAGCTCATATCCTTGAGAAGGTGACCTGGATGAGGGAAATAAGGATTCTGTGGCATCTGCTCTGAAGATATCATGAATCCAAAAAGAATGACCACCACAAGTACCACAACCTGTACTTGAAGGTGAAGGGAAATGTGTTCAAGAATAAGTGGATCCTCATGGAGCACATTCATAAACTGAAGGCAGACAAGGCCAAAAAGAAGCTGTTGGCTGACCAGGCTGAAGCTCGAAGGTCTAAGACTAAGGAAGCCCGAAAGCATCAGGAAGAGCATCTACAGGCTAAGAAAGAAAACATCATTAAGACTTTGTCCAAAGAGGAGGAGACTAATAAATGATCCTCCCACCCTCCCCTATCAACTCTGCACATAGTACCCTTCTATTTGGCTCATACAATAAAAATGAACAACTGTCAAAAAAATGAAGAAATTAAATTCTATGACCTATAAAATGCCTTCTATCTCCATATTGGTGGATGGTTTTTTATCCTAAAATCTGGAAAGATAACAGACATCTCTTGTGTACTAACCAAATATGGGGACCTGTTCCTATAGTGAAACAAGAGGTTCTTGGGCAGAATCCATGAAAATGTTACTTTCACAAGTTCTTAGTAGGAGCAATGTTCATGGAGAATAGTGGTGGATATACATCTAAACCTCTGCCTTTAAGAAGTGACACACCCAAACTGTTACAAGGATAAAGGAATTAATACAGTTTCTATAAATTTTCAGAGATGGAAATATCCCTGCCTCCCTGGGCAACTCCTTCTAACCTGGGGAGAGTGCATGTTCCCTCCCCTCACCCCATCATGGAAATTCTTCCTTATTTCTTCCCTAAATCCCTCAGTAAGACTTTGGTTCAAATACCACTCCTGACACATACTAGGTATGGGCAGAGTCACTTAAACCCCTTAGTGTCTTTAGACACTAAACCTGAACCATATTAAAATATAATTAGGAAATAGTTAAAAAGATAAATAAAAATGAAATAAAACATAGATAACATTGTACCTTAAAGCTAAGTCAACATGCAACCATAGGAATCCTTATGTATGGATTAGTGGTCCCATTTCTATTTGAGTTTTATACTATTGTTCAAGGCAACACTCTAAGATTATGAATTATTAGCCACTTTTCAGACCTGGATCAATGGTGAAAATTTCTATGCTGGGAGTACTTCATGCCAATGAAATTACAAGTCGGGACCTCCAAAAAAAATTCCTAACACTATAGTTCCTTTTTTTAAAAATTTATTTTAGACTTAAATACGAAAATTTAAATACACAATGAGAAAAGAAAAAGAAATATATTATTACTTAAATACAAAAGAAAAAAAATGCACTATCATACACAGCAGAATATGAGAGAGGATTCACAATATATAGCAATCAATTCCCATTTCAAGAAAGCCTGTATAATAAATACTAATACTGTAGTTCTTGCTGATTTTCTCTTACTTCGTCCTCAAGGGAGATAGAAGCAACAGACATGACCAAAAAACAAAAACAAAAAAAAAAAAACAAAACCAAAAACCCAAGCCAAGTGGAAGTAGATAATATAAGCACCTTTTCCAAGAGCATTTATTGAGTGTCTACTATGCATCTAGGGATATAAAGAGAGTGCATAGCAGAGTCTCTGTCCTCCATAAGCTTACAAGAAGCAGGCAGACAATCATTTCCTAACACTGCGTATCCTGTAAAACATGACACCAGGGTATGAAAGGACTCTCAACAAGATCTGCATGACCCTGTTTCCATAGCAAATTCATTTTTCTTTTTCGAAATCTTCAATGAAGTACTCTATTTGAATAGCATTAAAGGCTCTCAAGTGAGCACAAGAGGTTCAAATAGAATAATGACTATCAGAAATGCGGAAACGGGGAGCTTTCAATGCATTTTGGAGCTAGTTAGCCAATACCAGGTGAGAAAGTGCCTGAAATAAATCCCCAGTGAGGGAATAGCTATGCCAAGGTAAAGGAAGAATAAAGAAAGATCACATCTCAAGACACTTAATGATGGAAAATTTCTGGCTGTCAGAACAATTGGCAAGAGGAAAGAAATCCAGAGAAGTGGCTTCCATACACAGTCCTGTCTCTCAGTTATTGCAACCATTTCTTTTTTTTCTCTTTTTTTGCTTTTTGGAAGGGAGAGGCAGGGCAATTGGGGTTAAGTGACTTGCCCAAGGTCACATGGCTAGTAAGTGTGTGTCAAGTGTCTGAGGTCAGATTTGAACTCATGTCCTCCTGACTCTAGGGCTGGTGCTCTATTCACTGCACCACCTAGCCACCCCTTGCAACGATTTCTTTAGGTTTTGCTCCGATGGTTCTACCATCCATGCTTTAGGGGCACTGTGTTCTGACAGATCAGCATTTGACCTTGGCATCAAGAATAGGTTTCAAGTCCTGTTTCTGATTTAGCTATGGGGAAATGTCTCCTAGGGAACTCAGATATTCAAGAGGTGATACATGAGTTGCTAATTTGTATCAGGGAAGTAACTTTCTATACTGGGAATTCTCTATGTCTATGAAAGTACAGGTCCAGGCCAAACCTCACAATTCATGGCCAACAATTAGACTCACCCAAGTGCCTATTACTTCTATATTCAGATCAGTCTGATAAGACAAAGGAGTGAATGTGTGGGAAAATGGAAAGAACACTAGCTTGGAGTAAGAAGAGCTGGATTCAAATCCCCACTTTTCCATTTACTACCTGTGACCTTGGGCAAGTCCCTTAGTTTCTGTGAATCTTGGTCTTATAGCAGTAAAACGAAGGTGTTAGATTAAATATTCTCTGAGGTCCCTTCTGGCTCTCAACCTGTGATTTCATGAAATTAGTGACAGAGAGAACAGATAAGGGTAGTGGTGTCTTTAGCTTTACAATATTAGCCCCCTAAAGGCCTGGAGACTAGAAGGATAAAAAGCTTTCCCTGCCCAGTCTTTGGATTGATTTCTATCTAACCCCTTGGTTCCTTACTGGTTGCCCCTGTTTACGAACTTCCGACAGCTCTCTATCTGTTTCCATACTACTTTGTATTCAGCACACTCAGCCCTTTGTTCTGTTTGTGTCATTAGATTAAAGATTTACTCCTCACAATATCTCTGTCATTGTCCAGGCTCCCCTTGGTGACAGCAGCACTGCCTGCATGGGTGAGTGGGGGGGAAACAACCACAAACCTAAAAGATGCTGGAAAGACACTCAGGACTGACACTATCTGGAAGCTGCCACGTGTCACAGCCTGTCCTCAACAGAGCTAACATGTGCAGTGATTAGGAAAACTCTTGGGCATGTGGATGGATAACCTTTGCTAGGAGCCAAGGAAACAGGGCCTAACTTGGGAGAAGAGCACATGCAATGTCAAAAGACAAGCCAGGCTAAGGCTGATACAGAAACCAGCATCTCTTACATAAAGGAGTGCCAAGTTCCCAAGGCAGGAATTCTGTTGGTTTTTTTTTGCCTTTTGGAGGGCAATTGGGGTTCAGTAACTTGCCCAAGGTTACACGGCTAGGTGTGTATGTGTGTGTGTGTGTGTGTGTGTGTGTGTGTGTGTTAAGTGTCTGAGGCCAGATCCAAACCTAGGTCCTCCTGACTCCAGGGCTGGTGCTTTACTCACTGCGCCACTTAGCTGCCCCGAAAGGCAGGAATTCTTAATCATTTTGGAGGTCATGGATCCTCCTCCACAGTCTGGTGAAACCTGTGGACCCCTTCTCAGAGTAATATTTTTAAATACATAAAATAAAAAAGTGATTACAAAGGAATCAATTATATTGAAATATAATAATAATTATTATTTTTTAAGATCATACACTCCAAGGCCTAGCAGAAAAAGAACAATTTCTGGGCAGAGATAAAAGGATAGGAGAATCTAAGTGAGTCCAGGACACCATAATTTACAGAGTGCCATGGATGTGACCACATATATGATTTAACCTGATTTATCAAACCGTCCAACTTTTTATTGGAACTGTTTGCATCCTCCACCTTCTGCTGGCACAATTAGGGGAAGGGTCTGCCAAGTCTCCTTCCAACCCTCAGTCTCCTCAGTCAGTTGCAGGAACATCAGGATTCCGAGAGCATCATAAAGGAGAAGCAGCCTCTAGCAAGGCTACCCAGTGGCCTCTGGGACTTTTGAATGGGGGGAGAGAGAGCCTTTTTTTTTTTTTTTACTACCCTGCTTCTGTTCCAGATAGTAGTACCTCTTAGATGCAGGTGCTGTATATATTCTCCCATCTCTGCTCTAGGGACAGAATTCATCCCCTCTGCTTGGTGCTCATGGCATTCCTTAGTGGAAACTGTAGACCTGTCTGCCCAATCTTTTGATTTCCATTTTGAAAGTAAAGACAGATTCAGTGATGTGGGATAGCTGGCTAAGGCAGTGGAAAGTGATTCTGAGAAATAGGGATCAAATGTGGTAATATTTGTATAGCAATTAGTTCAGTGCCTGGCACATCCTAGGTTCTGTTTAAATGCTTGTTCCTTCCTCTCCTTCCTCCTCCCTCCCCCAATACTTCTGTGATTTCTTTGAAAAAGGAAATTCCAGGGTGGAGAAAGCACTCTTAACCAATGCAAAGCTACAGATTCTCTGCAAGTGTCATAGTATATAGAGTACTGGACTTGGAATCAGGAGGATGTGTTCAAATCCTGCCTCGTTCACTTACTAGCTATGTGACTCTGGATAAAGCACTTAACTGGCTTGGGTCTTAACTTTCTCATCTGTAAAATGGGAGTCATAATAGCACCTACTTCTGGGGTTGTGAAACTCAAAGGAGATAAAATTATGTAGAGCACTTTGCAACCTTAAAGCAATATATAAATGCTAGATATTATTACTGTTGATATTGCTTGTTTGTTGCTGTTATGTTAGAGAATTTCCTTGAGAATTAAGAGGTCAAATAAGTTGCCCAGGGTCATATGATCAGTATTGTCAGAGGCAGACTTGAATTCACATTTTCTTTGGCTTCAAGGTCAGATCAGGTGGTTTTTTTGTTTGTTTTAAAGCATTTATTAATTTATTAGTTTTTTAACATTCTTTTCTTTTTAATTTTTGAGTTCCAAATTTACTCCCTCCCACCCACCCCTCCCCCACCCGCTGAGAAAGTAAGCAATATGATATCAATTATACATGTGAAATCATGCAAAACCTATTTCTGTATTAGCCACATTTCAAGAACAATCAAGAAAAATTAAGGAAGTCAGGATATTGTACTTCAATCTGAACTCAGAGTTCATCAGTTCTCTCTGGAGTTGGATAGCATTTTTTCATCATGAGTTCTTTGAAAATTTCTTGGATCATTGTTTTGATCAGTGTATCCAAGTGTTTTACTGTTGATCATTACAAAATCGCTATTACAGTGTGCAATGATCTCCTGGTTCTTCTCCCTTCACTTTGCATCTGTTCATATAGGTCTTACCACGTTTTTCTGAAATCTACTTCATTATTTCTTACAGAACAACAGTATTCTATCACAATCAAATACTACAACTTATTCACCCATTCCCCAACTGATGAGCAGTTCCTCAATTTCCAGTCTTTTCTACCACAAACAGAGATGCTATAAATATTTTTGTACATATAACTCATTTTCCTTTTTCTGTGATCTCTTTGGGATACAGACCCAGTAGTGGTATTGCTGTTATCTCCCCCCCCCAACTTTTTAACATTCTTATTTAAACTTTTGAGTTCCAAATTCTATCCCTTCCTCTCTCTCCCCTTCCTTAGATGGTAAGAAATCAGATATAGGTTATACATGTGCAATTATTTACAAAATTTCCATATTAGTCATTTTGTACAAGAAGATTTGAATAAAAGAAAAAAATGAAAGGAAGAAAGTGAAAAACAGCATGCTTCAGCCTGATTTCAATCAATATCAGTTCTTCCTCTGGAGGCAGATAGTTTGCTTCATCATTAATGTCCTTTGGGATTGTCTTGGTTCATTGTATTGTTGAGAATAACTACATCATTCACAGTTCTTCATCAAAAAATATTTCTATTACTATGTACAACATTCTCTTGGTTCTTTTCACGTCACTATGTATCAGTTCATGTAAGTCTTCCCAAGTTTTCCTGAAATCATCCTGCTTGTCATTATACTGCAATAATATTCCATCACAATACTATACCACAGCTTGTTTAGCCATTCCTCAATTGACAGGCATCCCTTTGATTTCCAGTTCTTAGCTGCTACAAAAAGAGCTGTATGCACAGTTTTATAGCCCTTTGGGTATAGTTGCAAATTGTTCTCTTAAATGGTTGGACCAGTTCACAACATCAGCAACAGCTTTTTAATATAAATATTTTTCCATCATATCCTCCAGCATTTGTCCTTTCTGATAGGTGTTTGGTGGTACCAAAGAGTTGTTTTAATTACCATTTCTCTAATTTATAGTGATTTAGATCATTTTTATATGACTATAGATAGCTTTGATTTCTTCTTCTAAAAATTGCTTGTTATATCCTTTGACCATTTATCAGTTGGGGAATGGCTCTTATTTTTTATAAATGATTCAGTTCTATAAAGGCCAGATCTTAAACAGCAAGTGATTTACACTATAATAAGAAGGTCATCATAATACCCTAAGGAGGCATGATTAATGCTGATAAGCAGAGAAGATAGCTTTAGCAGTATTTTTTTAAAATACATTTTACTGGTTTTACTGAGTCAGCCTGAAGTCAGAAGATTTGAGTTCAATTCAGTTTCAGACACTTCTTAACTGTATGACCTCTCATAAGTTATCTAACCTCTGTTTGCCTCAGTTTCCTCAACTGTAAGATGGAAAAAAATAACAGCATCTACCACAAAGCATTGTTGTGAGAATGAAATGAGATAATATTTTAAAGTAAAGTGCTTTGCATATTGCCTGGCACATAGTAGGTTTCATATAAATGCACATCCCCTTCCCCTGATATTTTTTTGTTTTTACAACACCTAAATTTCAATCTCTGTCTCCATCCCAGAAAGTCATTCCTTATAATTTTTTAAAATAAAAAAAAAATAGGATGAAAAGAAAGAACAATCAACAAAACCAATCAATACATTGAAAATCTGACATTAAATGTATTGTTTCACATGCAGTAACATTTCCCCTGCCCTGTAACACACACACACACACACACACACACACACACACACACACACACACACTGCTTGCAGCACTGGTTTTGAGGAAAAAGGAACTGGGAAAAGGAAATCTAATGAGGAGTCTATGCTAAGCCAGATAAAAGACAACTTGGGTCTATACTGAAAAAAAAAAATCAGTTTTTTGGCAATAGCAATTAAACTAGAGACAGGAAGGGAGATAGATTCCATCAATAATTATAGAAATAGGCAATGAAAGGTATTCTCAGGGAGATTTCCATGAATCAATATAGTTCATGTATCCTCTGCATTTCAGGAGTCTATAGATTTATTATAATTACTAACAATTATTCAAGGGTAATTGAGGCATTTCCAAAATGTTTGATATTTTGTTAATATCATGTACTAATCTGGCCTCTCCTGATACCTCATGGTGGCATGGAGGTGGCCCTCCTTGGGTTCTCCAAGGCTATACCATTGATACATGAGCTTTTGCTCTAGGCAGTCTATTATCAAGACATGAGCTTGGCTAGGAGCTGATCTTCATCACCAGAAGGGTGTTCCCTGGCTGGAGAATTAGTTTAGCCCCAGCAACTCTTAGAAATCTTAGAAATCAATCAAGGAACCATGCCAGAATTTGGTGAAGTCATATACACTAATAAACCTCTATCCTCTTCCCTTTGGGAACAATCACTTTATAGCTACTTTAGAGAACAACACACTTAAAACTGAATTAATAGTATGACATGATTATTGTAGATGGGAACATGCAGACCTGGAACTGATGTGGAACAGATTGCTACTTTTCCCCAGTTGCTGCCATCCTGGGGGCAGAGTGTGCTTTTTCATACCATTCCCACCCAACTTCCACTTAGCACTAAACCCTTAACTTGGTTACTCCATTTTCCTATCCCTGGGTTGCTGTTCCCAGGGTCTTGGGTGTGTCATGTCCTTCTCTGGGATTGACCTTCCCACTGGGGCCAGACTGCCCTGGGGGCTGTCGTGGCAAGGAAACTGAACCAGAATCAATGGTAAAACTTTCAGCAAAGACAGCAGCACTGCCATCCCTCCTAATAAATTCAGCCCCAACCCTCCCCCATCTCTAGTTCTCTTTGCCCTCCCTTTCCACTATGCCCTTTGGAACTGTTCTCCACTTATAACAAACTATTTTTCATCTTCTTCTTTTTTTCTTTCACATTCCTTCTTTTGGTGCTCACTGAAATCTAGCTTAATAGAATCAGGGAAACAATATACACAATGACTACAATTCAGTAAATGGAGACAATAAAACCCAAACAAACTGAATGTTGTAGAATTTTAATGATTACAATTGGCTGCAGAGAAGAGGTGCCATAACACATTTTTTTTCAGAGATGGGAGACATTGGGTGTGGGATATTGCATGTATTGTAAGACATAATTGATTTGTTGGCTGGTTTTGTTAAATTGCTTTTATTTTCTCTTTTCTTTTTAATTTTTATTACAAGGGATGTCTTGCTGGGTAGGGGAGAGGAAAGAGAGTGATATATTTGGAAAGGAAAGTGGTATGAACAAAAGATGTCAATAAAAATAAGGCACAAAAATGAATCTGGCTTAAGATGCTAACATTTTTTAGTACTTTCTCTGAGAATGATTGCTCCTTTTCAAACCCACACTTCCTGACAAACAGGGTCAGGAGGAAGAGATGGTTCTACTTCATGCTCCTTTCAAAATACTGTCAGAACCTTTCGTTGCCACTATCACTTAGCAAACACCTCTCCCTACTTTCCTATCTGTTCAATTCTGCCGAGATTCTTGTTGTTATTTATGGATCTCCAGGCAGCTCTTCCACTTCCCCAATAAGTCCACTATATAATTTCTATGTTTTGTTCTCCATTCTAATCTTCTCCCTTCTAAATCCTTAGTCTCTCTGTTCCTCAGCTACTTCAATTTACATGATCTTTATGTCTAATCTATCTCAAGCATGCAGAAGGGTCATCATTCCATAGACTCCACACTCCTCAATAGAGTTTATCCTATGTCCCAGAATTCCCAACTATGGCTCTGGGGGTCACCCTTCTGTCAAATTGTGGCATAGACTCATCTTTTCATCTCTTTTTGACAAACCTAGTCATGTAGCAATTAATCATGATGCACCCAGTTCTCTCTGAAAGAGAAAAAGTAACTAATCCGTGTATTCAAAGGAGTTAGGGAGTCATTGTGTTGCTTTTAAAGGACTGCAGAGAAAGGGCAATAATTAACACAAAGGAATGATTATCTAATGGTGGAATTTCAGGTATCAGTAAGAGAGATCTTTTTAATCAATCAATCAAAAAATATTAAGTATCTAATATGTGCCAGGCACTATACTAAATGATTTTAAGGTAAAAAACAAAACAAAACAAAAACCAAACAACCCACCCTGGTTTATGTTAGGCTAGCTCTGATTGCAGAACCCATTCATGTTCTCTCAGTTACATACCAAAGGTAAGCAAAGTTCCTGGGACAAAATGGCACCCCAGGTTTTCAATGGCATTGAATTAATTTGGCAACAGCTGGTAGAGTTTACATAACATTTCACTCACAGAACTGGAATGAGGTTGATTCTGATGACTGTTCTAAATAAAACAAAGCAGAACATGGATTTACTCTACTAAATTTTTCCCTTTTTGTCACTTGCTTATTGAGGAAAGGTACAATTAGTTCCATTTGAATACATGATACTCATAGACTTGAACATTTGAACATCATTTAAATGGTCCAACTAAACAGCTCTCAGATGAAGAAGGCACAATAATAATAAAAATAGTAGCTCACAGTTATAAAGATAATCTGGCTGGATCTGTCCTTTTTCCCCATATTTCAGGGGATGTTACCATCATTATGATTGAAAATAAATGATCATATTAACACAATAACACAATTATATAACTGAATTATATTAATATGTTAATAGCTGAAATTCACATGGGGCAGATCACTAAAGTGTTTAAGAGAGATGTTCCTGTTTGAGTCTCCCAACAATTCTTTGAGGTGCTATGGGTATTATTGTTTTGGTACCATTTTATAGATGGAGAAACTGAAACTCAGAGAGGCTAAGTGACTTTCCTATAATCACATAGCTAATAAAGGTCAGAGGTGAAATGTGTATACATATCTTTTTTCCTCTACGCCCAGCACTCTGTCCCTAACTCTATGCTGTCTCTATACAAATGGTAGCAGCCCAACAGGAGGCTTGTGATTTGATGTGTTACCAATTTCGGTCCTTGGGTTTTAGATCAAAGCAATTGGACTTGAGTTCAGCTTGTCTAGTCACTACTTTCGTGACCTTGTTCAGGGCTGCTCGACCTCTCTAGACCTGTTTCTTCATCTGTAATGCAAGGAAATTGGCTTAGATGATAATTCTGAATTCTCTTCTGGTTCCAATCCTTTGATCTTGGGTTTGGTAAAAGTGGTGGAGGGGAGGACAGATGATTTCTAAGATTTTTTTTTTCTAGTTCTCAATCCCAAGATAAAAGAAAAGATGGTAATAGCTGGAGATTGAAGGATAGAGGAGAAGTGCTAGAGATGGGAAAAACAGTTGTGCTGTCAAGGTGAGAACTTCTGGGGTTCTAGGTCTCTTATTTCACATGAGATTTTTCCTTACCTTGCCTGAGAAACTTTATGAAAAGGACAGGCATGTTGCAGAACTGAGGAGGGCAGTGTCTTGGGAATGGTGGGAAGCAAGAGCTGAAAGAGTAGAAAGAAATCAGATTAGCTCAGCCTACAGAGGAGGTGAGTTCAAATCCTAGCTCTTCCTCTTGTGTGATCTTGGGAGAATCATTTAACATCCCTGGGCCTTGCTTTCCTTATATGTAAAATGGGGTTGGATTAGATGACCTCTGGTGTCCTTTCCAGCTTTAAGAAACAGTAGCTGGGGGGCGGCCAGGTGGCTCAGTGAGTAAGAGCATCAGTGTTGGGATGACCTGAAGATCGAATCCCGGGCTCAGACACTCAGCACCACACCCAGAAATAACTGGCCGTGTAACCTTGAGCAAGTTAGTTAACCCCGATTGCTTTAAAAAAAAAAAAAAAGAAACAGTAGCTGGGCTATAGGTGACTGTAGATTTATGTAGATTTTTGGCACCTAAGTGTCCCAGTGAATAGAGTGTCAGACCTAGAGTCAGGAAGGCTCATCTTTGTGAGTTCCAGTCTGACCTCAGACACTTACCAGCTATATGACCCTAGGTAAGTCGCTTAACCCTATTTGCCTCGGTTTCCTCATCTGTAAAATGAGCTGGAGAAGGAAATGGCAAGCCACTCCAGTATCCTTGCCCAGAAAATCCCAAATGGAGTCATAAAGAGAAGGGCACAACTGAACAACAGCAGAGATTTGGGGCACTAACATTTATTCATCCAAAGGCCTCTGTTTTGTTCTCTCTCTCTCTCTCTCTCTCTCTCTCTCTCTCTCTCTCTCTCTCTCTCTTTCTCTCTCTCTCTTTTCCTCTCCTTTTTTCTTTTTTTGTGTGGTGCTTTGGGTGTGTTTTTTTTTGTCTCTTCTTTTTTCTCTCTCTCTCTCTCTCTCTCTCTCTCTCTCTCTCTCTCTCTCTCTCTCTCTCTCTCTCTCTCTCTCTCTCTCTCTGCTTTGCTTTTTGGAGGGGGGAAGGCAGGGCAATTGGGGTTAAGTGACTTGTCCAAGGTCACACAGCTATCAAGTGCTAAGTGTATGAGGCTGAATTTGAACTCAGGTCCTCCTGACTCCAGGGTTGGTGCTCTATTCACTGCACCACCTAGCTGATCCTTGTTCTCTTTCTTATAAGAGCACTTTCTTCTTTAATATTATGAACTAGGCAGTTGTAATCAGGTGGTTCATTTCAGCAAAATGGGTGATGAATACAAAGGGGAGGTTTTTCCAGGTGTCTTGAGTGGGAACACTTAAACCAAGAAGAGGAAGAAAATGTCTAAAATGACTATGGAATCCTTGGGTCCCTGGGATCTCTGACACAATGGTTACCTATTAGAACTTTAAATTTTATAAAGGATTTTCCTCACTGCAGTCCTGTGGGGTGAGTTGTGCAACTCTTATTCTCATTTTATAAATGAATCAACCTGAGGCTCATGGAGATGATGGGAAACGTTCACATTCATCCAGTTAATAAGGTACCGAGGCAGGATGTGAGCACAGCTCTCCTAACTCCAGGTGCCGGGCTAGCTCCAGGACACCAGCCTGTCTTCCTCAACAGCGCTTTCCTTCATCAGTGGGAGACATCAATCATGGACCAGTGATCCTGAGCCATGAATAAAGAATGTCTCTCCAAGGTCTGTGAAACCCTGCCTGGAAGATTCAATTATGAAACTGAATTGTACAAAAAACAAACCCACGCCAGGGAATTAACCATGTTTGTCAGAAAGTAGGGAGAAAAACACATCTCTCTTCTCTGGAAGTTCCCCCAAAGAATCTGCAAATAAATGACACTCCTGGTTTGCCTGTGAGCATTCCCAATAGCGTTATCAATATTATTGCTTGAAGGGCTCAAGTTAACGAGTAAAGAGGTTGGGAGAAATGAAAAGGCTTTGAATTCATCACCAGGGTAGAACAAGGGGAAAGAGCACTGAACTTGAAATGAGGGGACTTGATTTTCTTATCCTAGCTCTGCCATTTGGCTTGAGTTAGTTACTAAACCTCTTTGAACCTCAGTTTCTCCATTGGTAATAAGAGGGAGTTAGGTTATCTGGATCATGGATTAGGTCATCTCTAAGGTTGTTCCCACTCTAAATTATAGGTTCATAGATCTGGAGCTGAAGGAAACCTCAGAGGCTATGCAGTTCAAGCCCTTCATCTTATTGTTTTGGGGTGTTTTTTTGCACTTTTTTTGGAGGGGGGAAGGTTGGGCAATTGGGGTTAAATGACTTGCCCAAGGTCACATGGCTAGTAAGTGTTGTGTCTGAGGACAGATTTGAACTCAGGTCCTCCTAACTCCAGGGCTGGTGCTCTATTCACTGTGTCACCTAGCCTCACCTTATGATGGCAGTTTAGTTCAAGTAAGGGCCTCAGTGTCTGGTACCTCATCCTGCCAGCTGATCTTCAGAATCTTCTTACGATGATTCAATGGAAGTGATTCAGTTTCCTGTCATGGCACTGGTAGATTGTCCAGGTTTCGCAGGTGTACAACAATGAGGTCAGTGCAATGGCTCTGTAGACCTTCAGTCTGGTAGTCAGTCTAATACCTCTTCTCTCCCATACTTTCCTTGGGAGCCTCCCAAACACTGAACTAGCTCTAGCAATGATGCATCAACCTCATTATCAATGCATATGTCCCTGGAAAGTACATTACCAAGGTAAATTGACTTATCCACAGCTTTCAAAACTTCTCCATTTGCTGTAACTGATGGTTCCACATGTAGACGGTGTGGTGGTGGCTGATGGGGCACCTGTGTTTTCTTGGTGTTAATTGTCAGGCCAAAATTAGCACAAACAGCAGAGAATTGATTCATACTTTGTTGCATCTCCATCTCAAAGGCTGAAGTTGAAAACATTTCCATAGGGTTCTCAATGGAACATCATCAATCAATGCAGAGGCCACTGACTTTACCTCAGGTTGAAGTCAATCCCTCTCTAGCTGAAGCTCCAACTGAAGAAGAGGTTTTGAATGTCATTAGGCTCCTTTCATGTGGCAAGGCACCTGGTGCTCATTCTATTCCAGCTAAGATTTACAAGGTAGGGGCTCCATTGCTCATCTAAAAGCTAGCTGAAAATTTCCAGGTTATAAGGCAAGAGGAGGTTATGACCCAGTAGTTCAAGGATGCCCCCATTGTCCATCTCTGTGAAAGTAAAGGAAATAAATCGTCCTGTGACAATCACAGGGGATTCCCACTCTTAGTCATTGCTGGCAAGATTCTTGCCAGAGTCCTTCTTACAGGTCTGATCCTTCACCTGGAAGATGGTCATCTACCTGAGAGCCAGTGTATCTTCAGAAAGGGCCAAGGAACAGTCAATATGGTGTTTGCTGCTGGGCAACTCCAGGAGAAATGCCAGGAGCAGAACAGAGGTCTGTACTCAATGTTTGTAGATCTGACTATTGCCTTTGATACTGTGAGTTGTGAGGGCTTATGGAAAATTATGTCAAAATTTAGCTGCCTGGAAAAGTTCATCAGCATTCAATTTCAGGATGACATGCTTGCCCAGGTTCTATGTAATGGACAATGCTCTCATGCCTTCTCAGTCTCCAATGGAGTGAAACAAGGCTGTGTGCTTGCTCCCATGCTTTCTAGCATGATGTTTTCAGTCATGTTGTCAAATGCTTTCAATGAGGATAAACATGTTATCCAGGTCAGCTACTTCTCTGATAGTAAATTCTTCAATTTGAAAAGGTTTACAAGCCAAAACCAAAGTGGAGGGAGTGTTGGTGCATGATTTTCTGTTTGCAGATGATTGTGCACTCAATGCAGCCTCTGAAGTTTTTACCGTAATATATAATATATGACCATAATTATATAATATATTTTACCACAATATATTATGTAATATACCACAATGTAACATATTATGCCATAATACATTATGGCATATGTTACATAATATATTATGGCATAATATATTGCATAATATATTGTGGCATAGCATATTGTCACAATATATTATATATTATACACACCTTATTATTGTAAAGATTATGTTAAGTTTTATTTTATCCCCAAAACCAAATTATAATTCTATATAGCAAAAACCTAAGTAAATATAATTAACATATAAGGCAAGCTAGTCCTATATCCCAACCCCAGAGTTCTAAAGAGATTTTGACAAACAGCTTCCTTTTCATTCTCCTGACCATCAAATACCATTTCCCACCCCACCCCTCCTTGGGAATGGACACAAAGAACCAGTTAAAATACACATAGAGAAATCAAACACTAGCACAGAAACAAATATTTGGGAAAAGTATTAACTTCTATTGCCTATGGGTATAGGCTAGAGTTTCTCAGTACAGGAACTGATCCTCCTTTTTAAAATGTTTAATCAAAAATAGCTACTGATTAGCTGGGAGGAAGGAATACATTCTAAAAGAAGGAAGGCAGCAAGGTATGGTGGACAGAGGATGGTGCTGGAATTCAGGAAAACTGGGTTCCAGAACTCAGTTTCTTCATTTGAATGAATAAATAAATAGAAAAGCATTTATTATGTGCAAGGTACTGTGGTAAGCACTGAGAATAAAAATAGAATAGGCAAGTCCTTGCTCCCAGGAAGCTCACTTTCAAATAGGGGAAATGACACATACAGGTTCCAGATGGAAACATCCTGTTTACTTTAGGACTCAGCAGCAAAGCAGGTGGAAACACATCCTCACTGACAAAATCATAGTCATGTTGCTGACCCATTTGTTAGTGCCAGGGATGGTGTTGGTGAGAACTTTCTTTTAAGGATCTTTCATTGTTGTGGGTACAGCACCCACAGATGCAGTTGCCAAAATTAATCTCTATCAGGGTTACTTCCTCAGATGATGGTTGGGGTGATTGGAAGGAGAGGCCTGAACTGGAAGCTGCTATCCCAAGAGCTCTTGGGCTTACTTTCTAACTGGTGGCTGTAATGGCAAGCAAAGAAGTACTTAGCACCTTGTTTCAGCTATTTAATTATTTAGCACCTTGTTTCAATTCAAGTTTCTTTTGAGCCTTGCCCATGATAACATCAAGTCTTTGTTAAGAAACAGAACCTGTAAAACACACAGTGGGAGGAACTTGCCAAAAACAGGAACAGGAAGGAAGTAAGAGGTGGGCAGAACAGGGAGGAGCTAATGACCAGATAAAAAGCTGAGCACAAGCTAGGAGAGAGCACAACTGAGAAGGGAACACTTGTGGTGGCAGAGTTGAGGAGAAAACTTGAGGCATCCCAGCACCCTGTTTGTCTGTTCTGTCTGTGTTGATTTGTAGAAAAGCATTTATTATGGGCAAGGTGATTTGTGTTTGTAATACTTTGTACAGAAGACCTGGGACCTTACTGGAAGCCCTGAAAGAGGATTTTCTTATTGTATGTTTACAGAAGTCCTGGAGGAGGGTTTCAGAGGTCCTGGAACTATGCTGATGATTTGTGTTGACCTCTTGGACCTTGTTTGTGTGTCAGTGATGATCTCTATGTTGATGATTTGTGTTGAGTCCTCAGACTTTGTTGGTGGGTCTCTGTTGATTTTAGAGGCAGATAGTGAATTGATGATGGTGCCAGCAATGTGAATGAATGTTGTTTTGGCTCTGTTAAGCTTCATCTTCCCAGAAACTGTGAAGGACTTGAGGTGGACTGGACACTGTGAGCTTCAATATGGAACTGAATGAGTAGCTGGATGAGAAGCTGAGAGCTGCCTACATGTGAATACAGGTGATGATTGGGTAGATTCAGGCAGGATCTGGACCAGTGGAAGAGGAACCATGGAATTTGGGAGCCAGCCTCAAGTCAAGATGAAAAGACCTCTCCTTGGCTACTTAATGAGTAGCCTGACTGAGAAGATCATGATTAACTATGGCCTATGGGTTGCAGAACTTTGAACTCTGTGCCTTGTACCTCTTAAGGATTGAGTTAAGAATGATTGAAAACAGGGGCAGCTAGGTGGCACAGTGAATAGAGCACAGGTCCTGGAGTCAGGAGTAGCTGCGTTCAAATTCCACCTCAGACATTTAACACAAAAACTAGCTGTGTAACCTTGGGCAAGTCACTTAACCCCAATTGCCCTCCAAAAAGCAAAAAAAAAATATTGAAAACTAATCTCCCATTGAGAAGAAAGAAGACTTTTTGACTGAGAAATTAAGACAATTTTGCCTGGGGTGGAGAACTTAGACCTTTGTATTTTGTGTCCCTTAAGGAGGCTTGCTCCTGAATAAATAGAGTTCATAGTATACTATGTGATCAAAACCTCCACATCTCTGGAGAGCTGCTCCTGCTTGGCTGAGTGGCAGATGGTCAGCAATTAGTGTTGGCCCTCTGAGGAAGGTGGGCCCCACTTCATGGTGATTGGTCTTCTCAGTGATGACTGTGGGGCTTATCTAGGAAATAGAGCTGGTGGTCTGGGGGATACTGCTACTACTCTTGGGTTCAGGGTCATAGGCTATCTCCAATCAGGGTCTGAGAGGGACTCATCTGTGGCATATATTGCTTCCTACTTCTGCTCCAACATGCCTTCCTCCTTCAGCTAGACAGTCTTGCCTGCTCTGTAGTTGGTTATAGTTACTATGAATGACTGACTCCTCCAGAGGTGTTTATTCTGTGAATGAAGGTTGTGGAGACTGGCCTGGGAGTAGGACTGGTGGTCTGAGGCGCATGGTGCTTGGGTTCAGGTGCTGAATCATTGTGGTCTGAGGGGAGGTGGTATTGGAGGTGGTGTTTCGACTTGCCTGGCACACACTGCCTCTTATCTCATTTGTAAAATGAGGGTGAGTCAGGTTAAGTAAGGTCATTTCTAGCTCTATAATGCTGAGATATGCAACCTATGGGAAAAAGAATGGTGTAGGATCACTAAAAAAAGATGAATTTAACTGGACATGGCAGACATTCTCACTTTCAAGCTAAGGTTTGTTTCTAGCTAGGTACTTTGGACCCAGAAAAACACACACATATATACACATACACATTCCTGCTATCAACTTTGAAACCAGGCTGCAATGTTGTAGACTCAATCTTTAACTTAGCCAACCTCACTGCTCTCTCAAAGTTACATCTGTTTTGAGAGCATTGCCAAATTCTTTTGGCTCTGTGTGGACCAGAAATATCTCAAGGTAGCTGAAGCCTAGGTAAGAACGGAGTACTGCCTCTGACCTTCACAAAATCAGCAGAAAAAAAGAGGTAAGTACCTGCTGAGAGGTACTCTTCGCTCAAAACACTTCACAAACTTATCAATGATTTCCGTTTGTGTTTGAAATGAACATTGAAGAAAGCATTGTGGCAATGAGTTTTCTTTTGCATGGCTTTGAGCTCTCTCATTCTTAAGTAGAAACATAGACAGATGCAAGAAATCCATTATCTGTGTGTGTGTGTGTGTGTGTGTGTGTGTGTGTTGGGGGAGGGGATATATATTTTTTTGTTTTCACTACAGAACTATAGTTTGAAAAAACACATGACTGGCACCAGATTATTCTAGGTTTATCTGGATAGTGAGCCTGGAAATCTGTGGCCCACAAGTCCTAGGAAAAACCATTCAGTGTTTTTCAGCATATTGGTCTGCTGTGGGTTGATTTGAAATGTACATATGCTCACATGCACAATACACAACATAATGTAGCCACATTTACCCACATATACAGTTGTGCATTATGATTCTGTGAGGAGGCAAAATCTGAAGATTATCCTATCAATTAAGACAGTGAAGAATTTTGGGAAAAAAACTACTATGTTGATAGAGGTCTAATCAAGGGTGGGGGAACCTGTGGCCTTGTGGCCACATGTGGACCTCTAGATCCTCAAGTACAACCTTTTGACTGAATCCAAACTTCACAGAAAAAAATCCCTTTAATAAAAAGCCGCACTTGAGATCCCTATTTATTCTGTGAAGTTTGGATTCAGTCAAAGATCACACTTGAGGACCTAGAGGGTTACATGTGGCCTAGAGGCTACAGGTTCACCACCCCTAGTGTGAGTTCTAGTCTTGACACCAATACTTGCCGTGTTTCCCCGATAATAAGACACTGTCTTATTATTTTTTTTGGACAGAAAAACACCAGAGGGCTTATTTTCAGGGGAGGGCTTATTTTAATGAACATTGACAGCAATTTTAATAAACAGGTAAATGTGAACAAAAAAATGTACCTTTATTCAATAAGCAAATCACTGGGGAAGAACAGGATGATGCGCTCACTGCTGCAGCACTGATTGGATGCAGCTTGGAGCGCGGCGTGTGTTTCGGGGGGGGGACGGTGCATACAGAGGGTACCGTAATGTAGCGTGTAGCGCAGGGGATCACCTTCACTACAGTAGCAATCTCAATAGGGCTTATTTTCGGGGGAGGGCTTATTATCGGGGAAACACGGTACTAGCTAGTTTACTCTGAGACAATCACTCAACTTTTCTGAGTTTCCTCATCTATAAAATGACAATATTATTTGTATGTAACATAGTTACTATGAGGAAAGAACTATGTAAATGACAAAACCTTTATACAAGGTTTGAATCATTGTATTTGAACTTTTAAGTAACAAAACTTAATAGTAAGAAGCAGAGTGGTATATAAAGTATCAGTCTTGGAGTCAAGGGTTCAGGTCCAGCCTCTGACATAAACTAGCTATTTGATCATGTTTAAATCCTATGATCTCTCAAGAATCTCAAGTGATTCTTTAAAAAAAATAGCAAAATCGTTGATATGCATCATGTCTGTTGTGGTCCAAGTGAAGGTGGTTTTGAAGGTGGTGGTTTGGCTTGCCTGGCATGCCTTGCCTCTTGTCTCCTGGCTCCCCATGGGAGCTCCCAGTCTTGAGGAAATAGCAGCTCTTGATTTTTTTTTTTTAATTGAGTAACAATTAGTGGAGGGATGCATTGGCATGGAAAAAGACAACACCCATTTCTATTTGACTTTGGAATATATCTTCAGACTATTTATGAGACAGAATTTCCTTCTTGTTTTGCTTGAGGCTAAGATCAAAGTTGGTTTGCATTCTCCCAGCACAGTGGTAGGGGGGAGCGGTGGGGGAAGGAAGAAAAGACTGGAATTATAATTTTTTTTCAGCAACTACATAGCCCAGAGTTGTCTGTGTTTACACATTTTTCCTCCCAAACTGTCACTTTGTTGCTTAGCTTCTTGCTACGGAAGGGTGTCAGAAGGGAGAAAGAACATGAGTTGTTTTTTTTAATCTTTGCTAGAACATCTGGGCTTTAAAGGAAAAGTATCAGTCTCTGTTGCATGAAGTGAGCAGAACCAGGAGAACATTGTACAACATTGTAACAGAGAACATTGAACAATCATCAACTATGATTGACTTCCCTCTTCTCAGCAAAACAATGATCCAAGACAATTCCAAAAGACTCATGATTGAAAATGCTATCCACATCTCTAGAAAGAACTGATGGAGTCCGAATGCAGATGGAAGCATACTATCTATCATTTTTTTCATGGTTTTTTTTTCCTTTTGTTCTATTTCTTCTTTTACAACATGACTAATGTAGAAATGTTTTACATGATTGCACATGTATAACCTTATCAGACTGCTTGCCATCTTGGGGAGGGGGTAGGAGAGGGAGAGGGAAAAAATTTGGAACCCAAAATCTCTTCAAAAAACGAATGTTGAAAATTGTCTTTATATATAATTGGAAAAAAATTAAATACTATTAAATTTTTAAAAAGAAAAAAGAATCAAATTCAGGGTTATCAGAGAATGATGGTAAAAAAATAGCATTTTCACTTTATAAAGATGATTTTACGGTCATTACCCTACTCCCTGAGCATCCCACCATGTTTCCTGGCATGGAGGTGGGCCACCATGCCCCTTTGACAAGACAGTACCATCCTGATGACTGTCCTAATGACAGCCCGTGGTGAAGTGGATGGATCTTAGTTTTACTTACTGACACTGACAGGAGTATAAACCCAAAGCATCAGGGACTTCAGCTGACCAGTCTCAGGATGAGTCCTAGATGTGACTTGGCTGCTAAAATAGACCAGGAACTTTTAGGCTGCACTGATTCATTTTTTGCCTCTGATGTGGCAAGCACTGTGGTAGGTGCCAGGAATACAGAGTGAAAAACTAAATAGCCCTATCCCTTGAGGAGTTTATCCTCTCCTGAACATTGGGGGTGGGTGGGTAGGAAAGGTGAACAAAATGAAAAATGTGACTAGAGATGAATCAACATAAAATAAATTCTGATCCGGTTTCTGGCACTTTTTAGCCATGTCACCCTGGGCAAATCCCTTCACCTCCATTTGTCTTAGTTTCCTCATCTGTAAAATTGGGACAATAATAGCACCAATCTCCCAGGAGTGTCCTGAGGATCAAATGAGATCATTGTGAACCTCTTAGAACAGTGCCTGGCACATAGTAAGCTCTACATAAATGTCATTTATGTGGATTCATTTCATTCAGAAGATAACAATTGTTGAGGGGGCAGAGATCAGGAAGAGTCTGTTTTAGTTGGTGACTTGGGCTGAAGAACTTTGAAGGAAGCTAAGGATTGTAAGAGGTGGAGGTGAGGAGGTTGTGCCTTACATGCACAGGGCACAGTGTGTGCAAAGGCCAGAGAGAGACTATCACACGTGGAAAATACCACATGGGCCAATTAGACTAGAACATAAAATGCATGAGGGAGAGTATTGCTTGTAACATAGTTCATAGATCACAGACTTGGAAGAGACCCATATCAGAGATCTGGTGTTAAGAGGGATCTAATCCAACTTGATTTTTACAGATGATGAAACTGAGTACAGGGAACATCAATAGCTTGTTCAAGGTCACACAGGTTTGAACCTATTGATTCTGCTGTCAGTGGCCTTTCCATGGTAAAATGCAAAATCAGTCTGGAAATAAAGTTTGGAGGCTGATCCTGAATGGCTTTTAAATGCCAAAGGGAAGAGTTTCTATTTTTTCCTAGATGAAGTAGGGAGCCACCAAAGCTTCTTGAGTAGGGGAGTAACATGGACAGAAGTAGAAATGTAATATACTAAGCAAGGGAAGCAGGAATATATGCAGGGCCAGCTCAAAGCAGTTTCTTGGAGCCAATTTTTAAATTTTCAGTGTGAGCATTTACAATTCAGAAATTGGCAAAATTTCAGCTTGAATTTGCTATTGTTTAGACTTGAGTAATGAAGTGTTTGCAATTTTGTTGGGGGAAGGGGAGAGACCTGGTTATTAAATATTTGCCAGCACACCCCTAAAGACAGGTAATAAATAGCCTGCATCACTGTCTGTCTCAACTAGTTAGACAATATCTGAATAATTGTGTTTACTTTTAGAAGCCACGTTCTGGGAGTCTTTGACAATTTCAGGAACATCTGGAGGTAGATGACCAGGGCCCAGTCAAAACCAAGCCTTAACTCAGGTGCCATCTTGTAAGGACTTTCTTTCGTAGCTTCCCCATCCTGCTAAACAAGGAAGCCCTGGGGAGGTTCAAATCCCCTGAGTTACCTAGCAGAAGGAAGGTCTTCTCTATGAAAGGGAAACCCCTTGTCCCATGGTAGGGAGTTTGCCTCTCTCTCAGCGTGAAGCAGAATCTTTCCCTTGCCCTGATTTATATACCAGGTCCAGGTTCCCTCCTCCCTCCTCCTAATGCTGATCTTGTTTGATGAAGATAAAACCCCTACCAAACCCAACACATTTTCCCAGTTTGGGTGCCCAAGTCTACCCAAGATCCTCGGTGGACCTATTCCCATCATCCCTGTCTGCCCTTCTGATTGTATTTGCCCTCAGTAGAGCTGACTTTCTCAGTATTGGGCTTGTTTTCTTATGGTCAAGCTGGGGATACTTCTCCTTATTCTTCTAGTTCTTAGTAGGTTTTGCCTCCTCAAAATACCTTTTATTTACTTCTCTCTGTAAATATCAAATCTCTTTCAATGGAAGGTAATCTTCTGGAGGGCAGGGCTTTTCATTTTTGTTTTTGCATCCTCAGCACCTTGCAAGGTGTCTCTAACATGAGTGCTTAATGAATGCTTATAAAATTTAAATTAAACAATTGAGGAGAACTGAAGATGCTTAGTTTAGAGAAGATTTAGAGGGACATTTGGGAGTCGTCTTTAACCCTCTGAGAGACTATTGTGTGGAATACAGAGGAGAATTTTCTGTATGGTCTCTGTTGATAAGGAAATTATAGAAAAGTAGATTTCAGCTCAGTACAAGAAAGAGCTTAAATGCAACAGGAGTGAGCTCTTGGTCACTGAAAGTATTCAAACAAAGGTTAGATGATCATCTACTGGAATCTTGTAGAAGACATTCTTGTTTGGTTGTTGGTGGGACTGGATGATTGCTGTTCAATTCCTTCTTGACCTCTAAGAGTCTACAATCTATGCTACATGTTGTATAAGCTTTTAAAGTTGTGGTTCCAGAAAATTGGGTGGAGATAACCTCAAGCTTAACAACCAAAGAAAAGCCATAAAACAAGGGATTTTGTAAAGTTGTTTTGTTCTAAGTCTGAGCTCAGTAAAGCTTGAAATAATGTAACAAATGTTAGGCAAGAACATATGTAAATACTCAGAAGACTCCGGTTTCATAAGCAATATCAGTATTGTGCTAACAGAGAACAAATGGTGCCCGACAAACACGAAAACTTCAATCAACAGTTTTACCAAGTAAGTAACCATTGGGAAAGCAGCAGTTGTTGTTACCTTAGGAAAGTATTTCAAAATGTCTTGTTAAGTAGAGAAAGGAAATGAATTCTGATGGACCCAGATTAAACACAATCACAGACAAGTGAGAGCAGTGTGAAATCAACTCAAAAACAGAGGAAAATGTGGGAAATGTGTTTGATCCTGAGTCTAGAAACCAGGTTTCTGCTCCTGGATCTGATGCCAATTAGCTGTGTGACCTTGGAGAATTCCTTTCCTCTCTCAGCCCCACTTACCGATCTCATTGTTAAATTGAAGGGGGGTTGGATAGGATTTTCTCTTAGAGCTCATTGACACAGAGGTGTGCTGGAGGCAGCTCTAATCTGCTTACAAAAACAAATTAAAATTTCAGTGTGAGCATTTATACCTCAGAAATCAGCAATCAGAAATCAGAGCTTGGTCTATCATTTTGTTGATTTTCTAGGTTTAAGAAAATGTTAATAATGAAAATTAAATTTAAAGCTGTGTGAGTATTTCCCTACTGTCATCCCCACCCCCAGCACATTCATTTATTGATTTATAAACATTGTCTGAGCTTAGCAGGACTAGAGGAGAAAGCTCAGGTAAAGAAGTCATCACCAGACTGGATTCTTGATGACTGTAAGGTAACAGCAACTGACTTTTTATAACCCTTTTAGCTCATTTAAGTCTCATAGCATCCCAGCCCTTACATCCCTAATGTCCTATGATTCTATGACTAATAAGTCCTCATTAAATAACTGGCTTGAGCCTTTTGTCAGCCAAACAAGCAACCACTCACTTCTTACAGAGAGTTCACTCATTTGCAACCAGGTAGAAACTTTGATACGTTAATGACTCTGTTATGTCATCATTATGGGCTCTCACAGACATATCAACACTTCAGTGCCTTTTTTATCCTGTATAATTCTTGTCCACATCTTTCCATAAATCCATAATAGGGGAACTACTCAATATAGCATAGACCTTATTCTGACTTTACACACACACACACACACACACACACACACACACTTATTTTTTTGAATACTTTGACTTTCCTACTGGCTATCAGGTTGTCCTGCTGTTATCCTATTCTATAATATGACCAGCTCATCTCCTTTTCCCTTCATATATGCCCTTAGTAACATTTTTTGAACCACCTATTGCAAGCACATCATTGTTGCTAATATTCAACAATTTGCCTAATCCTATAGTACATAGTTTCATTGTTCTTTGAGCCACCTGTGAGTCTGATTATTCAGAGATACTGGTTCACATGATTTATGATGATGCAGCATCATCGGAAGAATGTTTGTATTATTTTGTGTTACATATTACTTTTGGGATGCTTATATAGTAGTGAACCAAATCTATGGACATGCAAGTATACGTCATGATCAGGACAATATATATTCTTGCTTTTTGCTGTGTGCTATGTCAATCTTTTGTTATGACCATAGATCTCGCTGAAAAAATCCCTGAAGTATTCCAAGGCTTAGGAATTGTTATTTTTTTTTTATAGAGAGAACTTTCAGTTAAGGAAATTCCCACCATCAATGTGGGTCAGTACCTTTGCCTCAATTTATAATTATATAGAGTTGCCTAGACCGCTGAGAGATTAAATAGCATGCCCAGAATCACAAAGACAATATGTCTCAGAGGTGAGACTTGAAACAAGGTCTTCCTGATTTCAAGGCCAGCTGTCTATCTATCCACGTGTTAATTTTTTGTTTATTTGGGAACTGAGGGGGAAAAAACCTACCTAACATAAAGTTATTTGGTTAATAGACTCTGAATATTTTTTAAGGTGACAAATTTTAGAAGTATGGAGTCAAGCCACTTTCTTGGTCTAGGCCTCAGTCTCTTCCTCTGTTTCCTTTCTACTGTTACTTACTTATATAAACATGTTATACAAACCAATAATGATGTTTGAGATGAGCAGGGCAAAGGTGACATAGTACAAAAAATTATGCAATTGAATCTCAGAAGTAGGGATCTATGGAACCATTTTATCTTCTTAAAGTTGCAATCTCTCCATTTTGCTCCTGCTGAGCATTGATTTCTAATTCTAATTTTCCTTCTAGGATCCCATTATTTCATCTTGAAGGTTTATCATCCATTTATTTCTTCCTTAAAATATTTCATAGACTGTACACCATGTGGTTACTTAATTTTACTCTTTTGTAAATCTTTCCCTCTACTTCCCTTCCTCTCACTGCAAGTACCTTCCTTTCCCACACAGTGAATAACACTTTGCAGCTTTCATTTCATTCTAGGATTCCAAGCTGGAAGGGACCTTAGAAATCTGACTAATCCGACTGCATCATCTTACAAATGAAGAAAATGAGACTTAGGATGGACAACCTGCCTAAGGATCCCAGATGGTGAGTGGCAGAATTTGGCCCCAGACCCTCAGTTTCCAAATTAGTGCTCCTTCCACAATACAAAATTCCTATATGGTGGGGTTTTTTTTCATTTTGTATCGTGGTTATTTGTGTCTATATTATACATAAGTACAAATGTATTTGCTTGTAAACCCTTTGAGGCCAGGGAACCTCTTCTAAGTAAAGTAAATTACATAAAGTACTGATTAAATATTGGTTGAAGTGAATTAACTTGTATATTCACATATCCATATGGATCTTTATAAGTCCTATAAGCATAAGCATGACATAAATGTCAGAGATTATCATCATTTTACATATGAAAATATGGCAGTCCAGAAAGGATTTGTGACTTGTCTAGGGTCACAGACCACCTGAATTTTTGCCCAATATTCTTTCCTTTTAACTGTTTGCTTCTCTAGCATATTTGTGTACTCACACATATAAGTAAATATATATATGCAATGAGTTACACATATATGCATATATACAGATATACATACAGATACACACACATACACACATCTACACAAATGGGTATTTCCCCATACATATAATATACCCATGCCTAGAGATTAGGTCTCCATAAACCCAGGTTAGGAACATGGGTGACTAGAAAGATGGAGGTTCACACTCATATATAAATGTAGATTGTATGTATAAATGCATATGTATGTGTGATGTGTGTATATCTATTGGATAATGCTCATGTACACACGTATATGCACGTATGCATGTATAAACGGACCACATGCCCATATTATACAATAGGTATATCTACACCTGCACATGTATGCATGTATGTGCATGCATGTATGTATGTATGTGTGTACAACTATCCTTTCAGTCACTCAGATTTCCAATTTCCGTGTCATCTGAGATTCCTCTTTCACATTCATCCCACATAACTATCCAGCTGCTAAATCTTGCAATATATTTCTCAATATCTGTCATTTAAAAGCATACATATACATACATACATAAACCTATATACATACACATGTGTGTATATAGGCCTCTAGGGGGCTCAATGAATAGCTCTCTGGGCCAGGAGTCAGAAAGACCTGAGTTCAAATCTACTCTCAAATACTTCCTAGCTGTGTGACCCTGAAAAATGGCAAACCAGTCCTGTATGTTTGCCAAGAAACCTACACGGACAGTATGGTCCTTGGTGTCACAAAGAGTCAGACATGACTGAACGACTCAACAACAACATGCATTGTGTGTGTGTTTATGTATATATGAAACAGCATGGCATAATCTATAGAGAGGTTACTTCAGAGCTAGGAGGTCCTATCTTTGAGTCCCAACTCAGACATGTATGAGCTGTTTAACTGGGAAAACCACCTAGCCTCTATGCAACCCCAGGTAAACCTCTAAGACAGTTGTAATCTGCATTAATAGAAAGAGTTCTCTCTGTGAGTGAAATCAGAAATCTGGATATATGTGTGCATATATATACAGGTATATGTATGTGTGTGTGCTGGTATATGTATACAAGCATGTATCTGTAGAGATATGTACAGATATATGTATATATACAAGCATATTTGTACAGCTATATATGTACATATATTTATAAGTATAGGCCAATGCCTATGTATGTACATATGTGTGTGTTCATTGCATGTGTATATCTAGATATTAATTTAGGAATATGAGAATGTGACTTGCTAGGGAGGCAGCCAGGATAACAGAGAGTGTTGGGCAAAAAGCCAGGTGACTGATGTCCCTAGGCAACTTGCTAAGCCACTCTAGGTCTCCATATTTTCATATGTAAAATGGAGATAATCTCTGACATTTGTATAATGCTCTAGGGTTTATAACTGTCTCTTATATATTATCTCATTTAAGAATAATAGTTATATTACCTCCCAGGGTTGTAGCTAGAATCAAATGAGACAATGTGTGTAAAATTATTTTAAAATTTTAAGAGCCTACATAACTAGAAGGCATTATTATCACCATTTGCATCATCATTACCATTATTAAAATTATTCATTCCAAACTGTCTAAGATTCTTGGTACAATCATTGGAGTCTGCAATGTTAGTTTATGATAATACCTGGGTGGGAAGCATGTCATTCCTTCTGGGAGACAGGAAGGAGGAGGAGGGGAGATAAAGGAAGAAACCATACTACGAGCTACCTGGGTCAAGGAGAGTGGAATTGGGCGACACATCTGAATCATTTGGAATAAAATTATCTTTGTGTTTTGAAGGTCAATAACCTTCCCCCCCTTTCTTAGGAATGGCTTTGTTAACCTTACCCTTCCAAATACCTATGACTGACCTTTGAAAAGAAGTCACATAGCTTGGCAATAAAGAATCATTCATTTGGAAGTCAGAAGGCCTGGGTTTTAATCCCACTCCTGTCATTTATTACTTATGTGATGTTGCACAAATCACTTAACTTCTCAAAGACTCATTTTTCTCATCTGTAAGTGGATGGAGTCAGACTAGAAAAAGCTCAAGTCCTCCTTAGCCCTAAATTGCAAAATAAACTCTAACATTTGAATTTCTAACCATTTTTAACCCTAAAAGTTGGCTAAGGGATGTGTTCGTATTTGCTTCTGAACATATAGGTGTGACCTCTTCTAAATAAATGAGGAAAAATTCATAAAACCCAATGCTGTGATTCCTCCTCATCATTCCCTTCTCCATTACTATATTTTAAACCCTAAAACATCTATAGAGCACCAGTTCTCTTGATAATACTGACCATACCTCTAGAGATGTAGCCTAACACATTTTTTTTTTAATTTATTCCCTTCCTCCCTTGTCACGCGCCCTTACTGAGAAGGTAAGCAATTCAATATAGGTTGTACATGTGCAGCTATGCAAAACATTTCCATAGTGGATATATTATGAAAGACTGACTATATTTCCCTCCCTCCAATCCCACCTCCCACTTGTTCTATTCTCTGCTTTGATCATGTCCCTTTTCAAAAGTGGGTACTTCCAACTTCCCTCCCCCCCAACCTACCCTCCCTTCCATTATCCCCCCCTCATCCCCTTGCCCACTACTCTACCGTAGGGTGAGATACCCTATTTAGTGTGCATGTCATTCCTTCCCTAAGCCAAATTCAATGAGAATAAGGTTGACCCATCCCCTTTTGCCTTCCTGTTCTTCCTCTCCATTGTAACCATTTCCCCTTACCTTTTCTATATGAGATAGTTTACTCCATTCTGTCTCTCCTCATCTCCTCTAGTTATATACCTCTCTCATCTCTTAGTTTCACCTTTTAAGTACCATCCCTTCCCATTACATTGGTCATGTGCCCTCTATCTACGTATACCTGTAAACATATATACACACATTCACATAAGTATTCATACACCCATATACCCTCCTATATAGACTTATATGTATATATATATATATATATATATATGTATTTATATGTATACACACACACACCTTTCTATTCCCTCCAATTATTCTCATACTGAGAAAAGTTTCATAAGTTACAATTATTGTTTTTCCATGTAGGAATGTAAATAGTTTAACTTTGATAAGTTCCTTATGATTTCTTTTCCCTGTTTACCTTCTCATGTTTCTCTTGCTTCTTGTATTTGAATGTCAAATTTTCTATTCAACTCTGGTTTTTTCATGAAGAATGCTTGCAAGTCTTCTGTTTCACTGAATGACCATATTTTCCCCTGAAACATGATACTCAGTTTTGCTGGGTAGGTCATTCTTGGTTTTAATCCCAGCTCCTTTGCCTTCTGAAATATCATATTCCAAGCCCTTCGATCCCTCAGTGTAGATGCTGCCAAGATACTGTGTAATCTTGATTGTGTTTCCACAATATTCAAATTGTTTCTTCCTGGCTGCTTGTAATATTTTTTTCTTGATCTCCGAATTCTGGAACTTGGCTATAAAATTCATAGGATTTTTCTTTTTGGGATCTTTTTCAGGAGGTGAGATGTGGACTATTTTAACCTCTATTTTGCACTCCGATTCTAAAACATCAGGGCAGTTTTCCTTAGAATTTCTTGAAGGATGATTTCTAGGTTCTTTTTTTGATCCTGGCTTTCAGGAAGTTCAATAATTTTTAAATTATCACTCCTGGATATATTTTCCAGGTCAGTGGTTTTTCCAATGAGATATTTCACATTGCCTTCTATTTTTTCATTTGTTTGGATCTGTTTAAGAGCATCTTGATTCCTCATAAAGTCACTAGCTTCCATTTGCTCCATTCTAATTCTGAAGGAATGGTTCTCCTCAGTGAGCTTTTGAGATTCTTTTTCCATCTGGCAAATTTGGCTTGTTAAGGCATTCTTCTCCTCATTGCCTTTTTAAGCCTCTTTTGCCATTTGAGTTAGTCTCTTTTTTAAGGTGTTATTTTCCTCAGTCAGGCTATTAACTCTCATTTCATAATTTTCTTGCATCATTCTCATTTCTCTTCCCAATTTTTCCTCCACTTCTCTTATTTAGTTTTCAAAATCCTTCTTAAGGTCCTCTATGGCCTGTAACCAGCTCGTATTTTTTTTTTTGAAGCTTTTGATGCAGGAGTTCTGACTTTAATGTCTTCCTCCTATTCCATGCTTTGGTCCTTTTTGTCCCCAAAATAGGAGTGTAAAGTTGGGTTGCTTTGCTTGGTTGGCTTCTTTTGCCTGCTCATATTCCACTCAATTATTTGACTTTTGGGCTTTCTGCCACAGTAGGACTGTGCCACCAGACAGGGCAGCTTCGGCCCAAATGCTGGGGTTTTCTCAGCTACCACAGGTATTTGGTGGGTGCCCTCTCTGAAGCCTCCACACACTCTGGCAAGCTGGTCACACACCCTAGGACCTCCACCATACACCATAATCCCAATTCAAGCAGGTTAAAGCAGGAGTGATTACCCCTCAGACTGGTTGCTTGGTCCCCCTACACTCTGCAGGCCAGGAGCTGAAGCTGCCAAGTGGCAGCGGCTGCACTTCAGGGCCTCAGGCTTCTCACCCTGGAGGCAAAGGTTGAGTACACTCCCAACTACTGCATCCCAAAGTCCACACAGCACTGACCTCTCACTTTGTTCGTAACATGTATTGGTTGATAATTCTGGAAACTGTCACAGCCGCTGGTGATCTGAAATCCCTCCAGTCAGCAACTTGTCAGGCCCGCCCTGGGTCTAAAACCTCCAGCTCTCGTGGGGCTGGGTTCGGCTCCCAGAGTGCTGTGCTGGCTGATTCCTGCTGGCCTGCTGGGATGTCCTTAGCAGAAGGTTATCTTTTCTGTGTCATTTTGTGAGTTCTGTAGCTCCAAAGTTTGTTCAGGGTGACCTTTTACATGATTTGGAGGGGGTGGAAGCCAAAGCCACATGGAGGTCCTGTTTCTACTCTGCCATCTTAATTCCAGCCTGGTGCATTTAAAACACACGGGACTTGAAATCAGAAGGCTTAGTGGTATCCCCTAACTCCAATGAGTTTGAGTCTTGGTTCTTCCACTTTCTAGTCAACCATTTGTTCTGAACAGGCTGCTTAAACTTAATCTTTCTGAGCCTCAATTTCATTCTATATAAAAGAGGAATAATGGTATTCATATGACCTACTTCATAGGGTTCTCAGATTCACATTATTTCAAAGATGGCGGTGGTGTTGGGCTCTTGGGTGTTGTCCAATTATACAGGGTGTTTTACTTTAGTTTGAAGCATTAATAGCATAAAATAATAACAGTTTTGGGACACCCTATGTTTTTTAATGCTTTATTAACTTCTGATTTACATCATCCGTTTCCACCAGATTTTGAGTTACAAATTTTCTCCCCATTTCTCCCCCACCCACCGCCCCAAAATAGCAGTCCCACAAGATATCCCCTCCTCCAATCTGCTCTCTCCCACATTTTCCCCCATACCCCTTTCTACTTTTCCAGTGGATGTCTATACCTCAGTGCCTGCACATCCCATTTCCCAATTACATGTAAGATGGTATTAATAATAGTATATATATATATATATGTATGTATACATATACACACACATATGTACATATATACATACATATTTGAATATTTGATTTCAAAACTTTCAATTCCAGATTCATTCCCCTCCTTCCCCATCACCCACCCCTACTGGGAAGATACACAGTTCAGTATAGGTTGCATGTGTGGCTAATGCAAAACAATAACATAGTAGATCCATTATAAAAGACTGATTACACTTCCCTCCTTCCTATCCCACCTCCCACTGGCTCTACTCTCCACTTTGATCCTGTCTATTTTCAAAAGTGAGAGCTTACAACCTCCCTCCCCAACAGCCTACCCTCCCTTCTATCAACCCCCCTCTCATCCCCTTCCACCCCCCCCCATTCTCCTGGAGGGTGAAATACCCTATTTAGTGTGTATTTCATTCCCTCCTCAAGCCAAATTCAGTGGGAATAAGGTTGATCCATTCCCTTTTGCCTTCCTATTTTCCCCTCCATTGTAACCATTTTCCCTTGCCTCTTCTGTATGAGATAGTTTACCCCAATCTGTCTCTCCCCATCTCCTCTCATTATATTCCTCTCACCTCTTAATTTCACCTTTTAAGTATCATTCCTTCCTGTTAAATTGGACCTGTGCCCTCTATCTACGTATACCTGTAAACATATATACACACATTCACCTATGTGTTCATATGCCCATATACCTTCATATATAGACAAATATATATTTCTAATCCCTTCAACTACTGAGAAGAGTTTCATAAGTTACAATTATTGTTTTTCCATGTAGGAATGTTAATAGTTCAACTTTGATAAGTTCCTTATGATTCCTTTTCCCTGTTTACCTTCTCATGCTTCTCTTGCTTCTTGTATCTGAATGTCAAATTTTCTATTCAACTCTGGTTTTTTTTCAGCAAGAATGCTTGAAAGTCCTCTATTCCACTGAATGACCATATTTTCCCCTGAAACATGATACTCAGTTTTGCTGGGTAGGTGACTCTTGGTTTTAATCCCAGCTCCTTTGACCTCCAGAATATCATATTCCAAGCCTTTCGATCCCTCAGTGTAGAAGCTGCCAGATCCTGAGTTATCCCTATTGTGTTTTGACAATATTCAAATTGTTTCTTCCTGGCCACTTGTAATATTCTCTCCTTAATCTGGGAATTCCGGAACCTGGCTATAATATTCCTAGGAGTTTTCTTTTTGGGATCATTTTCAAGAGGTGATCGGTGGATTCTTTCAACCTCTATTTTGCCCTCTGGTACTAAAACATTAGGACAGTTTTCTTTGAGAACTTTCTGGAGGATGATTTCTAGGTTCTTACTTTGGTCATGGCTTTCAGGAAGTTCAATAATTTTAAAATTATCTCTCCTGGATCTATTTTCCAGGCCAGTGGTTTTTCCCATGAGATATTTCACATTGCTTTCTATTCTTTCATTTGTTTGGATCTGTTTAACAGCATCTTGATTTCTCATAAAGTCATTAGCTTCCATTTGTTCCAATCTAATTCTGAAGCAATGATTCTCCTTATTGAGTTTTTGAGATTCTTTTTCCATCTGGCAAATTCGACTTTTTAAGGTATTCTTCTCCTCATTGTCTTTTTGGGCCTCCTTTGCCATTTGAGTCAGTCTGTTTTTTAAGGTATTATTTTCCTCAGTTAGGCTGTTGACTCTCATTTCATAATTTTCTTGCATTGTTCTCATTTATCTTTCCAGTTTTTCCTCCACTTCTCTTATTTGGTTTTCAAAATCTTTCTTAAGGTCCTCTATGGCCTGTAATCAGCTTGTATTTTCCTTTGAAGCTTTTGGTGCAGGAGTTCTGACTTCACTGTTTTCCTCCTGTTCCATGCTTTGCTCTTTTTTGTCCCCAAAATAGGAGTGTGTTGTTGGAATCTTCTGTTTGCTTTGTTTCCTTTGCCTGCCCATTTTGCCACTCAATTACTTGACTTATGGGCTTTTTGCCACAGTAGGACTCTGCCACCAGACAGGGGAGCTTTCGTCCCAAATGCTGGGGTTTTTTCAGCTGCCGGAGGTATTAGATGGGTGCCCTCTCTGAGGTTTCCACACACTCTGGCAATCTGGACACACACCCCAGAACCTCCACCTTAGACTGCAATCCAGATCCAAGCAGGTTAAAGCAAGAGCGATTACCCCTCAGACTGGTGCTTGGTCCCCCTACACTCTGCAAGCCAAGAGCTGAAGCTGCCACGGGGTGCTGGCTGGCTGTGCCTGCGTCTCAGTGGCTTTTCGCCCTGGGGGTAAAAGCCACGCACTCACACTTACTGGTCCCAAAGTCCAGACTGCACTGACCTCTCACTTTGTCCTTTGTGTCTATGTGTTGATAAATCTGGAAATGGGCCACAGCTACTGCTGATATGGTGTCCCTCTGGCCAGTGGCTGGTCAGGCCTGCCCTGGGGCTAAAGCCTTGGCGTGGGGCTGGGCTTGGATCCCAGGGTGCTGTGCTGGCCGATTCCTGCCGGCTTGCTGGGCTGTCCTAAGCGGGAGGTTAGCTTCTCTGTGTCATTTTGTGGGTTCTGCAGCTCCAAAGTTTGTTTAGAATCCCCTTTTTACATGGATTGGGGAGGGTGGAAGCCAGAGCTGCAGGAAGGTCATGCTTCTACTGTGCCATCTTGGCTCCGCCCCCTCTGGGACACCCTATTTAAGGCTTCCCTTTGTCAACTGGGGACTCTACAATGGTAGGGTTAGGAGGGAGAGCATTCTAGGCGTGAGTAACAGATAGCGCTAAGAGATAGAAGTTGGCAGGTGAGTGTGAGGAACAGCATGTAGTCTGGTATAGCTGGGCCATGGGGTTTGTGGAGGAAAGTCATTTACTAAAAGATGGCAAAGACAGGAAAGGGTCAGGTTGTAGGGAGCTTTAAATGTCAAATAGAGGACTTTTTATTTGCAATTAAAGGCAATGAGGAGACACTGGAGTTTATGGAATAGCAGGGTGGCAGAGTTAGACTGATGCTTTAGGAAAATTACTTTAGCAGATTGCAAAGGATGTACTGATATAAGGAGAGATTTGAGGTAGGAAGAGCAATTAGCTGGTTATTGTGAGAGTCTAGGCAAGGGATAATGAAGGTGTGAACAGGTTTGAAGCTGTGTGAGCAACAGAGACACAAGAAACACTGTAGAGGGAGAAAGTAGAATATATGGCAATTTATTGGTTATGTGGTGTGAGAGAGAGGACAACACAAAAGTTGAGAACCTGGGTAACTGAAAGCAAACCAGTATTCTAGAGAGTAATGGGAAAATTTAGAAGAGAGATAGGTTTTGTAGGGGAAATGGTGAGATCTGATTTAGACATGTTAAATTTGGGGTCTGTAGAAGAGCATTGAATTGAAATGTCCAGTAGCTAGTGACATAGATCTAGGGCTTAGGATAGTACCTTGGGCTGGATATATAGATGTGGGAATTATCTGCAAAGAAATAACAAATGAACACAAAGGAGCTGGGAAGCTCTCCAAATGAGACAGTACAGAGAGGAAAGAGAACAGGACCTAGGACAGAGACTTGGGGGACACCTAAGAGGGCACCTACTTCAAATCTTTCATCTTTGAGATATTGGGATGGAGTGCATTAATCCTTCAGGCTGCCTCAGTAGGAGAGTGAGAGACTAGGAATCACAAAATAGCCTCAGTCTCCTATTATCCTGAAAATTAACTTAAATCTAGGAAGGTGGCATACCTACTTTATGGTTATCACTAATACAGAAAGCTCTTGCATTAATTTCCCATTTAAAAGAATGATTTCTGAATTTCTCATGCAGACTCTGGGGTGAATCTCCATGTGTATGAAAGATATATATATTATACACAAACCATCATGATTCAAGAACTATCTTTCTTTGTTCTATAGGAAATAGCGAAACACCATAACAGACAACCCAGGACGAATACTGAATAACTGTATAAGTCTGTCACCGAGCAATTCAGAAGCAATTCAGCAAGCATGCAGAGAATGGCGTTCAAGAGACTTTGAGAGGATTTTACACACACACAAAATACACATGTATATACAAATAAATGCACATGTATACATATAGATATACACATAGACATGTTCATATACCTCTGCATGCACATATACACACCCACACATGTATACATACATACACCTTCTCATATGTCTTAGTATGTGTACACACATACACACAAGATGTACATGTATGTGTTGTACACACATGCACATACATACATATACAGTACACCAGAGGGAGGAGGAAAATATTCCTACTAAGGAATATCAATTGCAATTCAACTGTTTATTCTTATATAGTATTCTTAATTTCTGCGTGTGTGTATGTCCTGGATCCCTCTGGCAGTCTGGTGAAACCTGTGGATCATTTCTCAGAATAATGTTTTTACTAATTGAAGCTATCATTAAATTTCAGCTTGAGGTTAATGAAAATAAGGATGTCATTTTCCCCATTCGAGTTCGTGGACCACCTGAAATCTAAGAAGCTTTGTTATAAGGATTAGCTAATTGTAAATAAATTGTAGTGAGTATGATAAATGGGGTTGCTTTTTGTGAATTTAGTATCATGCAGTGGAAAGTATGTTTGGATCTAGAGGTAAGTGACTGGGGTTCAAATCCTGACCCTGCTACTTATTAGCAATGAGATATTAGGCAAGTCTTTGAACCTTAGTTTCTTCTTTGTAAAATGGGAATAATATTTGTATTTACTTATGATATGAAAAAAGCGCTTTGTTATCAATTGACCAGTAAATATTTAGTAAGCATCTGCTATGTTCTGGGGATACAAAAAAACAAAAACTGAACAGTCTCTATCCTCAAGAAGGTTGTATTCATCCAGCATTGACCATAAACGAAATATCAAAATATGCAAGAAAACTGTGATGTGAGAGATAATAGCACTAGCAGCTCAGGGTATCAGGCTAGGTGGCCTGTAAGAGGGGCTCATCTTTGAACAAAACTGGGAATTTGAATAGGTGTTGGTGAGAAGACAGTATATCCCAGGTATGCGGGGAGCCTGTGCAAAGGTATAGAGATGGAAGATGGGATGGAAACCTCATAAAGGCCCATTGTGGCCTTAACATACCATGACATGTGTGAAAGAGAATAAAGTGTAATAAGGCTGGAAATGTAGATTAAAGGCTGATTGTGAAAGCCTTGAGTTATACATACATACATACATACATATACATATATGTGTATCTGTGTGTATATCTGTGTGTATATGATGTATGCATATGTACATGCTATAATTATCCACTCAAAGCAGCTGTATTTAAATAATGAATTTTCTATTCCAAAGTCCTCACTGGTCTGAAAAACACTTCTTTGGGAAATTCCTGAGTTGATGCCTCCTCCAAAGTGATCTGCTGAGCCTGCTTCCACCTTTGTTGAATTTGGAATATGGATGGTTCGTTTTTATTTGGGGTTTATTATCAGCAAAAAAGACACCAAGGATATAATGTCAGTCTAATCTGGAAGAGATTGGTAAAAGTAGCAAAAGCCCCAACAGTCCTTTGGGAAATAGAGACAAATCCATAAGGGCAATCACCATATTGATCTGCTGCCATGGGAGGTTATACTTTTGACCAGCCAGCAGCTACCTCATGTCAGGGACAGCCCTGAGTTTCTGCTAATCTTGGTCAATACATCTACATCTGTGAATATTGATTGATAGGAACTGGCAAGGCATTAACCTAAGGTTCCTGGACTGGTTTTCAGATTTCTGCTGATTTACCTATATGGCACATTTGATGTGTGGCAATGTGATGGATGCAATAATTTCCCCAGTCTTTTGATGTTTTCCTGGTAGGAAGGGACACCATTGACTCGGCTGGTAGCAAGAGGCAATTGACTTTCCAGGCAGCTAAGTCTCCTGTCAGCAGGTAGAACCTAGGGGAAAAATTAATGAAAATAAGTCAGCTTTGAAATGACTAATACAACCATTCCCCAGGGTCTTTCTGTGCAGCATGGAGACTTTGGACTACACTGACAAACAGGGACTAAATTAATTTTAATTAGGCAAAAGAATTAAGAACACTCCAGAATTGCTTACCTGGCAGGGTATGGGTATGGCGCCAGGTTGGTGAACAACCAGAGACAGTCATGCTCACCCACTTAGTCCCTTTCAACTGTCAAATGACTTCTCTTGGGGCAGCTATGTGGTTTGGTGGATGGAGCACTGGGCCTGGAGTCAGGAAGGCCTCAGTTCTAAGCTGACCTCAGACACCTACTAGTTGTGTGGCCCTGGGCAAATCATTTAACTTCTGCTTCAGTTTCATCATCTGTAAAATGGGAATAATAATAATAATAATAATACTGTCTTCCAGCCAGGGTTGTTGTGAGGGTCAAATGAGACGATATCCTTTTCTTCTTCTTTTTTTAATTCCAGAATTTTTTTATTTTTAGTTTTCAACATTCATTTCTACAAGATTTTGAGTTCTGAATTTTCACCCCATCTCTCTCCTACCACCCACCCCAAGATGGCAAGTATACTGATTATTCCTTCCCCTAACCTGCCCTCTGGCATATCCTCCCTAACCTTCTTCTTGCCCCCTTCCCCCATACTTTCTTGTAGGACAAGATGGATTTCTATACCCCATTGCTTGTATATTTTATTTCCCAGAGACAATATTCTTAATGTGCCTGACACGTAGGAGGCACTGTATAAATGTTTGTTATTTATTTCTCTCTGGCTACTCCCTTTGCCCCTCTCTCCTGGGAGTGGCATTCATCTCAAGCTAAGTTGGCAGGGGGCGGGGCATGGGCTGATAGATGGATGCCTGCCTCAGTCCATGCCTAGTTATTCAGACCAGCACAGCTATTAACTCAATTTCCTAGAGTATCTGTGTGTGTGTGTGTGTGTGTGTGTGTGTGTGTGTGTGTTGGAGGGGGAGGTGTTAGCACCTTTGTTATAGGAATATAAATTTTTAAGATCTTCCCTGCCCCTAGGCTTAAGTGCACCTGGAGCCTGTGGTGGGAGGCTTGTTTCTCAGGAGATACTTTGTGATTGGGCAGTGGGTCAAGAGGGTTGTTACATTCTTTCAGCCAGGAGAAGGCTATATAAGCCCTGATATGAGACTTGGTTTTGGGGCTCACTTTGAGAAGTGTTGCATGATTTGATCAGATGAGACTCCGGGCAGCCATGGTCAAGCCCCCAGCTTTGAAAAACCCAGATGTTGATACTTCCCTCTCTGGTAACTGTGATTTGGTATGGATGTAATGTTGAAATGTAACAGTTGGAGGCCTGTCTGCTTGAAATGTTTCTGTCTGTATACTCTGAAGTTCAGGGTGCTGACCTTTTCCCCCTGAACTACGTAAATAATATGTTTGATTGATTAAAGCAAGATTGTTAACCCATTTTGAGTTGCTTTCCTTTAGAAAAGCAGATCTAAGAACCTGTTTTGGCAGCCACCCTGGGGACACTGAGGTGCTTGCTGCTACAACCTTTTTCTGTATCATGTTAGTCTGGTGAAATCTATGAATCCCTTCCTAGAATAATGTTTAAAATGCATAAAATAAAATACTTACCAAGGAAACTATTGAAATATAGTTATCATTTTTTTTTTCAGATTTCACTGCCATAGGTTAAGAACTTAGGGGAATACAGTAAAAGTATTTTCTCTGCCCTAGGAAGATGCGAAATGAATGGGTAACTTCTCCATATCTCTGAGTCCCCAATCAGACTTCATGTTTGCTAAAATATGGGAGTCTTAAATATATGTCTCTTCTATCTCAGGGGTACCCTGATTGCCTCCTCTCATTGCTGTATGGAGCAATGACATACCAACTTGTGGTTATGCAGCATTGTGGGTGGTTAACAATTTTGTCACATTTTTCCAGTTCAAGAGACAAAGTAAACATTTAAACACAAAATGGCAAGCAGGCTTTTATGAAATTTTGTGTATCCCACAGAAAAAACATTAGGCTCCTGTCTTAATTGGTGAATGAGGGGGCAGAGTCAAGATGGCATAGTAGAAACAGGACTTTCGTGGGACTCTGGCTTCCGCCTCCCCCAATTCATGTAAAAGGGGACTCTGAACAAACTTTGGAGCTACAGAACCTACAAAATGACACAGAGAAGCTAACCTCCTGCTGAGGACATCCCAGCAGGCCAGCAGGAATCAGCCAGCACAGCACTCTGGGAGCCGAACCCAGCCCCACTAGAGCTGGAGGTTTTCGTCCCAGTGAGGCCTGACAAACGGCTAGCTGGAGGGACTTCAGATCACTAGCAGCTGTGGCGATTTCCAGAATTATCAACCCATAGACATAAAGGAAAAAGTGAGATGTCAGTGCAGTGTGGATTTGGAGATGCAGTAGTTGGGAGTGTGCTCAACCTTTGCCTCCAGGGTGAGAAGCCTGAGGCCCTGTGGTGCAGCCACTGCCACTTGGCACCTTCAGTTCCTGGCCTGCAGAGTGTAGGGGGACCAAACGACAAGTCCGAGGGGTAATTACTCTTTCTTTAACCTGCTTGAATCTGGATTGCGGTGTGTGGTGGAGGTCCTGGGGTGTGTGACCAGCTTGCCAGAGTGTGTGGAGGCTTCAGAGAGGGCACCCAACTAATACCTTTGGTAGCGGAGAAAACCCCAGCATTTAGGACAAAGCTCCCCTGTCTGGTGGAAGAGTCCAACTGTGGCAGAAAGCCCAAAAGTCAAATAATTGAGTGGAATATGAGCAGGCAAAGGAAGCCAACCAAGCAGAGCAACCCAACTTTACACTCCTATTTTGGGGACAAAAAGGACCAAAGCATGGAACAGGAGGAAGACAGTGAAGTCAGAACTCCTGCACCAAAAGCTTCAAAAAAAAAATACGAGCTGGTTACAGGCCATAGAGGACCTTAAGAAGGATTTTGAAAACCAAATAAGAGAAGTGGAGGAAAAATTGGTAAGAGAAATGAGAATGATGCAAGAAAATTATGAAATGAGAGTCAATAGCCTGACTGAAGAAAATAACACCTTAAAAAAGAGACTAACTCAAATGGCAAAAGAGGCTCAAAAAGGCAATGAGGAGAAGAATGCCTTAAAAAGCCGAATTTGCCAGATGGAAAAAGAATCTCAAAAGCTCACTGAGGAGAACCATTCCTTCAGAATTAGAATGCAGCAAATGGAAGCTAGTGACTTTATGAGAAATCAAGATGCTCTTAAAAAGATCCAAACTAATGAAAAAATAGAAGGCAATGTGAAATGTCTCATGGGAAAAACCACTGACCTGGAAAATAGATCCAGGAGTGATAATTTAAAAATTATTGAACTTTCTGAAAGCCAGGATGAAAAAAAGAACCTAGAAATCATCCTTCAAGAAATTCTAAGGAAAACTGCCCTGATGTTTTAGAGCCAGAGGGCAAAAGAGAGGTTGAAAGAATCCACATAGAACCTCCTGAAAAGGATCCCAAAAAGGAAACTCTTAGGAATCTTATAGCCAGGTTCCAGAATTCCCAGATCAAGGACAGAATATTACAAGATGCCAGGGAGAAACAATCTGAATATTGTGGAAGCACAATCAGGATAACACAGTATCTGTCAGCTTCTACACTGAGAGATCGAAGGGCTTGGAATATGATATTCCAGAGGACAAAGGAGCTGGGATTAAAACCAAGAATCACCTACCCAGCAAAAGTGATTATCATGTTTCAGGGGAAAATATGGTCATTCAGTGGAATAGAGGACTTTCAAGTATTCTTGAAGAAAAAAATAGAGTTGAATAGAAAATTTGACATTCAGATACAAGAAGCAGGAGAAGCATGAGAAGGTAAACAGGGAAAAGAAATCATAAGGAATTTATCAAAGTTGAACTATTTACATTCCTACATTGAAAAACAATAATTGTGACTGATGAATTTTTTCTCAGTTTGAAAATAGCTGAAGGGAACATAAATTAAAAAACAAACAAACAAACAAATAAATGAATGAATGAATGAATGAATATAGGAGGGTATATGGGTGAATGAATACATATGTAAATGTGTGCATATATGATTACAGGTCTACATACATAGAGGTCACAGGACCAATTTAATAGGAAGGGATGATACTTAAAAGGTGAAATTAAGAGGTGAGAGAGGTATATAATGAGAGGAGATGGGGAGAGAGAGAATGGGGTTAAATATCTCATACAGAAGAGGCAAGGGAAAATGTTTACAATGGAGGGGAAGAACAGGAAGGCAAAAAGAAATGGGTCAATCTTATTCTCATTGAATTTGGCTAAGGGAGGGAATGACATACACACTAAAAAGGGTATCTCACCCTACAGTAGAGTAGGGGACAAGGGGATGAGAGGGTGGATCATGGAAGGGAAGGCATGTTTGGGGGGGGGGAAGTTGGAAGCACCCACTTTTGAAAAGGGACAGGATCAAAGTAGAGAATAGAACAAGTGGGAAGTGAAATAGGAGGGTGGGAAATATAGTCAGTCTTTTACAATATATCTACTATGGTAATGGTTTGCATAGCTACACATGTGCAACCTATACTGAATTGCTTACCTTCCCAGTAAGGGTGGGTGACAAGGGAGGAAGGGAATGAATCTGGAATTCAAAATTTTAAAATCAAATGTGTTTTATATATATATATATACACACACACACACACACACACTATCATTAATACTATTTTACATGTAATTGGGCAATAAGATATACAGGTACTGGGGCATAGAGTTCCACCATGACATACTGGAAAAGGTGAAGCGCTTATGGGAGAATATATGGGAGAGAGCAGATTGGAGCTGGGGATACACTGTGGGACCGCTATTTTCAGGTGGTGGGTAGGGGAAAAATAGGGAGAAATTTTGTAACTCAAAATCTGGTGGAAATGAATGATGTAAACCAGAAGTTAATAAAGCATTTGAAAAAAAAATTAAAAAAAAAGAAAAAAATAAGTGTTATGGGATTGGGAATCTAAGATCTTCCCTGCCCCTTGGCCCTTTGATAGAATTAAGTTACTTGGAGAATTTTCCTTGATTTGAAAATATACTCTGTCCCCTAATAGGCTGAATATGATCACATGGAGCCTATGGCAGGAGGCTTGTTTTTCAGGAATGCCCACACTTTGGTGCTGTGTGATTGGCCAGTGGGTTAAGAGAGTTATGACATTCTTTGAGCCAGGAGAAGGCTATATATACCCTGATGTGAGGTTTTGTTTTGGGGCTCACTTTGAGAAGAGTTGTATGTTTTGACCAGATGAGACTCTGGGCAGCCATTGAACTCCCCAGCTTTGAAAACCCAGATGTTGGTGCTTCCCTCTCTGGTAACTGACTAGGTATGGATGTAATGGTCATACAGCTGGAAGCCTGTCTGTTGATTTGTTTCTCTGTCTGCTTGTGACTTCTGTTTGTATTCTCTGAAGTTCAGGCTGCTAACCTTTTTCCCCTGAACTAGGTAAATGACATATGTTTGATTAAAGCAAGATTGTTAACCCTCTGCCCCCCCCCAAAAAAAGGAAAGAAAGAGAGAAGAAGGAGGAGGAAGAGGAGGAGGACAGGGAGAAGAAGGAAGGAGGAATAAAGAAATAAAAAGGAAGAAAAAAAGGAGAAAGGAGTGAATGCCTTGGGTCTTGGGTCAGCCATCCTTGGTCAGGGAGCAGGGTGAGGTCTGGTTCATCTTGACATGAGGCATGCCCCAACATGCTCCATATTTACACTACCTTGGACTTGAAGCCTAGTGCAGATTTCCTAATGGTTGCAGACTCTTTTCCATTTTCATGGTAGCCAAATGCCCCCTATGGCTTCCTCTCTCCCTTCTCCATATAGCTTTTCTCTTTCCACAATTCCTTGGGAGGAGAGGGGCAGATTTATAAGCAACATTGATCCCATCTGCCAGTCAAAAGATAAGAGCAAAACTCCCTATGTGTCCAAAAGGAGGAGGAGGCTTAGTAATCTCTGCCCAACAAGCAGCCCATCCTCTCCAGGCCTTTGAATTCATTGGTGGATACCCAAAGCAGACCCATCCAAGATAGCTTTGGATTTCCATGCTATTCCTGGAGGAAATGAAATTCCCTGAGTATTTGGAAGAAGAGGAATTGAATTTCCCCATTGGTAGTTTGAAGCTGGCCACTATTATGGAAACCTATTGTCTTTTTAGTTGTCTTGAAAGAATGGCTCAGATCATGTGAGCCTTTGAGTCTGGGGAACAATATGGGTCTTTTTTGCAGACTTCCCCAATGTGTCTGCTGAAAGGAGCAAACGAGGCCAAACCTTGGTAAAACTGTCTTGTTAGATGGGCTAAACCAGGTTGAGAGTGACCAACAGGCCCCAAACCCATTGATGACTTAGGGGAATGTCTACCCCAAGCATGTGAAGACTTCCCTCAGTGCAATGGACAAATGAGAATGATTTGTTTTAATGGCCATGAAGGTGGCCAAAGCAGGTGCTGTGGAACACAGAGCTTGGTCAGATATGAAAGATGCCAAGGGCATCCCCTGTATCCCAGGGCCATCGCCAGCCATCTTAACTTTTGTCTTGCCACTGGACTTGACTTTCCAGTGATGACTTTGTGCAACTCTGCCTCCCTTAAATCCAATTCACACACAAGTCAATTTATCAGCCTTGTGATCATTGGTCCTCTTTGAAAATGAAGTATGAACAACAAACATTGTCCTTAGTATTTGAAAATGATTTTGTCAAGTAATATGCATGTGTGCTATAGTCTCCCATGGTGAAGGGACACTCTTTCTTGGAGAATTGTCTATAATGGATATAGTATTCTAGCACCAGCTCCCTCTTATGCCTGGAGGGAACAACAGACTCATCTTTGATGTTTTCTTAGCAGAGTAGCTTTGGCTTAATATATATTACAAGAAAATGCTAATACATTTGAAAATCCAGAAGAGCAGCTAGAGAATTGAATGGTACTTTTTAAAATCAGCAATTAAGAACACATCAGGGGCAAGATAACCATAGTTCAGAAAAAAAATTATAATTATGGGAATGTGTGGAATGAGAGTATACCTGGTTCTTTCCAAAACTGGCAAGACAATACCTTTCTGAGTTCAGCAGAATGCTTAAAGAAAAGACCACAGCTGGAAGCAGTATATAAATTATTGATTAGGAGAGATTGTGTATTGTATTGCTTCATTTCCATAATGCCTGTAGTGTCAAATCTTTACATCCATTTTCAAAAGGTTTCTGCCAGTTACTGATTTTCTGAGGCGGGGGAAATTGCTCTCATTCCTAGACCCACAGCTGAATCAGAAGAGAGTGATTCCTGGAAAATCTGAGAATTTTTCAGAAAAAGACTAAGGGGCATGATTAGAATGGCAAAGCACAGAAGAACAGGGGGGAAAGTGTATTTAGCACCCCCTGGGCCCACTTACCCAAGTCTAACTGCACTGGAAGGGTAAGTTTCCAGTGTAAAGTTAACTGTTCCCCCCAGAGTTCTATAGGTAGCTCTGACAGTTATGGCTTCTAACATTGTCATTCACAAGTCTCTATCTTGTATGCTCTCCTTCCCCCCAGTAGCAATCAATCAGTAGAACTCTACTTCTAGGAAAGGAATTTACTTGGAAAGCATATCAAGAATATTAGTTACTCACAAGGAAGCAAAGAAAAGATGGACAATTCTCAACATGAATATTATCATATACACTTTCTTGAAATGAAAATCTATTACATATTTTGAATCCTATCATGTTCTGCTATGCACATGACATGCTTTTTTTTTCTTTCTAGCTTTGTACTTAAGCTCCAATGTTTAAGTTTATGATATGTTTTTGTTTCTTTTCTCTATTCTTTATTTGTGTTCTGGTGTTTGAGTCTAAAATAAAATTTTGGGGAAAAACAAAACAAAACAAAAAAGATTATCAGTTACAAAATATTCCCCACAAACTGGGAGCACACTCTCCTATTGTACAGCTAAGGTCCTTGGAGAAAGTTGGTTCAAATTCAATGTACAATAGGAGTAAGATTGTATATATTGTATATATAAGAACTTGTATATAGAGAACATGTATGGCCAAAAAAAGTACCTCCCAACTTCTAGTCTTGGAAGTACAGTTAGCCCTTCCACATCATGGGGTTTCAGGGTGTGGCATCCCACAATCTCAAAAATCCTCATCAAATTTTTTGGTCCTCCCTTTCTACTGGAGAAGTCTGCAATGTTGTTCTTTTTTTCTTTTATGGGGTGTTTACAGTACCTTATTGTAAAATTTGGGTTAGGTATTTGGTCATGGGCTATATTATACAATACGATACATATATTTTATGCATTTCTGAGTTTCTAAACTTTTTGTGTGTTCTTTGCAGGCGTTTGCTTGTTGTCTGTGACTCCCACAAAACTCCCCCCAAATTTCCGTTTAATTTCTTAATCATCTAATTTCACAATATATTGAAACCATGTTGGGGAAAATAGTGATGTGGAAGAGATAACTATACTTTTCTCATTTTGCGAAGTTTTCTTGCTCCTTGTAGGTGTAGCTCTCTCCTGAGCTCAGTGGATTCATGCCTTTCTAGAATCCATAACCAGTATTTCTTACCATCCCAAGGGGTCACTGACCCTGAAGCTGCCACCATCCTCAGGAGACTGGCTTTCTGTTGCCATTTGCAGGGACTTCCTCTCCCCTCATCCACTCCCACTCCAGAAGACAGCTATTATTGGCTTGATTTGCCAGAGGGTCTTCTCTGACAGCTCTGATTGAACTCCCGAATTCACTCTTTGTCTCTGCACTCGCATCTCAGAATACTTATCCATCTAAGATCAGGAAAGAATAAACACAGAGAAACAGAGACACCATTGACTGGCTGGAGGAAAGCCTTGGCTTCCCCTTCCCGGCTCATTCCTTGTTAGCTCAGAGCAAGCTTCCTAATTCAAAGCATCAGTGGAAAAGAGAAAGGTCAACTTCTTAAAACTCTTGTATGAACACCTAGTTCCTGAGTCCTCAGTACTTTTGGCCGCTACAACAACCAGAAGGCTCTTTATCACTCCAGAGCACCAGCCTCCCAATCTTTGGAAATTGGCTTTTCAAAATGTTGCATGTTGGATTGGAACCAGGAAAGGAACATCTGCACATGATTTGTGTAGCCCACTAGGACCAGAATATGCTCTAAGTCCTGGATTCTCATTGTCCAGGACCCAATTACATAAGGTTAGGGGAGTAAAGAGGGAATGATTTTTGGAGTTGTTCCAGAAATTTTGTGCATAGAAGAATGAAATGGTCCAGAACGCAGTAAAGCTATAGACCTTTATCAAATCCATTTTATTTCAAACAATGGAAGCCCCAAGGCATGGTACACCAGAGCAAAGGGTTGGGGGGAACTAGTCTGAGGGAAGAAGAGAATCAGAGAGAAAAGGACAGCTCAAGGTCTCAGTCACTATGGTTTATGAGCCTTAGCAAGAAGAGATAAGGATCAGTGATGCTGCTGTGGAGATCCTGCCCTCAGACTTGGCACATTCAGGGTTTTGCCAACCTGTCCATCACTCCATCGAATCAGTGTATGTATTTTCTTAGATTCTTTATCTTTTTCACTTCAGGACATCTCTATGAGCCAGAGAAAGCTATGGGTTCTATAGGAAGGGCAGGTGGGTTCTACTTCTAGTGTGTGTGATTAGTTTCTCTTCTCTTCTGTCACAATCAGGGAAACACAAGGGATTTGTTGCAGATTGGAAAGGACAAGCAAATATAAGACACGTACATTTCTAGGAAGGGAGGAGAGGGGCATCTCCAAGCTTGAGACAGGCTATGTAAAAGGAACTTTATTGACCTCAGAGAGCCCTTCCCCATCCCTTCCCAAACCAGACAGGGTGTTTCTTTAGAGTGATAGAACAGGAGTCGTACCACCTCATCCTGTTTTAATGGCAAGGGAATTCTCCTTACTTTAAACTATCCTGGAGATCACTGGAAAATTGGAACTAGACCCAATAATAGTAAATGTTCAATAATGTGCTAGAATTAATTAAAATATTATAGGCAAATGACTGGTGTTAGATAGCATTCACCTAAAATTTGTGAAGGACCTCAGGACTGAAACTATAACTGCTGGCCAAAGTGCATGACCAATTATTGCAAGTGGTCCTTCTGTTAGAGAAGTGGTACCCTTACCAACACGATCTCCATTTTTGAAATTGATAATTGTCATCTTTGCATGCATTTCTCAATATTTCCCTCCTTCCCTCTCCCTCTCCAAGACAACCATCTCTTATACCAGATGGGGTAGGGTTGGTGGGAAAGAGGAAAAAAGTTCAGTAAAACTAACCAACAACACACATATACACACACACACATGTACACATACATGAGGGGCATGGGGGGTGTTCCAGGCGGACTAGCACCTCTGGTATGAGGGCTTGCCAAGCCTCTTTCAGGGCTGCTCATCCACCTTTGGCGTCCACCTTCACCCATCTCTCACTTGTAGCTCCAAGAAACTGCAGCATTGGCACATGGTTGGCTAAACTGCCTTGGCAGATGGGCTAAACCAGATTAAGGGTAACTAACAAGACTCAAACCCATCAGGGAGTTGGGGGATGTCCACCTCAAGCATGTGAAGACTTCACCTGGCAGAATGGATGGATGAGGGTAATTTGTTCCAATGGCCATAAAGGCAGCTGAAGCAGGTCCTGTGGAGGGTTTAGAGCTTGGTCAGATGTCGAAGATGCCAAGGTCATCCCTGCATCCCAGGTCATCATCAGTCATCATGACTTTTGTCTTGCCACTGGACTTTGATGACTCTGGAAGAGAGAGTGAGACGGACAACTGTGCAACTCTGCCTCATTTAAATCCATTTACACACAAGTCAGGACATCACCCCATGATGTCACTGGTCTTCTTTGAAAATAAAGGACAAACAACAACAATGTATACATGTATATATACAGATACATACATGCATACATATATGTGCATGTATGTATGTACCACCAACACTGTTTATAGTGTTCCATTCCAAGAATCTCCCATCTCTGTGAAAAAAAATGTGGGTTCTCATTTCTTTTCTCTGGGGCCATGTTCAGTCATTATAATTTTACAAAATTCAATTTTTTTATTTCCTTCTTGTCCTTTCCATTTGCACTGTTCCAGACATTTTGTGCATTATTTTCTTATTTCACTTTCTAACAGTTTACATGCCTTCCCATGTTTCTCTATATTTATCACATTCATATAATATTTCTCCCATTCTTGAGAAGTGCTCAAACCAGAGGAAACCATAGGTGAAGGATCCTCCTTTCCATAGTAATCAGTCAAAAATTTATTAACTACTTGCCATGTGCCAATACTGCCAATAGAAAGACAAAAATGAAACTGTCCTTTTCCTAATGGAATTTACATTATTATTGGAAGATACCACCTGTGTCTGACTCTTCATGACCCTATTTGAGGTTTTCTTGGCAGAGATACTGGAGTGGTTTGCCATTTCCTTCTTCAACTCAGTTTTTTCACAGATGAGGAAACTGAGGCAAACAGGGTTAAGTGACTTACCCAGAGTTACACAACTAGGAAGTGTCTGGGGCCAAATTCAAATTTAGGAAGACTCTTTTTCTTGGCTCCAGGGCCAACACTCTATCTGCTACATCAGCTAGCTTCCCCTCTCAGTTTTTCTAGGCCTGTGGCTTTTTTTATGCCTGTGGCTCCACCTGACAACCTTACAGGACCTCCTTCTCAAGTTTTGCCTCCAGGGACTCCACAGAAATCCAGAATCTGCCTGAATAACACATCCTTACCAGAGGTCAACATCTTTAGCAGTCCCCAGTTTCAGACACACCCTCAGGATCTATAAATGGTGATATTATCAATGAATTAATGTCTTCATGTGTATCCCCTGTTGTTCATCCTTCATTTTCGAAGACCAACAACATCCTTGGTGATGTCTTGACTTTCTTGTGAATTGGATTTAAGTGAGGCAAAGCCTTGCAAAGTCAATGATAAAAGTCGGGATGGCTGGTGATGGCACCGGTACTCTTCCTGATCACTACAACTTTAACCTCAATGAGCATGGAGTGTTCAATTTCTTTGATGTACAGATACTAAATTATTAGATTCTATGAAAACTATTTGGTATATTATCTACCTCTAGCTAGATTATCTAGAAGGTTATCCCTTCCACATTGTGACTTTCCCCATTGTGGTTTCAATATATAGAGAGGGCTGGCATAAGAAATTAAATGGGAATTTTGGGAGAGTTTTGTGGAAGCCACAGATGACATGTGAAGGCCAGCAGACAATATAGAAATGTTTGGAAACTCAAAATGCATAAAATATATGAATAGTATTGTATGATATCAATCCAAATTTTACAATAAGGAACTGTAAGTACCCTGTAAAAGAAAAAGTCCAGACTTCTTCTCTGGTATGATAGGAGGGGTAAGGTGCCATGGCCCTAACCTCTACCATGTGGAAGGGATAACCGTACTTCCAAAGCTAGAAGTTGGGAGATATTTTTTTTGCCATACGTGTTTCCAGATTGTGGGGGCACTACATCCCTAAAACCCTGCTATGTGGAAGGGATAACTACCTAACATCTTAGACATCTTCATAAGCTAAGTATTTAGAATAATAAATGTAACAACTTTTTTAGTTCACTGAGTGGGAGTATTTTTCCTTTTGCTTAATTATTTACTTCATAAAACTGTACTTAAAAGAACAAAAGGGCTTTTATTTCCTCAGGACAAAAAATGACTTTGCAAAAAAAAATTTCCAGAACAAAATTACAGTCACATAATTCTTGAGGGAGGAGAGTGTTATTACATTATTAACATTATCCTTCCAGGCCTCTTATCTTATTTTTCTCTTGTGTGGGAAGCAGCCTTTTCCAGGATATCACAAAACACATGACCTAGGTCTCTTATCACTTAAAATATCATTTTCTACCATTACTGTCACCAGCTGTCCATATTTTTCTTTTATGTCCTTCTAGTCCAATCGATTTTTTACTGTTATTTACAAAATATAAACTGACACATGAATTGTTTTACTGAAAAAATTTTGCAAAATGCCTTCTATTTTAGCACTTTAAAATTTTCACATTTTGTTGGCCTCTTGACATTCCACTTTCCTAGATTTTAGGAAATCTCTCTCTATGTAGTTTGTATTAAACTGCACATTAACATGATTAAAAAAAATAAAACTATACAAACATAAGAAAGATAGATCTTCCCCCGATAATTTATAATCTTGGGTTTATCAAATTTGGGGCGCTTTTTCTAATTACTTCTGTTTCTTACTCATCTAGCCGGTTCATCTGATGCGCTGTTGTTATTGTTGTTTCTATAGCAATACTAACTAGTTTTGATGACTACGACTTTACAATAGAATCTGAGGTCTGGTGGTGGTGGTTGCTGTTGCTGATACTAGTCTTTGTTTTGGAAGAGGACCCATGACTTGCAAGTGAGTCGGATTTAAGCTAGGTAGAGTTGTACAAAGTTGTCAGGCTCATTCTCCCTTCCAGAGTCATCGAAGTCCAGTGGCAAGACAGAAGTCAGGAAGACTGGTGATGGCCCAGGATGATCTTGGTGTCTTCAAGGTCTGACCAAGCTCTCAGTGCTTCTACAGTGCCTGTTTCAGCTGCCTTCATGGCCACTGGAAAAATTGTTCTCATCTGTCTCTAACTTTGGGGAAGTCTTCATATGCTTGTGGTAGACATTACTTTAACTCATTGATAGGTTTGAGGCCGTTGGCTACCCTCAACTTGGTTCAGCCTTTCTTCCAAGATAGTTTACTAGGGTTTAGCTGCTGTGCATGCTACAATTTCTTGGAATCACAGGTGAGAGTTGGGTGACAGGTACCAAAGGTAGATGAGTAGAAAAGGGCATGGCAAGTCTTCACACCAGAGGTGCTAATCATCCCTGCACACCCCATATACCCCTAAGGTCTGGTAATGCTATACCAGAGGCAGCTATATGGTTTAGTGGATAGAGTGCTGGGCCTATAGTAAGGAAGAGCTAAGTTCAAATCCAGCCAGAGACACTTACTAGCTGTGTGACCTTGGGCAATTTAATTTCCTTTTGCATTAATTCACTGAAGAAAGAAACACCAAACCACTCCAACATCTTTGCCAAGAAAACCCCATGGACAGTGCTGGAACACTATGATCCATGGGGTCAAGAAGAGTTGAATATATCAATGCTATACCCCCTTCATTCATATTCATTAGTTCCCTTGTTTTCCTTTGTTTTCCCAAATGAGTTTGTTAATTTTTTTCTAGTCCTAAAAAGCCATAATTACCATTTTTCCCTTTCCCTACATATATAGCCAGCGGTTTACTACTATATCCCAAAGACTTCAGCCAGGCTCATATATGTGTTTGCTGTAAATATTAACCATTGCATAGAACAGATTAATAAGACCATGGTCTGCCTTAGTATCATAGTTTTAGACTTGAAGGAAACCTTAGAGATTATCTATTATACTTTCATTTTACAGATGGGAAAACAGAGATCAAAAGAGAGTGATTTGTCTATGGTCATAAAAAAAAATGGTAAGTAGTAGCATGAGCTCTTTCTACTACACCAGCATGTACCCTTGGTTATTTACCTTGCTATTTACCTTGGGGCCAGTCAGTATCTACAAAAACCCTTCCAGGGATGAATCCTCTGATGCTGTGACTTTGTCCCCTCAGCTGACTATATAATGAGGGAAAGTGTCTGATTGGCAGTACTATCAACCAAAGGAAGTCTCCTGAGCAGCAGTTCTGAGAGATAAGTGCCTCTGGTGAAGTGTAGAGTGCCTGCAGGGAATGAGAAACACAGCAGACTCTCAGGTTTCCTAGGCAATGCTGAACAGAAAAAAATACAACTTCAGTATAAAAGTTATTAACTTATCCCACAGCAACTTATTTAACATGTTCACCATCAGCGAAGCTAAAGGGTAAATTCATTCCTGTTAATCTCTACCAGGTAAACAAGGAGAATGGAAACTGTCTTAGAGAAAAGAAACTTTTTTGGTAAATAACCTCAGTTTCCTCATCTGTAAAAATGGGTTAATGATGTCCATTGGCTATCCCCATGCCTAGAATGTTCTCTTTCCTCACTTCCATCTCCTGGCTTCCTTCAGGTCTCAGCTAAAATCTCATCTTTTTCCATGAAGCCTTTCCTAATACCCCTTAATTCTAGTGCCTTCCCTCTATTGATTATCTCTCATTTATCCGCATTTAGCATATATATGTTACATGACTGTTTGCATATTGTCTCCCCCATTAGACTATCTTCTTGACAGTAGGGACTGTCTCTTGTCTTTCTTTGCATCTTCAGCTCTTAGAATAGTGCCTAGAAAATAGTAGACACTTAATAAATGTTTGTTAACTCTTGATCCACTAAAATCTTTTAAAGAAATATTCATTGTATGGGGCAGCTAAGTGGCTCAGTGAATAGAGCACCAGCCCTGTAGTCAGGAGGACCTGAGTTCAAATCCAGCCTCAGACACTTAGCACAAAAACTAGCCCTGTGACCTTGGGTAAGTCACTTAACCCCAATTGCCCTGCCTTCCCCCTCCAAAAAAAAGGCAACAAAAAAAAGAAATATTCATTGTAAGTAGATAACAAGTCCTGGCCATATTTACTGATTGTGTGGCTTTTGAAAGTCATTTACCATCTTCAGCCTACAGCTCCTCCTTTGGAAAGTGAATCTATATTATTTTTTTATGCTTTGTGTATGATACAGGTTTTTGAAAAAAAAATTCGAACAATTTTATTGATATATTTTTATTTTATAATTCCTCCAAGTATCTCTCCGCTCCCACCCTCCTAGTTAGCCATACCTTATAACAAGGAATAAAAGAGAGGAGGAAGAGAGAAAAGAAAAATCAGCAAAACCATATACATATTGAAGCAGTTCAAGGTTACATATCTGTGAATCCCCACCTCTTCAAAACGCTGCACAGGTGCATCTTTTCATATTTCTTTTCTGTGATCAAGCTAGTCACCATAATTTTACAACATAACATTAAAAAATTTTTTTTGAATTAGAATTTAATGCAGAAAATGTTACTTGAACTACTTTATGAAATAACAGATACGCAGACCCTGCCACCAGAAAAAGGGAAAAATATGAAGACATGAAATTTGGTGCCTTACCCAATGGACACATTTCACTTTTGCAAAAAGAAATGCTTTACTGTTATATGAGTACTTTGCCCTATAGGCTGCCTGCCTCAAGGAGAAAGACAGTTGGTTTTTTTTTTTTTTTGGTCTTTATTTATTTGTTTACTTTTAGTTTACAAGATTCATTACCACAATTCCTTGAGTTTCACATTTTCTCTCCTCCCCTGCCCCCTCGCCCCCTATGGCGGCATACAATCAAGTGTAGTATCTGCAAATGCTTTCACATTAGGCATTAGTCAGGTTATAAAGAAGGATTGTATCAGATGGGATGAACAATGGGAAAGAGGAAACAAAACCAAACAAGAAAAAGAGCAGGTAATTTGCTTCAATCTGGATTCAAACTCAGTTCTTTCTCTGGATGTAGACATCTCTCTCCATCATGAGTCTTTTGGGGTTGACTTATGACTCTGGATTGCTGAGAAGAGTTCAGTTTATCAAAGTTGGTCATCACACATATGTTGTGTCTGTAATTGTGTACAAATTACTCCTGGCTCTACTATTCTCACTCAGCATAAGTTCATATAAGCCTCCCCAGGTAAATATGAAGTCCATCTGCTCCTCATTTCTTATAGCACAATAGTATTCCATAACATGCATATACCACAACTTGTTCAGCCATTCCCCAATTAATGGGCACCCCCTTAATTTCCAATTCTTTGCTACCACAAAAAGAGCTTCTATAAATATTTTTGTACATATGAGTCTTTTTCCCACTTCTATAATCTCTTTGGGATACAACCCTAAAAGTGGTATTGCTGAGTCAAAGGGTATGAAATTATTTATAGCCCTTTGGGCATAATTCCAGATTGCTCTCCAGAAAGGCTGGATCAGTTCACAACACCACCAGTAATGCATTAGTGTTCTAATTTGTCTACATCCTCTCCAGCATTTGTCATTTTCCTGTTTTGTCATCTTAGCCAATCGAACTGGTGAGATGTGGTACCTCAGAGTTGTTTTGATTTGCATTTCTCTAATCAATAGTGATTTAGAGCATTTTTTCACATTTTTATAAATATCTTTAATTTCTTCCTCTTAAAACTGCCTGTTCATATCCTTTGACCATTTATCAATTGGGGAATGACTTGTATTCTTATAGATTTGACTCAATTCTCTGTATATTTTAGAAATGAGGCCTTTATCAGTGACATAGGTTGTAAAAATTCTTTCTCAATTTTCCACTTCCCTCCTAATCTTGGTTACATTGGCTTTGTTTGTACATACTTTTCAATTTAATGTAATCAAAATTATCCATTCTGTATTTTATAATGCTCTCCAATTCTTGTTTGGTCATAAAGTCTTCCCCTCTCCACAAATCTGACAGTTAAACTATTCCTTGCTTTCCCAGATTGCTTTCAGTATCAGCCTTTATACCTACATCATGCACCTATTTAGACTTGATTTTGGTATATGGTGTTAGATAATGAAATTTTAATTCAGTTTCTGCCACACTATTTTCCAGTTTTCCCAGCAGTTTTTGTCAAATAGTGAGTTCTTATCCCAAAAACTGGGGTCTTTGGGTTTATCAAACAGTAGATCACTATAGTCATTCACTGCTGAGTCTTGTGTACCCAATCTATTCCATTGATCCACTACTCTATTCCTCAGCCAGTACCAAGTAGTTTTGAGGACTGCTGCTTTATAGTACAGATTAAAATCTGGTATAGCTAGTCCACCATCCCTAGCATTTCTTTTCATTAATTCCCTTCATATTGTTGATCTTTTGTTCTTCCAAATGAATTTTGTTATTATTTTTTCTACCTCTATACGGTAGTTTTTTGGCAAACTGATTGGTATGGCACTAAATATATAATTTAATTTAGGTGAAATTATCATTTTTATTATATTAACTCGACCCAGCCATGCACAATTGATGTCTTTCCAATTGGTTAGATCTGACTTTATTTGTGTGAAATGTGTTTTGTAGTCGTGTTCATATAGGTCCTGGGTTTGCTTTGGCAGGTAGATGACCAAATATTTTATAATGTATACAGTAACTTTAAATGAGATTTCTCTTTCTATCTCTTGCTGTTGATTTTCATTAGAAATGTACAGGAATGCTGAGGATTTATGTGGGTTTATTTTATGTCCTGCAACTTTGTCAAATTTATTTATTGTCTCAAGTAATTTTTTACTTGATTCTCTAGGATTCTCTAAGTATATCATCATCTCATCTGCAAAGAGTCATAGCTTAGTCTCTTCTTTGCTGAATTTGATTCCTTTGAAATCAAATTCTTTTTCTTCTCTAATTGCTACTGCTAACATTTCTAGTCCCAGATTGAATAAGAGGGGTGATAGTGGACACCCTTGTTTCATCCCTGATCTTATTGGAAATGCTTCTAGTTTCTCCCCATTACACATAATGTTTGCTGATGGCTTTAAATAGATGCTACCTATTATTTTAAGGAAGGCTCCATTTATGCCTATACTTTCTAGTGTTTTTAATAGGAATGGATGTTGTATTTTGTCAAAAGCCTTTTCTGCATCTATTGAGATAATCGTGCAGTTTTTGCTAGTTTTATTGTTGATATGATCAATTATACTGATGGTTTTCCTAATATTAAACTATTCCTTGCATTCCTGGAATAAATCCTACCTGATCAAAATGTATTATTCTTGTGATAATTTGCTGTCGTCTTTTTGCTAATATTTTATTTAAAATTTTTACATCTATATTCATGAGGGAGATTGGTCTATAATTTTCTTTTTCTGTTTTATCTCTTCCTGATTTAGGTATCAGTACCATATTTGTGTCATAAAAAGAATTTGGTAGGACTCTTTCTTCACTAATTTTCCCAAATAGTTTGTAGAGTGTTGGCATCAATTGTTCTTTAAATGTTTGATAGAATTCACTAGTAAATCCATCTGGGTCTGGAGATTTTTTTCCTAGGGAGTTCACTGATGACTTTTTTGATTTCTTTTTCTGAGATGGGGTTATTTAAGTAATTTACTTTCTCTTCAGTTAATCTGGGCAACTTATATTTTTGTAAATATTCATCCATTTCACTAAGACTGTCAAATTTATGTGCATACAACTGGGAAAAACAATTCCTAATTATTGTTTTAATTTCCTCTTCATTGGTGGTAGGTTCACCCTTTTCATTTTTGATACTCATAATTTGGTTTTTTTCTTACTATTTTTTTTATCATATTGACTAAGGGTCTATCAATTTTATTTTTTTTTTCATAAAACCAGCTCTTAGTTTTATTTATTAATTCAATAGTTTTCTTAATTTCAATTTTATTAATCTCTCCTTTGGTTTTCATTATTTCTAATTTTGTATTTAATTGGGGGTTTTCAATTTGTTTTTTTTTCTAGCTTTTTCAATTGCATGCCCAATTCATTGACCTCCTTTTCCCCTAATTTATTCATGTATGCATTCAGGGATATAAAACTTCCCCTAACAACTGCCTTTGCTGCATCCCACAAATTTTGGTATGTTGTCTCATTGTACAACATACAGTTTTGATTGTTTTCTTGTGGCTGTTCTTTCCATTTACATTGTTATAGTCATTGTGCGTAACTTTTCTTTGGCTTGGCTTATTTTATTTTGCAAGTTTCTGTGTCCCTTCCCATGCTTCTCTGCATTCTCATATTCATCATCCTTCTGCATACTATCCAACACTGACTATTGCTATTTTTTTCATCTTTGCCATTGATGATCTCATTGCTGCACTCAGTGTGCATGTGTGTGCTCTTTGTCTCTGTCTCTATCTCTGCTTCTCTCTCTCTCTGAGTCCCTGTCTCTCTCCTTTCCCTCTCTCTTCTCTCTCTCCCTCTCTGTCCCTCTGTCTGTCTCTGTCTTTCTCTCTGTGTGTGTCTCTGTTTCTCTTCTCTTTCTCCCTCTCTCTTCCTCTTGTGTCTCTGTTTTTCTCTGTGAGTCTCCGTCTCTGTCTCTTTATCTCTCCCCATTGATCTATCTGTTGTATTTGACCCTTGTAATGTAATGCCAAAAGAAAGGCAACTTCCCAAGGTTCAGAATACCAGCATAGGTGCTCTCCATTTTATTCAGTAACAAACCCAGAACAGAGAAGATCAAAACATGACATCATTCAAAATACAGCATTTACTAAGCGTGATTAAATAATCTCCAAGCACTACCCCACCCCAGGACCTTCCAATCATTCAATCAATTACAAAGTCTCTGTTCTAAATACTTCTCCACCCCTAGGCTATACCTTAATTTAATCCACCACAAAGTCCCTCTTCTCAAATGGAGATTAGTTTCCAAACATAAGGTCAAAAGTTCCCCACCCCTGGATCACAATTGAATCTACCCCAGAGTTACATCAAGTTTAAACACAGCACTTAATACCCAAATGGAGATCTTTTCTTCATCTTGACGCGAGGCAAGTTCTCAGCAATCTTAGTTCCTGGGGAGACAAGGCTTAGCAAGGCCATAAGATACATTGCCAGTCCCTTCATGAATTCATCCTCTGTCTGTAGAACAGTCCTAGAACCCCTGAACACATCAGCAAAACCCTCTCCCAGGATTTCTGTAAACATACAACCAGAAAATCCTTCTTCAGGGCTTCCGAACCAACAGAATGGTTCCCAGACCCCTGCAACAACAGCACTGTCCTTCACCAGTGGACAGTATTCACTCTGTCTGCAGGACAGTCTCCAGACCCCTGCAACAACAGCACTGTCCCTCACCAGTGGACAGTATTCACTCTCTGTCTGCAGGACAGTCTCAGGGCTTCTTAGCAAACAGCCAGGTTCCAGGACTTCTTCAACAAAAGGACTGTCTTTCACCAGTGGACAAATCTGGCAAAACAACATCAAAACAGACAGACAAAGTACCAGCAAAACAGCCATGTCTCCTCAGTCCTTGGCAGCTCAGGGGGCAGGTCTCAAAAGTCCAGGGCAATTCAAAGCGGCCACCAGCAATTCTCTTAGTCTCTCTCTCTCTCCACGAGGTGCTGCTTCCAAAAAGATCTTCCGCCTCTCTCTTGTCTCTCCAAATCTACCTCACCAGCCCCTCCCAGCTCAGGACTTTCTTTTCACATCAACAAGTCCATCCCACAGGTGGGATCAACAAGCTCTGGGTTTTAACACAATAAATTTGAAAACCAAGCCCAATACAGGGGAATCTCCACATTCCATTACTATCACACCCTGTTGACTATCTGCTCTTCCTGAATACTCTTTCCTCTCTGTGTTTTCATGATACTCTACCTCTTTTCCCTTCCCAGTTTCCTTTGCTGGTTCACCATTTATGTCATTCCCCCTAACTGTGCATATTCCTCCAGGCTCTGTCCTAGGTCTTCTCCTTTTTTCTCTTGGTGACCTCATCAGTTAAGTTTTGCATTTTTCTTTGACAAATATGTTCCAAGTTTTCTAACCTTTCCTTGATGACAAGTGATTGTCAGTAACATGCTATCTAGCACATATTATAAAACACATACACATTTATTCTGTCCCTTCAAGGTAAAAGAGATGTTTAAAAAATGACAGAGATAGAGCTTTTTTGAAAGAAACTCATGCAAAGGAGAGAACATTTTGAAAATGGATGCTCAGAAATGTTTCCATCATCCTGCAAATTTATTGCTGAAAACAATATCTGTCACATAAAAACTCTCCTATCTGCACAACTGAAAAACTTGCAGATAGAATTTTCTAACTTGTTTAGAGATGAAAGTGACCTTAAAATTCATTGCAGTCCAAAGCCTTCATTTTACATATGAGAAAGTGTAAGAGTAGAGAGTGACTTGCCAGTGGCTATACAGCTAGTAAGAATCTGAGAGAGGATTCAAACCCAGGTCATACTGCTTCCAAGGTTAATGTCCTATCCACTACACAAATCTTCCAAAAGAGTTTTGAAATCATTTATTAAAAATATGAAAATGAAAATCTCTGATTCCTTTGAAAGAATAAATTTACTGACATTGGGGATGATGAAAATTTACTACTGAATTTTAACAAAAACCTTTGCATAATTGATGGGTGAAGTTGAAAAATTAGTATTATGATTTAGAAAGTGGAGCTAATAGTGCATTTTTGTTCATGACTCTTTTTTAATGTAAGGTTCTGGGGAAGGGCATGTAGATTATATGTAGTGATGTTTTGGGAAACATTTAACAACTGGGTCCCTGCAGGGGAAATGTATGTACAATATACTTTGAAGTTTAATCTGAATTATGAAAATTTTCTCCTATAAATTTCTCAAGTCTGAATAATCAACAAAATTAAACTAGTTTTGATTTGCAGTGTTTGTTTATTTCCTAGGTATAAATCCTCACACTGAAAATTTAACAATCAGCTATAGTATACCCCTGGTTATATATTTTTATATTGGTCTGTCTAAATGTGACTTACAGGGAGACATGAATAGAAATCACTAGAACCTTCTCCACTTACCTTTCCCCAAGAAAGATTTCAATCTAGCTAGAAGGAGAAGTAGAAGATGAGAGCTGGAGACTAACTATTCTTTTTTCCTCAGAGAAAGCTTACTGGGCTAAAATTATATCTATTTGTCCAATAAATATTTTTAGTCTAGGGGAAATAATTTTAAATAGCTTTAAGTTGCTCTCCTGATTGCTTCCCCTTAATGTGGAAGGGATACCCCAAGCTATATATCAGAGGCTTGACTCTCTTCTCACCAAATACCAATTTCACAAGGCCCTCAAATAATGAATAGTAAACATACCCATTTATACAAATTAATAGTAAATAAATAAGAAATATTTCTGTCTTCTCTATTTCTCTCTCTGCTCTGTATTTTTTTCTCTTCTCTGTCTTTTTCTCTGTGGTTCTCTTTATGTTTCTTGTTTGTTTCTTTGTCTCTTCTCTCTTTCCTTCTCCAGCTTCCTTTTACATAAATATAGTATCTTTACATAAGTTACAAACAAATCCACCTGAATATATATGTATATATATATATATGTGTGTGTGTGTGTATGTAGATATACACAAATACACACATATATTGGGAGTGTACATTGGGAAATTTTTACTTATAGGAATGTGTGACCAAAAAAAGGTCGAAGATTACAGAAATAAGCATCAGTCTGCTTAAGTCCTGAAAGGTATATCTGAAGTTTGATCACAAGGTAACTATTTTTTTCAGTCATAGCATCTCATGAAACTATGAACTAATATGTGAAAGGACTGTGCTTTATGCCAGTAGAGGAAGAACTCCCTCCTCCCTCTCCCTGCCCCATGAAGTAACAAAACCTTGAAATGTAATAATGCAATGTTGATCTGGTTGCAGAAAAAAAAATTCTATAATAAATAGCTCTATTTTTCCTGGAATCTGAATATATAGGTCATTCACTGCCTTAACGAAAATATTTGATTGTTTGTTTGCATTGGAGTCAAGGAGAGGAAAAGAACTCTCTCATTGCTTTCCTCTCCATCATCCCAAATACCTCCACCAGAAAAATAAAAATAAAATATTCAATAAAATATGCATGAACAAAAATAAGACCTGTAATCTCATTGCTAAGCAGGAAAACCATGCAAATGAACTGGGTTTGGTCTTAGGGAACTTTCAGGGATGCCTTGGTAAACATTTAATACAGGTTTTCTGGGGGGGGGGGAGTGCCACCCATTTATGATTAATTTTCATTAATAATGTTTTCTCTATCATTTTCCTAAGTCTAGACTAGGGGTGGGGAACCTTTGGCTTTAAGGCCATATGTGCCCTCCAGGTCCTTGGGTGCAGCCTTTTGACCAACTCCAAGTTTTACTGAACAAATCCTTTTATTAAGGGGATTTGTTCTGTGAAGTTTGCATTCAATCAAAAAGTAGCACTTGAGGACCTACAGGGCCACATGTGGCCTTGAGGCCACAGGTTCCCCATCCCTGGTCTAGACAATAAAAAAAATGATAAATCAAATCTTGATTTGTAGCTTTTACCCATTCCAGAGGTATTTCCTACTGAAAATGTAATAATAAATCTGTGATTGAGCTGGTTTGAGCTGGCTCCAGTAGACCTCTTGTTCTGAATTTCTCTCTAACAAAAATATGTGGTTCGTGATTTGCTCCCCTCCAGATAAATATAAGAAAGTCTGAATTTAACTAATTTCTTGCTTCCTTCTAAGGGTATTCATCTTAGCTCACTGCAAGAAAACAACACTATCAGTATGTATCTTGAAAATTAGACATATTTATTTATAATATATGAAATTATAAATGGGGTTTACTTCTAAGTGCAGAAGCACGATAATTCTCCTGCTCCCTTTGAAGTAGGATGAGCCCAATTAACAACCTCCCTCCCCCAACCCCAACTCATACAAACAAACTAAAAACACTAATAGGAAAAAAATCTTGGCAGAATGAGCAGAATTGGAAAATGTCAATGAAGAAAGTGTCTGGGTCCCATCTTATGGTCTCTTTTCCTTGCTGTCTCAGCCCCCTTGGGTTCAGTCTTGTCTTGTCCTGTCTGCCTCCCCTGGCCACTTACATTTCTGTCATCTAGCTGTACCTGGCTCCCTCTTGCATCCAACAATCCTAGCCCTCCCCTAATCATTGCCTACGCTTTAGACCCATGTCGTTATGGGAAAATGAGCTCCGGTTCTACTTTAATCAGTGCTTGAGGCTCAGGGTATTGTGAAAAAGATAAACCCAGAGCTAGATGACCCAGTGGGTAGGGGGCTGGAGCCTGGAGTCAAGAATAACTGAGTCTATATTGGGCCTCAGACACTTACTAGCTGTGTGACCTTGGACAAGTCATTTAACCTCTGTTTACTTTAATCCAATGTAGAAGAAAATGACAAACCATTCCAATGTTCTTGCTAAGAAAACCCCATGGACAGCATAGTCTACAGGGGTCACAAAGAGTCAGATATGACTCAGCCACTGAACAATATCCTGGATAGGATCAGCAGAATTATTGGGAGGGTAGTTTTTTCCTCCTCTTTTTCTAAATTATATGTCTACTACAAGAAGACCTGAGTTCAAATTGTGGGACACCTGTGTAACCCTAGCAAATTATGTGACTTCTCAGTGCCCTAGGCAGCTCTCTAAATTATTCTGCTTTGATAAAGAGAGTTTCCTCAGAAAGATTCCTCTACAGCACACCATTGAAATCACAGGTCCAGAAGAAAAATATAATATAACCATTATGTCCAATTCCACTACCCCGTCTATACACAAAAAATTCAGTCATGCTATGGTTTTTGACACACTTTATCTCTGCCTCATTCAGTGGTGGAAGTTTGATTAAAAGCCCTTTTTACTCTTTCTTGTTTATATATGTCAACCTGTGTGTATACTCTGTTTTAGTGTGACTCTCTTGGCCAAGATTCCTCCCTTGGGTCATGATTAGCAACCCCCAAATCAACCAACTTTAGCTACAAATAACCCTCGTTCATTTATTTTCTTCAGGATCTTTCTTAGTGAAAAGCTTCAGTCAATTTCAGGACTTAACCTCCGTTAAGGAAAAATGAACAATTTAAATCCATAACATATGAAATTTCTACAGCTCAGTAATCCCCATGGTCCATGGAAAATATGATTTCCTACAGCACAACACCCTGATGGAAATTAAGAGAGGTTATCCTTCCAACTGTTTGGAAGGGGAAAATTAAAAAAAAATCAATATAATACTTTTCTCCTCTGTTTATTTTCAACACAGGCTTTTGGTTTAAATTGTTGTTTTTCAAACTACTCATTATCAGCATGTACTTTTTTCCTAAGGGACTTTTGCACAGCTCTGGAAGTCATCAGAAATCAGGGTAGCACATAAAAAGAAGAATCTTTTTTTAGATGGCGAAGGATTTTTTTTTTTTGGTGCCATTGAACATTTTCCCCTTAAGCTAGAATCTAATCATAAGAAACTCCAAGAGTTTGCTACTATAGAAAATCATGTTTTGTTATAGTTGATTATGTCCCTTAATATATATGGGCTGGATAACCCTGGGGGAATATTCGAGATTTATTGACACCATTAAAAACGCAGAATCTACCTGATGCCTTGAACTAGGTAAGATTTTAGGAGATGCAATTGTGACATTTCCATCTTTTGGTACCTCATTATAATAATCCTACACAACTCTGGGACTTAAAGTTATTTCTTTGACAAGCCTTCATCTTTTAGAGGCACCAGATGAAATTTGGGTGTTCTTGATTTTTTTTTTACTCAGAGAAGGAATTAGGATGGAGGGACCAAGGCCCCATGAGGGGTTATTTTCTCTTGTACATGTCCCTGGAAAGATTAGGTGCTTCAGTGGATAGGCTAGGTGGAAATAGAATCCACTATTCTATCCACTGCACCACAACGGAGGCAACATGGTTAAGTGCCTTACCCAGGGCAGCTTGTTGTTTGTCCTTTGTTCTCAAAAAGGATCATGACACCAGGAAGGTGATGCCATGACTTGCAAGTGAATTGGATTTGAGTGAGGGAGGGCTGTGCAAGGTCACCAGCCTCACTTTCTCCTTCAGAGACATCTGGGTCCAGTGGCCATATATGGATCAGGAAAACCGGAGATGGCCCAGGATGCAGCGGGAGACCTTGCTTGGCCTTTCAAGCTAAGGTCTTTAACAAGACTAAATTTGACTGAGACAGTGCCCATGCAGTGATTAAGGTTTCAAATTTTTTAATGCCTAAAACAAAATACACAGGCCCTAGCAGACCTCTCCTTTGTCATTTGACTAAGTAATCTGTACTAGCTCATGACATCCTAGACCACCCCTTCACCTCCTTATTATGTGTTGTCTTCACATGCTAGAACAGAAACTCCTTGAGGGCAGGAACTGTTTTTTCTTGTATTTATATTTCCATCACTTAGAATAATCAAGCAAATAGAAGATGTTTAATAAATGCTTTATTGATCTAAAGGAAACCAATTATATTGAAGTAAAATGATAGAAATATTTAAAAAACAAAAACAAACCCCAAGTTAAGAACCTCTGTTTTAAAAGTTCTTCAAGATCTTCCTTCTAGTTTCTACATTGCACATGGGCTTTATAACCAGAGATTTACAGAGACAATAGTCAATGATTGTCTGTCTTTCCCCTATTGTATTATTTTACATAAATTAAAGGAATAATTTTTATTTTGTATATTTTTTTCTGAATTTTAGAATTATTTTGTATAAATTAAAGGAATAAAAATTTAGAAAACTTGGTATGGGATCTAATGAACCTGTAGTGTCCTGACCATTTCCCACTATCTTCTCCTGTCCCTTGAACCTTCCCTTGTAACAAAGAAAAAAAATTGAACAAAATTAAGTGACAAAAAAACTGGACTCAAAAGCATGTTTTTCAGAGCAACAATTTGGTACTTAGATTCCCCCTCTCACTAAAGGAGAGAGATCTGTTTACTTTTGCTCCCTAGGGCCAAGATTGGAATTACACAAAAATATTTTCAAAAGTCACTAAACTTTTAAAAATATCTCATTCTATTAATGCCATTATTGTACTCCCACCCCCCAAAAGGTCCAAAGCAGAAACATAAAGTAACAGTATACAATTTACATATTATAATATATACACATGTGTGTATATATATTCGTATGTGTATACACACATATATAAACACATACCAAAATTTTCATATAACTATGAGAGTCAAAAAAATTCGGCTACTCATTGATTAGGGAATAGCCAACAAATCATGGTATATGAATGTAATGAAATACAAGTTTGAACTAGAAGAAACAATGAATGTGAAGAACTGAAAATCAACAAGAATGAACTGATGTAAAGTAAATAAAACCTGGAAAATGTAAAGTTATTACAAAAAGCAAAAGGACTAAAAGCAGTGGATTTCCTTATGTTTATTGTTTCTTTTTTTTTTTTTATTTTGGAGGGCAATTGGGGTTAAGTGACTTGCCCAAGGTCGAACGGCCAGTTTTTGTGTTAAGTGTCTGAGGCCGTATTTGAACTCAGGTCCTCCTGACTCCAGAGCTGGTGCTCTATTCACTGTGCCACCTAGCCACCCCTTATTGTTTCTTATTATACAATAGTGTTTCATTACATTTACATGCCAAAATCTGTTCAGCCGATGTTAACATTCATCACTTTGGGACAGTAACATCACAGTCCCCATTCTGCTCTATTGGGAAGTGGAAATGGTGGGAAAAAAGATGAAGATGGGAATAGCATTTGGACTTTGCCAAGTATATATGGAGAAAACCTGTTCTGGAGACAATACAATTTTGAAGGTACTGTATCAGCAATGCCATATTCACAATGCCTATGGAAATTACAGATATGCTGATATAATTATCCATCACAAAATACATCATGCTTGCCATATAGGGGAATAAGCTAGAAAATTTATTAAAATACCAAAAGACTGAGTCCCAAAACCAGAAAATGAAAGCCATCAGAGTAGTTATGAAATTAGCACAGGCAGATAAAGTAGAAAGCACCCACATTCTCAATCCTTTAAAACAGAATAGGCTACCTCAGGCAAAGGTCCTCCTCTCCCCACTCACAGCAACCACCCAGCGTCTAGGAAGCGCGCTCCCAGCAGCTCTAGCCCCTGGCAGTCCTCAGCAGGAGTCCTTAGCAGAAATTCTGGCTGACTCAAAAAGGGCTTCACACTGCCACTGCTGCCTCTGCTGCTGCTGCTGCCGTCGCTGCCACTGCTAGCCACCGCAGGAACTCTAGCTTGGCTTCCACTTCCTCTTGCTCCGCCCCTTCCTGCTATGTCAGCAAGTCCAATGGGGCATGGAAGATCTTTAAATCCCATAACCCTTACAGGTACCAAGACATCACTTCTCAATATATCTAAAAGAGGAGTTGATCCTTCTGTATGGAGGGGACTGGGGAAGGAAGGTGGTTCACTGGGTTCACTAGCTGCTTCCTATCAAAATGAACTTTTGTTTTCACCTTTGATTATTATCCTTTCATAGTTATTTTATTTCACTTTACAGAAAAGACAATATGGTGGTCACTTATTCTTAACCAGTGATAAATGTGACATGGGTAACAATCTAGGAGGGGAAAGTTTGAATCTGGGTAGAGAGAAATATCTCTGCTTCAGTAATAGCAAGGTAAGGGAGAAGTTTCTTTAGAAAAGAGACAGCTAGTGCTTATCTGTTAACTGCAGAAAATTGACTGGATTCTCTGCTTTTAATTCTCCCTCATGTGAAGATGAAAGAGACAAGACTGAGAGGAGCTGGGAAATTAATGGGAGCTTCTTCCTTCCCAGGTGTGAAGTATAGGGGAAGAGGGAGATGTTTCACAAGCTCTCTAGGTACAGAAAATCATGCAGAGTTCGAGAGTCCAAGAAGCCTTTTACTAAAAATATATTCCTATACCCTTAGGTAGAAGTAGGACTCAAGATGGTTAAAAAGTGGTTCAGGAAAATAAAAACTGACAAGAAAGTCAAAAGTAATCTGCCTGGAGATTTCTTATTGTTCTCAACAGCCTCAGCCCAAATCTTAAAGAGCTGCTTTTATTTTCTTCTTGCCTAATGGCTCCCAACTGGGTACCAGATCATCAATGTACCTGGGGACAAAGTTAATCCAAACTGTCCCAGGTCCACAACACAACTTCCTTGCCAGCACAAACTGTGTTGCCTAATTAGGTTATATGTGTCTACATGCCTCCATACAGGTGTGGCTCAGAGGGAGACATGAATAGATATGACTAGACTGTTTCACCTACCCTTCTCCAAGGGAGAACAATTCCTGGAAGAGGAAGAAGGAGATTGCTTCTAGAGTCTGACCATTCTGCTCTCCTTAGAAATGTGGTACTAGGCTATAATTATATCTGGCTTTCCTAAATATAGTTATTCTATAAGGAGTGATTTTTAGGTTCGAGCTGCATTCTTGAGTGCTGTCCCTTAATCTTCCCTAATCAGGAAGGAGTACCCCAAGCTATGAATCCAAGACTTGATTCCCTTTTCACCAAATAAGAGTTACTCAAAGATCACACACATAGATTAGAAAATAAATCTAATTTTCTGAGCCAACAGCAAACAGAAATCAGAGAAGTTATACAGATGATAGTATAACATAACATGGGTGGTACAGTGGAGAAAGCACACTGACTCCTGGAGTCAGGAGGACCTAAAGTCAAATCTGACTCAGACACTTGATATTTACCAGCTGTGTGACCTTGGGCAAGTCACTTAATCTCAATTGTCTTGTGGGGACAGAAATACAATACACAGTGTGAGTGAACTTTGTAACTGGAAAAGTTATCAACCAAGAGTCATAGATGTTGTCCAAGGAAAAGTATGCCAAAGTATCTAGTATGTTAAACTAGGGACAGGGACGTGATCAAAGTGCTGCCTTCTTCCCATACATTTTCTCTCTCTGCCTTCAGGGATCTCTCCCCAAAGAAATTCTAGAATCATGTGCTTCTTCCTTGAACCTGGAAGCCAGAGGTATAGAACCTGCAGCCTCAAGGCCAAATGTGTCCCTCTAGGTCCCTTTGACAGAATCTAAACTTCACAAAACAAATCTTAAGAAAAGAATTTGTTTGGTAAGACTTGCTCAGACAAAAGGCTGCTCCCAAGGACCTAGAAGGCTACATGCGGCCTCTAGGCTGCGGGTTCCCCATCCCTGCTCAAGGATCTCTCTTCTCCCAAGTTCTCACAAACTCCACCCCTGAAGCAGATATGGAGTGATTAATCTCTTAAAAAAAATAGCCTTCAACCCTGGTTACACTTGTAACAATCTCAGCTGGAGTTGTAAGAGTGTAGAGGGTTAATTCATCTCTCCCAGTTCCATCAATATTTCACAATATTTTATCTCCCCATCCCCATCCAGTCCTGGAGCAGGTGTCTTGGATCTCCCTTGTAGCAAAGCTGAGAGGGCACCGTCAAGGGATAGAAAGGACTTGTATGGCCCTGGCTCATTTCTGGACGGCCAAGCTGACTGGGACTCATCCTGTTTTTGGCCTGGTCAGCTTTTAGGGCCTGCCAGGAGCTGCTTCTGGCTCACTAGGGATACATTGTGCCCATAACCTATTCCCAGGCTGGGGTGACTGCCCATAACTGGTTGCAGCCCACTGCCCTGTCCCAGAGATGGGCAAGGCCTACAAACTGGGTGTCCCTGTTCATTCCACTCCAGAAGATATAATTGGAGCTGCTGCCTGAATGATGGCTGTCACTGACAAGGTCACTGTCTCTCTGCTGCTGGTGATGTAGGTTTCAGGGCACCAAGTTTTTCCCATTATTTTGCTGCAAACATGGTCACTGCAACACATCAGTGTCTTCGCTTTATCTTGCTACCTGCCAGGGCTGTGCAAATGCTGCTGGCCTCATCACTACCTGGGCTACTAATGACCTACTACCCCCTTACCCTCTACTGTTCTTTCAGAGGGACATCACCCAAGATCCTATTCTTGTGGCAATTTGTCCAGGTTACTATTGCCCATCTGACAAAATGACTCGCTTGAAGCCAGAGGGTTTTTTACTAAAATCATTTTCCAATAACATCAAGTAGAAATGGAAGAGAGGATGGGAGGGAGGCAGGAAGGGAGGGAGGAGGAAAAAACAGTTTTGCATATAGTTTCCCTGGGGCCTCAGGAGCTCCATGCCTCAGTCTTAAAAGCAGATTTTATATTCTTGCCCAAGAGCCCACAGCTGGGTCTCAGATCAATCTACCTGGAGACAAAGTTAACTCTAAATGCTCCAGGTCTGCACCCCTACTTCCTTGCTTGCAGCAGTCCTACCTGACATATTTTTGTTTTTTTGTGGAGGAGAAGGGAACAATTAACTCATACCTCCCTGGTTCCAATAATATCCTGGCTTACAAAGCCAGCCATCACTCTCAGTTCTTTTCTGTCTCTCTGCCCTGCTTCCATCCATCAAGCACAGAAACAGCCAGTTAAAAAAAATTCAAAAAACAACAACAAAAAAAACAGTCTGTCAAAGTGTCAGGAGGAAAGAGCAGGAGAAAAGGCACCCATAGACCGAGCCTTGGCTTTCTCACATGGCCCCAGGGGAGAGATCAAACTCAAGAACTCTCTCCTAGCCTCTCTCCAAAAAGGAAAAAGTGAATAAGCATTTATACAGCACTTACTATGTGCCAGTCATTGAGCTAAGTATTTTCTTATTAGATCCTCATAACAACCCAGTGAGGCATGTGCTATTATTGTCCCCATTTTACAGTTGGAGAAACCGAGGCAAGCAGAAGTTAAGTAACTTGTCCAGGGTCACACAGTGACCCAGGAACTGTCTGAGGCCAAATTTGAACTTGATCTTCCTGATTTCAGTCCCAGTGCTCTATCCACTGTACCACCAGTTGACTCTGGAGAGAGAGATTTGCAGAAATCTCCAAAAACACAGGCCTAGAGATCCAAGTACAAAAATTTCACCAGCTGGTAAAGGCTGGAATAACATCTGCTTGAATGTCTCTTGTTTCTATAACACGGTTGTTATTCATTTGTTTCAGTCGTGTCTGACTCTTTGTGGCCTCATTTGGAATTTTCTTGGCAACTTGGCAATAGGGTTAAGTGACTTGCCCAGGATCACACAGGTAGTAAACATTTGAGGCCAGATTTGAACTCAGGAAGACAAATCTTCCTGAGTCCAAGTCCAGTGTTCTATACATTGTGTGACCTAGCTGCCCATGTAATGAGGAAGGGGTGATCTCACGTCCCAGCTGATACATACTGGCTGTGTGAGCATAGACAAGGCACTTGTCATTTGTCACTAGTCTAGAGAATTCTCTAAGACTATGCTATGGAGGGGTTTCCAATATGTATCCATGGAGGCCGTTTCCATACTGTGAATACTGTGAAAGCTAGACTGTGGGTATCATTTCCTATGCCCACTACATCATGTAGACTATACATACACACACATTTATGTATATGTATGTATATGTGTATATATAGTGTTTACACACATTTCATAACTTAAAAAGTTATATCCAACAAATAATATTAAAAAGAAGGACCATCCTGGTTTGAAAGGTTAGTTGCCTGAATAGCAGTTATACTTCTGTTAGGTTACACTGCCTGTGTAGCAGTGTGGCCAGAGAGGTAATCTGTTGTTGTTGTCGTTGTTTGTCCTTTGTTCTCAAGGACGACCATAACATCAGGGAGGTGATGCCATGCAAGTGACTAGAATTTAAAGAGAGAGAGAGAGACAGAGAGAGAAACAGAGAGAGAGACAGAGAGACAGAGAGAGAGAGAGAGACAGAGAGAGACAGAGAGAGAGGGAGAGAGAGAGACAGAGAGAGAGACAGAGAGAGAAAGGGAGAGAGAGAGAGACAGAGAGAGAGGGAGAGACAGAGAGAGACAGAGACAGAGAGACAGAGAGAGAGACAGAGAGAGAGACACTGAGAGACAGAGAGAGAGAGAAAGAAAAAGGAAGAGAAAGGAAGGAAGGAAGGAAGAAAGAAAGAAAAAAAGAAAGAAAGAAAGAAAGAAAGAAAGAAAGAAAGAAAGAAAGAAAGAAAGAAAGAAAGAAAGAAAGAAAGAAAGAAAGAAAGAAAGAAAGAAAGAAAGAAAGAAAGAAAGAAGGAAGGAAGGAAAGAAAGAAGGAAAGAAAGAAAGAAAGAAAGAAGGAAAGAAAGAAAGAGAGGAAGGAAGGAAGGAAGGAAGGAAGGAAGGAAGGAAGGAAGG
>NW_027185764.1:64771233-64781987 GCF_028583685.1 Petaurus breviceps papuanus | reverse complement strand
AGGAAGGAAGGAAGGAAGGAAGGAAGGAAGGAAGGAAGGAAGGAAGGAAGGAAGGAAGGAAGGAAGGAAGGAAGGAAGGAAAGAAGGAAGGAAGAAAGAAAGAAAGGAAGGAAGGTTTTAAATAACAGCAGGATTTATTTGGTTGTTATTGGGGTAGGCATTAGGAGGAGGAAGGGGAGCAAACCAAGGAAGTGGAAGAGCAGCTGTCTAGAGGAAGGAAGATCATAAGATAACATGGCATCATCAAAGCCAAGGAAAGAGGTTGAAGAATAGAATGGTTGGTGCTGTTCAGTGCTACACCAAGGTGGCTGTGAGGTTGAGTTTGGATCCCAGCCAGGTGTTGATGAATTTGTTCAGATAACTCAAGAAGTGTTGATTCTCTCCTGAAATATTAATGTCAACTTATCCCTCCATTACCCACATCAAATTAATTGTTGAGAGCTTACTTCTGTCTCCCTCAAAAACTGTTCTCCAGCAGGTCAACAGCTAAAGGCCTGATTGTGAAAGGTGAAACAACTGAAGGGATAATAAATAGTATTGAAAGAGAAGATTCTATATCTCTTTCATTTAAACAAGGTTATCTTATGCTTCTTATAGACGACAGCAGGTAAACGTTCAAGATTTCTCCATGAACATAAGGGATGCTCCATGAATATTTGTTGATTCGATTTCATACTTATTGCTTTAGAGTCATTCTGAAGCTGTATGTACTCTTGTTCAAGATGGTGTATGTGGGGTTGGTGATTGTGGCGGAGGGGTTTCCTTTAGTGGATTAGAGCAGGGAGTAAAGCTATGATTTCGTTGGTATGTTGTTTGTTTTTCTGATGTCTCCACTAGTGTGTGAACTGGATTTAAGTGAGGCAGAGTTGTGCAAAATCCTCAGTCTCACTCTCTCTTCCAGATTCATTGAAATTCAGTGGCAAGACAAAAAGTCAAAACAACTGGTGATGGCCCAGGATGTAGTGGATGATGACCTTGTTGTCTTTGATGTTTGACCAAGCTCTAGGCAAGGAAGGAAAGAAGGAAGGAAGGAAGGAAGGAAGGAAGGAAGGAAGGAAGGAAGGAAGGAAGCTGACCAAGGTTCACATTGCCTACTTCAGCCACTTTTGTGGCCATTTGAACAAACTGATCTCATCTTCCCATCCCCACTGGGGATGTCTTCATATGTTTGCAGTAGACACCGATGGGTTCAAGGCCTATTTGTTCTCCTCAAACTGGTATAACCAGTGTTGGGAGAGTGTTTCTTGGGGTGTGACTGCTGTATGTGCTACACCTTCTTGGAAGCACAGGTGAAAGTTGGGCCCCAGGTGGACACCAAAGGTGAATGAGTAGACATGAAAAGAACTCAGCAAATCGTCACACCAGAGGTTCGAGTCCTTCTTAAACACCCCCCACACCCCTTTAATAGTTATGGGGAACTACTAAGAGGGGAAGCTTCTTTCTGCAATGTATATTCTTAGAGAATTGTAAGTGAACTGAGAAATTTAACTTGCCCATTGTCACAGAGGTGGCATATGTTAAAGTTGGGACCTGAACCCAGGTTTTCTTGGCTTAGAAAGCCAGCTCTCTAGCCACTATACAATATGTCCCTTTCCTCCCTTAGTAGGACATTATTACCATTCTGTTTGAAAGACTCTTTAAAAGATCACAGATTTAGAGCTGGAAGAGCCCTTGAATGTCATTGCCTCATGTTACAGAAGAAGAAACTGAGTCTCAGAGATATTAATTCATGCATTCAACAAGCATTTTTAAGTGTATCCTCAGCTGACCATTGAGCATCCTTAGTTTGTTTAATGTAGATTAACATGAGTGGATATGAGGAGTGAGGAATAGGGAAGAGTTGAGGATGATTCTGAAGTTTTGAACCTGTATAACTCAGCCAAGGTCACAGACAGAACAAGTACCAGACAGCATTAGGGGTGTGCTGGAGTGATCATGAGAGCCAACTACTAAATTTGCAGTGTGAGATTTAAATCTTGGAAAGCAGCAAATGCTACAAATCAGGGCTTGACTTACTGTTTTATTGGTTGTCAAGACGTAAGAAAGTGGGGGACAATATTGTAAGATAATCAACTATGAATGACTTAGCTCTTCTCAGCAATACAATGATCCAAGACAATTCCAAGGGTCTCATGATGATCTTTAGATCTCTAGAGAAAGAAGAGATGGAGTCCGAATGCAGATTGAAGTATACTTTTTCTTTACTTTATTTTTCCTGGGATTTTTTTTTTTGGTTTGTGTTTTTTTCATAACATGACTAACCTGGAAGTATGTTTTGCATGACTGCAAGTGTACAACCTATGTCTAATTGCTTGCATTCTTTTTTTTTATTAATTCTTTAATTTATTAATTTGTTTGTTTCCTTTTAATTTACAGGATTCAATTCCACAATTCCTTGAATTTCACATTTTGTCCCCCTCCCTCCCCTCCCTCCCCCCATGGCGTCTTATAATCAAGTATAGGATCTGTAGATACTTTCACATTATACAATGGTCAGGTTATAAGGATGGATTGTACCACCTGGGATGAAAAATGAAAAGAGGACATAAAATCAAATAAGAGAACAAAAAAGATCAGGTATTTTGCTTCCACCTGGATATAAATTTAGTTCTTTCTAGTTCTTTCTCTGGATGCACGTTTTTCTCTCCATCATGTGTCTTTTGGGATTGACTTATATCCCTGCATTGTTGAGAAGAGTCCAGTCTATCAAAGTTGGTCATCACACATACGTTGTGTCCGTAATTGTGTACAAATTCCTCCTGGTTCTACTCTTCTCACTCAGCATCAGTTCTTTTAAGCCTCTCCAGGTAAATATGAAGACCGCCTGCTCCCCATTTCTTATAGCGCAATAATATTCCATAACATGCATATACCACAACTTGTTCAGCCATTCCCCAATTGATGGACACCCCCTTAATTTCCAATTCTTTGCCACAACAAAAAGAGCTGCTATAAACATTTTTGTACATATGGGTCTTTCTCCCATTTCTATGATCTCTTTGGGATATAACCCTAGGAGTGGTATTGCTGGATCAAAGGGTATGAAAGTATTTATAGCCCTTTGGGCATAGCTCCAGATTGCTCTCCAGAAAGACTGGATCAGTTCACAGCTCCACCAACAATGCATTAGTGTTCCAGTTTGCCCACATCCTCTCCAGCATTTGTCATTTTCCTATTTTGTCATCTTAGCCAATCTGACTGGTGAGATGTGGTACCTCAGAGTTGTTTTGATTTGCATTTCTCTAATCAATAGTGAATTAGAGCATTTCTTCATGTGCTTATAGACCAAGATTAAGAGGGAGGTGGGAAATTGGGAAAGAATCTTTACAACCTATGTCTCTGACAAAGGACTCATCTCTAAAATATACAGAGAACTGAGTCAAATTTATAAGAATACAAGTCATTCCCCAATTGATAAATGGTCAAAGGATATGAACAGGCAGTTTTCAGAGAAAGAAATTAATTGCTTGCATACTTAATGGAGGAGGTAGTGATGAAGGAGGGAGAGAATTCAGAATTCAAAAAAATTCTTAAAGGATGTTAAAATTGTTTTTACATGTATTGGGGGAAAAATGTTAAATTTTTTAAAGATAATAGAAAAAATGGAGGAGAAATGTCAGTACTACAGATTAAAGTTAAAAGTACATAGTATGTACTTTTTTCCTAGAAAAAAATGGTTATTAAACACTTACCAGCACAGCTCTGAATAGGATTTAGTTAAAGGTCTTGTGACTCTAAAACCAGTGAGCTTCCAATTCAAAATACTACTTTAAAGAGGTAAATTCTATATTCATCAACCATAAGAGCAAAGTAAATAAGACTTTGGGATAAGATTTGCACATATGTGATACACACACATAGGGATACATATATACATACATACATGTAAATGTGACATATATCACATATAGATGATACATAATATATATAATTAATAAATTAGAATTTATTTTAGAGGGAAGGCCCTAATATTAAGGAAGAACAGGAAACACTTTTTACAGAGGGTAGGATTTTAACTGAGACTTGAATGGAAAGTAGGAGGTGGAGCATATAAAAGGGAGACCATTCTAGCTATGAGGGTTAACCAATAAAAATATACAGAATGGAGAGAGGGAGCATCTTGTTTAAGGAAGAGCATGTTCAGAGGCATTGGATCATTGCCTGTTGTAAAGCCAAGCACGAGCAGCTTTCCAGAGAACTGCTGCTGTGAACAACTTCAAAGTTCTGATTACATAGTATAATGAATTCTCTATTTATTCGGCAGTAAATTAAGGCATAACATTTGCAGAAATCAAAGTACAGCATTCATAATGTTATGGTATAACAACTTATCACTAAAATGGCCCCATAGTTTTCACCAAAGTGGTCACAGTTTAAAACAAAGTACATTCATTTAGTAACAATCATTTAGTAACTCAATCATTTAGTAAGTCCTTAATTCAATCACAAATTACAAAGGTCAAAGTTTTCCACCCCTAGGTCACATTGTCTTGATCTCTTCAATGAAAAAGTCTTCTTCTTAATTGGAGAAGTCCTTAACTCAATCATTTAAATGTAAAGGTCAAAGTTCTCTACCCCTAGACCACAGTTAATCATGATCTTCTCAGTTCGCATTAAATACCCAAGGAGAGGTCTTTTTATCTTGACTCGAGGCAGGCTCTCAGCTTCCATGATTCCTCTTCCATGGTCCCAGCTCCTGCCCGAATCTTACAACTGCCACCTGAGTTTAAAGGCAGACAGCTTTCAGTTCCTTGTCCAGATCCTTATGCAGTTCCTGTTCCATATTGAAGCTCACAGTGTCTAGTCCACCTCAAGTCCTTCACAGTTTCTGTTCTTGGGAAGACAAAGCTTAACAAAGTCACAATACATTCATACACATTGCTGGCATCCTCATCAATTCACTATCTGCCTGAGAAATCAACTCAGACCCACCAACAAGATCTGAAAACTCAACACAAATCATCAGTATAGTCCCAGGACCTCTGAAAGGGTTAGTAAGACCCTTATCCAGGATTTCTGTAAACATACAACAACAAAAAAATCCTCTTTCAGGGCTTCTGAACCAGCAATAAAGGCCCAGGGCTTCTGTAACAACAGAAATGTCCTCAATCAACAGACAAGTCTGACATCAAAAGTAGCATCAAAACAGACAAAGTACCAGTAACACAGCCATGATTCCTCCTGTTATGGGAATGGAAATTTAAGATCTTCCCTGACCCTAGATCCTTTGATAGGCTTAAGTGTACCTGGAGCCTGTGGCAAGAAGCTTGGTTTTCGAGAATGCTTTTTGATTGGGCAGTGTGGGTCAAGAGGATTATTACATTCTCCGAGCCAGGAGAAAGCTATATAAACCCTGATATGAGGCTTTGTTTCTGGGCCCACTTTGAGAAGTGTTGTGTGATTTGACCAGATGAGACTCTGGGCAGCTGTTGACAGCCCCCCAGCTTTGAAAGCCCAGATGTTGGTGCTTCCCTCTCTGGTAACTGTGACTAGGTATGGATATAATGGTTGGACAGTTGGAGGCCTGTCTGGTGATGTTTCTCTGTTTGCTTGTAACTTCTGTCTGTATACACTGAAGTTCCAGGTGCTGACTTTTTCCCCTGAACTAGGTAAATGATATGTTTGATTGATTAAAGCAAGATTGTTAACCCATTTTGAGTTGCTTTCCTTTAGCAAAGCAGATCTAAGAACCTGTGTTGGCAGCCACCCTAGGGATGCTGGGATGTTTGCTGCAACACCTCCCAGTTCTCTTCTCTCTTCTCATGTCTCAGTTCTTCTCAATTCTCTTCTCAGTTCTTCTCAGTTCTCAGTTCTGCCACCACAAGTTCTATTCTCCATTCTGTTCTCAATTCGTAGCAGTTCTCAGAAGTTCTCAGGATCCTGGCAGTTTTCTCTCTCTCAGCAATTCTGGCTCTCTAGCTTGGGCTTCTCCTACAAGGCATTACCTCCTCCCCTTCCTGTTGCAGTAGTTTACAAGTTATACAGTTCACAAGTTGTGGGATTCACAAGTTCTGGATCTTAATACTTGATCCAATCATGAACTGAAACAAGGTGTTAACTACCTCTTTGCTTGCCATTACACCTATACAGAGGGTTGACTATATGCAGGACTGTTGAATATATGAAGTCTGGAATAGTCGGAAGTGGCCAGGTTGTGGTGGACTTTAAAAGCCAAATGGAAGATTTTATATTTTATGCTGAAGCCAGGAGTCTATTGAGGAGCAGAGTTACATGATCAGAGCTGAATTTATTTTATTTTATTTTTTTGTTGAGAAAAGATTGGTTTATTGTGAAAATACATGAACAGATTGAATACATTGAGGATAAGAAAACACAAAACACTTGGGAATGATTTCTTTTAGCTTGTCTCAAATTGGTGAGCACTGCTGTCCTCCTTCAGCATCCTGTAGGTGATGATCATTGTCTCTCAGGCAAATCCTGGAAATTGAAGGACCACAGCTAGTCAGCCTGGTCACTGGGTTGAGGTTTTTCCTTGGATAAATGTTCAAGATGACAAGTAGCAGCAGGAACAAAGATGAGAGTCAACTGAACAGATAGTCATGGGACCAGGTTTTGTTCCCGGCAGTGGGGGACCAGGGGAAAAAACAGGCCTGACAGGCTCTGTGAATGGAATAGGACAGAATCTATAAATGAGGGAGTGCTGGAGAACATTGTAAAACAGGACAGCACCAAGACTGTATTTTTGTATACCCCAACCCTAGGCACAGGGTCTTTCACTTGATGGTATAAGGATCTGGGATAAGTTTGGAGATTGTAATGATCTTCCTTCTTCACACAGCGAAGCAGGAACACAGATGCGCATGAGCTGAAATTCCTCCCCATCCCTGTCCTCAGGTATGGTGTATATAGATCCCCAGTATCCACTGAGGTACTTGTGTCACATCCACCTCCCAACATTGTCTGCCTGAGGGGAAGAACTGCTCAGCAAAGACATAATGGCAAGGAAAGTCCTCAGGCTGGTTGTACTCTACCTGCCAGCCTTCTCCAGCCCTCACACTCTTTAGATCCTCAGAAACTGTCACGTAGGTACAGTCGGATTCTGGATGCACTCTGAGATCCACTCAGAATTTGTTGAGGATATCTATCATCCCAGTGATGGGATATTGCCTCAGTTCTTGACCGATAGCTTTGGGCCTTTGGGCCAACATGGACTTACTCCTTCCCAACAACTCCCCGAAATCCTCCAATAGGTCAATGTTGAGTTTCTGGCTTGATTCCTCCACTTCCCCCATGACTTCCTGAAGGGTCTGGATATGCCAGGATAGTCCAGCCTTGCTGGTTCTTTGCTCTTCCTTCAAACTTTCCAGACACTGAAATTCTTCCTCCAACAGGAAATGCCGAAGTTTGCAATATTCTCCAGAAATCATCCAACTCCAGTCAACAAGAGGTTTCTCCACCTCCTGAGAAAGTTTCTCAGCTTCCTCAAAATCCTTCCCCAAGTGACTCAGAATCTCCTGGAGCTTCTCCCTGTAATTGTGAACAGCCTCTTCTATAGGGGAGAATTTGTGAGCCCTGGGCTCTGACATTTGGCAGCAGGAGACACAGAGTAAATGTTTGGTCCTCCTCACAAAAGAACTTGAGGACTTCCTTGTGAGTGGGACATTGCCTCTGCCCTTTGGGGCTCCCCAGGCACTGGCCCTTGGTGCTCTGGGGCCTCTGGCTCTCCGTACTCTGCAGGCTCTGGCCCTCGGTATTCTTTGAATGGTAGCAGCTGAACTGCTTACCAATGTCAGTCAGATTTTCCAGGCTCAAACTGAATCCTGGGAGTCCTCTGATTTGGGAAACTTGCCCACATTCAGGACAAGAAAAAGGCGTGGCTCCAACTCTCCAGCTCCAGGAGAGACATTCTCTGCAAAAACTGTGCCCACAGTCCGTGGTGACTGGCTGAGAAGAGTAGTTCCAACAGATGCCACAGGTGATTTCACTCTGCGGGTTCTGGACTCTATCCATAGCAGAAGCCATTTTTTCTCTCTGGAACTTCTTTTCTGTAGCAATTGAGAGCAACAGACTTTCAGTTCCACTCAAGGAAATGTTTCTGCTTGGAAGGATCCTCTCCTTTTTTATAGTGTGGCCCCGCCCCCTTTTGTCTCTCCTAGATGAGGTAAGAAGTCATCTTTCCTTGAATTCTCAGGATAAACAAGTTAAAACAATAGTTACAGCAACCCTGAGGCTTCTCAAAGGACCCCAAGGGTTCTCACCTCTGGTTGATTTCCATGGTTTCACAAGGCTGAGTCTCTCGGAGGGTTTGGACTTTTCAGTAGGAGTCCTAGTATTGCTTGAGGTAGGATGCTTTTCTTTTCGTGCTTCTTAACAAAGGTTTGACAGCATATTGAATAGAGAACTGGGCCTGGAGTCAGGACACAGTGATTTCTGTCTCTGAGGTTTCCTGGCTTTGTGATCGTTCTCCTTATTTCTCACCTGGTTGCACAGCATTGGGACTTCTCTAACTTGAATATGCCCTCTATCCAGGGTTTAGGCACAGCGGTCTCTCCTACCCATCTGAACTGTCCTTAGTTTCCTTTACTTCCAGAGCTGCATTTAAAAGATCAATTTGATAGTAGGGTAGAGAAAAAACTGTAGTGGCCACATAGAAGTAAAGATAAATAACGGTCTAATTAAAATCTGCTTGAGATAGAGAGATTTTTTTTCCAGAGAGAAAAATAATATTTCTTTTAACTAAGCTAGCTTTAAATGTAAGGCCATGAAATATAAATATGTATTCTGTAATTTTAATACAAATGTGCATGACAAGTATTTGTAAATCAAAATATATTTCAGTTCAATATTAAGATAGATTAAGGATGTCAAATGAGGTAGGTTGAAGGAGTCAGAAAAAGAGAGAGAGTAAAAGAATAAGGCAGAGAAAACTGGGCAAAGAAGAGAGGCAAAGATGGGAGAGGGAATGAAGCCTGGGTGGAGCGGACCTCTAGTGTATTACAAGAAAGCTGATGTTGACATAGCCTTCTTTTCATTTGGACCATGGGCATACTGTGTAATAGATGATTACTTATTAGTACTGTTCTTTGAAATGTTGAATAACTCTCTAGCCATTTAAGGGAGTTTTTTTTTTCCCCCCTGCACTGGGAAATACCTTGTTGGTTTTCATTTTCAGTCTTCAAAGTCTATTTCTGAAATAAAGTTTGATTTTTCCATGGAATTCTGAAGATCCATTCAACAACACTAAGTGACCAGTATGTGATAAACACTGTCCTAATCAACCAACCAACCATTGATTGAACCAAGCATTGATAAGCTCTCACTTTGTGACAGGCACGGTGTTAAGAATGGTGGGTGTTAAGTGTGATGTAGGCATACAAAGACAACATTGAAATGGTCCCTGCCCTCAAGGGATCCTATTTTAATGGAGATAATATGCATATATATAATTATCTACAGGATACATACAAAATGAATACAAGGTAGTTTGGGGGAGAGAGGACACTGGTAGTTATGAGCATCAGGAAAAGCTTTCTGTGAAAGGGAGAGCTTGAGTTGAGTTTTGAAGAAGTCGTGGCAAGAAAACTCACTTTAATACAATTTTGGATACAAGTCAGTATAAGGCTTACTGCATATGCAAACAACAAGGCTAGGCAGAGAGAGTCACCAATTGGTGGCTATGTAGAGAATGGATTGGAAAGGAAACAGATTTGAGACAAGGGGGTAAATGAGGAGGCTACAGTAGGTAGCTCAGGCAAGAAGTGATAATGATCTCAACTCAGGTTGATGGTTGTGTGACAAGGGAAGAAAATATATATGAGAAATGTATAGATGGTAATAACAAAATTTGGCAAATGACTGGAGATATGGCATGAATGAAAATGAAGAGTTGAGGACGTGAGTTAGTTTGAAAATCTAAGGACTGAAAGGGTAATGGCTCCCTTGGCAGGAATAAGGAAGTTGAGAAGAGAGGTAGAATTGGAGCAGAAAGGTATTAAATTCTGATTTGGGCATGTTGAATTGGAGATGCCTATGGGATAGCTAATTTGAAATGTTCACCAGGTAATTAGTGTTGTGAGATTTAAGCTCAAGTCCTTGAGAGAATAGGGTTGGATATGTAAGAACTGGTAGTCACCATCTTTATAAAGATGACATTTGAACCCATGAGAGTTTATGAGGTCACTAAAAGAAAGAGTGTAGAAAGAAAAAAAAGAACTCTTGGAAGCACTCAAAGTTAGGGGAATACAGATTTTCCTTTAGTCTAAAGAAAAGACTTGAGTATTAGAAATTTACCCTGAAACTGTCTACAGCTATATAGATGCCAGATGTTTTGAGAATTTATGAGGGCAGTAGTATACTGGGAACTCACCCACTGTAAGAAAATCAAGAGAAGACAGAGGGAAGGACTTGGTCACATGGCCCCTTTAGAAAAAGCTTTTGTCAACACTATAGACTCTTCACAGCTATGAAACCCCACTAGGTGCCAACCCAAACTCCATGCCTGGGCAGAGCTGAGGGCAGCATGGAAACCTTGGAATTATCTTTCTCAAATTCTCTTATCTTTGTTCTCTGAGTGACTGGAATATTTTTCTATTTCTTTCTCTTCTTCCTCCCTTTTTCTTCTTTCTCCTTCTTCTTTCTCCTTTTTCTTATTCTTCCATCTTCTTACTTTCTCTAGCCTCCTACTCCTCCCTCCCTCCTTCCTTCCTTCCTTCCTTCTTTCCTTCCTTCTTTCCTTCCTTCCTTTCCTCCTTCCTTCCTTCCTTCCTTCCTTCCTTCCTTCCTTCCTTCCTTCC
>NW_027185764.1:64755704-64771223 GCF_028583685.1 Petaurus breviceps papuanus | reverse complement strand
TCCTTCCTTCCTTCCTTCCTTCCTTCCTTCCTTCCTTCCTTCCTTCCTTCCTTCCTTCCTTCCTTCCTTCCTTCCTTTCCTCCCTCCTTCACACTCTTTCTTTTTCTTTCTCTTTTATCTCTTCTTTCCTTTCTCTCTTTCTTTTTCATATCCTTCCCTTCCCTCCTTCCTTTTTTCATTCCTTCTTCCCTGTCTTCCTTCCTTAATGTCTTCCTTTTTCTTCTCCTCCGACCACAACTCACATCTGTAAAGCTCTTTCGTGACAATAAAGCACTTTTCCTCAGAACAGCTTATGAAACACATAATACTCAGAGAGATTAAACAGGCCATTTTTAAACAGAGATTAAACATGAACAGCAACATGCTGCTAGTTGTAGCAGCAAGCACCCTAGCATACCCAGGGTGGCTGCCAGCACAGGTTCTTTGACTTGCTTTTCTAAAGGAAAGCAACTCAAAAAAGGCTAACAATCTTACTTTAACCAATCACACACATATCATATATAATCAAACATACATCATTTACCTAGTTCAGAGGAAAAAGTCAGCACCCTGAACTTCAGAGAATACAAACAGAAGTTACAAGCAGATAAAGATACAGACAGAGAAAATAACACAATTCAGCAGACCAACCGACAGGGCTTCTAGCTGTCTGAACATTACATTCATACCTAGTTAGTCACCAGAGAGAGAAGCACCAACATCTGGGTTTTCAAAGCCGGGGGGCTCAATGGCTGCCCAAAGTCTCATCTGGTCAAATCACACAATTCTTCCCAAAGTAAGCCCCAAAGCAGAACCTCATACCAGGATATATATACCCTTCTCCAGGACCAGAGAATGTCACAACCCTCATGACCTACTTGACTATAAAGTAACAAAAATTGTGTCTTCCTGAAAAACAAACCTCCCTCAAAGCCTGCTTCTGCTGTGGGCTCTGCTCTACCCTTCAACAAACTCTTCCCACCCCAGGCTCCATGTGACCACATGCAGGACAGAGTATATTTTCAAATCAGGGAAGGTACTCAAAGTCACTTAAGACTATCAAGGGGCCAAGGGGCAGGGAAGATCTTCAAATTCCTATTACCATCACACTAGTAAATAGCAAACAAAGGATTTAAGATTGAGTTTTCCAACTCCAAGTCTAGACCTTTGTCCACTATACCATGCCACTCTCTCCATTATAATTCAGAGTTCTTATTTGTAATTTAATTTGTTGTAATATTTTTTTTCCTCTAATCAAATTCAGGTTTTTGATCTAGTCAGGATTCATTGAAGATAGTATGTAGTGAAGCCTCTCATTCCATGGCCTTCTCTCCCCATCCCCAAAAATCCCATGTTAAAAATCCTAGAGTAACAATAAAAAAATAACAACCCCAGCAACCACTTAGGATTTCTCTACTCTTCACATTGTTTAAGTTCTTTAACTACTCTTAAAAGAGGATTCTTTCCTTGTGTAGTAGTCCCCAAAAGACTCCTCCTTTCTTTCACACCATACCAAGATGAAAAGGAGAAGGAATTCATGTCTGGGTTTTAAGGCTATGTATTATGAGAAAAGAATCACACTTGTTAAATCTTAGAGGCCAAAGTCCCTGGAAAAAAATCTTTTTAAAAAATTCTTCTTCATTGCTGGGAAATGCTCCATAGTAGTTTTACACTTCATGGAGCATAACATTTAGATATTTCACCTATCTTATATTTAACTTAAGAAATTAGAAGTTATACTTAGCTGACTTTTCACCTGAGCTAGGTGGGCACCAGGAAATGACTTCTTTCATTCTGATCAAACAGAAAAATAGACATTTTTTTCCCCACTGGTAAAAATACCTGGAATTATACAGTACCAATGAAGCAAAGCAGATAGATTACATATTTAACATGTGGGAGGTTTATATTTTAATGGGGATTAAAGATTTCAAAGTTTCTGTTTGTTGTTAGTTAAGATTTAAATGTCTCACTGAGAAAGTATGCTTTGTTTCTCCATCTTGTTTTAACTCTTACAGGAGAAAAGTATGTTGCCTCCTTGTATACAAGTCCATGATTGACAAATGAGACAATTATGTTTTCAAAAACATATTTATCCTTTACCCAGAGGACACATATATTTAAATCCTCCTGACCAGATCAACAACAATGCAATAAGCCTTGCTAGTTTGGCAGATTTCTAGTACTTTGCTTCCAGGCAAAACGATTACATTCTGAAAGGATGTCCTTTGTTGTTCTGACTTTGAGGGACTTTCTATGGGTTCAAAATGGAATGAGGAAAATCAAAGGTATACATACAATTGCAAAGATAAAAGAGTGATGCTAATGAATGTACTAGTCTTAAGTGGACGCACAGCTCTCCTTCCAACAAGGTTGTGGGAAAGATCAACATCAACTAAGTGCCTATCAGCCATAAGTTTCTTTTTGTTAGATCACTGGGACCTGGCCTCTAGTTGTGGTAGTTGAAAATGGTATAGGAGGAAAAGGGAAGAGGGAAGAGAATGACTTTTAATCTGGGGCTTGTGAACTTAAAAAAAATTATAACTATATTTCAATATAATTGCTTTCTTTTGTAATCCTAGATATTTTATTATATATACTTTAAAATGTTACTCAGAGAAGAGATCTATAGACCTTACCAGACCATCAAAGGGGTCTATGATATAAAAATAGTTGAGAATCTCATCTCTAAGAATTTTCATTGGTCTATAGCTCTGTAGAGAAGGCATTCTGTGATGTGACCAAAGAACATATAGAATATTTAATACACACCCTCTACAATAGTCCTGTTGTAGTAACACCACCTCCTGATATTTAGAGATAAACTATGCCCTTATGATAGAATCCCTTGTAAGTACCATCCATCTGGAAGGACTTCAAATGGGAATTTTAAAATAACTTATATCTATGGTCTGAGGACCAGCCTAGCTAAAATCAGAGACTCATCATCATTGTCATCATGGCTAAAATTTAGATAGCACTTTAAGGTTTACAAAGCATTGTAGATTCTATTATTATTTCCATTTTACAGATAAGGAAGTTGAGGCTGAGAGAGAGGTTAAAAGTGATTTGTCTAGTTTCACCCAGATAGTAAGGGTGAGAGGCTGTAATGTAATACCAAGCAGAGGCAACTTCCCAAGGTTCAAAATACCAGCATAGGTGCTCTCTATTTTATTCAGTGACAAACCAAGAACAGAGAAGATCAAAATGTTTACTAAGTGTGATTAAATAATCTCCAAGCACTACCCCACCCCAGGACCTTCCAATCATTCAATCAATTACAAAGTCTCTGTTCTAAATACTTCTCCACCCCTAGGCTGTACCTTCATTTAGTCCACCACAAAGCCCCTCTTCTCAAATGGAGATTAGTTTCCAAACATAAGTAAATTACATTCATTTGCTCAACCATAGAACACAAAAAGGTCAAAAGTTCCCCACCCCTGGATCACAATTGAATCTACCCCAGAGTTACATCAAGTTTAAGCTCAGCACTTAATACCCAAATGGAGGTCTTTTCTTCATCTTGACAGGAGGCAAGTTCTCAGCAATCTTAGTTCCTGGGGAGACAAGGCTTAGCAAGGCCACCAAGATACATTGCCAGTCCCTTCATCAATTCATCCTCTGTCTGTAGAACAGTCCTAGAACCCCTGAAAACATTAGCAAAACCCTCTCCTAGGATTTCTGTAAACATACAACAAGAAAATCCTTCTTCAGGGCTTCTGAACCAACAGAAAGGTTCCCAGACCCCTGCAACAACAGCACTGTCCTTCACCAGTAGACAGTATTCACTCTGTCTGCAGGACAGTCTCCAGACCCCTGCAACAACAGCACTGTCCTTCACCAGTGGACAGTATTCATTCTGTCTGCAGGACAGTCTCCAGACCCCTGCAACACCAGTGGACAGTATTCACTCTCTGTCTACAGGACAGTCTCAGGGCTTCTTAGCCAAAAGCCAGGTTCCAGGACTTCTTCAACAACAGGACTGTCTTTCACCAGTGGACAAATCTGGCAAAACAACATCAAAACAGACAGACAAAGTACCAGCAAAATAGCCATGTCTCCTCAGTCCTTGGCAGCTCAGGGGGCAGGTCTCAAAAGTCCAGGGCAATTCAAAGCGGCCACCAGCAATTCTCTTAGTCTCTCTCTCTGCCTCCACGTGGGTGCTGCTTTCAAAAAGGTCTTCTGCCTCTCTCTTGTCTCTCCAAATCTACGTCACCAGCCCCTCCCAGTTCAGGACTTTCTTTTCACATCAACAATCCATCCCACAGGTGGGATTAACAAGCTCTGGATTTTAACACAATCAATTTGAAAACCAAGCCAATACAGGGGAATCTTTAAATGCCATTACTATCACAGAGGCATGATTCAAACTCAAGTTTTCCTGACTTTAAATGCAGTGTTCTGCACACTACAGCATCTAGCTGCCTCGGCGCAGAGATGGAAGCATCTCCAAAGGCCATCTAGACTAAGCCATGCCAAAATAGGAAACTCCTTCACAACAGGATGATAGATATTTTTTATATGGGCAGCTGGGTGGTGCAGTGACTAGAGCACTGGGCCTGGAACCAGAAAGACTCATCTTGAGTTCAAATCCAGCCTCAGACACTTACTAGCTTTGTGACTCTGAGCAAGTCACTTAACCCTGTTTGCCTTGGTTTCCTCATCTATAAAATGAGCTGGAGAAGAAAATAGAAGACCGTGTCAGTATCTTTGCCAAAAAAACATGACTATGATAACTGGACAGCGACATGTCCTTTATATATAGTGCATTAAGGTTTGCAAATACTGGACATTGTTATTTCATTTGATCCTCACGACAACCCCTGTGATGTAGGTGCTATCATTATTCCCATTTTACAGATGGGGAAACTGAGCCTGAGAGGGGTTCAGAGACTCACCCAGGGTCATTTGAACTCAGGTCCTCCTGACTCTAAATCCAGACCTCTTACCTACTGTGCCACAGCTATACTCACAAGGGGCAACCTTTATTTGTTGATCTTCAGTGCCCAGCACTTTCTGAGGTACTCCCATTCTGCTCTGAAATAGTTCCAAACTGATGTTAATGATGATGATAACTAGCATTCATATGACACCTACTATGTGTGTGTCAGTTGCTAAACTGACCACTTTATAGTTATTTGATCTGATCCTCAAAACAACCCTGATGGGTAGTTGTTATTATTATTATTCCTATTATAATTATTATTCCTATTTTATAGTTGCATGAACTGAAGCAGATAGAAGTTAAGTATCTTGCCCTCAGTCGTACAGCTGGTGAATGTCTGAGGCTGGATTTGAACTGGGTGTCTGAGTGTTAGGCTTGACTACAAGTGCAGGGCTCTATCCACTGTGACACCTAGCAGCCTAAATTTGCCTTTTTACATCTACCCATTGCTTCTAGCTTTTGTCTCTGGTTCCTTTCCCCTATTACAACTGTTAGAATACTTAAAGATGACTATTGAGTTATCCCTAAATCTTCCCTCTTGTTCAGTTGTGTCCCCTCTCTGTGGCCCCATTTGGGGTTTTCTTGGCAAAGATACTAGAGTGGTTTGCCATTTCCTTCTCCAAATTATTTTATGGATGAGAAAATTGAGGCAAATAGGGTTAAGTGTCTTGCCCAGGGTCACTCAGCTAGGACGCATCTGAGGCCAGATTTGAAGTCAGGAAGATGAATCTTCCTGACTCCATGCCTGGCATTCTATTCACTGTACCATTTAGCTGCTTCAAGTTTTCCCTATAGGTTATATGCCTCCAGCTCCTTCAACCTATATACAAATACACTGAGGTTACCCTTTCTATGATCTCCAGCTCATTAATATCCATATCAAAATGTAGCACGCAGAATTGTCTGCAGTTCTCCAGGTATGATTTAACTAAAGTAAGTCCTATCACTTGACTGCAGATTATCACCTCCTTAGTTCTAAACACTTCATCTCTCAATGCAAGTTAGTGTTGCACTATAAAATTCAATCTATCATATCTATTGGATTGTGAGTTTCACGAGAGTAGAGACAGATAAGCTTTTCCATTTGTATCTCCAACATTTAGTGAGCTACCTTACACATAGCAAGCACTTAAATGCTCCATTCATTCATTCACATCAACTGACTCCTTTTGAATTGTGCACTCATTAAAAATTCCAGATCTTTTCTGAACATTATACCACCTAGTTATGCCTCCCTGATTTTCTACTTGCATAATGGTTTTGTTTAACCCAGTTGTAAGAATACACTTCTTAAATCTCACCTTCTTAGATTAAGCCCATGTTCTAGCCTGTCAAGATTTTGTGGACCCCCTAATTCTGCATTCAGCGTGTTAGCTATCTCCCCAAGCTTTGTGTCACCAGTGTCTTTACTCAAGTTACTATGGATAAAAATGAGAAATAGTGTGGGATCAAGCACAGAGTATTTGTGGCATTCCCCTGGAGGACTCCTTTCAAGCTAACATTTAGCCACTGATGCCTCCTCTTTGGATGCAGACATCCAGCAAGTTTGAAATCCACCTGACTGGTATTTTCTAGTCCAAATTTCTCCACATTTCCCACAAGAATAACAGGAAAGATGTTGCCAATTGCTTCATGAAAATTTTTCTCTATCTCTCTAACTCTTTGTTTCTCTACATCTCTCTTTTTTTCTGTCTCTGTCTCTCCGTGCTATATATAAAACTTCCCTGGTTTTCTAGTCTTTTAATGTGGCCAAAAAATGAGATTATACTGGTATAGCCTTATTCTTGATGAAGTCATGTTAGCTCTTGGTGATCATCGCTCTATTTTCAAGACATTCATTAATTATACATTAAATAATATGATCCAGAATTTTGACAGGGATCAGTTTCTGATTCTCTAGTTTTTTTTTTTTTAATTGGGATAATGGTCCTTCTCTAAACCTACAGTGTCATTCTCATTATCGAAGATTTTTCAAAGATCATAACAATGATTCACAGTCACACCTACAGTACCCTAGGGTATTGCTCATTTGAATTCAATGACTTCAATTCACTAATGATAATTATTTCTTCTTATTGTGTCCTTGCTTTGTTGAATATCCTTTATTATTTGTTTTGTTTTGTTCTATTAATTTGTTCTATTCTTTCTAGTCCAAAGATTCTTCTTTTTGGCAGAGAAAAATGAAGCAAAGTAAGGAACCAAATAGCTCTATCTTCTCTCTCCATCCATCCTCATGGTCCCATCCACACAAAACACTGATTCTCTTCTTCCTTTATTCTTCGTCTTTTCCTCAATACAGCAAACAGGAAAAAAAACCAAGAACAAAAATCCATTTTTAATTAGTTTTTCTCCCTAAATTCAGCTGATTCTGAGCTTTGACATTCTTGATATTATGTCTATATACAGGTGCCACACTTTTACATCTATCCTCTGGTACCTGCATTCATGTCCATCTATGTATATGTCTTAAAAAACAACAACGACTATGCTTTTGAGTTTTATATGCATCCACAATGGATTCTTTTAAGAATGCCCTTAACTCAGCAATACCACTTCTAGGACTGTATCCCAAAGAGATCATAAAAATTGGGAAAGGACCCACATATACAAAAATATTTATAGTGACTCTTTTTGTGGTGGCCAAGAACTGGAAATTGAGGGGATGCCCATCAACTGGGGAATGGCTGAATAAGTTGTGGTATATGAATGTAATGGAATAATATTGTGCTATAAGAAATTATGAGTAGGAGGACTTCAGAAAAACCTGGAAAGGCTTATGTGAACTGATGCTGAGTAAACAGAACCAGGAGCTCATTGTACACAATAACAGTCACATTGTGCAATGACTGACTTGGCTCTTCTCAGAAATGCAAGGACCTAAAACAACTCCAAAAGACTTGTGATGGAAAATACCATTCACATCCAGACAAAGAAATGTGGAATCTGAATGCAGATCGAAGCATACTATTTGCTCTCTTTTTTTGTTTGTTTTGCTTTCTTTTCTTTCTCATGGTTCCTCCCATACATTCTAATTATTTATCCTATACAACATGATTAATGTGAAAATATGTTTAATAAGAATGTATGTGTAGAGACTGTATTGGATTGCACATTGTCTTGGGGTGAGGGAGGGGAGGGTGATGGAGAAAATTTGAAACTTACGGAGGTGAATATTATAAGCTAAAAATAAAATAAATTTGTAAAAAAAAAAAGTCCTATTTTCTCCCCATTTGAATTACTTTTCTTTGTGTCTTCAGGATTTTATTTTTGAGATTTTTCCCTACCTCTTGTCTTGATTTCACCATGGAATTTTAAAGACCATGAGGTCCTGTATCTTCTTTCCTTGCACATCATAGTCTACTAGACTTTCTTCTTTAACATTCTAAGATAGAATGGTCACTTACCCCTATGTTTCCCATCACTTCTACCACTAGAACTAGTTCTAACTTGGAGAGAATTAGCTCCAGGACAAAAGTTCTCCTCTTTGATTCCTCTACCTTTTTTAATATGCTTTTTATTTATTTCATTAAATATTTCCCAATTATGTGTAAATATTTTAACTAATCATTTTAAAAATTTAGTTCCAGATTTTCTCCCTCCCTTTCCTCCTTCCTGATCCTTGAGAAGACAAGCAATTTGATACTGATTATCCATGTGAAGTGGCAAAACATATTTCCATATTAGCCATGTTACAAAATAAAGCATAAACAAAATAAAACAACAAAAATAAAGAGTAAAAAATTATTTTTTAATCTGCATTCAGAGTTCATCAGTTCTCTCTCTGTAAATGGCTAGCACAGAAATTTTTGTTAAAGTTAGACTTTGTTCCCAGCATGGTGGAGAGAGAGACACAGTCTCAAGCTTCAGACTTTTTTGTACTGCTGTTTTCAGAGCTATTTCTGGGGGTTTGGAAGTTTTCAGTGTATCCAAGGTGCTGTGATTTGGGGAGAGATCTAGGTCACTGTTTTCCTGGTCAGCCCTAACTTCATAGATGAGATAATGGAACCAGAGAAGATGTCACAAGCCCAAGATTACACATGCATTCATTCAACCAACATTTATTCGATGTCTACTCTACTGAGCATAGCAAGAAACCTCACAGACTATCTATTACATTAGGGGAAATTGAGACTCAGGGGTTAAATAAATGACTTGTCCAAAATCACATGGCTAGTGAGGAATAGAACTAAGACCAGAGCCTATTTTTTGACTCCTCAGTTCAGAGTTCTTTCCTTTGAACCAATTAATTTATCAGTCAATCAAAAAACATTTATTTAGCACCTACTAAGGACCAGTAGCTATGAGGGGAACTAGTAGTACAAAAACACAAATGATATAATCCTTGCCACCAAGGAACTTACATTCTATTGGGGGAGACTATACACACATATATACATATATGTAAGCATATGTGTGTATATGCACTTAATATATGTATGTATATCTATATAAACATACACACATACAATTGCAAGATAATTGGGAGTGTTCATTTAGAATTTGAATTGGATATGGTGTAGGTTGGGTAAGAATTAAAAAAGTAAAGTTGGGGAGGGATAACCTTCTAGACAGAATCTTCATAAATGACAACAACAAAAAAATGTCTGCTATGTCCAGTTTAACCAATATATGTGTATGAATAATATGAAATAAGGAAGAGCATTGCCAATTCAGGATGGTCTTTGAATACCAGGCAAAGGATGTTAGATCAGGTCTTTCTGACTTTTAACCCTGACCTCTTTCTATTCCATGGAAATACCTCACTTTCCTTGAAACTAGGAAAAGGAAAGATCTTTCTTGCTTATAGAGGGGTAGAGGATAGGAAAATGATCAAGGAGGGCAAGGAGCAATTAATCCAAAAGACACACAGAGGGTGAAGAAACATTAAGTGCCTCAAATCAGATGCTACTTTCTCTTTGAAAGTCTCCTTTTTTCCCCATGACTCTGCAGGGTACATAGATCTCTTCCTCTTGTAACTGTTCTTCGCACTTTGCTGGGACCTCCTTTGCACTGATCCTATTGCCACTTATGTAGTAACAAGACCCTCTGGAAAGGCTGGACTGTCTCCTGGGAGCATAAGGCATTAAATACCCTGGCAGGTTTTTTGTTTGTTTGTTTGTTTGTTTTTTCCCCAAGCCTTAAAAGAGAAGACTCATCTCAAGATCTGGACTACAGTTCAGAGCTCTCAGTACAACCGCAATCTCTCTCAGAGGATCAGTAGTATGAAGTTGGGGACAGAGAGCACTCAGCAGTTTCAGTAGTTCACAGAAGTGTCTGTGTCAATGACAAATGGACAACTCTTCCCTAGAGACTTAGAAGCCTTGTCACATTGGCTGGCTGGCTGGCACACAGCTTGACTTATTAAGAGAATTCAGCAGAGAATGACTGCATTCTGTCCTTTTAGAGGAATTGCTGGAACAAAGGTGACTCTACTCTGCTCTGGGCTTCTTCCTTTTGTTTTATTGCCCAGAGAGACTGGTGGCAAGGTTGATTATTAAGGATCGCTTTGATATTTATGTCTTGCCTACTGGCTGTTTACTTTTTTTTAAAGCAATGTTTTGGTAAAAATAAGTTAATTTAAATAGTTTCCTAGGTCTGTATTTGGTTATAGATATCTGAATAAGCAAGGAAAACCTGTAGATATTTGATTGTGCTAAGTTCAATGGCTGGGAGATCACCATCAAGGCAATTAACATATTGACTGGGTGCTTGAAGCATCTTATGAATTTACAAATTGTATTTATTCATTCAGTTATTAATTAACTCTGCAGAGAAAGGAAGCCCTATTTATAAGCCTTTTTTTTTCAGAAGGGGTTCATAGTCTTCACCAGACTGCCAAAGGGGTTCCTCCATGTCACAAAAAAAGATTAAGAACCCTTGACATAGGTGATCAATAATGGTCTCTTGACTTGACTCCTTGAATTGGAGGTAGAAAAGCTGCTACAATTATTCTTCAGCCCATGTAGTATGGAAGAATGAATAATGACCAGGTCTTCCAACTAAGGGATTCCAGCTTCAACAGTTCTTAGCTGTGCAGTCACAACAAGATCATGTAACTTCCCTGAGCCTTAATTTCCCAAACTATAAAATGGGGGTAATAATCCTATGAGCTCATACATACAAAATGTCTTTGATGTAGTAAAGAATGTAAGAAGACAAATCATGGAGTCGGTACGTGGTTTGGTGGCAGGGTCCAAGAGAACTAGTGGCACCCTCCCCTCACCACCTTAGGCCCTATTTAGTTAACATTCTACTCAAGTTCCAAATATGCCCACCCCATTCAGAGCCAGTATACATCTTCTATGATTTACTCTTAGTCAAACACAATGGCTCAGGAGCTTGTACTATAAAATGACAAAGAAGTCTTTTAATTGGCTGTTGATCTAGAAATCCCCAGTTTAGAGGCACTTAGCTAATCTCTTTCTTTCTGACTTCAAGAAATGGGGATGATTTAATAATCCAGATGAGTGACTGGGGAAAATGGTAGAAGCTAGGTGGTATAGAGCTGAGCCTGGAATCAGAAAGACCTGAGTTCAAATCCAGCTTCTGGCACTTATTAGCCCCATGACTGAGAAATTCACTTAACCTATGTTTGCCTAAGTTTCCTCAACTGTAACATGGGCTTAATATCACCTACCTTGCAGAGTTATTGTGAGGATCAAATGAGATATTTTTAAAGCATTTAACATAATGCCCAGCACATAATAGGTACTATGTCAATGCTTATTCTCTTCTCCCCTCTCCCTCCCCTTTCCTCCCTTTATTCTCTACTCAGCCCCACATAACTATGACCATGTCCTGCCTAAATAAACTTGTGCCTACAATAAGACCAACTCTCTTTCCTTGTGTTTCCTTCCCCAACTCGAGTAGCAACCTCTGAGTAGCAACCTCGAGATGGACAATTCTAGGTGACTTGTGAGTCTCAGAGGATCATTAGGTCCTGGGACACTAGCAATTGCACTATCGAATGGAGCAGTCGATTGTGGTTAGAAAGCAGGAATGGACTGGTACTAAAGTTAAGAGAGAGCAGACACTGGAACAGAGGGTCAGGATTGAGCCATAGTTGGTGTTTGATTGGACCATGCTCAATGGAGGTCAAATGTGAAACAACTAATTGGCAATCTTTTGAAAAATGATTCAGTTTCAATGAGACTTGAATGAATGAGGCCTCCCAACTAGTAGTGACATCACAGGGTTCTATTCTAATTAGTCTATGATTAGCATTCCCTTTTCTGTGTGGGATAAACTATAACTGCTTCATGTTTCTTAACTTTTCTCTTTACTGATGGAAACTCTTAGACTTCAAGTTCACAATGACTTGTTTCCCCACAGTAGCCAGGGTGAAGGTAAAAAGTCAATGAATGTGGGAATTTGGGCACCTACTACCCCTGTTAAGAAGTCAGGCAACCCCAGAGCAATGAACCCAAGTCAGCCATGGTGCCAGGTAAGGGGCAGACTGACAGCCTGTGTGGCCTGAGATGAGAAATGCCTAGTGAGCCACAGTGCCAGACCAGGGTGACAAGATCACTGGATCCTCAGGTGATCTAGAACAAGCTTTGGGAGAGAAAGGTTTTCTGCACTAAGATCAGAGCTTTTCTGTAGTACCAGTGAGACTTTGGGGAGGGGTCAGAATGAGCCATTGATGTGGATTTTAACACATTCCTCTCAAAAGAATACACTTACCTAACTTCAGTGTCCCAAAAGCTTGAGGCTTTAGGAACAAATAGCATGGAAGAATACCCCATGTTTTCCCAATAATAAGACACTGTCTTATTATTTTTTTGGAAAGAAAAACACCAGAGGGCTTATTTTCAGGGGAGGGCTTATGTTGTCCTGCCTCAGCTCTCCTCCGCGGCACTGCTCTCAATGGCGCCAGCAAGCAAATCACTGGGGAAGAACAGGATGACGCGCTCACTGCTGCAGCTCTGATTGGATGCAGCTCGGAGTGCGGCATGCGTTTCACCGGGGGGGGGGACGGTGCATACAGAGGGTACCGTAATGTAGCGTGTAGCGCAGGGGATCACCTTCACTACAGTAGCAATCTCAATAGGGCTTATTTTCGGGGGAGGGCTTATTTTAGAGGAACCTTACACAGTAAGGGGAGGGCTTATTTTCGGGATAGGTCTTATTATCGGGGAAACACGGTAAGAGAAATAAAACTATCTCCATTAGTATAGCAGGAAGTCTGGTTAAGTGGCTAAGAGGTTAAAGTGGAAACCATTTCTAAATCAGGAAAAAAATCATTTGTTTTCAGATTTTGAAGGGAAACTGCTGCCTCTGGCACTCGGAATATTTCAGAGAGATATTTGTATGCATCAGTGTGTTGCACTGAGTGGGGCATTATTGGGCTTAAGTGATTTAACATGGTTATTTGAGAGAATCTTGCATTTTCTAAAACCTAGCAACTTGAAAAACTGCAGCTCATGGGGTGACAAATATCAGTATAATTTGTAACTGTTATAGAAGAATGCAGATTTTCTCTGTTCATTACAGAGGTTTTAATTCTGAAAGGCTGATTTCCTGAGCATCTTTCTCAGCAAATTAGCCCTACATATCACATTAAATATTCTCTACCTACTATATGCAAGACTCCACACAAGCCAGAATCTCTTCATACCTGTATTTTTATCTCCTCCTAACACCTCTTATATAAAACAAATGAACTAGTTTGCTTGACTGTGACAAAACATTTAATCTTTTCTGATCAATACAGTCAGAAACCACTGTGGTTAGTTAAATTATTGACTGGTGTCAGAAAAGCAAATGGGCTAATTATATCACAGCAGTCAAACAGAAACCTGGGTCATCATTTTAGGTCAAGACTGGCCAGGACAGAAGGACCATTAAGACACAAAACTCCCTGCTCCTTGTGCATTAAGAATTCTCAAACCAGGCGGAGCCAAGATGGCGGAGTAGAAGCACGACCTTCCCGCGGCTCTTGCTTCCATCCTCCCTAATCCATGTAAAAAGGGGACTCTAAACAAACTTTGGAGCTGCAGAACCCATAAAATGATGCAGAGAAGCTAACCTCCCACTGAGGACAGCCTGGCAGGCCAGCAGGAAGACAGCACAGCCCCATGCCAAGGCTTTAGCCCCAGGGCGGGCCTGACCAGCCACTGGCCAGAGAGACTCCAGATCAGCAGCAGCAGTGGCTGTTTCCAGATTTATAAACACATAGACACAAAGAACAAAGTGAGAGGTCAGTACAGTCAGGACTTTGGGACCAGTAAGTGGGAGTGCGTGGCTTTTACCCCCCAGGGCGAAAAGCCGCTGAGATGCCGGCACAGCCAGCCAGCGCCCTATGGTGGCTTCAGCTCTTGGCCTGCAAAGTGTAGGGGGACCAAGCACCAGTCTGAGGTGTAATCGCTCTTGCTTTAACCTGCTTGGATCTGGATTACAGTCTAGGGTGGAGGTTCTGGGGTGTGTGTCCAACTTGCCAGAGGGTGTGGAGACCTCAGAGAGGGCACCCATCTAATACCTCTGGCAGCTGAAAAAACCCCAGCGTTTGGGACGAAAGCTCCCCTGTCTGGTGGCAGAGTCATACTGTGGCAAAAAGCCCAAAAGTCAAGTAATTGAGTGGCAAAATGAGCAGGCAAAGGAAACAAAGCAGACAGAAGATTCCAACAATACACTCCTATTTTGGGGATGAAAAGGAGCAAAGCATGGAACAGGAGGAAAACAGTGAAATTAGAACTCCTGCACCAAAAGCATCAAAGGAAAATACAAGCTGGTTACAGGCCATAGAGGACCTTAAGAAAGATTTTGAAAACCAAATAAGAGAAGTGGAGGAAAAATTGGGAAGAGAAATGAGAACAATGCAAGAAAATTATGAAATGAGAGTCAACAGCCTGACTGAGGAAAATAATACCTTAAAATACAGACTGACTCAAATGGCAAAGGAGGCCCAAAAAGGCAATGAGGAGAAGAATGCCTTAAAAAGCCGAATTTGCCAGATGGAAAAAGAATATAAAAAACTCAATGAGGAGAAGCATTGCTTCAGAATTAGATTGGAGCAAATGGAAGCTAATGACTTTATGAGAAATCAAGATGCTGTTAAACAGATCCAAACAAATGAAAGAATAGAAGACAATGTGAAATATCTCATGGGAAAAACCACTGACCTGCAAAATAGATCCAGGAGAGATAATTTAAAAATTATTGGACTGCCTGAAATCCATGACCAAAGTAAGAACCTAGAAATCATCCTCCAGGAAGTTCTTAAAGAAAACTGCCCTGATGTTTTAGTACCAGAGAGCAAAATAGAGGTTGAAAGAATCCACCGATCACCTCCTGAAAAAGATCCCAAAAAGAAAACTCCTAGGAATATTATAGCCAGGTTCTGGAATTCCCAGATTAAGGAGAGAATATTACAAGCAGCCAGGAAGAAACAATTTGAATATTGTGGAAATACAATCAGGATAACCCAGGATCTGGTAGCTTCTACACTGAGGGATTGAAGGGCTTGGAATATGATATTCCGGAGGTCAAGGGAGCTGGGACTAAAACCAAGAGTCACCTACCCAGCAAATATGAGTATTATGTTTCAGGGGGAAATATGGTCATTCAGTGGAATAGAGGACTTTCAAGCATTGTTT
>NW_027185764.1:64730927-64750704 GCF_028583685.1 Petaurus breviceps papuanus | reverse complement strand
ACATATATATATATATATATATATATATATATATATTTGAATATTTGATATTAACACTTTCAATTCCAGATTCATTCCCTTCCCCCCTGACACCCACCCCCACTGGGGAGACAAGCAGTTCAGTATAGGTTGTACATGTGTGGCTAATGCAAAACAATAACATAGTAGATGTATTGTAAAAGACTGACTATATTTCCCTCCCTCCTATCCCACCTCCCACTTGTTCTATTCCCTACTTTGATCCTGTCCCTTTTCAAAACTGGGTGCTTCCAACTTCCCTTCCCCCCAGCCTGCCCTCCTTTTCATCATCCCCCCTCTCATCCCCTTACCCCCCCCTACTCTCCTGGAAGGTGAGATCCCCTATTTAGTGTGTATTTCCCTCCCTCCTCAAGCCAGATTCAATAGGAATAAGGTTGACCCATTCCCTTTTGCCTTCCTATTCTTCCCCTCCATTGTAACCATTTTCCCTTGCCTCTTCTGTATGAGATAGTTTGCCCCACTCTGTCTCTCCCCATCTCCTCTCATTATATTCCTCTCACCTCTTAATTTCACCTTTTAAGTATCATCCCTTCCTGTTAAATTGGTCCCGTGCCCTCTATCTATGTATACCTGTAAACGTATATACATACATTCACATATGTATTCATATGCCCACATACCCTCATATAAAGACATATATATATTTCTAATCCCTTCAACTACTGAGAAAATTTTCATAAGTTACAATTATTGTTTTTCCATGTAGGAATGTTAATAGTTCAACTTTGATAAGTTCCTTATGATTCCTTTTCCCTGTTTACCTTCTCATGCTTCTCTTGCTTCTTGTATCTGAATGTCAAATTTTCTATTCAACTCTGGTTTTTTCAGCAAGAATGCTTGAAAGTCCTCTATTCCCCTGAATGACCATATTTTCCCCTGAAACATGATACTCAGTTTGGCTGGGTAGGTGACTCTTGGTTTTAATCCCAGCTCCCTTGACCTCCGGAATATCACATTCCAAGCCCTTCGATCCCTCAGGGTAGAAGCTGCCAGATCCTGGGTTATCCTGATTGTGTTTCCACAATATTCAAATTGTTTCTTCCTGGCTGCTTGTAATATTCTCTCCTTAATCTGGGAATTCTGGAACCTGGCTATAATATTCCTAGGAGTTTTCTTTTTGGGACCTTTTTCAGGAGGTGATCGGTGGATTCTTTCAACCTCTATTTTGCCCTCTGGTTCTAAAACATCAGGGCAATTTTCTTTGAGAACTTCCTGGAGGATGCTTTCTAGGTTCTTACTTTGGTCATGGCTTTCAGGTAGTCCAATAATTTTTAAATTATCTCTCCTGGATCTATTTTGCAGGTCAGTGGTTTTTCCCATGAGATATTTCACATTGCCTTCTATTCTTTCATTTGTTTGGATCTGTTTAACAGCATCTTGATTTCTCATAAAGTCATTAGCTTCCATTTGCTCCAATATGATTCTGAAGCAATGATTCTCCTCAGTGAGCTTTTGAGATTCTTTTTCCATCTGGCAAATTCAACTTTTTAGGGCATTCTTCTCCTCGTTGCCTTTTTGAGCCTCCTTTGCCATTTGAGTCAGTCTGTTTTTTAAGGTATTATTTTCTTCAGTCAGGCTGTTGACTCTCATTTCATAATTTTCTTGCATTGTTCTCATTTCTCTTCCCAATTTTTCCTCCACTCCTCTTATCTGCTTCTTAAGGTCCTCTATGGCCTGTAACCAGCTTGTATTTTCCTTTGATGCTTTTGGTGCAGGAGTTCTGATTTCACTGTTTTCCTCCTGTTCCATGCCTTGCTCCTTCTTGTCCCCAAAATAGGAGTGTAATGTTGGAATCTTCTGTCTGCTTTGTTTCCTTTGCCTGCTCATTTTGCCACTCAATTATTTTTGGGCTTTTTGCCACAGTAGAACTCTGCCACCAGACAGGGGAGTTTTCGTCCCAAACACTGGGGTTTTCTCAGCTGCCGGAGGTATTAGATGGGTGCCCTCTCTGAGGTCTCCACACGCTCTGGCAAGCTGGACTCACACCCCAGGACCTCCACCCTAGACTGCAATGCAGATCCAAGCAGGTTAAAGCAAGAGCGATTACCCCTCAGACTGGTGCTTGGTCCCCCCTCGCTCTGCAGGCCAGGAGCTGAAGCTGCCATGTGGCACTGGCAGGCTGTGCCAGCGTCTCATCGGTTTCTCAACCTGGGGGTAAAAGCCAAGCCCTTCCACTTACTGGGTCCCAAAGTCCAGACTGCACTGGCCTCTCACCTTGTCCTTCACATCTATTTATTGATAAATCTGTAAATGGCCACAGCTGCTGCTGATCTGGAGTCCCTCTGGCTGGCAGCTGGTGGGGCCCTCCCTGGGGCATAAGCCTCGGCGTGGTGCTGGGCTCAGCTCCCAGAGCGCTGTGCTGGCTGATTCCTGCCAGTCTGATGGGCTGTCCTCAGTGGGAGGTTAGCTTCTCTGTGTCATTTTGTGGGTTCTGCAGCTCCAAAGTTTGTTTAGAGTCCCCTTTTTACATGGATTGGGGAGGGTGGAAGCCGGAGCCGCAGGAAGGTTGTGCTTCTCCTCCCACTTTCAAGCATTCTTGATGAAAAAACCAGAGTTGAATAGAAAATTTGACATTCAGATAAAAGAAGCAAGAGAGGCATGAGAAGGTAAACAGGGAAAAGGAATAATAAGGAACTTATCAAAATTGAACTATTAACATTCCTACATGGAAAAATAACAATTGTAACTTATGAAACTTTTCTCAGTAGTTGAAGGGATTAGAAATATATATATATATATATATATATATATATATATATATATATATATATTGTCTATATATGAGGGTATATGGGCATATGAATACATATGTGAATGTGTGTATATATGTTTACAGGTATACATAGATAGAGGGCACAGGACCAATTTAACGGGAAGGAATGATACTTAAAAGGTGAAATTAAGAGGTGAGAGGAATATAATGAGAGGAGATGGGGAGAGACAGATTGGGGTAAACTATCTCATACAGAAGAGGCAAGGGAAGATGGTTACAATGGAGGGGAAGAATAGGAAGGCAAAAGGGAATGGGTCAACCTTATTCCCATTGAATTTGGCTTGAGGAGGGAGTGAAATACACAATAAATAGGATATCTCACCCTCCAGGAGAATAGGGGGGAAGGGGATGAGAGGGGGGATGATAGAAGGGAGAGTAGGCTTGGGGGGAGGGAGGTTGGAAACACTCACTTTTGAAAATAGACGGGATCAAAGTGGAGAGTAGAACAAGTGGGAGGTGGGACAGGAGGGAGGGAAATATAGTCAGTCTTTTACAATATATCTACTGTGTTATTGCTTTGCATTAGCCACACATGTACAACCTATACTGAACTGCATATCTTCCCAGTAAGGGTGGGTGACAAGGAAGGAAGGGAATGAATCTGGTATTGAAAGTTTTAAAATCAAATATTTAAATATGTATGTATATATATGTATATATATATGTGTGTGTGTATATTTACTTATATATATTATTATTAATACCATCTTACATGTAATTGGGAAATAAGATATACAGGCACTGGGGCATAGAGATCCACTGGAAAAGTAGAAAGGGGTATGGGAGAAAATATGGGAGAGAGCAGATTGGAGGAGGGGACATCCTGTGGGACTGCTATTTTGGGGCGGTGGTTAGGGGAAAAACGAGGAGAAAATTTGTAAATCAAAATCTGGCGGAAACGAATGATGTAAATCAGAAGTTAATAAAGCATTAAAAAATTAAAAAAAAAAAGAAAAAAGAATTCTCAAACCAGACAGATAATTTGGACTTTGTGGGACTCTTGTTTGTATTAGAGCAAACAGCAGCACCAACATAAATGATGCCATGGTTAGAGACATCAAAATAGCAACACAGAGGGTGGCTAGGTGGTGCAGTGAATAGAGCACCGGCCCTGGAGTCAGGAGGAACTGAGTTCAAATTTGGACTCAGACACTTAACACTTAGTAACTATGTGACCTTGGGCAAGTCACTTAACCCCATTGCCCTATCTTCCCCTCTCCAAAAAGAAAAAAAAAATATAGCAACAGAGGTAGGTTGTGTTTAGGCAAAATTGCGACTTAGTCAAAGTTTGTTTTCTAGGTTTTGTTTGCTCACTTTGACTGCAAAACCACCCCTTTTCTGCTTTTCTGAAAATTGATACATTTACCCATCTCAAGTCATGCTCCACTTCTTTCCTCCATGGTTTGTCAGAGATCACTGACAGAAACTCAATGATCACAGCCATGAGCTCTTTCAGATTATGAAATATAGTTCATCTTGACCTGGTGATATGAATTCATTGGAAACTGCTAGCTGCTCTCTTGCAACTGAAGACCAATTAATTAGTCAATTTCCAAGAATATTTCCACATATTTTTAACCTCTTCTCTTTCCATAGCCCATGTGCTAGGTGAGTATAACCTTTTTCCTTGCTGCTAATATAGGCACACAGCTTTTATAGTTAACTCTTTCGAAGTTTTCATGAGCAATTCCTATTCCTCAATTGTGCAAAGGTCCTGTTACTCTGGGAAGCCCTGCCACTGACTCTTCTATCTCCAACTTTCTGACTACTGGTTCAAGGCTACCCCATGATCTCAGTGGTTCAGTCAATTTTACTCAACTGACTTTTGGATTTAAGTCCTTTGAAATTTTCCAAAAGGAACCTCTCTACCAGGGAAAGTTGAAGCCTACAAACCCTACTAGCCTAGAAGTCCAAGAAGAAGGAAATGAGAAGCTACCGAAGAGTATAAAGAGTGGAGAAAAAGAAAACAGAGGATGAAGGAGACTAGAAATGCAGTATTGAAAAATGTTAATTATAACACCAGAAAAACGAAAAACGTAAAGCTAATGGGGGGGGGATCAGAGAGAGGTGGAAAAGGGAAACCAAGTACAAAGGCTTCTCAGAGCACTCCTCTTGTTATGGTCCTATAGGAGCCCATCCTTAACCTACTCACAGCCAGCCCCAGAGAACTACTTAGAGACTGAAAAAAGTCAATTGCAAAAAAGTGGTGGACCCTAGATGTGCTGGACTGGCAAACATGGAGAACGAGTCCAATTATAGCAGTCCCTATGAGTTTCCATGCATCAGTTTGCTATCCTCATCTTCTGAGGAAAACAAATTTTATCAAACCTTGGGAGACTGAGAGAACAGAGAAAAGGCAGCAAGGACTGGGTAAGGAACACAACAGTGCTAGATTTTTGAAAAGATATGCAAATAATAATGAACTTAAAGAAATAATAAAGAGAGATAAGCTGAGAATTATGGATATTCCAGAAAAAAATCATTCAAAGTTAAATCTTAATGTCATACTCTAAGAAATCATACAGAAAAATTGTTCAAAAATATTGGAAACAGGTGTCAAAATTCAGGTGGAAAGCATTGACTGAATTCCAACAGAAAGAAAGCCCAAGATTAAATCACCAAGAAAAATTGTAGTCAAATTTATAAACTACATGATTTTTTTAAATGGGGGGAAAACGTCTTCAAATTTGGAGGAGAAATAATCAAAATAACATACATCAATTTGTGATAACAAGAAATCAAAGAAAAATTGAAATATAATATTCAGAAGAGGAAAGAAGATTGTCACCCCAAAGTAACACATTCAACAAAGTTGGGACTAAATATTAAAGAAAATAACTGGACATTTAGTAAGAGAGAAGACTTTAATTCTTCTTTCAAAGGAACCAGATATTCCATATGTGTATACATATGGATATTCCATATGTGAACCCTCCACACAGAAAAACAAAGGGAAATACTATCAGATAGTATTGAAAAATCTAAGAAATAAAATGTTCATTTTCATGTGTCTTTAGACTAGGACATGAATGTAGGATGAAGATATATTTTGACTGGTTATTTGATTTATGTTCATTTGTGTAATATGTATATGTGCATTATATATACATGTATCTTCACACATTGACAAGGAGAAGGCAAAGAGAGAATCACTAGGCTAACAAAAAACTAAATTGTAAAACATGTAATGGGAAAAATCAGGAGAGTAGACTGAGTAAATGAAGGAATAGTTTGGGGGGGCAATACCATCCTTTCATTAATATAGCAATAGTAAGATAATTTAGAGGTAATGGTATGATAATTTAGAGGAAGACCTCTCAAATGGGAAGAAGAGAAAGCAGAGTGCAGATGCTCACATAATAACTGGTTGAAACTCAAGGTAAGAAGCATACAAAAGACTTTCCATTTCTTCATCTGTCTTTGATATAGTGGGAAATTAAGGATAGAACATTGGATTTCAGAAAATAAGTGGAGGAGTGGGAGTTGGGTAATTCCTTTAGGGAAAAAAATGTTATCACAGTGTAAAGTGTGTCCACAGAGGTAGCATGAGTGAGACAAGCACTTGCAGTGAACTATGCTCATGGAGGGATGAAGGGAATACCCTTCAGGTAATCAGTCTCACTAACATGATCACCATCCTTCTTGGTTCTAATTCTAGGTTAAGAAGAAGTGGTTGGCTATCCGAGAAAGTACAGCTCATAGAGAGCAGAGGAAGAACAGAAGTTCTTAAGTTCAAAGGAGTGTGGTATGGCAGTAAAAAGTATGAGCAATGAAGGAAAAAATGAACATAACCTGGCTCCCAGGTCAAAAGACATTTTCCATTGTGCCTCAAAGATTAACATTCCTGAAAATACATTCTAGATTATTTTAGGAGATAAAATAAGACAAATATGTTTTAAAAATCAAAGAAACTTAGGAAGCCATATAAGAACTTGCACACAATTAAATAAGCAAAATGAGAACAATTTGCATAGTGAACATAATAATATAGAGGAAAGTAATACTGAAAGATTTCAGAATTCTGATGGAGTGACCATTAATTCCAAGCAAGTAAGTTTTTTGGGGTTTTTTTTTTTGCTTTTTAGAGGGGGGAATACAGGGCGATTGGGGTTAAGTGACTTGCCCAAGGTCATACAATTAGTTTTGTGTTAAGTGTCTGAGACCTGATTTGAACTCAGGTCCTCCTGACTCCAAGGTCAGTGCTCTATTCACTGTGTCACCTAGCTGTCCCAGCAAGTAAGTATTTAATAAGTGCTGGGACCATTCTAGGCATTAAGAATACAAATATAAAAATGATATAAACCTTGCCCTCAAGGAGTTTATGTTCTACTATAATAGTGCAAGAGTTCTTAATCTTTTGGGGATTATTTGGGGATCATGGAACCCTTTAACAGCCTGGTGAAGCCTATAGATCCCTTCTCTGAATCATACTTTTAAATGCATAAAATAAAATACATAAGATTATGAAATATAGTTATCAAAGTATTAAGATAGTATGGTCATGGATCTTAGGTTAAGAACCTAATATCATACACCCCAAAATAAGTAAATAGAGGATACATAGAAAATAAATACAAAATTATTGGGGCAGGCATAATTGCCTTTGAAAAATGCCTAATATGTCCCCTGGAAGAATTATTAAAGACCTGTTAAAGGTGGGGACAGTAGAGCTGAATCTTGGAGGAAGTTAGGCCTTCCAAGAGGTGGAGAAGTGAAGAGTGAATCATGTCTTCTATCTGTCTTCCTCTAAATGGTAGATCACAGATGAGGAATGAAGCATACATTTTCAGATATGGCTTTTTTTTAGTGGCATTTCTTTGTTAAAGGGAAGGGTTCTATTGAGGAGTGAGGTTTGGGTGGGAGTCATTGAAAAATGATAGCAATATACTGTAGAGGACCACAGGCCAGTAGGACTCTGACCCTGAAGGCTGAATAAGCCCCCTCAGCTGAAGAGCCTGCTATGGGCCTGGATCGGTTCCCCACTCCCCAGGAAGGAGCTCAAACACACAGATGTGAGCATTATGTCCTTGAGATAAGTGTGGTTTACACCCCCAGCCTGGGAACAAAGAAGTGCCCAATGTCCTCAGGGGAAAACAATTAGGAAGCTTCCTATAAAAGCTTGTATGTGGGGTAATAAAATTGGCTCTATTTCTACCACTCTCCCTGTCTCTTTTATGCATCCTCTCCCAGCTTTTGGGTAAGCAACTCTTTTTCAGCCCTGCTTCGAGACAGCAGGGCTCCCCACAATATACTTTTTTAAAAGAGGACTGATAAACATTTTTTTAAAAGCAACTTTTTAATTTATCCATTAAAAAAATAAGAAGCTACCCCTTGTATAGTCTCTGGAGGAGCAGTGAATCACCCATGCCCTGATGTCTCAAGACTCCTACCAAAGAATAATGTTTACCTCACCTCTTGCCCCAACCGAGGGCACCTTTCAAATTTCTTGTTTTGTGTTTCTTGTTCTACAAGAAAACTTCCAAATTTTGACTCTGGATCCAGGAAGGTTTCCTCTGACCCTATATCTGTGTACTCTGTGTGACTGAGATGAATCTTATGAAATCAAATTTTCTATAACTATCTAGAGGTCTTAAGGCAAAGGAAATATCAAAATATTGTGGGCAATTGTGTCATGGAATCAATGACAGCTGAATTATTGACAACACTTTTTGAGTCCTTTTATATTCTTAGGTAAATGCCTATGTCAGAAGTTTTAGGACCCTTGGGGTCAGCATTCATGGGATGTTGACAGTAGAATTGGCTCTCCTACAAAGAAAATAAAATTTTTATATTGTTTACCTGGTAGTGTTTGGGTGATGCAGGCATAATTGCCTTTTAAAAATGCCTAATATATGCTAATTATTTTACAATATAATGAAAACTCAATAGCTTGTTTATTCTTTTCCCTAAACTCCTTATCAAATAATACTTCAATTTTTAAAGACTTTTCTAAATATGGTTTTAAATAAACATTAGTTGTGTGTGCTGTTGCATGAAATCAGAATTAATCCTAATGATCTAATTAAACTATTCCTTCAGTCTATTGTTTTTAAGGTCGTCTAGGGGGATTTGTAGCTAGGCACATTTGGGATTCTTCCCCTACCTCAATCCTGGTCACTTACAAGTGATATAAAATCAGTTCCCTTGATTTTGCCTTTTATATCATAAATTAGCCTTGCACATGATGGGTCTCCTGGTGCTGGGCATGAGGAAGTCCAGCAGCGAATCTGCTAATTCCTTTCTATATTCTATCTGCAAAATGAGACACCCCAGCAATACAATGAACAGTACACGTGTGCGTTGAAGGGGCTACATGTTTGCAGGATTCAATAATCCTGTTCTATCAGGCAGTGGCTTCCATCTGCTCCTTCCAAATTGAGCAAGCCAAGTCCAGAGGAAATGATGTGAGTGGGATGTTGCTGAATAGGAAAAGCTTTATTTAAGGCATCTGGCTTCTGGCACTTTGCCTGGGCTTTTTGGAGGCCTCCTCCAGTCTCTCCAGGCTAATCGCCTTTGGCATTCCTGAGGGAAATGTAATTAAAACATTGTAACCGTTATTTTCACTTTATAGAAACTAGTCTGTTTTGAATTAAATTTGTGGTTGTGTTGATAAGATGGTGGACTAAAGGCAGTGTCCAATAAATACTTGATAGAAATAAGGAAATGTTACAATTTTTTTAATTTAAAGAAACGGCAGAGTTAATATCAATGAATATTTATTAAATACCTACTATGTGTCAGACACCGTGTTAGACATTGGGGATACTAGTATAATGAATGAAACAATTGCTACTCCCAAGGAGCTTATATTTTCAAGTACTTTCATTGTATAATAATAGCTAATAATATTAGTTAACATTTATATAGTACTTACTATGTGCGAGGAAATATGCTAAGTGCTTCACAATTATTGTCTCAGTCTATCCTTACAACCCTGGAAAGCAGGTGCTATTATTATTGCCTTTTTACAGATAAGGAAACTGAGGCAAACAGGAGTGTGTGTGCATGGGGGTGGGGAGGGGGAAGGAGAGGAAGAGAGAGAGAGAGAGAGAGAGAGAGAGAGAGAGAGAGAGAGAGAGAGAGAGAGACTAAACCAAGGTCACACAGCTATTAAGCCTCTGAGACTGGGTCTTCCTTGCTCTAGTCCCAGCACTTTATCTGCTGCACCACCTAGTTGTTCATTGTATCTATCAATTGGGGAAAATGATAAATTTTACTGTATTTGTCATGTCTGTAACAATATTGGTGAGTTGATGAGAAAATTGCATTGATGAGCCACTAGGAAGCCTACCAAGGACAATGTACAAATAATGATCTTTTCGAGAACAAAGCTTTCAGGGAAACAACAGCATGGGGGAGGGGGAGGAGGTCATTTAATTAGCCTTGCACATGATGGGTCTCCTGGTACTGGGTTCTAGAGGAATAATTTTAATTAGAGGGAAATGTGTCTGGATAACCAAAATTCAGATTATAAAAGCTTAACACAGTTAAAGATACTACAACCTGCATAATGACACAAACTTTTTTCCTTTAGATATATATAGTTACTCCCTGCTCTGGATATAAAGACCCTCAGAATATCCTCATTTAATGGGCTGTCTATAAAAGGAGGTCACAGCATCATGAATTTGATCTGTGTTGAAACCAAACTAAGCCAGGATAAAGCAATACTTTTTATATGAAAATTAAGTTTTCATCTAGGAACCAGTTCAGCATTTCAATCTTGGAAGGGGGAGAAGAGGATGGCTGGAAGTGTAGATTAATGGTTTAACTCAGGTGTTTTATAATGACAAGTAGGGAAGGTTCAAGAGAACTTTTGTTCAATTTGTTTTTATGCAAAGTCTTTCTGAATATTCCCTGTCTGCTACATATTTCTATTTTTAATTTCATTGATTTTGATTATGGAAAAAGTTTTGTATTTCATGCAATGAAACTTATCCATTTTATCATTTTTTAGCATTTTTATCCCATTTGATCAAGAGTTCTCCCCCTTTGGTATATGTGAAAAGTAGATCCTTCCTTTCTCCTCTAATTTGTTTATGATATAACTTTTTATATTTAGACTATATATCTATTTGGAACTTAATGTGGCATATAATGTGAATGTTGATCTAAACCTAATTTCTGCCAGACTGAAATATAAATGAGGAAAATAGCCTACACTGAATCCCATTATTTCCTCTTCATTAGTTGTGAATTCACCTTCATTTTTTATCTCAGTAATTTGGCTACCTTCTGTTGCTTTTTTAAAAACACATTTGCTTGCAGTTTATCTCTTTTATGAGTTTTTCCTCAAGAAAACTTTAGACTTCATTTATTAGTTCATTACTTTTGTTTGTTTGTTTTCATTTTTGCAAACTTCTTTGATTTTTCTAATACCTATTTTTGTTTTAACTTGTGGCTTTCTGATTGGTCATTCTTATAGATTATTTTTAGGTTGTAAACCCCAATTCATTGAACTATTCTTTTTATTATTGTTGTTAATAAAAATGTTAAGAGATGCAAATTTTCACCTGATGACTGCTTTCACTATATCTCAAAGATGTTACATTGTTGTCATTTTCTTAACTGAGATTATTTTAATGCATTCTTTTACCTATTAATTCTTTAATGTTATATCATTTAGTCTCCATTTCAGTTAGAAATCTTTCTTCAAATTCTTTATATTGATTATTATTTTATTGTACTGAGTTTGGCAAAGGACTTTTTCAATATTCCTCATTTTCTTCATTTAAAATCACTTATATTCTGTTTGCCTATTTGTATATTCTTTTGAAAATCCAAGTTATGAGGTCTAATATATTTTTCCCTTTCCTTCCTCATTTTTTACCTAGTATATGTTTTTTCATCTCCCTTTTTTGCCTCATTTAAAAGCAACAAGACAGAACGAAACCACACCTAGGACCTGAATTTGTCTTCCTTTACTGTCTCTGTAGACCTTGAAGTTAGTGGGAGCTTGTTCCTGGAGTGTGTATTACTCATCCCTTCAACTCCTGCCTACAATCTGGGCATTTATCCACTTCAAACAGATAAAATTTTCTATGTCTAGGTCACTTTTATCTCTGATGTTTGTGTTTCAGAGATTTTACCCAGCTCTGTTTTTTAAAATTTTTTAAATTTTAAATCAGGGAAGCTTTGAAAGTCTTCTATTCTTTTAAATATCCTTTTTCTTCCTTTTGTCTTCTCAAGTTCTTTACTGGAAGCTGGCTTTTGTCCCCTCCTGTAGTTCTAACCAGATAGGTCCAAGATCCCACTGGGTTCAGTCTCCATTTACCAAACATTATGCTGGCTTTAGGCTTGCCTAGTATACCCTATCCAGAGTATGGGTCCAGGCTTCTACATATCTTTTGAAGTTCTGGACTGAATATAGGATTTTACTGGTGATTCTTTTGTTTTGTTGAACATTACTTCAGTTGACATCTTTTAAAAATCTTTGCTGGGAAGTTTCTTAGGGGACCCGGGCTCAGTTGAAACTTACATTGCCATGATTATTGGAAGTATAATATTTGAATTTTCTTTGATGAAATCCCAAAGAAACTGTGAAATGTAGATTATATGTCTATTTAAATTGAGCACATTTAAAAGGACTATTTCATTCCTACGTCTCTTTATCCACCTAAACATATTTTTTGATAAACTACCACCTCTTTGGTGTTTAGCTGTAGGGTCTACCCAACCTTGGAGGAACCAGAATGTCATTGTAACATTGAAAATGTTCCTCTAGTTTCTATTGCTGCAATGTTTAAATCATTTGAGTTCCTAGACAAGATCTTCAGTGAAACTTCAAGGGAAGAATGTAGAGTAGTTCAATGTTAACACACAAGGTCATCTGCCCTGTGGGCATCTAGGCTTTAATTGGTTAATTTCCATGTAGAATACTGCTTCTGATGTTTGACCTTCAAGTGTTAGGTAACAATCAGATATGAGCTAGCTCTACAAAGAATTAATTAGATCTTTGTTAGTAGATTAAGTAAGTTTGATTAGGTAGTTACTTTTACAGAAAATATGCATTTAAGTTTAAGAGTTTTTATTGATTTTTCATATTTTTAGAGGTCCTTTGGTTAGTTGTTAGTATTCACCAGCCTGTCCATAATGAGCTAGCAAAGTAGGAATGACTGATAGAAACATTCTTTAATAGAATAGGTTTATAAAATGCATTAGAGATGGAACCTATCAGCAGGCATTGTCATGTGCATAAGAGATGTATGTGCATATTAAGAAATCTGTTTGACTGCTCATAGTGAAAAGAGAACTCAACTAGACATCACAGAACCTGCATCATAGTTCCAGTTGGAGGGTTCAGAAGTTAAGACATGGGTCGCTACTTTACCTCTAAATCTGTTATCCCTTCTCCTCCCAACTCCTACCTTTCATGAATTTTTAAAAATTTCTTTCAAATATAAGGGATAGGAAAGGAAAGCCAGAGTTTCCTGAGCACAGTTATCTCTGAAAATTGAGGGGACTGAATTGATAAAATATTCATCAGATTGGCAAAGATGACAAAGAAAATGGCATTTGTTGAAGGAGCTGTAAGAGAAATTGGTCCAGCCATTCTGTAAGGCAATTTGAACTACAATATAGCCCCCAAAGCAATTAAACTGCCTACCCTTTAACCAGTGAGTGATACCAGTGCTAGGTATCTATACCAAAGAGGTCAAAGATAGAGGGAAATAATGCATATATACAAAAATATTTATGGAAGCACTTTTTGTTTTAACAAAACTAGAAACAAAGAGGATTGCCATCAGCTGAGGAATTATGATATATGAATGCAACATTGGGCCATAAAAAGTGATGAAAAGAATGGAAACCAGCAAAGACTTAGATGAATTTATGCAGTGAAGTAAATGGAACCAGAAGAAAGATTTTATAAAATGAATACAATAATGTAAAGGAAAACAACTTTTAAAGATTTAAGAACTCTGATTAATACAATGGCCAGTCATGAGTTTAGAGGACTGATAATGAAGCATGATGATTCCTGTCTTTTAGCAGAGAGGTCATAGGTTGGAGATGCAATAGGAGACAGATATTTCCACATACAGGCAATGTATGAGGCTTTTTGATTTTTTTTTTTACTTGTCCAGTTACACTTATTTCATAAAGAGCCAAGCTTTTGTTTAAAGAATCAGGAACAGGGAGTTCTTGCATAGGGTCACTTTCTACATGAAGCCTTTTCTGATCCTCACAAGTGCCAGTGTTTAGTTATACTCCCAAACTACTTTGCATTTATCTACTCTGTACATATTCATATGGGACAGCTAAGTGGTGCAGTGGATAGAGCCCCAGACCTGGAGTCAAAAAGGCTCATCTTCCCGAGCTCAAATCTGGCCTCAGACACTTACTAGCTGTGTGACCCTGGGCAAGTCACTTTAACCCTGCTTGCTTCAGGTTCTCATCTGTAAAATGGATTGGAGAAGGAAATGTCAAACCATTCCAACATCTCTGCCAAAAAATCCAAATGGGGTCATGAAGAGTCAGACATGACTGAAATGACTCAACAACAAAATATGTTTATATTCATTATATTTATTTTTTATAAATATAGAGAAATGAGAACATACAATGATCCTCTGTTTGGCATTTAAAAGTACCTGCCCCTTCCTACCTTTCTACTCTACTCAACATTTACTCCCCTCTCTGCACTCTACCATAGCGACAGCCCCCTATTGCTTTTCTTGCAATGCCACATTCCATCTCTATGCTCTGGCTTTTTTTCATTGCCTGGTCCCCTTCCTGGAAAGCTCTCCTTTCTCACCCCAGCCTTCTGACTTCCTTCACAACTTCACTGAACACCCCTCCCCCCATCCCCAACACTGATAATGCTTTTCCTCTGAGATTATCTTCCATTTGCACTGTATATATCATGTATGTACATAGTTATTTGCATAGTGTCTCCCTTATTAATTAAGACAAAATAAATTAGGTTTTAAAAAGAAATTATTTTATATTACTTTGTAAGTATTTGGCATTTACTCAACTTGGGCACCAAGTCTACCCACTTAATAGAATAAATTTCTTAAGGGAGAAGACAGTTTCAGTTTTTATCTTGGCAACCCCTAGCATCTAATACAGTGCCTTGCACACAATAAGTGCTAAATAAATGCTTGTTGAATTAAATTTATGATGCATTCTTGTTCATTCACTCTACATTCCAGCTGAACTGGTTTACTTGCTATTCTCTAGATCCCATATGTGATATTCCTTCTCCCATTTTGGTGCCTTTACACAGGTCCCTCCATACCTAGAATTTACTCCCTCCATAGTCCTAAGGTTCATTTGGTGGTTCAGGCAAGCCTGACTCTTCATGACCCCATTTGGGGTTTTCTTGGCAAAGACACTGATGTGGTTTGCCATTTCCTTCTCCAACTCATTTTACAGATGAGGAAACTGAGGGTCAAGTGACTTGCCTAGGGTCACATAGCTAGTAAATGTCTGAGGTCAGATTTGAATTGAGGAAGAGGAAATCTTGCTGACTCCAGGACTGGCACTCTAACCACTGTGCCACCTACCTGCCCCCTGAGGCTCGCAGAAAATGTTATCAATGCACTCTTGTCTTTGTTATATTCCTCCCTCTTAGAATACCTGACCTCCTTCAAGGTCAAGCTCAAGTACCACCCCCTATGTAAGATCCTGGCTAATCCCTTGTAGATGTAGCTCTTAGTTCAGGTAAGATGTTGGGACGAAATGAGATACGTGCGATTCATTGAACAAAGAAGTTTACTTTATGCAGTCACAGCAAGGACGTTCAGCAAGGATACAGTGGTCTTTAGTTTTTCTAGAAACCCTCTTTTCTGACCGCAAGATCATCTGGTCAGGACATCATCAGGCTTTGGCAACTGGCATGGTCTCAGCCACCTACCAATTGTGCGAAGCTCCGGCTAAGGGGCTTAGGGGTAAACCCCTGGGCCAGAAATTTGTGTTAGAGGATTTGGGGCTGATCAGATTGGGTATTGGGAGGAAATCAGGGAAAATGCTGATTCTATAACATCTCCCAATGCCCATCAGCCCAACCCACGTTGAAATTATCTTGCATTTACTTATCTTTGTTCATGTCGTTTCCCTCCAGTAAAATGTATGCTCCTTGAAAGCAAGGACTGAGCTTTTTTGTTTGTTTAATTAGCACAGAGCTTGGTACAGGTTAGGGTTTTAAAAATGCTTATTAATTTTATCTCTATCTCCTAGAACAATGCCTAGAACATAATAAGTGCTTAAGAATTGTTTGCTGGATAAATGGTTGGATGAATGGATGAAAGAATGAATCTCCTTTGATTCTTGGTCTAGTGATCATCCTACTGAACATGGCTTCTCAATTAGACCTGATACTTCCAAGTATCCCTGAGACTCATGAAACCTTCCTGCACCACAGATCTGCTTTTTTATACAGGTCTCCTGGCCTCAAATTCCTACCAACTAGATCCAGTCCTTTGGACAGCAAAGATAGGAGTGTAACTAAAGTCCCCAAGAGTAGGGAATGTGTTTATTTTAAAATCTTTATTTCTCTGGTACCTAGCATACTGACATACATGTAACAGGTAGTTAATATAATGTTTGTTGAATAGAATTTTTTCAGAAGGATATATTTAAAATCCATCATAAAATAGGAGAAAAGGAAAAGTTCTAGAGATATCCTCTAGATTTTATCCCTTAGAACATGGGTATTTATCAGTTTGCCATGCTCCTAAGTGGTAACTATGGAAAGCACAGGCGATCTGATTGTGAAGGGGTAAGGATGAAGATGATGAAGAGGAGAAGCATAAGGATAAAGAGTATTTCTGATACCTAATAATAGCTGACATTTTATGTATCACTTTACAATTACAAAACACTTTCATATCCATGACCTCATTTTCTCCTTACAACAATTCTTTGAGGTATCAGAGCAGGTATTTCTGTCCCTGTTTCATAGGTGAAGAGAGGAGATGAGGAAAATGGCTTTTCCAAAGTCATAGTGTCAGACCTAGTATCAAAACTATAACTAGGGTAGGACATTTGGGGTATTGCCTCAGGGTGCTGAAATTTAGGTGGGGGATAGTGTTTCCACCCCCAGTAGTGCTACAACCTACCATCCCTACATTTTGAAGACCCATGCCACTATCCCTATCCTCCATACACATTGTAGTACAATTACTTGTCCCTACTCCCTTGCCCAGGGCCCCCTTCCCAGTTCCTAATGCTTTGCTCTCCTGAGGCCCAGGGCACTAACATATTTGCAGTACATCCCTGCCACAACCTAGAGACAATGTAGACAATCATCTTCCCATCACAGTCCCTCCCACCAACCTTTCCATCACCCTTCTCTTCTCCATCCAGGGTTTGGAAGGTTCTGAAATCATTGACCCCCTTTCTGCAAGAGCATTAAGTAGGATTCTGGAGAATGAGAAGAACTAGCTGGCATCCTGGAAAAGGCAGGTCCATTGTTCTTTCTACAGTTGGGGGTGGAGAGGAAAGTAGGTCATGATAATAACAAGCTTTGGCTCTGCAGGGATCAGTGAAAGAGGAGGGCATACATGATGTAGGATGTAGAATGAGAGTGTTGGGCCAAAGACCATAAGACCAGGATGTTGGGAAAGGCAGACATGAATGAATGAATGAACGAATCAATGAATCAATGACAAATCATTTATTCAGCATTTACCATGCACTGTGCTGAGCTCTAGAGATCCAAATAAAAAGGAGGAAAAAGAAAAGACCCCAAAGACCAAAATTATTCACCTCATATTATTGCTCAGGGCTGGCCCTGGCTGTGACATTAACTTCAGTCCGCCTCAAGAATAGAACCATTTCCTAATAACATTTTACAAACATTTCACTTACTGAAGCATACAATTCACCTGCTCAGAGGAGAAAATTAATCTTAATAAACTCAAAGTCTTTTCTATGTGCTCCCAAGGGGGCACAGAGGCATGAAGGCAATTATCTTAAACCAAGGGCTGGCTTTCTCATAGGCAGCCAGCTGTTAATTACTCTGGGTGGCTATCCATCTTGGATGCCTGTCTTCTTTCCATCCACTATTCTGATCTACCCATTGACCTATTCCATTAGGTGGCCTCTTGGTGGGAACATTATAGACCACATATTCTGTTTCCAACATTCCAGACAAACAATCCGAGTTTCGTTCATTTTTCTCCTTAATCTCTTTGTTCAAATTTTGTAATTATGTCTTTTTGTTGTTGTTGTTGTTGCTGCTGCTGCTGTAAGAACAACTTTCTGCCAACACTGTTGACAGGGATTGTTGCAACACCTTAGCATGTGCTAACAAATTGCCTGCCTGAATAAGGAGCCATTTAAATCTGTATCATGACAGACTAATTGCCTATCCAGGCTATCAAAATTGGTTGATTTCCCAAGGGAAAATGGAGTGTTTTATAATTTTGAAAATCTCTTTCATCCTTTATGTGTGACAGAAACAAATTCATTAATCAATTCACTTACATCTACAAATACGCATTCTTGCCTTTGATTTGCAGGGTGACAGAAACTTGAGGGGACTGGACCCAGTAGTAATGGGTAGGGGGATGATTCTCCTGAAGAAGACCACCCCAACACCTTCATATTGTAGCATAGTTTACTAGAGAGCACAAGGTCCTATCCTTACATTGTGCCATTTTAAAGTCATTTCTGTAATTTTTGGAAGCTCTCCCAATTTCACAGTTGTATGCTGAGATATGAACTTCAATGAGATTTCTTGCAATGGGTTTCAAGTAGAGCAGACATAATATGACCCAGTATGTTATTCCTGAGACTACTAGCTCCATAATTTATTTTCCTAATCAAACTCCATGGTACACATGCATTATCATTCATTTAGTCAACAAGAATTTATTAAGTGCTTACTATGGATATGCCAGGCATTGTGCTACCGTGTTTCCCCGATAATAAGACACTGTCTTATATTATTTTTTTGGACAGAAAAACACCAGAGGGCTTATTTTCAGGGGAGGGCTTATTTTAATGAACATTGACAGCAATTTTAATAAACAGGTAAATGTGAACAAAAAAATGTACCTTTATTCAATAAGCAAATCACTGGGGAAGAATAGGATAACGTGCTCACTGCTGCAGCTCTGATTGGATGCAACTCGGAGCGCAGCGTGTGTTTCACTGGGGGGGGGAGATGGTGCATACAGAGGGTACCGTAATGTAGCGTGTAGTGCAGGGGATCACCTTCACTACAGTAGCAATCTCAATAGGGCTTATTTTCGGGGGAGGGCTTATTTTAGAGGAATCTTACGCAGTAAGTGGAGGGCTTATTTTCGGGATAGGTCTTATTATCAGGGAAACATGGTAAGTACTGGGGATACAAAGAAAAGAAAAAAAAAACAGCCCTTGCCTTCAAGGAGCTTGCATTCTAATGAGAGAGCTAACACGTAAGTAACTCAGTTTGCACAAGATGTATCCAGAGTAGATGGAAGGCAATCTGAGAGAGAAGGACAAGAGCACCTAGGGGAACTGGGAAAGGCCTCCTGTAGAGGGCTGGATTGGAAATGAATCTTGAAGGGAAACCAGGGGAAATTAGAGGTAGAGGTGAAGGGACAGAGCAGTCCAGGCATGGAAGGTAGTCACTGAAAAGCCAGAGATGGGAAATGGAATGTCACATTAGAGGAATTGCAAAGTAGAATTGTGTAGATGCTTTGTGGAGCCCATGTATAGAGAAGTAAATGTAAGAAAACTGGAAAAAGATAAAATAAAAAACCTTTGTTTGTGTTTTTAAAAAATGGAACAGGTGATTTCTTTGATGCAGAGAATTCTCTGTGAGGAAATTTCTCTTCCAAAATGGATCAGCATTGTTCTTGAAACATTGACCTTGCTTTGAGAAGTTATAGAATATAAAAACAATGAGTCTCTTGTTTTGCAAGCACAAAATCCCAACAATCATGACAGAAGGTCTGTTTTCCTTCCTTCCTACATTTTTTCCTTCCCTCTCTTCTTCCTTCTTTCTTACCTTCCTTCCTCCCTTCCTTC
>NW_027185764.1:64725667-64730917 GCF_028583685.1 Petaurus breviceps papuanus | reverse complement strand
CTTCCTTCCTTCCTTCCTTCCTTCCTTCCTTCCTTCCTTCCTTCCTTTCCTCTTATCCACTTTCACCTGAGCTCCAGGTCTTATCTACAATGGTCCACCTCACCCTACCTGAACACACTCATTGTAGTTATAATCAACTGCAACAACAGTGCTAATCCCCAAGTTCTCCCTCTGTCTCTTTCTTTCTTGCTCAAATTGCATTCTGAGAAACTTCATTTATCCCTATCCCCAATCTTTCTCTAATGAGATTCTCTTCCACGTTGAAGGGAAAACAACACTATCTTTTCAAAGTTGTTCATCCTCAATGTTTGCAGGAACTAACATGAACAGGGATTTGAAGAAATAACTTCTGCCAGTTGAAATGTGTCTCTGATGTTCTATTGCATTCTTCTCTAGGGTTAGAAAGTTTGCAATTCCTTGCAAAATCACCTGGAATACACTTGACAATGGAATTATTTAGCAAAGGATACAAACAATATTAGTACTCAAAAAACAAAACAAAACAAAGATGACTAACCCAAGTAGTCACCTTTAGATGCATCACAGAAAGTAAACATCAACAACACATAAAATAGACACAGTACAATTGAAATTACAGGCAGGATATAACATAAACATATTTCAAAGAAATACATACAAATCCATAGAATTCAAGGAAATATGCATAACAATAAGAAAATAGCAATATTAATATCAGTAAGCCTGCAAAATGATAAAATATGCAGATGTGATAACATATTGGGAATAAACAGCAAAAGTATGTACAATTAACAAACTAAAGTGACTTTAACATAAACATTGCTCTAGCACATGAATACAAACATGATAAAACAAGATATTTAAAGCATAGCAATAAATAATGTGAATAAATGAAAAGTACCCATTGCATGAGCTAACATAATAATTGTCATCTGTATATATACATTTACACACAGATACAAACACACACAGACACACACAATTTCTTTAGTTTTCCATGTAACATCGAAATCCACTAGGCTGACTGCTGGTTGAATAGACCTAGCTTTCTTGAGAATTGTTCACCTATCTGCCTCTACACTACAAAATTGGACATGCTATTATAGGCTTTATTAGAACTGTTTGCTCATCTGTAAAATTGGGATAATCGTAAGCACTTACTTCCCAGGGTTGCTGTGATGATCAAATGAGATATTTGTAAAGCACTTTGCAAACCTTGAAGTGTTATATGACTGCTTGTTATTGTTGTTTTTGTTATAACTATAGTCAGGCAAATCACCGCTAATATGTCTTATGTTCTTAGTATATTGCCTTCCAAAGAGAGGAAGTCAATGTGCATAAGTATAAAAGGTTTGCTTTTGTTTATATTCTTCATATATGCAGCTCGAGTTGGCAAACATTTTAAATTTATTGATGTATTTTTGCATTCAACAACTACAAGTTTCACATTTCTTGGTGACACCCATAGCCATCTGAGGACATTAGAATTCACATTAGCTCTTGAGTCTTTTCTTAACCTGTATGTCTAAAGTCATCATGTCAGACTTTCATGACCATAGAGTGATATGTGCTAGGCAGTACCATCATTTTCCTGGTGCCCCATGTAGGATCAGTGACAGTCTGGTATAGTATTTTTTGCATAGTTCCAACTTCAGTCTATGTCTCAACAGCAAGGTTACTTTAAGAGAATGTGTAATGGCAAGCACAGAAGTAGTTCACACCTTGTTTCAGCTATTGAATTAACACCTTGTTTCAGTTCAAGTTTCTTTTGAGCCTTGTATCAAGTCGGTTAAGAAATAAAATGTGTGAACCTCACAACTTGTGAACACTAGAACTTGTGAACTTCTGGGGAGGAATTAATGACTATATATAAGGAGAGGCCCAGGCTGGAGACAGCAGAACTGAGAAGAGAACTCTTGTGGTGGCAGTCAGAAGGAGAAAACTTGTGGTATCCCAGCACTCTATGTTTGTCTGTTCTGTCTATGTTGATTTTTGTTTGTGATACTTTGTACAGAAGCCCTGGTACCTTACTGGAAGCCCTGAAAAGGGGCTTTCTGTTTACAGAAGTCCTAGAAAATGATTTTTGAGATCCTGGGACTTTACTGATGATTTGTATTGACCCCTTGGACCTTGTTTGTGGGTCTTTGTTGATTTCTATGTTGATGATTTGTGTTGAGTCCTCAGACCTTATTGGTGGGTTTGAGTTGATTTCATAGGCAGACCGTGAATTGATGATGGTGCCCACAATGTGCATGAATATTATTGTGGCTCTGTTAAGCTTTGTCTTCCCAGAAACAGGAACTGTGAAGGACTTGAGGTGGACTGGACACTGCTTCAATAAGGAATGGGAACTGGATGAAGAACTGGACAAGGAGCTGGACAAGGAACGGGGAGCTGCCTGCCTTTGAACCCAGGTGACAGTTGGAGCTGGGACCATGGAAGAAGAACCATGGAAGCTGAGAGCCAGCCTTGAGTCAAGCTGAAAGAAGATTTTACTTGCATACTGTGTATTGACTGAGAAAATTATGATTTACTGTGACCTAGGGGTGGAGAACTTTGACTTTTGTACTTTGTGATTGAATTAAGGACTTTGTGATTGACTAAATGAATGTACTTTGTTTAAAACCATGTGACCACTTTGGTGAAAACTACGTGGCCATTTTAGTGATAAGTTATTATGTCATTGTGAATGTTGTACCTTGATTTATATGAATGATTTGCTCTGATTTGCTATTGAATAAATAGAGAGCTCACAATACTATGTAATCAGAACTTTGAAAGCTGTTCACAGCAGCAGTCCTCTGGAAAGCTGCTCATGCTTGGCTTTACAGACTGTCACTTAAATCTTTTGCTATCACTGTTTTGCCTCTTGGTTCATATCACGTCTTAGAGTTCTGCACCAGTCATATGGAGTTGAATTTTCCACTTGTGGATTTTCTACTCTTTTAGAATAGAAACCACATAGTTTTCATGGGATGTTTGGCTAATGTATCCATCAGGGTTAGAATCTTTGGTGTTGAGATCTTTGGCATCTGGTGTGGACTCATGAATCACAGAATCTAGGTATTGGGAGGGAGCTTCACGGCCACTGAGTCCAACTCCTATCCAAAATGAGTCCTTTACTGTAAATCCATGTAGTCACCAAACCTCTACTTGAAGACCTTCAGTGAGAAGCAACTATCTCCTGAAAGACTCAATTCTCATTTAGATATCTCTTATGGTTAGGAAGTTTTCCTTAGCATCAAGCCTAAATGTGCTTCCTTGCATCCTCTAATCCTTGCTTTTGGTTGTATGCTCTGATAACAAACAGGACAAAGTTTAACCTCTCTTCCAAATGACAATTCTGAATGCAATTATCATGTTCCACTTGAATCTTTCCTTTTACAGGATAAACATCCAAAGTTTTTTTTCAACTTATCCTTATATTACATGAATTTAAGACCTGTCATCACCTTAACTGTCCTCATTTTTTAACTGTCTCCTACATCTTGGCTTTCTACTTGAAAGGAGGGATTTCTGCCTTCTTCTGGACCTAACTCTCACTGGGGAGCAAGATGAGTTCTTAGTAGCTCACCTCAGTAACCGTGCTGCCATCATTAGAAGCCAATGGTACCTCCCCACCATTGACCTTTCATGTTGTAACCCTGTACAATCAAATCATATCACTTATTGTGACCCCTTTTTCTCTCCATGCTCAGTCTAAAGATCCCACTTCTCCACATAGCTCTGGGTAGCCTCCACACAGAGGCTGAATCACATGTAGATGATCACTATTGATCATGCTGTAAAGGAGTTTCTTATTTGAATTGAACTTGATGGTCTTGGCTCTTCCTTTCACCTCTGGGGTGCCCTAATTTTATTCAGAATAGTAACCATTTTAGAATAACCATATTCTCAAGCAAAAGTTTCATTTTATGCAATATCTTTCCTGGTCTTTCTTAATCCTAGTGTCTTTCCTCAACTACTACTAAAGATGATTAATCTTATTCATAAGTAGCTGTTTACATGTTTGTGCCCCTATTGGACTGTAAACTCAAGGATTTTTGTTTTGTCTTTTTTTTGTTATTAATTCTGTCACTTAGCACAGTACCTGTTTCAGAATAGGAGCTCAATAGGGCAGCTAGGTGATGCAGTGGAGATTGCAGATTCCTGAAATCAGGAAAAACTGAGTTTAAATCCAGTCTTGGATATTTACACTTATGTCTTCCATATAGTGAGGGCTAGGGATGCAGTGGTCCCATGATCTAAGAAATCTGAATGAGATTTTTTTGACCTTCCCTTCATTCCAGAGAAGTCTAAATACTTATGATGTTAAAAGATAAAATATGTTGATAGTATGCAATACTATACATATATTTAATGCTTTTCTGAGTTTCTAAACTTTTTCTGTGTCGTTTGCTGACCTTCATGCGTCATCTACAATTTCTGCAAAATTTCCCAAAATTACAATTGTTAATTTCTTGTGCTGACCCACAACATATTAAAACAGTAGTGGGAAAAATTGTGATGTGGAAGGGATAACTGTATTAGGTGTGAAACCCTGAGCAAGTGACAACCTCTATTTGCCTCAGTTTCCTCATGTGTATAATGAGGATAGTAATAGTACCTTCCAGCCAGGGTTGTTGTGAGGTCAAATGAGATATCTGCAAAGGGCTTAACACAGTGCCTGGCGTGTCATAGGAACTACTTAAATGCTAGCAGCAGTAGCAGCAGCACCACCAGTAGTAATAGTAATAATGATTGCAGTGATAGTAGTAAAAGTTGTAGTAGTTGTTTTGTTAATAATAATAATTATAAGTGCTTATTGAATTAAAATACTCATTCCAATCACAAAGTTCTACCCCACCTCTTTAATATTAAGTGAGAATAGGGGATATACCACCAGTTCTCAAACCACCAGATTTGCAGACCACCAGCGTCTCCAAAATGCACACACAGTAGAGGAGCTCTACTCTAACCTACTCTACATGATATTTTTGTCCTGAGGAAAAAGAGCTCTTCATTACCTTTAAAACAAATCCTCCATCTGCTGTTGTCTGAGGTTCTAGGGTAAGGGAGAAAACTTTTCCTTCTACAATTATAGATACATTTTAAGATGCAAATATGTCTGAGAGAAGTAATGATTATCTTAAATTCACACTAAACTATAAACAACTGCCATTATATTCCTCCCTGACAGAAGGCACTGACAAAAAGAACATGGGGGGGGGGGAGAAAAAGAGAAAGAGAGAGAGAGAGAGAGAGAGAGAGAGAGAGAGAGAGAGAGAGAGA
>NW_027185764.1:64721383-64725657 GCF_028583685.1 Petaurus breviceps papuanus | reverse complement strand
AGAGAGAGAGAGAGAGAGAGAGAGAGAGAGAGAGAGAGAGAGAGAGAGAGAGTTGAAGGTCATTAGATCCTTGAGGAGATGGAATCTAGGGAGCACCACAGAAAGAAGAAAGGGAGAGAAAGCTTCTTCGTTCTGTACAGACTCTGGGGACAAACTCTATTGATGCTTCAGTTTTGCCTAGATCTGGACGTGCATACAAACCCCCTCAGAAGGCCCTCAAACCTCACTTTCAGTGGGAGTAAAAAGAATTTGTTTCATAAGAAGACTGCAATGTCTTAAATTTTTCAGGTTTAAATCAATTTGACGATCCTAATTAGACATTAAAAACAACAAAACAAAACAAAACAAGCTTTTTACAGATAGACCAAGACGCAAGAGATCTCTGTCACTTAATATGTCAATTCCAGCTTTTTGTTGGTTATAGAGCTAATAATAGATTCCTAGGCTCAGAAATCTCAGATCAGAGTTCTAAGCATTAACAACAAAACAAAACATTCTATCCTCCTTCACCCTTCACATCACTCCTTGGTGGCAATGTCTGTCTCCAATTTAATTACATTACTATTCAGCATAAGACTGATCCTTTGGAAACTTTGACAAGAGCCACACTTGAGTTTCCTTGAATTTTTTAATTAGACAGAAAGCTTGATAAAAGTGAAGGAATGTTAATGAAAAAGGACGCAATGGCCAGGATGGTGGAGCAAAAGCAAGGGACTAGTTTGAGCTCTCCCTCAAACCCCTCCAAATCCCTGTAAAAAATGACTCCAAACAAATTCTAGAGCAGCAGAGTGCACAAAATGACAGAGCAAAGCAAAGTTCTGACCCAAGACAACTTGGAAAGTCAATGGGAAAGGGGTGTTACACCAGGCTGAGAGAGGACCATAATGTAGCACAAAATACCTCAGCATAGCCTGGGCCCCAGCGAACCCAGAGCAGGCCTCAGGGGACGGGATCACTGGCAGTTGTGGTGGTTTCCAGACTTCTCAACCCACAAATGCCAAAGACAAATTAGAAGGTCAGGAAAGGTCTATTGGACCTGGGTGAGAGATGAGTGTGGTCCAGCACCAGCCCTGAGGCAGTAGTAATGATAGGTGCCTCTGGAGCTCTCTGCCCATAGGGCAGAATGGGGATCAAGCAGCTGATCAGAGAGGGATTGCAGGGATCTCTTTGCTGTTCAGTAGTTCACCTCTTCATGATCCCATGGACCATATCATGCCAGGTCCTTTTATCCTCCACTATCTCTGAATGTCTGTCCAAATTCATGTTCATTATTTCCATGATACTATCTATTTATCTCATTCTCTGCCATCCCCTTTTCCTTTTGCCTTCAATCTTTCTTACCATCAGGGTCCTTTCCAGTAAAAAAAAAAATTAAGTCAGGCAAGTTTTTTCCAGAATATTGGCTGTTATTGTTGTTCATCCTTTATTCTCAAAGAGGACAGATGACATCACAAGGGTGATGTCTTAACTTGTTTGTGAATTGGAATCAAGTGAGGCAGAGCTGCACAAAGTCATCGGATCTCTCTCTCTCTCTCTCTCTCTCTTTCTCCCTCTCTCTCTCTCCTTGCTCACTCTCTCTCCTCCAGAGTCATAGACATCCAGTAGCAAGACAAAAGTCAAGACATGTGGTGATGGTTCAGGATGCACTGGGTGACCTTGGTTTTTCTAAATTAAGGTCTTTCCCAGATCTCAGTTTATCTGAGGCCTCACTCATTCTATGACTAAGGGCTAGTTAAGAATTGAAAAAAAAAGATGGTCCAATTATCCATCATAAAAATATTAATATGGGAGGGGAAGACCCTGAAGAAACTGAACAAAACAAAAAGTAAACTGTCCCAGTTTTTTTAAATAAAAATTAATTTAATTAAAAAAATTTATCCTTCAACCCTCAAAATATCTTAGAAAATATGAACTACCAAAAAATTATATTCCTATGTACAGAGCAGCCACATGTAAGGGTATGGTGCCCCAAATGAAGAGAGGAGCCACATGTGGTGAGGGAAAAGGAAGAGAAAAGAGAGGAGGAAGAAAAGGAGGAAGGAGAAAAAGGAGGAAGAGAAGAAGTTGAGGGGATATCTTATACTTTTAATCAGCTCTAATCATTATAAAATTTTTCCTACCTTTAAGCCAAAATTTGCCTTTTTGAAACTTCCAAACTTTTCTCCTGATTTTGTCCCCCAGGAACAAGTCTAATCTTTTTTTCAACTTGACAACCTTTTATTATTGTCCTTCATTCCCTTGTCCTTCAACCAGTCTTTATATGCTATGGATCAAGAAGACGTTTCATCTTCCTGGTTATTCTAATCTTACCACCTCCCTCAGACTCCTCTCCCCTCTGATTGTAGGGATGGAGAATGGAGTGCCAAACTGAAATTGGACTCTCAGCTCATTCAGCTATGCATCTGCTGGTCTAAGTGATTTTAACTCCATGGAACAAAATACCTCTTGGTCTCCTCCAACCCTTTCATGCTTCCTTTCATGTGTTTTCTCTTTGCATTAGATTGTAAACTCCTTAAGGGAAAGAACTTTCTTTTTATTAATTGTATATCCCCCCACACAAACACACAGTACAGTGCCTGGATTAGAAGGTCCTTAACAAATATTTATTGTATTATTGAATTGGATTGCACTCCTTTAGACACAGCCAAATTTATCCTTGTGGTCCATCTTGAGCTGTGGCACGATCACTAGGACAGAATACAAAGGAATAGTTACCTCTCATTCTCAGAAGCTATGCATCTCTTTTTTTTAAGCAATCAGGGCTAAGTAACTTGCTCAAGGTTACACAGCCAGTTATTTCTGGGTGTGGTGCTAAGTATCTGAGCCCATATTTGATCCCTAGGTCATCCCGACACTGGGGTCGCTGCTCTTACTCGCTGAGCCACCTGGCCGCCCCTAGCTATGCATCTCTTAAGGCTGCTCCACATCTAATTAGTTTTTTTTTCTGGCTGCCATATTACATTGCTACCTCATAACAATAGTAATAGCTAACATTCATATAGCCCTTATGTGCCTGGCATTGTGCTAAGCATTTTATAAATATTATCTTATTTACAAGTATTATCTCATAACCCTGGGAGGTAGGTGTTATTATTACCCCCTTTTTATATATGAGAAAACTAATGTAGAAAGTGGCTAAATGACTTGTCCAAGGTTACATAGCTAGTAAATATCTGGGACTGTATTTGAACTTAAGTCTTGATTCCAGGGCCAGTGCTCTATCCATTTCAGCACCTAGCTACTCAAACTCTTATTGACACTGTAGTTCACTAACACTGTGGTTCCCATTCTTTTCTCTCTTTTTTTTTCCTGGAACACTGCTAACTAACCACACCTCCCCCGACTTTTCCTGATTTTTAAAAAATTCAACTGTAATTCTTTCAACCAGTCAACCAACATTTGTTTTTTAATATTAAACATAATTAAATAATATTTAAATTTACATTTGTCCCTGGAAGGAATGTTTTGGGCAAGGATCTTTCAATTTAGTGAATTCTGTTACAATGTTAGCTAATAATTTTGATCCATAAAATAATAAACTGATGGCTTTCTAGTGCAAAATGTCTTAAACTTGGAATCAGAAAAATTCAGCTTGAGTCCCAACTAATCCAGCAGTGTGATCTCAGGCAAGTCAAAGAGTACTTCTTGGGCCTCAGTTTCCTTGCCTACATATGGGTGTAATAATATTTGCCCTTCCTTTTTTCTTTTTTTATTTAATATTTTATTTTTCCCCAATTATACATAAAACAATTTTCAACATTCGTTTTTAAAAGTTTGAGTTCCAAATTCTCTCCCTTTCTTGTACCCTCCCCACCCCCAATCAAGGCAAGCAGTTCTAAATAGGTTAAAATGTGTAGTCATGCAAAATATTTCCATAGTAGTCATGTTGTTAAAGAAAACATAGACCAAAAAAACCCCTCGAGAAAAAAGTAAAATAAAGTATGCTTCAATCTGTGTTCAGACACCATCAGTTCTTTCTCTGGGGATGGATAGCATTTTTCATCACCACTCCTTCAAGGTTGTCTTGGATCCTTGTATTGTTGAGAATAGCTGATCTTATTACAATATTGTTGTTATTTTGTATACAGTACATTTTACTTTGCATCAGCTCTACTATGGAAATCAAAGAAGAAGGGCAGAAGAAAAATTGGAAAGAGAAATGAGAGGGATGCAAGAAAACCATGAAATAAAACATCATTAGACAAATGGAAAAGGAAGTCTAAAAGCTCACTAAAGAAAATAACACCTTAAAAATTAGAATAGAGCAAATGGAA
>NW_027185764.1:64667322-64706383 GCF_028583685.1 Petaurus breviceps papuanus | reverse complement strand
AAAAAAAACAAAACAAAAAAAAAATAAAAGAAATAAACCTATTCACCAACTGTTTTAAGATAAGCAACAAATGAAGCACAAAACAAGGAGAAATATGCTTGCCAAAAGTATTACTCTTGCAATAGAGAAAGTTTAGTGCAGAATCTAAGTTGAAGAGAGATTCCCTGCTATTTGTGAAGGTCTCCAAATACTCCAGTTTGTAAATTTAATTGTGTTGGTTAAATCAGAACCTGGAACACCACAAAGCCCTCAATAAACAAATGAATTAATTAATAGATGGATAAATAGATAAATGAGGGAATAAATTAATGAATAAAATGTGTGAATGAATGAATACATAAATAAGTAAATAACGAGGTGAATGAATAAATGAATAAATCTGTAATCACTTAAAAGAGTTAAGTAGATGAAGAATATCTATTGTCCAATTTAGGACATACAGTTGGATGGACAACTAATAGAGTTTGTTGATTATCACTATGCATATCTAGGATAGACAACACACGTGGACAAAAACATGGGCACAGAGTTGAACAGGAGAAGAATGGCAGACTATGTTGCCATTGGAAAATTCAGAGCTTCTTTAATTACTATGGGAAACAAAGGGGCACTTTTTTATATCAGAGTTCTTGTATTGCTAGTATTGCCATATGAGAGAAAGACATGAAGTACAATAGCTTCTAAAGAACTAAAAATCAATGTTACACAGAATCCAATGTAAATGTCTATGGCAGTATGAGCAGGCTTTGATATAGCTGATATATTACCAATGAGGAAATTTGAGGAAAAATATAATTAAAGGATATCATTAGAGAAATGTGTGATAGGAGGGAAAGACTGCCTGGTCATTGGATGAGGGTGAGGGATGACAGGTATATATATAGTACTATATATAGAACTAGTGTATCACTGGTACCTTTCTAATGTCAGAAAAATGTGAAGGAGACATAAGCAAATTGGATCCACCCCTCAGGTGAACTTTGTCTAGAATAAAGGGTAAAGTTGTGCAAGATAGCCAAGCATGGATGTGTTCTAATATGAATTACTGGAGAAAATATTCCTATCAGTGAAACCAGGGATCAATTTGAATATTTGAGTAAATGTCAACAAAAGTAAAAACTTTGAATAAAGATTTACAAATAAAGATTTATAAACACAAATTGTTAAAAAAAAGAAATAGGCAATCCAAGAAACATGATCTCAGAAAGAAATCAAGGATTTGTAAAGGGAGCTGCCTACACAAATATATTTACAATTTAATTCTATCAAACATTAAAGAACAAATAATCACAATTACATAAGCTGTTGATAAAAATAAAGAAAAATAGCATCTTAATAAATCCCTTCTTTGAGACAAATATGGTTCTGGTGCTCCACATAGAGAAAAGATAGAGAAAGAAATCTATAGGGGCGGCTAGGTGCACAGTGAATAGAGCACCCGCTCTGGAGTCAGGAGGACCTGAGTTCAAATCCGGCCTCAGACACTTGACACACTTACTAGCCATGTGACTTTGGGCAACCACTTAACCCCAATTGCCCTCCAAAAAAAAGCAAAGAAAAAAAAAGAAATCTATAGACTGCACTGAGAGCTGCACTGAATGTTGGTATAAACTATTAAATAAAATATTAGCAGAGGCTACAATAATATATTCAGAGAATTACTCATTATGACCAGGATAGATTAATACCAGGATTGTAAGGGTGGTTTAACATGAGGAAAACTATTGGCATAACTAACCATATTGTTGATAGCTGCAGAATAAACCTTGAGCAATTTTCTTAACAGTGAAAAACCTACAAATGACAGAATTTTTTCTTAATATGATCATGGCATCTATCTAATGACAAGAGCTAGCATTTTATTTATAACATAGAAACATCTGGAAGCTTTCCAATGAGGATGGGATGAAGCAAGAATGTCCCTTGTCTCTATTGTCATTTAACATTGTGCTAGAAATAGCAATAGGACTTAAAGGAATAATCACTGGTAAATAGGAGTGAAAATTGTTTCTATTTGTAGATGGTATGATTGTTTCCTTAGTGAGGCTTGGGAGAAAAACAAAGCTATTTACTGAGAAAACCACTTCTGTAAAATAGCAACATTCAAAATAAATCTGTAAAAATTCATCAGTATTTTGATGTATTACTGACCAAATTCAGGAAGAAGAGACAAGAGGAGAAATTTCAATTAGAATCACAGCAAAATTGATTAACTATAGGATTTAAACTTCCATGACATACAAAGGACTTATAAATATTGTACAACTGCAATTTTTTTCCTTTTTTTTTGTTTTTTTTTGGGGGGGGAGGCAGGGCAATTGGGGTTAAGTGACTTGCCCAAGGTCACACAGTAAGTATTAAGTGTCTGAGGTTGGACTTGAACTCAGGTCCTCCTGACTCCAGGGCCCATGCTCTATTCTCTGTGCCACCTAGCTGTCCCAAAATATTTTTTATAGAAATAAAGGAAGACCAAAAGAATTGGTCAGATTGTCAGTGTTTTATGGCTGGATCATACCAATAATTGAAAGATGTTACAATTACCTAAGTTATTCTACAGATTTGGTACCCTAGCAATCAAGTTGTCTAATATAAATTTTATAGAATTAAACAAAATAATAATAAAATGTATTTGAAAGAATAAAAGGTAAAAAAATATTGAATGATATTTAAAAAAAATAATTGGAAGTAATCCCAGACCTCAAATTGTATTGCAAAACAATAATTATTTTAAAAACAAACACACAAACCTGGTAATTGACATAAAATAGTGAAATAGATCAGAGGAACAGACAACATAATCAAGACCTAAAAAATGCATACAGAGTCAAATATTTAACAAACTAAAGAACATAGACTATTAGGGGAAATAGATGAAATTAAGATTTTTTCACAAATAAAAATCAATGCAGCTAGAAACAGAAGGAAAGGTAAAGATGGGGATAAATCCTTTGCATTAAAGATCCCTAATATAAGTTTGCCATTCAAAATCTAAAGTGAAATGACATAGTAAAAAATATGAAGTTTCCATCAAAATAAATAGAGACTTTTAACAACAATATGGAAAATTGGTTCAAATCACTAACAATTTAGAAAAGATGTTAAAAATCCACCAATTTAGAAAAGATATTAAAAGATGTGGAAATATGCTTCTGGAATTTAGATAGAAAAGTGTATTTGCTATTTCACTCTTGGTAGAGCTATGTATGGGTGCAATTAGTTTAGAAAATTAATTTAAACCATTCAAGAAAAGTTATTATATTGTTCACATTCTTTGATTCAGATACCCCATTACGGGGAATATATGTTAAGAAGGTTACTGACAAGAAAAGACACACACACACACATATTTGTAGCAGTCATATTTGTGATAATTTAGATTCCAATGTATCTTTGATCTTAGCAATATAGATGTGCCTCCCTAATTATACAGATCACTGTCATGGATAGATGACTGTCTACCCTAATAAAATTTCTAGAGAAGATTCACCCAACATACTGGAGTCCTTTCTTACTTTCTCCTGACATCAAGCTGTCTATCTGTCACCCTTTGACCTCAACATGGACCAGAGTATATTCTTTCTCAATCCTACATTTTTCTGATGACACACTTTATTCCAGACCTTCTTCCAAGTTACTGCTTGCTTTAGATAACAGCTTGCTCACAACCATTATACATCTTTCCGTTGCCCTCTCTGTGACCTTCAATACTTCAGATTTGACTGTGTTCCATATGTCTTAACCATGCATGTAACACCCAGTATCTGCTGATAATAGAAGTTTGGGCCTTTGATCCTGGGAGAGGTTTACATAGAGTTTAAGGCTATCCTTACAGATAATGAAGTCCTCAAGATGTTTCTGTTGGATCAAGTCCAGGAATATCGGAAAGAGTTATAATCATTCAAAAGAGTTCAACCTAACCATTCAGATAGGAAAAACCAAGTGGATGAATAATAACTATTGCCCAGTTGTGATATAAAGTTAGATGGACACACAATGGAAATTATTGCAGTTACATATAGGTATATCTACATACAATATAGCTCTACCTCCATATCTATGTATAATATCTATCTATATCTTTGTAAAGCCAAACATGAGCAGCTTTCCAAAGGATTGCTGCTGTTAACAGCTTTAAGGTTCTGTTCACATAGTGAACTCTCTATTTATTCAATAGTAAACTAAAGCAAAGCATTCGCAGAAACCAAAGTACAGTATTCGTGATGATATAACATAACAACTTAACACTAAAGTGGTCAAGTATTATTTGGTAAGTTCTTAACTCAATCATCCTTAAGGAATAATCTTCCTCAAAGGATACAAAGTACAAAGGTCTCCAACCCCTAGGTCACATTGCCTTAATCTCATCAGTCAGAAAGTCTTCTTTCTTCTTGATTGGAGACTAGCTTCCTATCATCCTTAACTCAATCATCCTTAAGGGGTACAACATACAAAGTACAAAGTTCTCCCACCCCTAGGTCACAGTAAATCATGATCTTGTCAGTTAGCACTAAGTACCCAAGGAGAGGTCTTTTCATCTTGGCTTGAGGCTGGCTCCCAAATTCCATCTTTCCTCTTGCATGGGTCCAGCTCTTGCCTGAATTCACCCAACCATCACCTGGATTCACAGGCAGGCAGCTCTCAGCTCCTCTTCCAGTTCCTGTTCCATGTTGAAGCTCACAGTGTCCAGTCCACCTCAAGTCCTTTGCAGTTTCTGTTTCTGGGAAGACAAAGCTTAACAGAGCCAAAACAACATTCATGCACATTGCCAGCACAATCATCAATTCACTATCTTCCTGTAAAATCAACACAGACACAAACAAGGTCTGATAAATCAACACAAATTACAAACACACATCAACACAGACAGAACAGACAAGCAGAGTGCTGGCCACCACAAGTGTTCTCCTTCTCAGTTCTTCTCTGTCCCAGCTGTGCTTGAGCTTTTTATCTGTCATTAGCTCCTCCCTGTTCTGCCCACCTCTTATGTCCTTCCTGTTCCTGTCTTTGGCAAGTCCCTCCCACTGTGGGTTTCACAGGTTCTGTTTCTTCACAAAGACTTGATATAATCACAGGCAAGGCTCAAAAACACTTGGACTGAAACAAGATGCTAAGTGTCCCTTGCTTGCCATTACAATCTTTATGTCCATATTGATACATGTTGATCTTTACTGATATTAAGAAATGTAGACATCGATAGACATAGACATAGTCAACACATTGTCTTAGTAGCCTGAGGTCATAGGGACTGTAAAGTTTGTTATCCTCTCTTCTGTATTTACCCCAGTGGTTTGCTTTCAGTTCATTGTGCTAGGGTAACCTGTCTCCTCAACATAGGGAATCAAGTTCCTGGTGCTTTAATTCTATTCCCACTTCAAATTCCTGAGAAAAATTCTAATTCTGGCTCTAGTCTAAAAAGGTCCTTCAGCAGGGGGGAGAAGAAGGAAAAGGCTACCCAGAGTAGAATAAGCTTGCATGGAACACATAGTTTTATTCCTCCACAAAAAAAATGGAATGCTAAGCAATTAAGAATTGTTAGCCATATGATGAGAGGTTAGTATTCAAAACTTATTGGGAAATTTTTTTGTTGGGCTGCTCATTAGCTATTTTACAAGCTGGATCCCCTGAGTACAATCCAATCAACACCATCCTATAAATTATTTCTCCCCCATGGTCTCTTTCTTTGTGGGCAATTCTCCCCTTGGCCAGTCTACCCTTGCTGCTGTTTCTGCTGCACCTAATCTGGTAGCTAATATTGCACGGCTTAGGTGCTCTGGCAGGGGCATATGTCAATCACCTTTTGAGATATCACAAGTCCATATTATTCAAGGAAAGAAGACATACACAGGAGATGGCTCCATCTCAGACATAGGCTTGCCTAGAAAGTCTTGTGCCACCCGGTCCCTTTATATGTTATCTTCCCCTATTAGAATGTAAGATTTTTGAGGACACATTTTGACTTGTTTATTTGCTTGTGTTCATATTCCTAGTTCTTAGCACACAGTACATGGCATGTATTTAATTTTTATCTATATCTATCTATCTATCTATCTATCTATCTATCTATCTATCTATCTATCTATCTATCTATCTATCTATCTATCTCACAATAGCCCTAAAAGGTAGGTAGCATTATTTCCTTCATCTTGCAGAAGGGGAAACTGAGGCTTAGGATAATTAAGTGACTTATCCATGGTCATATAGTTAATAAATGGCAGAGATAAATCTTCTGACTCAACATTTAATCTGTGTTTAAGTTTCTTCATCTTTTAAGAGACTAGCTAAGCTTTGTAGTTTCTCCCAGAGCTAAAATTCTATTATTACATGATTCTTTTCTACAAAATTGTTTTTGTATATTTAAACATGTAATTAAAACTTATGTAGCTTGATTATTTTGTAAAATGATAACACATGATAAACATACACTTCAGAGTATTATAAAAGAAAATCTCTTTTGATTTTCTATTTCCTTGTAAAAACATAAATTTCTGTAGGAATTTTGTGCATGGGATTCAAAAAGACTTTTTTCTCTTCATTCACCCAGCTAATTGGATAAGGTCTCTGATCTCATCTCTGCTAGTCATGAACTTTCAGAAATTTCTGGCTTTTTAAAAAATGTCTCTTTCTATGGCTTTCTTTTGTCTCTCTTCTGGCACTGTACCAAGAAGGAACCATCTGACTATTGTTGAGATAACCAGCTCCTGTACCCTTGCGTGGAAAACCCATGTGTCTAATGCAGCTGGATTTGGTTATTTTTCCCTCTTTAGTAGGGGAACCTGAAAGCTTCCAATGCTTTCTTCCTTTATCTTCTCCTCACCCCTCTCCTCCCCTCTCCTGCTACGCCTTCCCCTCCCCTCTTCTTCCCTCTCCTCTCCTTTCCTCTTCTCACCCCAATCTAATTTAGCTCTGAAGGTGCCAACTTAAAATCTATTACTAATAAGCCTGATTCATAAATTGCTGAAGAGAGCAAAGGAGAGGCCCCAGTTAGCAGCTGGATGAACCTAGAAAGAAGCTAAGCTTAGCATTACAAGAGAAGGGCAATTGAGATTTTGTTCAAGAGCAATTATCATTCTGGGTGGGAGAAAATGTATTTTATCTCAAAAGCAGTCCTTTGTTCTCTCACACACACTGAACAACAAATGCCCCGTTCTGAACCTGCCATCTTCAGAGTACCATTGCTGTGATCCTCACTTTTTTTGGGGAGGGGGCGTCTATATCACTTCCTTTTCTGAGCCATTCCGTATCCTCTGGAGGGGAAGTGGTTGGAGTCTCTGACTATTCTATGAGGGTTCAGGAAACTCTGGGAATGGACCATTCCTCTCTTAGCTTTACTGAAACTGAGATGGACCATATACTCTGTGCTTCTCTGCTCTCTCTCCTCACAAAAAGAAGCTGAATTTGTCCCTTTAGCAAAAATATACAATCTACAAGTATCTTTCACTCATTGGCTATTAACGATGGCTCTATTAGCTATTCCTCAGTGGATGAGTAGTCAAAAGGTATGAACAAACCAATCTCATCTTTCAACAAGGTCCTTCAGATGTTGGCTTGGCCTGGTAGAGAATGAGGATCCAGGAAGGGAAAAAACCTGGATTCCCCAATAATTGGTTATTTAATAATCATTTCTTTCAGTACCAAATAGTGTAATAAGCTCAATATGGACTCTCGATTTCTCATATGCCCATGTCTTTGTCTGTGCCCAGATGATCTCCCATGCTTGGAATGCACCCTCTTCCCACCACTCCATGTGTTATAACCCTTCCCTCTGTAGTAGGGAAGAGGTGGAGGTAGGTGGATCAATGGAGGGCTGACCAATTGGGCACCCTCAAATCATTCGATGAAAATACAAAATATAAAGGGCCAAAGATTTTATCCCTTTAAGACTTTGAGTGATTGCTGTCATATTCTGTAAAGGGCATGAAGTCTTCAGTTGCTCACACCCTGAGTGTCCTATTCTGGTGTGGAACTGTAAGTGCCCCACCCCCACCTGGTAAAAGGTTTAGCCCTTTCAGACTTTGACCAGCCAATGTGAAGAGAGTCTAAGGAAGTTCTTACATTACACTTACTACGTTAGAAGGTATGAATAGTTTTATCTGTTGACTTGACGGAATCATAGAGGTGCATGGAGCTTTTGCTGGAAGTTGGATTGCCGATATGCACATGTACTAGGATATCACAAAAGAGAAAGGACAGAAGGGCCTTGCTAGCATAAATTGCCTTGGTCACCATATTCTTTTTATGATTTGGTCTGAGTCACATAGCTAGAGAGTGTCTCAGGTAAAACCCAGGTCTTCTAGACTCCAAGGAGCATCTACTATACTATGCTGTCTCTTTACACTGTTCTACCGTGTTTCCCCGATAATAAGACCTATCCCGAAAATAAGCCCTCCCCTTACTGTGTAAGATTCCTCTAAAATAAGCCCTCCCCTGAAAATAAGCCCTATTGAGATTGCTACTGTAGTGAAGGTGATCCCCTGCGCTACACTCTATATTACGGTACCCTCTGTATGCACCGTCTCCCCTCCCCCTCCCCGTGAAATGCATGCCGCACTCTGAGCTGCATCCAATCAGAGCTGCAGCAGTGAGCGTGTCATCCTGTTCTTCCCCAGTGATTTGCTTATTGAATAAAGGTACATTTTTTTTGTTCACATTTACCTGTTTATTAAAATTGCTGTCAATGTTCATTAAAATAAGCCCTCCCCTGAAAATAAGCCCTCCGGTGTTTTTCTGTCCAAAAAAATAATAAGACAGTGTCTTATTATCGGGGAAACATGGTAGTGGGCTCTTCTTCCCACACACAAACTTCCTAGTGCATACCTATAACATCCCTGTAACCATCACTAGGAGTTTACCTCGCAGTCAATCATTCACTTTCTGTTAAGTTCTCCTTCCTCAAATTCAGTTGTTCAGAGGACAGCAATTCTCAAGCAGTGACAAGAGAAATTTAACAGTGTTCTAGCTCCTTTGCCTTCAATCCAGCTCCAGGATGGATGCAGGGTATTTGCTCTCTACTCTGTGTTAATGATCTCTAATTTATCCTGCAGATAGCTTGTTTCTACAAAATTGTGTGTTGTCTGCTCCTTTAGACTGCAAGATCCTTGAAAGCAGGGACTACCTTTTGCATTTCTTTGTATCTCTAGTACTCAGCAAAGTGTTTAGCACATGGTTGTTGTTGTTAAGTCATTTCAGTCCTGTCTACTTTTTGTGACCTCATTTGGGGGTTTTCTTGGCAAAGATATGGGAGTGATTTGCCATTTCCTTCTCCAGCTCATTTATAGATGAGGAAACTGAGGGAAACAGGATTAAGTGACTTGACCAAGGTCACACATCTAGTAAGTGTCTGAGGTAAGGTTTTTTACAGGCCCTCCTAACTCCAGGACTAGTGGAATCCACTACACCACTTACCTGCCCCTTAGCATATAGTAGGTGTTTAATAAATGTTTCTTGACTTTTGAAAATAATCTCTAGCAGTTGTTCCCTTGTTCCAAGAGATTTGTAAATTCTTAAGTAGCTGAAACAGGGGATAGACTGATAGCATTCTCTTTGTGGTGTTAGGTTTTTTTGTTGTTGTGGTGGTTTTTTTGTTTGTTTTGTTTTGTTTTTATTTTGTTTATAGCAACAGTTACCATACACAATTCTGAAAAAAAAAGGCTTCTTCAGGTACTATTTCCAAAGAAATAGTTTTCTACTTGTTCTACTTAGTTAATCTCCCTTATCCACTCCTTAAAAAGTTACTTTAAATTTATCCTATATGCTTCCCTTTCTTCTAGACTCCAAATAACTCGCTTCCTGCTTTCTTGAAGAAGTAGGGAAATTGCTTTTTGGAGGTAATCTTCTCATTTGTATCCTTATTCCCTTGCTTCTTCCAAGGCTACTGAGCCAAGCCATGCAAATCACCCACTTCAACAACTAATTAAAAAACAGAAAAGTGAAGGAGACAATAAGAACTATTCTCAAAACAGATACCCAAATGAATACCTAAATGAAGTGAGTATAGGGAAGAAAGGAAGGAATTGTGGTAAGCACTTTACAAATATTATTTCATTTGATCCTCACAACAATTCTGGGAGGTAAGTGCTATTATTATCCCTGTCTTGTATATTAGGAAGCTGAGTCTGTAAAAATGAGACTAGTAAGTGTCTGAGGACAAATTTGACCTCAGGTCTTCCTGACTCCAGGCCCAACACTCTATTTACTGAGCTTTTATATTATCAGAATACTTATAGCCAAAAGAACCTTGCTCTCCGTAGTCCAAACACAATATTCACAGCACCTATAGAAGCTATGAATATGCCTGTGTAATTCTGAATCACAAAATATAACAGACTCTCTGCATGAAAGACAAAACCAAAACATTTATTCAAATACCAGAAAGCTGAATCCCAACACTAGAAAGCCAAATCAATCATACAACGAAGAAATCTATACACAATAACACGGCATGGAGCATGTCATCCCCAAGTCTTCCCCCTGCTAGGGCCTTCTCACAAATGCACACTTACAGCTCGCTTCCTACTTCTTCTTTCTCCCTCAGCTCTAACCACTCTGACCAACTTCCTCTTAGCTCTGCTCCAGCTCCACCTCTTCCTGTTCTACCCTACTGCTCTATCCCTTCCTGTTCCACCCATTCAACAAACTCCTCGCACCACAGATCTGATGTGACTCCAACTCATGTGACTTAAACTTTCATGTGACTTAAGCAGGTCACACAGGCCTACTAATGGATGGGAAAAATCTTCCCAATAAGCAAAAAAGTTAACAATACACTCACTGGAGGAAATTCTCTTTGGATTAAGTTCTCAGAAGATTGTGTATGCCCTTTGCAGAGGCAGAACAATCTATGTTTAAATCCAGCCTCTGATGCCTACTAGATATGTGATCATGGACAAGTCATGTAATGTTTTGCTGCCTCAGTCTCAACTGTAAAATGGGGGTAATAACAGTACCTAATTCCCAGGGTTGTTCTAAGGATGAAATGAGGTAATATTTGTAAAGCACTTAACACATAGTAGGCAAATAGTAGGTGTTCAATAAATGCTTATTCTTTCCTTCTTATGAGAACCTTTATGGGAAAGCATACTTTATTGGTATGTAAACTAGGTAGTACAATGTACAGAGCTCTGGTCATGGAGTTCAAATCCATCTTCAGATATTTTTTTAGTTGTGGGATCCTGGTCAAGTCACTTAACTCTGATCCTTCTCTATAAAATGAGCTAGAGCAGGAAATGGCAAACCAAATCACTCCAGTATATTTTGCCAAGTAAACCCTAAATGGGGCACAGAGTCTTGGACACACTGAAATGATTCAGTAACAACAAGCAAAAAGATCAAAAAACTCATATAGAATGACAAGATTCAGGATTTGTAGTAGCCAGGATATGAAGGTGCAACCGAGAGATGGGAGAGAAAAAAAGAAATGACAGCTGAGCTCAGATCATAAAGAATGTAGAGTCAAGCTAATGTTGAAAGTAGAACATCAAGAATAACAAAGGTATAGAAGCATAACAAAGACCTTTCCCTGTGGTTTCTGTGAAAAGTCAATAGTGCTTCTAAGGTTTCTGATGTGGTCTTTTGGAAAGGAAGGAAACTAAGTGAAGTTATCCCTTCCACATTACAAGGGTTGGGGGAACAGTGTCCTTGTGATCTGGAAAATCCATGTAAAATTTTTTGGCTCTCCCTTTGTACCAGGGAAGAAGTCTTCTAGCTTCATGGATTTCCTTCTCTTCTTTTTTTTTCTTAATATAATACATATATTTTATGCATTTCTGAGTTTCTAACCTTTTTCTGTGTCATCTGCTGGCCTTTGCATGTTATCTGTGGCTTCCACAAAACTCTCAAAAAATTCCCACTTAATTTCTCATGCTGATCTGTGATATATCACAACCTTGATGGGGAAAGTTGCAATGTGGAAGAGAAAACTGTAGATCCTTCTAAGGCTAATTTGACACTTCTCTTTCTTTTTTTAAGCAATTGGGGTTAAGTAACTTGCTCAAGGTTACACGGCTAGTTATTTCTGGGTGTGGTGCTGAGTATCTGAGCCCGGATTTGATCCAGGTCATCCTGACACTGGAGCCAGTGCTCTTACTCACTGAGCCACCTGGCCGCCCTTAAGCAATTGGGGTTAAGTAACTTGCTCAAGGTTACACAGCCAGGTGTTTCTGGGTGGGTGCTAAGTGTTTGAGCCCAGGATTCGATCTCCAGGTCATCTCAACACTGGAGCCGGTGCTCTTACTCGCTGTGCTACCTGGCCGCCCCTACTTCTCTTGAAGCAAACTCTTTCTCTCAGTATATTTGGTAGGTCACAGAGTTAATTTAGAGCAAGCCTGCATAACATACAGCTGGAGTGTTGCTTGTTGCCTGCCAAAGGATTTGGGGTAGCCAGCGAAAAATATAGAGGATGTGAAAGAAAATAAAGATGTAATGAGTGCTTTGTCCATGCCCCACTTAAGCAGTCTCCCACTGGTCACTAGTGTACCTGTCATGTAACTTGGCGGGTGAAAAAATAAAAACAAAAACCTGTGTATTTTTTCCTGTTTGTCATGTGGCAACCAACCATTGTCAGTCTGTCTCTATTCTGAGAGGAGTGATTTAATGGTAAATAAAAATCATAAGTAATAAGTGTCATTAATGGATATTAATTGAAAATTTTCTTTTTTAAAAATATAGTTTATTTGCAAAATAGTTTAATCATTAATTACACCTTTACTTGGAAAGTGAATCACTAAAAACCTATCTGCAACCTGAGGTTTAGTCTATTTTAATTTTGGCCCCTACCTACTGCCAAGTTGTGTAGGTCTAATTTACAGTTTACAGGCACTCTTTTTTTTTTACTGGTTTATTGATATATTTAGAGTTTACTAATGCTATGACTTTTTCAGGGTGGAGAAGTGAGAGTGATTTGAAAATGAGTGATGAAAATATCAAATGCTTGACCCAATTCCTTGTCGTTCTCTTTTGGCTAAATGTCTTTGTTTTGAATTCTTTTGTCTAAAATAGGCATATTTTGGTGAGGGCTCAGAACTATTCATGCAAATAAACAAAAATCCTCAAGATTTAATGAAAAAAGAAGTGGCCAAAAAGTGCAATAGGCCAATTCAAGGAGGGTCTAGACTACATTTGTGGGCTTTGTCTGGAATTTGTTTTTTCTATATGGAGTAAGATTATTTGAATATTGAGTCAAACTAAACTTTTTTTTTTCCAGGAGAGGAAAGAATTGACAGGGGATAAAGCAAGAGGTCTTCTTCAAAAGCAACCCTTTTCTAAACAGATAATGATTTAGTGGCAACATCACCTTCCACAGGTGGTTAATTGGTGTCCACACCTTCCTTAGCAACCACTGGCCCTAGGGCAACAGTCAGACTAATTGTAAACCTACCAGCATTACTTTAGGGGACCCAACATGGGAAGCACTTGTCCTTCTCAGAAGGCTTATATCCTTCTTTTAGGAGCAGTCAGCATGATGTAGTGGATAGAGAAGGTCAAGCTTATAGTGAAGAAGATAATGTGTTTGAATTCTGTCTCTCATATATGCTACATGATCATGAACAATCTACTTTACCTCTGACAGCTAGGCATTTATTTAATACTTTAAATTACAGATACCTTCATCAGTAGATGAGACTTTCCTATCAGGTGTTCCCTGCGTGCGTACGTACACACACACACACACACACACACACACACACACACACAGATATTGAGATAAACCTTTTAGTCCCTAGCTTGAGTATGGTAGACAAATAACACAGAAAGGGCAGGGGACTTTTGTGATAAACCATACATACAACAAGGATGCTAGAATATCTCAACACACCTGCCTTTGGCTCCATACGTACCTTGAAAACTCTTTTTAAGTTATCATATTTGAGTACACTGGTGTTTGTGAGTTTGGATGAACAACTGGAGGGTAGACATATATGACTTAACATCCATATCCAGTTTACTAATATGCTTCAATATAAAGAAGTCTCTGACTTCCTGTTCTGTTAGAAAAGGTTGTTGGGCAGGGGTGGGGGGTGGGAGTTGGGGAAAGAAACAATTTGGCTGAGTAGAAGCAGGACTTTAGTGTGGCTCCCACTTCTACCTACCCCAATAAATGTAAAAAATTACTCTAAACAAACTTTAGAGCTACAGAACCCACAAAGTGACAGAGAGAAACTAACATTCCACTGAATAAAGCCCAGCAGGCCCGCAGTAAGGGGCCATTGCAGCCCACTGGGAGCAGAGCCCAGCCCTAAGTGAGTCTGAGGTTTTAGACTCAGGGCACCCTGACCACTCTCGGCTAGAGGGACGTCAGGAGAGTAGATCACCAGCAGCTGTGGCAGTTTCCAGAATTATCAACCCATAAATGCCAAAGACAAAGTGAGAGTGGACTTTGGGAACAGGAAGTCCGGGAGTGCAGTCTGCCCTCTGCCCCCAGAGGGAGAAGCAGCTGAGGTGCAGTGGCCACAGCTGCATGACTGCTTCAGAGCTCCTGGCCTGCAGATTGTAGGGGGAACAAGCAACCACTCTGAAGAGTAATCTCTCTTGCTTTAACCTGCTTGGATCTGGATTGCTGTCTAGGGTGGAGGTCCTGGGGTGTGTGACCAGTGAGTCAGAGCATGTGGAGGCTTCAGAAAGGTCAGCCAACTAACAACTCCAGCAGCTGAGAAAACCCCATCAATTTGGGACAATGCTCCCCTCTCTGGAAGCAGAGTTCTACTGTGGCAAAAAGTTGAAAAGTCAAATAATTGAGTAACAACATGAACAAGCAAGGGAAGCAAAGCAAGCTCAGCAATCCAACTTTAGTCTCCTATTTTGGGGACAAAAAGGATCAAAGCATGAAACAGGAGGAAGATAGTGAAGTCAGAAATCCTGTATCAAAAGCTTCCAAGAAAAATATGTCCATAGATGAGCTTAAGAAGGATTTTGAAAACCAAATAAGAGAAGTGGAGGAAAAATTGGGAAGAGTAATGAGAATGATGCAAGAAAATCATGAAAAGAGAGTCAACAGCCTGACTCAAGAAAATAACACCTTAAAAATAGACTAACTCAAATGGCAAAAGAGGCTTGAAAAGCCAATGAGGAGAAGAATGCCTTAAAAAGCCAAATTTGCCAGATGGAAAAAGAATCTCAAAAGCTCACTGAAGAGAATAAATCCTTCAGAATTAGATTGGAGCAATGGAAACTAGTGATCTTATGAGAAATGAAGTTACTTTTAAACAGATCCAAACAAATGAAAAAATAGAAGGCAATGTGAAACATCTCATTGGAAAAACCACTGACCTGGAAAATAGATCCAAGAGAGATAATTTAAAAATTATTGGATTACCTGAAAGCCATGATCAAAAAAATAACCTAGAAATCATCCTTCAAGAAATTCTCAAGGAAAATTTCCCTGATATTTTAGAACCAGAGGGCAAAATAGAGGTTGAAAGAATCCAAAAAGAAAACTCCTAGGAATATTATAGCCATGTTCCGGAATTCCCAGATCAAGGAGAAAATATTACAAGCAGCCAGGAAGAAACTATTTGAATATTGTGGAAATACAATCAGAATAACATAGGATCTGGCAGCTTCTACACTGAGGGATCAAAGGGCTTGGAATATGATATTCCAAAGGTCAAAGGAGCTGGGATTAAAACCAAGAATCACCTACCCAGCAAAACAGAGTATCATATTTCAGGGGAAAATATAGTCATTCAATGGAATAGAGGACTTTCAAGAATTCATGATGAAAAAGACAGAGTTGAATAGAAAATTTGACATTCAGATACAAGAAGCAAGAGAAGCATGAGAAGGTAAACAGGGAAAAGAAATCATAAGGAACTTATCAAAGTTGAACTATTTACATTCCTACATGAAAAAACGATAATTGTAAGTTATGAAAGTTTTCTAAGTATGAGAATAGTTGAAGGGAATAGAAATGTGTGTGTGTGTATACACACACAGACACACACACATACACACATATAGATGTCTATATAGGAGAGTATATGGGTGTATGAATACATATGTGAGTGTGTGTATATATGTGTACAGGTATACGTAGAGAGAGGGCACAGGACCAATTGAATAGGATGGGATGATACTTAAAAGGTGAAATTGGCAGGTGAGAGAGGAATATAATGAGAAGAGATGGGGAGAGACAGAATGGGGTGAATTATCTCATATAGAAGAGGCAACTGTTACAATGGAGGGGAAGAACAGGAAGGCAAAAGGGAATGAGTCAACCTTACTCTCATTGAATTTGGCTTAGGGAGGAAATGATATACATACTAAATATGGTATCTCACCCTACAGAAGAGTAGGGGGGAAGGAGATGAAAGGGGGGATGATGGAGGGGAGGGCAGGTTGGAGAAGGAGGGAAGTTGGAAGCATATACTTTTGAAAAGAGACAGGATCAAAGTAAAGAATAGAACAAGTGGGGGGAGGGATTAAGATGAAGGGAAATATAGTCAGTCTTTCATAATATATCCACTATAGAAATGTTTTGCATAGCTTCACATATACAACCTATATTGAATTGCTTATCTTCCCAGTAAGGGTTGGTGTCTGCAGAGGAAAGGAAAGAATCTGGAATTCAAAGTTTTAAAATAAAATGTTTAATATATATATATATATAAAGTAAAGGTTGTTGGAGTCAAAGGAGTAGTGTCTGTGGAACAAGTGAATGATGCCAGATTTATCCAAATGATCAGGGTTTGGTGTATGATGAAAACATAGGCCATAAATACAATATGCATAAAGCAATATTAAAATATCACCCATGGAACAATTAAAATGGTCTCTTGTTTACTTAGATTTTACATTCCTAGTTTTAAAAAATTAGTAGACAAAGAAGCTTAAAAAGAGAAACACTGCCTAATTTCAGGACATCTATTTAGTAATAGACCAATAAGGCAATTTTTTTTTTTACAAAAGAGGATATCTTACATCAATCAGGTCCAGCTAAGTAAGCTTGGAAGATGGAACTATGTATGATGGAGGCAAATAGATGAGTAATGCGATGGAAAGAACTTACTCATAAAATGGAGAAAGATTACAAGATAGATTAGAAAGTAAAACCACCAATATGTGGCTTATAAGGAAAACACTTGAAACATAAAGATACACATGGAGTTTAAACAAGGAAGTGGAGTAAAATCTGATTTACCTTAGTCAAAATTTTAAAAGACATGGTTAAAATTAAATGCATAATAAATGACAAAATAATATCAATAGTTCACATATGTGATGCAAATTATATAAGACTCAAGTCATTGAAGGAAAGGTTAATTGAATTACAGTAACTAGCAAAAAAAAAGATAAAGAAAAAATATGTTAAAGGCCTGAATCAAAAATTATAAAAGTTAGATATGATAGACTTTTATAGATTGGTGAAAAAGAATAGAAATATTTATTTCTGATCTGTGTATGGCATCTTAACAAAAATTAACTAGGGGATAAATATGCTAGAGCATAAATAACTCACAAATAGGTAACTAAAAGCAGAAATATTAAGTACATCCTTTATAAAATATAACAAAAAAGTCATCAACATAAAATATTTTTAAAAGAATCAAACAAATTAACCCTAATTTAATCCTGAAGAGTACATAAGTCAAAGAACACATTATAGAAAGAATAGATAATTTTATTTCAAGAAAATGACAATGAGACAAAATGCCAAAACTTTTGGGATAATATCAAAGCAATCAGTAGGGGAAAATATATATCTTTGAAAATTTTCAGGAACAAAATAGAAAAAATAGATCAGTGAAGTAGAGAGAAAGCTAAAACAACTAGAAAAGCAACAAATCAAAAAACCCAAACCAAAAATAAAAATAAGAATTCTGAAAATCAACAAAGAGAAATATTTTATTAGGAGAAAAACCATTTACTCATAAATCCAGGGGTTGTTTTTTTAATCAAATAAAATAGAGAGATTTAAGCTTTTTGATTTTTAAAAGATAAGAAAACGAAATGGTTGATATAGAAATTGCAGGAAGAATTTATGACAAATAAATAGGGAAAAAGAATATAATTAAAAACTAATTTGGCAAATTACATGTCACTGAAAATTATGACAACTAAAATATATGAATATTTACAAAAATATAAAATACCCAGATTATCATAATAAGAAACAAAGTTTAAATAACTTATTCTGAGAAGAAACTGAATAATCCATATATGGACTCCTAAAAGAAAAATGACAGCCAGATAGAATTATGAGTGAATTTTACCAATCATTCAAAGATCAATAGATTTCAATTTTACATAAATGGTTTGCAAAAATAAGTAAATATGCCTTCCTATCACACTCCTTTTATGAGATAAATACAATTCGAAATCCTAAATAAGTGATAGATGTCAGAGAAAAACAACATTAGACCAATTATCTTGAATGACAATCAATAAAAATAACATCGAATGAATTATCAAAGAGACTAAAGCAACACACTGAAAAGATTACAGACTATAATCAGGTTGGATTTATAGTAGAATTGCAGGATCTGCTCAATGTTAGAAAAACTAACATTTAACAAAATGTATTGACTTAATAAACAACAAAAATCATAAGATTATATCAATAGATAACAAAAATGTTTGTTTTTTTAATTGCAAAATGTAATATATCCTTTTCTGTTAAAACACTATAGAGGTTGGGGAAAATGGTGACAATAAATAACTAAAACCAAAAACTGGCATCATCTATAATGATAAAACAGTCAAGGCCTTTCCAATAAGACTAGGGATAAAGCAAGGATGTCCACAGTTAACATTACTCTTTATTTTTGTTGTTGCTCAGTCAGTTTTTAGTGATGTCCAACTCTTCATGATCATATTCGGGGTTTTGATGGCAAAGATACTGGAGAGGTTTTCCATTTCCTTCTCCAACTCATTTTACAGATGAGGAACTGAAGCAAACAGGATGAAGTCACCTGCCCAGGGTCACATAGATAGTGTCTGAGGCTGGATTTGAACTCATAAAGATGAGCCTTCCATATCCAAAGGCCAGTGCTTTATCTACTGTGTTACCTAGCTGCCCTTACCAATAGTTATAGAAATACTAGTTATAGCAATAAGATAAGAAAAGGAAGTGGAGAGAATAAAGTACAGTCAAAAAAAGCAAAACAAAATTATTGCTTTTGGCAGATGCTGGGATAGTCAATTAAGAGTAGTAGTGTCAAACTCAAATGTAATAGGAGCCACTAACCTGTACGTAAGGATCCCCATAGGCCATATATTGACTTTAAAAACCACATATTGATATGATTTATGTTTTATTGTATTTTTATTTGTTTTGTTAAATACTTCTCAAATACATTTTAATTTTAATATGGTTTGGGCCACACTCAGGAGTTCATACAGCCCATATGCATAACACCTCTGACCTAGGGAATCCTATAGATTAAATTGGAAATAGTAACAATAAAGTATAAAATAAACCTTAACAAAATAGAAAATTAACCTATAGAAATCATCAATGTTTCTGTATGTTACCTACAATATAGCAGAGAGAGACAAAGAAATTCTGTTCAAAATTACAAGGAAATTATAAGATATTTGGGAACCCACTTTCCAAAGCAAATATAGGAATTAGAAAGGAAGAATTAAAGAAGAATTAATTACTTATGGTTGTAGCATGTTAATATAATAAAAATGACAATTCAACCTAAATTAATTTATATGTTTAGTGTCATACCAATCAAATTATCAGAAACAACTATTTTAAAATCATTTAGAATAAGAAAAGTCAAGAATCTCAAGGAAAATAATTTGTTAAAATAGTAAAAGGGAATAGGGGCTAGGAATTCCATATCTCAAGTTATACTACAAGCCAGTTATCTTTAAACTATTTGATATTGCCTTAAAAAATACAAAAGTTTGGGCAGTTAGGTGGCACAGTGGATAGAGTACCAACCCTGGAGTCAGGAGGACCTGAGTTCCAATGTGGCCTCAGACATTTACTAACTGTGTGACCCTGGACAGGTCACTTAACCCCAACTACCTCCAAAAAAAAATAGAAAAGTTGATTAACTGAACAGATTAGGTACATGAGATAAAGAAGTAATTGAACACAGCAGCATATTATTGAACCCAAGAACAACTACTAGAGCAAGGATTCATTGATCCACAAAAACTACTGGGAATATATGAAAGTAATCTGGGAGAAATTAGACTTAGATAACCATTTCACATGATATACCATAATAAGCTCCAATTGCATACATGATAGGAAATATCATGTCATAAACAAACTAGAAAAGAATGTAAAAAAGACATTTTTCACAACTATGGAAAGGGGAAGAGTTCTTGACCAAACTGGGATACAGAGGATCACAGTGGAGCAACTTCAAAAGATAATTTGCAAAGAAAAGGAACACAGTTAGAATTAGAGCTGAAAAAGTTAAGTGCCAAAAAATATTTTTGGAAATTTCTCTGATAAAGGTCTGGTATATAAAGTATAAGGGAAGCAATGCAAATACATAAATAGAAGAGCAATTCCCAATGGATAAATGATCAAATGATATGAAGTCAGGTCTTAAGAGAAGAAATTCGTGCTCACAATCACTAATAATAAATGAATTACAAATTTGGACTCTGAGAATCTACCTCAAACCCACTAGACTGGTAAAGAAGACCCCAACAAGGGAAAAGAGAAACTATAGGAAGAACTATGGCCGAAGAGGCATACTAAGACAGTCTTAAGGTATCTGTAAACTTTGCCTAAACCCATTTTCCTAAAGTACATTTGTTACTGCTTCGGTTTCTCCAGGTATGGCTTTCAGTGCCCCTGATTTGAGGGACACTCAGGTTATTTAGCCATGGTTGGCACTCCAGGCTGGCCCTAATGAAAGGAGATGCAAGGAAGGGGGAAAATGTGTCATTTAGAAACAGTAAAGATTAGAAGTCCTGTGAGTACAGAGGAAGGGAAGGAAAACAATCATTTTAGTTTCTTCGTCTCTATAGCTTTGAGGAAACTGCCTTCTGAAGAATTTCTTTTGGACTGAGTAAAAAACAAATGGTCATATTGCCATTATGTAGTTTTTTAAATTAATTGCAGGGTTAAGCATGGTAGCACACACATATAATTACTGCTGCTGGGGTGGTTAAGGCTGGTGGACTTCTTGAGCTCAGAGTCCAAGTTGCAGTGGGATTAAAGTCAATCAGTGTCCAAACTGAGTCTGGGTCTGATATGATGAGCCCCATAGGAGGAGAGAGGGAGGTCTATCAGGTTTCAGATTGAACAAATAATGAAAAAAGAATTCATCAAGTGTTTACCAAGTGGAAAGGACTGCCCTAAATGCTGGGAATAAAAACAGATGAATAAAACAATTCCTAATCTCAAGGAATTCATGTTTTAATGGGAAGACAACACTTAAGAAAGGATTAATTTGCTCAGGTCAGAAATAATGCAGGTCAAAGCTTTCATACTGATTATGAGTGTTACTAGGTCCAGGAGTGAGTACTGTATTTCCAGCCTAGGCAAGATGCAGAAACACAGTCTAAAAAAAAAAAAGGCTGGGTTCCATCTCTGTAGCCCAAGTAGTTTTTTAGTCTATATGGTGGGTATTGGTGAAATCTCTAATTTTCTCCTTGGTGTAGAATGGCATAAAGAATTAAATTAGTCACAATGTAAGCAAGTTATGTCTTAAGGGAGGTAAGTAGTTAGTGAAGGATTGAAAAAAAAAGTAAAACTAAAAGAATAAATATTCTCTGAGATTGTCTATTTGGTATAATATGAGCTCTTCAGACTTTATATCATGTTCTCTCTCAGCTCAGCTTGTTGTTGGTAGGCACGTTATTTGTTATTTGCAATATGTATTAGACAATTAGATGGTATTGATTGATCATCCAATGGCCCCTAGATTTTATGTCTTATTTTATTAGTCTGCTACTTATTTATTGCATCAACTAAGATTAAAAATCTCATCCTATCTCTCCCTTTACTCTCCCAACCCACACATCACAACAAAAAGATATTTTAAGTGCTATCTAAAATGACTTTTCAGGTGATTGAATGCGTTATTTGCAGTGTAGTGGGAAAGGCCTTGGGTAATTCCAATCATTTAATAAGTGACTGGATGAAGCTTCCCAAGCAGGTGAGGAACAGAGAGGAGAGAAACAGACAATTGAAGTTCCCTCTCATTTGCATTGTACTGAGGACCTGATAATGAGTACTAATTACCTCTCCCTTTTCTAACTTTCCAACCTTGATCTTCATATCTCCACCTCCATGTAACACCTTCAAAATATCCTCACTGTATTTATTCTTCCTGGTATAGACTTTCAAGTTTTCTTATTGCCTCCAGAAATAGGTCCTATGACCTCTGATCCCAACCAGAGGCTTTACGATCTTGTCAGGCTTAATGAAGGTGATTCCCTGCTGGCCTATTCCATCTTTGCTTAATACCTAATGTGTGTCTTTCTAATAATAATGGGAATGTGAAGATCTTCTCTGCTTTGAAGATTTTCCCTGCCCCCTAATAGGCTAAATGTAATCACTGGAGCATGTAATAGGAGGAGTTTGCTGAAGGGTAGAGCCCACAGGAAGCTCAGAGCAATTAGAGCTGGAGGGAGGAGAGGACACACCCAGGAAGACAGCTGGACTTGTCAGTGTTGGTTTGGGGGAAGGTTAAAGGATGATGTGGCTTCATGCTGTGCTATGGTGTATTAACTTCTTTGCTACTATGATGGATTTGATTTTCTGGTATTGAGATTTGGTTTTCTGGTGTCTGAATAAATGTTTTACTTCTGTCTTATAGGTGGAAAGTCTGTTATATTTTGCTTTTGAGAACTATGCCAGCATATTTATAGTTGCCACCAGTGCTGTGAATATTGTGTTGGCACTACAGTCCTGTCTCAATTTCACTTTGGGCTTAAGTCCTTGATAGGATTAATTTCTCCTTCAGATGTTTTAGGGCACCATTGTTGCAGCATTACTAGATAATTTGCATGTGGAAATATCTCCCAGAAAAGCTATATCTAGTCCTACATGATCCTTTTTTGACACTGAAGTGTCTTTTTAATCACTTATAATTTTGGTCTTATTCCATTTCTAATTCAAATCTAATTGATTCCTTTGGTCTCTGAATGTCTTAAAATTCAGGGACCTAGTGCTACCCTTCCTTCCCACCCCTGGTTTTAGGCAAAATTTGGCTAATTTACAGCCTTTCTGAGAAGGTTATTGGAAGTGGCTGTTGGCTATAATTGTAGCAGTGGATTGTGTGATGATATTGAGAGGGCCTGATTAGTAACTAGTAGTAAAGAAGAAAAGACAGGCCAACAGATCTCTGGGGAGGTTGAGGCTGGTGGATCCCTTGATTTCAGGAGTTCTGAAATACAGTAAGGCTTAAACTGATTGAGGTCCACACTAAATCTAGCACCAATATGGTGACAGAGAAGATCACAGCATCCAAGCCAATAATCAGAGAGGTTGAGCCTATAATGTTAATGTGTGTTAATGTACTGTTAATGTGCTTTCAGCCCAGGTAAGATAGGGAAACCAAATCTCAAATATATGTAAGGTGGGAGGGGTATAATGGTAACATAAATGGGAAGATCTTTCCCATCCATTAATAGGCCTATGTGACCTACTTAAGTCAAATGGAAGCCTAAGTCACATGAGTTTGAGTCACATGAAGCTTGTGGTGGGAGGAGTTTGCTGAATAGGTAGATTAGGTAGAACAGAATAGGGAGGAGCAGAAAGGGTGGAACAGGAGGAGGCAGAGAGAGGAAGCAGGTAGCAAACTTTAAGTGTTTATTTGTGGAAAAGCCCTAGCAGGACGAAGGTTTGGGGATGATGAATTTCTTTGTTGCTGTGATGGATTTGACTTTCTGCTATCTGAATAAATGTTTTGTTCTCTCTTAAATGTTAAGAGTCTGTTATATTTTGTGGTTCAGAATTATGCTGGCATATTCATAGCTGCCATAGGCACTGTGAATATTGCATTGGTGCTACAGGGAAGAAAAGGGAGAAAGTGGGGGGGGAGGGAGAAAGGGAAGGAAAGAGAGAGGGAGAGAGAGAAAAAAGAGAGAGAGGAGAGAGAGAGAGAAGAGAAAGAGAGAGGAGAGAGAAAAAAATCAGATATATATAGAGGGAGTAGGGCTAAAATTGATCAGGTGTCTGATACACACACACATACTATGCACCAATGTCAGAAGCTATATATACACAATAGGCAAGCATGCATATACACATGTATACCTGTATATATGCCCATGTGTTTACATGTTTACACACATAGATAGATAGATAGATATACACACATATGGCTAAACTGACTAATTATGTGATCAGTATACACACAAACATTATGCACCAGTACCAGAAGTTATGGGTATATATGTGTACACACACATACACATACATGTACCAAGTGTCTAATCAGTATATATACACATATATACATACATGTGTATATGGGTGCGTGTATGTGTGTATATGTGTGTGTCACACACACTATGTACCAGTGTCAGAGGCTGCATTTCTCAGCTCAGGGCTCTAGAGGTATTCCTGGGGGGGAGGGGGGGGTGGAGCTTATCTTCTCTATTGTCATTGGCCTGAACCCCCGTTCTGGTTTGTTCTTTCTAATAGCAATATCGTTTGATTGCCCATTATCATTTAGCCAATTAACATGAAGTAGCTTTTACAAAAGAATATTTGCTAAGAAGATATACCAAAAGTGTGAATATAATCATTTCCCCCTAATGCCAAAGGAAAAATTCTTCTTTATACCACCTTTGTTCCTGGGGAGAGTGGGCTTAACCTTAAGGCATTTTCTTCAACCTGTTAGCTAGATCAAGTTCCCTTTAGAGTCTGTCACAGTCAGTGAACATGTTGTGGCTGCCTTTAGTCTACTTCCAAGCTGGGTCAAGCAGATTCCTTGGGACTCCACTCCTCCCCAGGCTCATTTGTCTGTAAAATCTGGCATAAATTCCAACTCCCAGATCTCTGCCAGCTCCCTCTGCCAACCTTTTGAAGCTCATAAGGTCACACCCTAGTCTGATACTCTCTCACATAAGAGCATGAAAAAGCAAGCGTAAAGAGGCAAAGAACAGAGGCCTACATTCACAGCAATGAGTGGGCCTAGGTGGTGACATTAAGGATCAAGGTCTCTTTCCCCACCCCAGAGGCTGACAGCATATCCTCTTTTGATCACAGCATGGAAAAAAGAGGTACAAATCATCTGGTTAGTGCTTTTTGTGAACATTCTCAGATTCAACTTGGCAGCCAAATGAAAAGATGGTAAGCAGATCAGAAACAATACCTGTACATTCTCCAAAATCTGAATGGGGATTGCATCAGCAAAGAACACTGTACACTCTTGTAAGAACTGGTCTTGTTCAGTCTCTGTAATAGTAATGGTAATTTGAAGATGTTCCCCTCTCCTTAATAAGCCTAAGGCAATTTGAAGATCTTCCCTGCTTTGAAGATATACCCTGCCCCCTAATAGGCTGAATGTAATCACATGGAGCCTGTGGTGTGAGTTTTATGAAAGGTGGAGTAGAACCCACAGGAAGCTGGGAGTCAGAGCAGTTAAAGACTGGAGGGCGGAGAGGACACACTTGAGGGAGACAGTTAAGCTTGTGAGTAAATGTTGGTTTGTGGGAAAGCTAAAGGATGCTATGGCTCTCTGTGTTGTTATGGCTTATTAACTTCTTTGCTACTATGATGGAATCAACTTACTGGTTTGGGGATTTGGTTTTCTGGTGTCTGAATAGATGTTTTGCTTCTGTCTTCTATATGGACAGTCTGTTATATTTTGTGATTGAGCAGTATTTACAGTGGCTATGGGAGCTGTGAATATTGTGTTGGTGCTACAGCCCCTGTGCCTAGTACTATACCAATCACGTAGTAATGCATTCATAAATGCTAGTTAGTTGATCAGGAAAAAAAAAGTGCAATGAAAAATTCATAAGTACAAGAAGGCTATAGTACTTTGTCAATGGTGACTTGCCCTGTATATGGGATTAAAGTTATTACGCAGAGCATAAATGACTGAAAAAGGAAATAGTTTAGTCATGTAACAACAGTGAGGAATAACAGATGGACAGGTTGAGTATTATACTGGTTTCCATGAAATGTCAAAGAACTCAAACAAGACCTTCCCCACGTTGGCTAAGTCTTCTCTGGAGGATTTAGGAAATGGAATAAGATAGCATGATTTAAGAATTGGAAGAGACATAAGCAGCCATCTAGTCTAACTAATACCCAAAAGGAATCTTAACGATAATCTACCAGGCTCTGCTGGAAGACCTCCAGGGCATAATTAAACAGCAATATTGTTTTAAGAACAACCTTGAGCAATTAAGTCATTTTGACTATTATAAATACCCAAATTAATTACAAAGGACCTATGAAGGAAGATGCTATCTGCATCTGAATCAAGAGAAAAAACTGATAAATAGAAGCATGTATAGAATAATTTTACATATATGCGTACACATGTACATGTATCCATACATATATGTGTGTATATATACATACATACACAGACACAGACACATGTATATATTTGTGGCCTAAGGTAACTATCTCTAGGGAAGGGGAGAGGAGAGAGAAGAAAAAAGGGGAAAAATTAAGTTACATGATAATTTTATTATAGATTTAAAAGGAATAGCCAGTTGTATAGAATAGATTTGCAGTTTCATGTGCAATCTTTTTTTATTCTACTATGTTATAGAAATGCTTGTTTTATTTCACAATTAAATTGACATTAAAATTAAATAAAAATAAAATAAATACATTTTTTAAAAGACCTTCAGGGGTGGTAATCTAATAATCCCTCTAGGAAACCCATTCCACTTTTGAACAGCTCTAATTTTTAGGAAGTTTTTTCTGACTCTGAGCCTAAATTGGCTTCTTTGCAATGTCCACACATGGCTCCTAATTCTGCTCTCTGAGGCCAGACAAAACAAATTGAATCTCTCTTCCGCATGACAACCACTCAAATACTTGAAGACTGCCACCACATTCCCCTGAGTCTTCACTCCTCCAGTTTAAGTATCCCAAATTCTTTCAACCAATCATCATGTAATGCGGGGTCAAAGCCCTTCACCATCCTGTTATCTTCCTCTGAACAAACTACAGATTCTCAATGTCTTTCTTAAACAATGTTCCCAGAACTGAAAACAAGATTCCAGATGAAGCCAGATGAGGGCAGAGTACAGTGGGACTACTATTCCTGGAAGATAAATCCCTCCTAATGCAGTCCAAGAGCTCTTTCTTTTGGCTGCCACATCATATTGTTTGTTCTTATTGAGCTTGAAGTCCACTAAAACTCCCAGATCTTTTTTTTCCTGAACAACTGCTGCCTAACTATACTTCCCATTCTTATATTTGTGAAGTTGATTTGCTGTACCCAAGTATCAGACTTTTCACTTATCCCCTATTAAATTTCATCTTACTTGATTTAGCCAAATGCTTTAGCCTGTTGAGATTCTTTTGCTTCTGATTCTGTCATCTAGAGTGTTAATCATGCTTCGAGCTTGGTATCATTTGTGAATTGAATGGGCGTGCTATCTATGCCTTCATCCAAATCACTGAGAAAAATATTAGGTAGCACAGGGTCAAGCCTGTACGTATCCCTGGGGTCCTCTACTGGAGACCTCCTGCCATACTGACACTGGACCATTAACAACTACTTTTTTTTTTTTAAGCAATCAGGGTTAAGTAACTTGCTCAAGGTTACATGGCCAGTTATTTCTGGGTGTGGTGCTGAGTATCTGAGCCCAAACAACTACTTTTTAATAACGTTATTCATCCATTGCTGAATTCATCTGATTGCTATCATATAATCCATGTAATACTTTATCAAAAGCTTTTCTAACATTCAGATTTTGATTTATGAGGCAGCAGGGTGTAGTAAATATGGATACCACCCTGGACACATACCGGCTGTTTGACCCCAGGACAATCTGCTTAACCTCTCAGTACTCTGGGTAACTCTCTACTAGTATGTACTGGTAGAAGGGGTCTTCTCATCGGAGTTTCATATACCAAAGAAATCATAGGTCTCATCCCTCTCTAGTCCTCATCCAATTCTTGACATTTTGACAAAATGTAATAAGAAATTACTCACAAGGAGATGAAACTCAAGATAATTAAGATGACAATAAAGTTCATTGATGCATTCAAGTCATCAGGGTCAGCCTAATTATAATCTGGGGCAAATGTGACTGCTGAGCCAATGGTAGCAATGCTTGAAAAATTATGGAGGACAGGAGAGGTGCTACAGGAAACCGGAGCCCTTCCCTTGATGGTTGACTAGAGAACAGAGGCAATCTGGTTCTATGGATGTAATATGACAGGCTTGGAATCAGGAAGATCTGAGTTCAAATTTGACCCTTCTGACCTTTGCTAGCTATGTGAATCTGGGCAAGCTATTTAATCTCTATGTGCCTCAGGCAATTCCTTGGTATCCTTCTGCTAACTCATAGATGAGGCTGGATTGCTGTCTTCGTGGTATAGGACAGGGGTGGGGAACCTGCAGCTTCAAGGGCACATGTGACCCTCTAGGTCCTGAAGTGAAGTCCTTTGACCAAAAACAAACTTCAGGGAACAAATCCCCTTAATAAAAGGAATTTTTTCCTTTAAAACTTAGACTCAGTCAAAAGGTTGCACCCAAGGACCCAGAATGTCACATGTGGCTTCAAGGTCACAGGTTCCCCACCCCTGGTACAGGGAGTTCCATATTCAGAGGAGATTGATGAAATCACAGCTCCTTTGTGGGCATGTTTATTCAGGTAAAAATCTGAATGTGTTGACCACAAATAGTCAGCATGACTTTATCAAGAATAGGTTGTGCCAGCTTGATTTAATTTCTGCTTTCAGTGGGGTGATAAAACTAGATTAGAGGAATGTGAGATAGACATAATTTGCCCAGATTATAAGAAAGCATTTGATATTTTCTTTTATTATCCTTGTGGGTAAGATGGAAGGATATAGACTCGATGGGTAGAGTTAGTTAGGATTTGAAACTGATTGAATAACATTTTATTTCCAGTTGGCTTGGCTAAGGGAAAAGAAGGCATAGCCATTCACAAATAAAGCAAAACTGGGGAAATAGTAAATAGGATGGATGACAGAATCAGAATCAAACAAGATTCTTGACAGGCTAGAATACTGATCTGCCTCTGATGAACGTCATATTTAATAGAGATAAATGTCAAGTCCTACATTTGGTTCAAAAAATCAACTTCACAAGGTCAAGATGGAAGAGACAAGACTACAGAAGGTGGTTGTGTATTTGAAAAGGATTTAGGGTTTTAGTGAAGATAAATATGAGTTAGTAATGGAATATAGTGGACCAAATAAAAGCTAATGCAATTTTAAACTGCATTAGGCAAGGGTTAGCATCCAGCACAAGATAAGCAATAGAACCATTGCAATCAGTCATACCATACATGGAATTATTTTTCTTATGAATTTCCCTATCAGGATTTGGCCTGGTGCATTTTCTAAATCTTTGTGAAGGAGTTGTGTTGGGAGAGTTTGGCTGTATCCTTTCTGCTACTCTACCATCTTGGCTCTGCTAGATGTCTCCATTGTTTTTTTTTTTTAATTTTAAAAATTTATTTCGCATTTTATTTTTCCCTAGCTATATGTAAAAACAATTTTTAACATTCATTTTTAAAACTTTGAATTCTAAATTATCTCCCTTTCTTCTACCCCCAGGCCCCCGTTAAGAAGGCAAGCAATTCAATATAGGTTATACATATGTAGTTATGCAAAACATTTCCATATTAGTCATGTTGTGAAAGAAAACCTAGACAAAAAAAATCCTCAAGAAAAATAAAGAAAATATGCTTCAATCTGTATTCAGACACCATCAGTTTTTTTCCCCCCTCTGGGGATGGATAGCATTTTCAGAGTTGTCTTGAATCATTATGTTGCTGAGAATAGCTAAGTCATTCACAGTTGATCATCTTACAATATTGCTGTTACTTTGTACACAGTACATTTCACTTTGCATCAGCTCACATAGGCTGATGCATTTGAGAGCATCCTGTTCTTACAGCACAATATAAGAAGCCTCCTTTGTTAAATGGAAGTGATTTCCTGGGTCACTTGAGTGTTCTGAGGCCTCTAGTCCTAACCCTTATTTCCTGCCTCCTTTGATGGTTCAATGTGCCTTCTACAAGGACGTGATTCCTGAGGGCTGTGATTTGGCCTGGTTTGCTGATTGGTCCAATAGCTGTGAGAGAGGAATGTGCAACTGTATCAGAGGTTATCAGTTTGGAAATGGGGGATAACCTGAGGTCTGGAGGTCCTGGCAAGCACTAACAGGAGATTGAGCCACAGGTTATATGGGGGGGGGGGGTATGTGAGAGAATTTTGAGGAATGGGACAGATAAGACTTTCATCTATAATAATTCCTGCACAATAGCCTAGAAGGAAAAGTCCTCAACAATCAAAAGGCTTTCCTCTTAGAAGTCAAGACCAAGGAAGGAATTTTGCTTATGTCTCCCCCCTATACAATTGTTTGTGGGGCATGTCAGTGCATAATAGAAATATCACATGCCCTCTTCTGAACTGAAATTGGTGCTCAAAAATATAGAATTATAGTTTTAATGTCTAGATCGTTTTTGGTGGGCTTAGGACCCATTAACCCCCTAAGCTAAGGAGGAGGCAGATATTTCTGTCCAACAATGATTTTCTGCCAATCAGAGCATCCATCTCTGAAATACCAATATGGCATAATCTTAAGTTGTCCTTGACCTGCCTTTTACTGGCAAATTGACTGCTTTGCCCCTCTTCTCTTTCCTAAATCAAGGTAATAACTTTGCCTTTACTGCAGTTGAAACTCAAGATTTGCCATTTTAATACCAGTCAAGTCCACCACTGCTAGCATCTACCATCAAAATTCTCACAAAATGACCTTCTTCTTTATGGTTCTACTTGAGCCATGGCTTCTGATCAAGGCATACTTAACCATGAAGAAGGTTCAAAATTGGACCAACAGCCATCACATCCACTGGGTTCTCCATTACCCACCCCCATATCACCCTGAGGCAACTGACACTGCTGAACACTTTCATGGATTTTTGTGACAACAGTTCCATCATCCTACTCTTGACCATGAGGCTTAGAAGTCCCTCTTACCAGTAGCTATGTCCATAATGAATCAGTACACTAGAAAGAGTGAAGGCTCTACATTCCTGTGGTTTCTTGAACTTTCATCCAAGAAAACTTAAATATTGAGGATGGATTGCTTTTAGACAAAGTTCCTGTTGACTCCCTCCAGCCCTATTTCAATTCCCTTTGTAGAATCTCCTGAACCTCGAGATCTATGCTCCATTAGAGAATTCCATATATCACAGGGAAACTCAGGTCTCCCTCAGTTGGCAGGACTTTTTTTCCCTCAGGATGATTTGGATAACTCCTTCCCAAGGAGCCCTTGGGGGACACGAGTTTGGAAGTGTTGGGAGGTTCCTTGATTTTGACTATACAGAGTAAAATTACCTCAAAACTACAGTGAGTATGAATTTTTCTGAAAGAAAAGAAATTTTTTGACTGACTTGGTGGTAATCCTGAGTTCCTGAATAAAGTTGAGAGAGAATCCTTAGCCAGCCCCTGTGAAAGACTGTGGTAGTCCATGAGCAGAGACTTCTAAAGGAGCAAAGATTTAGTATTATTCCCCACCCCCCACTTCTCTATACACACACACACACACTCACACACACAAACTCACACACACACACACACTCACACACACACAGACTCTCTGGTTGGTAGACTGGAAAACAGTGACTGAATGGTAATGACTGATTGACTCAGTATTGACTCAGGCCCTGGGACAGGCTGTGTGCTATAGGGTTATGTCCCAAGAGCTACCTTCCTATAAAAGACCGATCTATAATAAAGATCAGTAAATGTGCTAGACGTGACATCATTTATTCTGTGACCTTGATACTCCTGCTGCTCCTCCTGTTTCCTACCACTTCTTTATACTATGAGATTCACTGGGACTTGCCCCTGGCATCCCCCCAACCCCTTACCAACCACTGTATGCTCTGTGTTTAGTGAGAATACACCACCCTATTTTCATCTGATGGTAATGATCAGGGGGTCATTAGAAAGCATCATCTCTGGAGTTACCACTTTCAAATAGTTTTTTGATTTATGCAAGGAAAGCACCTTGCTAAAAGTGAGTCTTCAACACAAAATTTTTCCTTATATAATTGGATTTTTAAATAATCAACAAATGCTAAGCACACTATTGTCTTTTAGTCAATTGTGTGATGATACAATGTAGTATACTATGGAATATCACTTGTAAAAACCTGCTTATTTCCTACTTGTATACTCATCAAGGGTAGCTAGATGGGGCAGTACAGGGCCTGAAGTCAGGAAGACCTGAGCTCAAATCTGGCCTCAGACACGGACTATCTGTGTGACCCTGAGCAAGTCATTTAACTTGTTTGCCTTAGTTTCCTCATCTGTAAAACAATGAATTAGAGAAGGAAATGGCAAACCACTCCAGTATCTTTACCAAGAAAACCACAAATGTCATCAGAGAGTCAGACACAACTTAACAAAACACTCATCAAGGATGCCCTTAGTGTGTGTGTGTGTGTGTGTGTGTATGTGTGTGTGTAGATTATTCTCATAGGTGTTTTGTATAGATAAGAAAGTGGGGGCATAGGTCAATTGTTGCTGATGTTTTTCTGTCGCCTTCTTTCAGTATTAATAAGGTCCATGATTTTTTTCCATACATTTGGCATCTTCCCCTCCTTCAAACACCTTATGAATAATATATCCTTCAGTGCTCTCACAATTGTATTATCTCCAATCCAACTCCCCTGTGTGTATACTTGGTCACATCCAGCTGCTTTTCCAATCTTTGTTCTCTAAGGTACCATATTTATCTCAGCTATAAGTACATTTGGAATTATAATGTGAGAGTCTAAGTGTGGTGGTTCAATTACCCCAGACCTTAACAATAATTTATAGCTAAAATCTTTTCATGTATTTTCCATTTCTCATATACAGATTGACACTCCCACCCACCCAACTCTCGCTCCTGTTATCATTCGTATCAAGGCTTGTACATATCTTGACTATGAGTTTGAGATAGCAATGAAGTCATACAAAAGGTTAGAAGGCAGATATTATGCATGTCAGTATGTGACTTCAGCCTTGGCACCCTCCCTCCCCTGATGGTTTCTGGGCATCTTTGTTGCTACTGCTTATTCTATAACATTGCTACTCTCTATGATGTACAGTTTGGCAGATATATCTTGGCAGTTTCCTCCTTCTTCTTTCCTTTTCATTTTAAAATCCTTTGGATTAGTTTTGCAGGCAAATATATATTTTACCAGCCCTTGTCAGGTATGTTCCATCACTGGCCAGGGAACTGTCATTTCTAGATTTTCAAGCCATCGTCCAGAAATCTAAACCCCAAGTCCTTTACCTTAACCAGTTGGTCACTTCCCACATCTGTTTTTCTCTTTTGAAGCCTTTGTTTTTGATCAGGAGTGGTAGTGAAAATGCCACCCATTGTGTCCAAGACATCTGAACTGGGAGAACAGAGGGGCTGCTCTTACTGTTGCTACCTATGAATTGGCCTAAGTTAAAAAAGAAAAAAGAGTAAGCATCAGATCCTTTGTAAGCAGTTTAGAATGGGGAGGGAGGACACACATAGATGTAACAAGTCAGAAAATAAGGCAAGAATTATGTTTACAAAAGGTCAAAGGAAGACCTAGGAGTTCCCAAAAATGTTCCCAATAAAAGTGTTATTCATCCAGAAACTAATCAAAGGAAACAGCAGTTCAAACAGCTAAATAAAAGCAGAAATTTAGGGGCAGCTAGGTGGCACAGTGAATAGAACACTGGCCCTGGGGTCAGGAGGACCTGACTTCAAATCCAGCCTCAGACACTTAACACACACACACCAAAAATCTAGCCGTGTGACCTTTGGCAAGTCACTTAACCTCAATTGCCCTCCCTTCTCCCCTCCATAAAAAAGCAAAAGATAAAAAATAAAAAGAAGAAACTTAGTAGGGAGAAGAAAAATTGAAAGAACCAAAGCAAAGATTTAAAGAAAAAAGACAAAACCAGCAAAAGCAGATATTCTGAGAAGGAAACAATAATAATAATAATAGGTAGTATTTATATAGCATTTAAAGTCATACAATAATCTCATTTTATCCTCACAACAACCCTGCAACATAAGATGCTATGATTATCCCCATTTTACAGATAAGGAAATTGAGGCAGTCAGAGGTTGAGTGACTTGACCACATAGCTAGTAAGGACCTGAGCCTGAATCTCAACTCAGGGCTCAAATCAAAGCCACCTTGCAAGATAATTATCAAGATTCAAAAAATGATTTGGTGGAGAACTTTAAAAAAATGAGTGAGGCCTCAGAGGGTCTTCTGGAAGTTTCAGATGCAAGAATCTCTTAGAATGGAGAGGTTTTGTAGTTACTACCCAGGGTAGAGGAAATAGGAATCTATTGCTCATCTTAAAGAAAACTGATCTAGTGACAAAGGAAAAATTGGGAGAAATGGGTTTCATGCTCCAAGCCATCAGTAAGTACTTCAGGTACAAAATTTTTTTTAGAAAGTCTATCTTCAAGGAGGTTCTTTCTAATAAAGGAAGGCAACCTGTTCCTATATGTCTAACATTGCACTACCAGGCCCAGAGACCTGGGGCACTCACTATTCTCTCTTCTACATAAAAGGACCCCTCTCATCTGGATCCAGGCAGGCATAAGACTCTCACCATATTCAGTCCTGGGGAAGTCTGGACTCTAAAGAGAGGGAACTCACCTATTTCAGTTTTTAAAGTCCCCTTCCTTGGGGAAGGTGGACAGGGAACTTCTTTTTTTTTTTTTTTTTTGCTTTTTGGAGGGGCAATTAGGGTTAAGTAACTTGTCCAAGGTCACAGGGCTAGTAAGTGTTAGGTATCTGAGGTGGGTTTGAACTCAGGTCCTCCTGACATCAGGGCCAGTGCTCTAATCACTTCACCACCTCACCTCCTGGGACAGGGAACTTCTTAAAAAATTAATAGTTGCCTGATATCTAGGTTTCCCCAAGGTAAAAAAAAAAGTGCTCAATGCACAGTGTAAATCAGATATGGGACAGGTATTTTTTTTCCTAGGTACAAAAGAAATACTAATAGACACAAAAGACTCCCATTGTACATTGACAGAATGACTTTAAATGGCATTTGGTAACAACTAATAACAACTCTTAAAAATCTCTTCAGAGACATATTTACAGACATACAAGATATCCTAAGGGCAGCTAAATGACTCAGTAGACAGAGTACTGGGCTTGGAACCAGAAAGACTCATCTTCATGAGTTCAAATCCAGCCTCAGATACTAACTAGTTTAGTGACTCTGGACAAGCCACTTAACCCTGTTAGTCTCAGTTCCTTATATGTAAAATGAGAAGAAAATTGCAAACCACTTCAATATCTCTGCCAAGAAAACCCCAAATGGAATCCTAGGCAGTCAGACATGACTGAAAAGTGACTTGACAAGATATCCCAAAAGTTTTAGTACAATTTTAAGCTATTAAAGTTCTTTAAGACTTTTGGCACACCCCAAATATTTAAACATAATCAGAACATATAGTGGGAAGAATGGTGAATAGATATGGTCATATTTGACCTTAATTCTGCATTATTCAACCAGTTCCCTGTTATCCTCTTGTTAGTGGTCATCTCTAATGAAAAATGAAAAACTCCCCAGGTTACCAGTCAGCTCTTTTCACTGGCCTCAGGACTACCAGAACTTTTAGACTCATAAGGTCACCTCCAAGCCCAGACATATTCATTTAGAGAATTGTCTATTCTTTCCTTTTATCTTTTTTTAGTTCTTTTACAGTAACTGTCCTGGGAGGAGACAACCAAAGGTTTGACACATTGAGTCCTTTCAGTGCTGAACAGTTTAATCAAATGCTGAAACACAAATGTCGTTGGCCGGAACAAGGTCAGCCATGTTCAATGGGATGTCCATTGATATTGAGGTGTAGCACCCCCTTCAGGGCTCATGAACCCAAGTCACTGTGACTATCAGGTGTGCTCCTTGGAGAAATGGCTACTGCTAATTTCAGGGTCCTAGGGGTAACCCTATGGGTGGCTATCCTCCTTAACACCCGCTCATGAAACCCACTGATGCACTTCCCACTTATTAGAGGCAGGGCTCAGACCAGGGTTATGCTGGAGTTAGCTCATACAGGCTTCGGAAAGCTGATCATTAAATTCTCAGTGTTAGCATCTACACCTCAGAAGTTGGTAAACACTACAATTTAAGACCTGACACTTTATTGATTGTCTATATTTAAGAAAATGCTTAAGCATATGTTAATAATACACAAAAGACTTAAAAGTTTTTCCTGCTTTATTGAGAGCCAGTAAACATTTACCAGCACGCACCTTGTGCAAAGCCAGATCTTTTTAAGTCCTGAGCTCTTTCCATCCCTTGCTTCCTTTCCTGAGGCAAGAGGAAAGGATCAGTTTGATAGGATGGTTTTCAGTGTCCCTTTCATGCCTTACATTCAAGAATTCCATGAAAATGGGCAGCTAGGTGGCACAGTGAATAGAGCACTGGCCCTACAGTCAGGAGGACCTGAGTTCAAATCTAGCCTCAGACACTTAACACCAAAAAACCCAGCCATGTGACCTTGGGCCAGTCACTTAACCCCAATTGCCCTACCTTCCCCCCTCCAAAAAAAAAAGGCAAAATAAAAAGAATTCCATGAAAATGCGTGTTTTTCCTTTGTTAAGAGGACAACACTTGAGAGAAAACTATGTGGAGGATAAAGAAGCCTTAATCATACAATAATATGATATGATAAGTATTACTCATTTACATAGTACTTCATAATTACAAAGCACTTTCCTCAAGATAATCTTATGAGACTGTTAATGCAAGTATCATTATCAACATTTTATAAATGAGGTAACCACCGATCAGATAGGTTAAATGAGTTGCCCTTGGTTACATACCCAATGTCAGATTTGCTATTTAAACCCAGGTCTTTTGATTCCAAATCTAGTCCTCTTTCTATGCCAGTGAGTCTGGCTTATGGAAATGAGACTTCTTAATTTATCACCACAGTTTGTTCAGGTACGTTTTCTGATTTTATTTGCTCTGTGTCCATAGAGTAGCCAATATCCTGTTTCCATTATCCCCTGTGAAGACAATTTGAGAAGCTTAGAGTTAATTTGCCCTTCCTATTATTTTTAGACTGAAGGCACAGGAGTGAATCCAGCCATCTGTGTACATGTGGCTAGCCAAAGGCTCTTTGGACATTGGTATTTGGAGACGTTCTTCAAGTAGTGAGATTGTGACCATCTGCCATTCTTGACCCAAGAGCTTTCTGAATCACAAGTATGGTGTAGTAAAAGAGAAAACTGGTGTTCCAAGCAGAGAAAGTCTATTCTCAGCCTGCTAATCACAGATAAAACAATTCCATTTCTTTGTTCCTTTAGACCAGAAGTCTGGGCTTACTGCAACTCTATAAATGCAAATGTGAAATGCAGCTAGATCCTGATGAGTGTGAATAATTAATCCAGTGAAGTGTTGTATTATTTGAATTCACACCGCGTATTTTCATTGGGCTGGAATCTATGACTTACTCCCTGCCCTCCTGCCCCATCAAGAGAACATTACAGTCTTCTTGACTTAATGTAGGGTTGAGGTTTTCCCACTAGGAAAAAAGCACTTGTGCTCCCTTAAAAGTAGATCCCTCTATCTAGGATTTGCAGAGACCACATAACACAGTCTCAGTGAAAGGCAAGATCTGGTTCTGCTCTTCCACACTGGGCTCTGTCTACATGAGGTTCTGTCCCTTGCTACTACAGCTCCAGCTCCTCAGCTGTGCATAGGACTCCTATGCTAGGTCCAGGAAGATTACTTCAAGTAATTCTTTGCCCTTCTCATTGCTCTGCTATCAAACAACATCCCCTGCCTCTCAGCTTGGCCCAAGAAGGCCTAAGAGCTCTGCAGGTACCATGCAGGTACCACTGCATGGTGCTCTAAAGAAGTCTTGAGATGTGAAGGTTTTTGCTCCAGGAAACCAAGTCTGAGTCTCTTGTTCCTTTGTCTGGTTGGCTATCCTATGGCCAGCCCACAGCTTCTTTACCTTCTCAGCTGAGAGGTACACTTTATAGAGAAAAATGAGGCTTATGCCACAAGCTCTCTCTTCATCCCTGCTCATAACTTCTTCCTCTAGCCTCTCAATCCCTTCACATGCTCCTTTACCATTTTCTCCTTTGCTCTTATCTTTGACAAATATGTGGCCCTTCTCCATAAGACCAATATCTCTACAAGTAGCCTTGATTCCAGCCAGTAGATTGTTCCCTATATCATACCTTCTCTCTGATATTTAATCTCTGTCTTCTTGTCCCTTCCCTGTTGCCTACAAAAATGCCCAGAATCTCTCCATGTCCTTATCCTTTAACTCCCCCACCCCCAACCCTCACTAGACCTCACTGTTCCTACTACTTTCTTATATCTTTCCTCCATTTCTCAGGCAAACATCTAGAAAAAAAAAAGTCATCTATCAATAATCTCTTAATTACTCAATCTAATGGCCTGTTCTCAGTCCTCATCCTTCTTGACCTGTCTGCAGCACTGATATTCATTCATTTAGTCACACACATACACACACACACACACATACAGTCTTTCATTGCCTCTTACCTTCTCTATTGCAATAGCTTCTTAACTGATCTCCCTTCAGCAAGTCCCTTCTACTCCAGTCCATCCTTCACATACCCACCAGGGATTTACTTATAATGTATGTCTGACTACATCACTTTCCCATTAATCAAAAAACCTTAGAGGTCCATGTTTAACTCTAGGATCAATAATAAAGTCCTTTGCTTGGCATTTAAAGCTCCTTTCCACTTTTCCAGTCTTTTTACATGTTACTCCTCTCCATATACACTATAATCTAGCCATACTGACATACTTCCTGTGGCCTATTTACTGTTCTGACTTGGTTGTCCCAAATTCCTAGAATTCACTCCCTCATCACCCCCGCTGTGTGGTAACATCTTGGTTTCTTCAAGATTCAAGAGTCACATTCTTCTTCTTCTTCTTCTTCTTCTTCTTCTTCTTCTTCTTCTTCTT
>NW_027185764.1:64664663-64667312 GCF_028583685.1 Petaurus breviceps papuanus | reverse complement strand
TCTTCTTCTTCTTCTTCTTCTTCTTCTTCTTCTTCTTCTTCTTCTTCGCCTTTTGGAGGGCAATTGGGGTTAAGTAACTTGCCCAAGGCTACATGGCTAGGTTGTGTGTGTGTGTGTGTATGTGTGTGTGTGTGTGTGTTAAGTGTCTGAGGCCAGATATGAACCTAGGTCCTCCTGGCTCCAGGCTGGCATTTTACTCACTGTGCCACCTAGCCGCCCCACATTCTTCTTCTTTTGTAAATAGTATTTTATTTTTCCAGTTACATGTGAAGATAGTTTTCAACATTAATTTTTATAAGGTTTTGAGGTCCATAATTTTCTCCCTTCTCTTCAAGACAGCATGCAAGATGATATAGGTTATTCATGTGCAATCGTGTTAAACATATCTCTACATTAGTCATGTTGTGAAAGAAGAAACAGAACAAAATGGAAAAAACAAAAAAAAAAATGAAAATACTGTGCTTCAATCTGCCTTCAGATTCCAAAATTCTTTCTCTGGATGTGGGTAGCATTTTCCATCATGAGTCTTTTGGAATTGTCTTGGATCTTTGTATTGCTGAGGACAGCTAAGTCTATCACAGTTGATTATCGCACAATGTTGCTGTTACTGTGTACAATGTTCTCCTGGTTCTGCTCACTTCACTCGAATCAGTTCATGTAAGTCTTTCCAGATTTTTCTGAAGTCTGCCTGTTCATCATTTCTTATGGAACAATAATATTTCATTACATTCATATACCACAACTTGTTTAGCCATTCCCCAGTTGATGGACATTCCCTCAATTTCCAAAAGGGCCATATTCTTCAAGAAACTTTTCCTGATTCTCTCTCCACCACCCCTCTCCCATAGCTACTAATACCTTTTCTCCCAAAACTATCCTGCATTATATATATATTCTGCATACTTTAATATATATGTGCTGTCTGCCCCATTAGAATATAAGGTCTTTCAGGGAACTGAGTATTTCATATTTTTTATTTTAACTCTCAGAAGCTAGCTGACCCAGAAGATAACACCCTGGGCCTAAAGTCAGGAAGATCTGAATTCAAATCCAGTTTCACATATTTACTGGTTGTGTGATTCTGGGCAAGTCATGTAACCTCTGATGCCTCATTTTCCTCAGCTGTAAATGGAAAATAATAATAGCACCTACCTCACAGGATTGTTGGGAGATTTAAATGAGATAATATTTGGAAAGCACTTAGCACTATGACTCTACTTACCATATTGTGACTTACCAGATGAAACACCTCTCCCTGGGCCCCACTCCTCTTTATGTATTATCTTCTCTTAACAGAATAGAAACTCTTTGAGAGAAGGAACTGTTGGGTTTTGTTTTTTAATTTTTATTTTGTTTTTGCATTTGTATTTCTAGTACTTAATGATGAGGTATGGACTCTGGGAGCCCCCTGGAGCCCTCCTTGAGTCTTTGAGGTACAGGTTCTTGAACTCTGATTATTAAATTGTCTCATTTGAGGAGGCATTCACATGAGGCAATAAGCCTTTCATAGTGGCTGAGCCCAAGCCTCTATTACTAGACTTCCCACCCTCTATTACTAGACTTCCCACCCTTGAGCCAATCAAAATATCAATTCACCTTTGAACTGGCCTAGCCCAGGTTGTCTGTAGTCTCCAGGTAGCCTCCAGCAACTTCCCACCCTTAATCTCTCATTGACCTCATTAACTCCTCCTGAAGACCCTCCCCAAACTCCTCCCCTAGACCACCCCTAAATTCCTCCCACAAACTTCTGTATATAAGACCCCATCTTGTCTCCATGTCTGGGAGAGCCCATAGGATGACTTAGCACAGACTTACTCTGTGCCCAATACAAGTGAACATTTAATAAACTTGACTTTTCTTTGGCTGAAAAGATTTGAGTCGAATTCATTTGGCAGGACCCGGAGTTGTTGGTATTTTGGGGTCTCCAGAGCAACCCTAACCCTCTTTATGGGTAACCTCTTCATTTAACACAAAAGCTGATATATAATAAGCACTTCATAATGCTTTTTCATTTATTTATTCACACTATTTATTCAGAGCAGCAGCTTTGGAACCAGAAAGATCTGGTTGCTACCTCTGTCCTACAGGCTGTGTCATCTGGGGCAATTCACTTAACCTCTTAGTACTCTGGGTAACTCTCTAAGGCTACATAAAGTACAGAGAAGGTACTGATCTGCATTAGCAGGAGGGATTTTCTTTCCTGGGTTTTCCCTATACTAACAAAATCTCAGGCCCAGTTTTTCTCTCTATTCCCTGTGCACACTTTCTGCAAATTATTTGTTTGTATTTGTATCACCAGTGCCTGGTACATAAGTACTTCATAAAGCTTTTCCATTCATTTATTCACAATATCTGTTCACACTGTCAAGGTGGCAACCTTGGAACCAGGAAGACCTGAATTCAGGTCCTTCCTGTGACACATATGGGCTGTTACCCTATGAACCTGGCACATTGGAGGTTCTAAATAAATGTTTCCTCTCTCTCCTCTCCTTCCCTTTCCTTCCTTCTTCCTTCTCCCTCCTTTCTTTCATTCCTCCCTTCTTTCTTTCATTCCTCCCTTCTCTCCTTCACCTTCCTTTTTCCTTTTTTCCTTCTTCTTTCTCCCTCCTTCTTTCTTTCATTCCCCCCTCCCTTCTTCCTTCCTTTTTT
>NW_027185764.1:64658592-64659663 GCF_028583685.1 Petaurus breviceps papuanus | reverse complement strand
TGTTCTTCACAAGAGCCTTGTGAGGTAGGTGCTTTCATTTCCATTTTTTAGGTAAAGAAATTAAGGCTAAGAAAGGTTAAGTGACTTGCCCAGGGTCACATACTGTGATAGTAATGGCAATTAAAGATTCCCCTGTATTGGCTTGGTTTTCAAATTGATTGTATTAAAACCCAGAGTTTGTTAATCCCACCTGTGGGATGGGCTTGTTGATGTGAAAAGAAAGTCCTGAAGTGGGAGGAGCTGGTGATGTAGATTTGGAGAGACAAGAGAGAGGCGGAAGTTCTTTTTGGAAGCAGCACCTCGTGGAGAGAGAGAGACTAAGAGATTGCTGGTGGCCGCTTTGAATTGCCCTGGACTTTTGAGACCTGCCCCCTGAGCTGCCAAGGACTGAGGAGACATGGCTGTTTTGCTGGTACTTTGTCTGTCTGTTTTGATGTTATTTTGCCAGATTTGTCCACTGGTGAAAGACTGTCCTGTTGAAGAAGTCCTGGAACCTGGCATTTGGTTAAGAAGGCCTGAGACTGTCCTGCAGACAGAGAGTGAATACTGTCCACTGGTGAGGGACAGTACTGTTGTTGCAGGGGTCTGGAGACTGTCCGGCAGACAGAATGAATACTGTCCACTGGTGAAGGACAGTGCTGTTGTTGCAGGGGTCTGGGAGCCTTTCTGTTGGTTCAGAAGCCCTGAAGAAGGATTTTCTTGTTGTATGTTTACAGAAATCCTGGGAGAGGGCTTTGCTAATGTGTTCAGGGGTTCTAGGACTGTTCTACAGACAGAGGATAAATTCATGAAGGGACTGGCAATGTATCTTATGGCCTTGCTAAGCCTTGTCTCCCCAGGAACTAAGATTGCTGAGAACTTGCCTGTGTCAAGATGAAGAAAAGACCTCCATTTGGGTATTAAGTGCTGTGTTTAAACTTGATGTAACTCTGGGGTAGATTCAATTGTGATCCTAGGGGTGGGGAACTTTTGACCTTATTGTGCTCTGTGATTGACAAATGAAGGTACTTTACCTATGTTTGGAAAATAATCTCCATTTGAGAAGAGGGGTTTTGTGGTGGACCAAAAGAA
>NW_027185764.1:64615273-64658582 GCF_028583685.1 Petaurus breviceps papuanus | reverse complement strand
CTTATTCATTCCAAGTCCAATGCTACCTTCACCACACCAAGAACAGACTAAAGATACCAGTTACAGTTATGTGCATCCATGACAAGCATTGACTCAATCTTAAAACATTCAAAGAGAGAAGGGAAAGGGAAGGGGACAAATATTTAATAATAATAAATACTTAGTGCCAAACACTACACTAAGTGCTTTACAAATATCTCATTTGATCCTCACAAAAACCCTGAGAAGTAAGTATTACATTATTCCCATTTCACAGTTGAGGAAACTGAAACAAACAGGGTTAAGTGACTTGCCCTGGGTCACATAGCTAGTAAACATCTGAGGTCATATTTGAACTCAGTTCTCCATAACTCCAGGCCCAGCACGCTATCATTGCCATGCTTAGCTGCCAAGCAAGTAAGGGTCATCATTCTGACACTCCCAATACACTGACAAAGAAATCTTAAAAGGCTTGCTAAAGTCACTAAAGTATTCCCAAGGTTCTGTTGATTGTCTGACCTCCACTCATACCACAGCTCCCCTCAACCTTAACCACCTTCTGCACAAGCACGCCCTTTCTGCTGCCAACCCAAGGGGCCTCAAAGGATGCTTTGCTCCACAGGGCACATTCTTCTCTGACAACAGTGTTTAATCCTCTTTCCAAAGCTGCTCTATGTTTCTGGGCAATCGAGAAAAGGGAAAGCCAAGATTTGGGCTAACTTTGACATTGACATTTAATGGATATTGATCATGGCTTCACCATTGATTTCCTGCTTTTTTCATTTTCTTGAGGATTAATGTAATTAGTTTGTGTCACTTTCATATCCTGTGGCCAGATTCCAGCATTAAGAAACACAGGGGGAAAAATTCACTTGACATAAAAAGAATACTTGTCATTTTATTTTAAAAGTTTGAGGTTTCTTACATTAAATGTGTCCAGAATTTCCTGGCAATTTGTGGTGTAATTGTTCTTTTATTTCTTCGACTGTTTCTGTCATAACATGTTTATTCTAAAAGCTACAGCAAGCAACTACAAACAAGGTACATACTTAGTGTTTTCAGTATTGAAGACTCTCCCTTCCAAGTTGCATTTCCTTAGGGTGATAAAATCCCTTCATATTAAGTAAAATTTCCAGGGACTGTCATACTAGACAATAGCTTTGGAAATATCTTCTTTGTACCAATTACTTCCTTTACAGAGACTTACTGACTGATATTCAACAACCAGCTCTCAGTAATAAAACAATATGCATAGGATACACTTTTAAATCTAATCTGAATTAAACTTTTCTTCCTTCACTTTTTTCCATGATTTCGTCTATCACTTTCTTCAGGCTAAACAATCAACAAAATAACAAATCAAGCCAGGATTTGTTGTGTTTTCCAATTTCAGGTGTAAATGCTCACACTGAAAATTTAACAATCAGACCTCATTAGTAGTTTGGAGCCGATTCTAGCACATCCCCTTAGGATCTTTTGTTTTGTTTTAAAATCATGACAAAATAGAACTCAGTGACTACTCATTCTACATTTACTCAACTAGATAATAGTTTGGTTGGATTTTTTTTCTCTGTTGGTCCCCTCCTCCATTGTTCAATCAATCTTTAAGAGAATTTTATGAATAATATATTGTGATAGATATGAGAGCACTTAACAAGATAAATCAGAGTTGGTCATCCCCTCAAGGTAGTAGTGATGAAGGTGGCTTGATATAAAACACATACGAATGAGAAGGCATCGTTTGAGTGTAGGGAAGCTTCTTGAAAGAAGAGATCAGTTTGTCTGTTTTCTTTTTATTCTTGGTGCCTAACACAGTTTCCAACACATGCTGCCATTGTTGTTCATCTGTTTCAGTTGTGCCCAACTCTTCCTGACTCCATTTGGAGTTTTCTTGGCAAAGATACTCAAGTGGTTTGCCATTTTCCTTCTCCAACTTATTTTACAGATGAAGAAACTAAGACAAATGGGGTTGGGTGACTTGTCCAGGGTCACACAGCTAATTAGTGTCTGAGACCACATTTGAATTCAGGTCTTCCGGACTTTAGGCACAGCACTATCCACTATACTACCATGGTGTTTTATCAGTTGCGCCACCCTGTGGCCCTCCTCGTACATAGCAAGTAACTAATAAATGCTTGTTGAAAAATGTAGCATAAAATGCTATACAATTATCCCTTCCACATCATGAGGGCTTGGGGTGTGGCACCCCCATGATCTGGAAAATCTCCTAAAATGTTTTGGCCCTCCCTTCATACCAGAGAAGAAGTCTGAATTATTTTGCTATTAAAAGATAAAATAGATTGACATACAACTATACATATATTTTACACATTTCAGAGTTTCTAAACCTTTTCTGTATCAACTGCTAGCCTTCAAGTGTTGTCTGAAACTTCTGCAAAACTCCCCCAAAATTCCCATTTAATTTCTTAAGCCAACCTGAGATATAACAAAACAGTGATGGGAAAGTCATGATGTGAAAGAAGAGATAACTGTAATTTGTGCTATCAAAGTGATCTCTAAAGAAGAATTGTAAACTATTTATGACCATGTATATGGAAGGATGTTTCAAATCACTAATAAAAAGAGAAATGCAAATCTAAATATGTCTTGTTTTCACTCCATGCCTGGAAAATTGGTAAAGATAACAAAAGGTAGGAATGGTCAATGTTGGAATGTTTGTATAAATAAAAGCACACTAATGCACTGTTTGTGGAGCCATGAATTGGTCCAACCATTCTGGAAAACAATTTGGAATTATATGCTTTAAAAAAAAGTGACCAAAATAACCCAGAGTTCCCACTGATAATAATGAGGAATTCAAGAATAGACTGGTGAATTGAGCTGGTTAACTGTAGGGTCAAGATTGGCAGGAAACAAAAGTGAATTTAGATTAAGAGTGATGACCTAGAAAAATTTTGAGGGATGAAGTAATGCTTCTAGTATAAGGACAGGGGTGGGGGTAGGGGTAAGGGTAGGGAAGGAGGTGAACTAGGTTCTGAACTGCTTGAGAAAGAGGAAGAAATTATGACCTATGAGGATCTAGTAGATAATAGCCTCTAGGAAGGGGTGGCTAGGTGGCGCAGTGAATAGAGCACCAGCCCTGGAGTCAGGAGAACCTGGGTTGGGATCCCTCAGACACTTAACACAAAAGCTAGCCCTGTGACCTCGGGCAAGTCACTTAACCCTAATTGCCCTCCAAAAAGCAAAAAAAAAAAAATAGCCTCTAGGATCTGGATTAAGTTATAAATCTGAATAGAGTCTACCTCTATTATAATTTTGAATAGAGAAAAATATAGAATATATAACTCATGACTAGGTCTCTATAGGAAAGGTAAAAAGGATTCAGCTCTAAAAACATTTCACTTCCATGGCATCTTATGCATACAAACACTCCAATTGACATTACCACAAGAACTCACAATCAAGCCCACAAACACCCCAAACTGTTGAACCCCATTACTTGTAGAGACCTCTAGGCAGATCTCCAAACAAACCTTGTGCTTTACTTTCTCTTTCTACCTTCCTAGAAAGTGACCCCAGATCACTAGGATCACCAGAAAATTGACCCACTATACTATATATGATACCACACTGGTATATACAGTCATTCCCTCTGCATTGGGACTTTCCCCATAGAGGTTTCTTTATATTGTAAGTCGGCATAAAAATTAAATGGAAATTTGGGGGGAGTTTTGCAGAAGCCACAGACGACACAGAGCCTATGACCAAATACTGAACCAAAATTTTATAGTAAGGTACTGTAAACACCCTATAAAAGAAAAAAGAAAAATGCAGACTTCTTGGGTATGAAGGGAGGGTCAGAAATTTTTATGAGAATTTTCCAGATCACTGGGGAGCTGCATATCTAATGCTATCTTGTAGAAGGGATAACTGTGATTCCTATGTACAGCACTATCTCTCCATCCCTCGGTGGTGCCCTGTATTCTCTGTCCAGTATGGTGGGGGGGGGAAGCCATTCCCCCCCCCCAAGCATTAATGTTTTATTGATGACAGACTATAATTATATAGAAGCCATCAGGGAACAGATCTTGGATAGAAGGAAGAAAAGAGGAACAATTTCATTCTCTGAACTGATTGATTCTCTAGAAATCTTTTCATCCTTATTTTTTCAGGGGATTAGGGTGTCATTTTGAGTTCTGAGTTTCTCTGAATGTTTGATTCAACTTGGTATTGTTAAAAATTTTATTCTGATCTAGGGACATATTTTTTTTTCATTAAGAATATGCTCCATTATTTTGTTTCTAATAAAGCCAAAGTTTCTCAGAAGCATGATCATGTTTGCATCAAATATTTGTACCCTTTGCTTGGCTGAGGTAGTCTAGTGATTCCAGGCGAATTTTTTAGGTAGGAAGGTTGTGTATGATTGAGCACAGATGGCCTTCTTCATCTCAAAGCTGTAGATATTTTAACCCAACTTTATGTTTTTAGACTTGTCTCATGTGATCTGAAAAGCCAGCTTCCTGTAACAAGGCCATTTGGCTTGGAGGACAAAGATTCTGAAATTACTACAGAATTAAGCCAGTTCCTGATTTCTTTGTGACTTGAAGTGTTTTCTAGTGGATAGAGATATGGTCAGAAAGACTTGAGTTCAAATTTTGCCACTGATAGATACAGGATGTCCTTCCACTGCTAGTATCCTCCCTCTGAGTTTGCCTCCCATTTACCTCATCTGTGTAATATATATAGCTGTTTACATGTTGTCTCCACCATTACCATGGGTGCTCCTTGAGAGCAGGAGTCATGATTTTGCCTTCCTTTCTATTCCAAGAGCTGAGCACAGCTCCTGACATATAGTGAGTGCTTAATAAACGTTTGCTGACTGACTAATTACAAATTTGCTTGGTGCTGTAGGCTTTTAGGATGATATAGCAGGGGGAAGGGATTGCATCAAAGAGGATTGGTCACTGAGCCAAGCAAGAACAATCCACTCAGGGAAAAGAAAGACTTTCTCTCTCTCTCTGTCTTTCTCTATCTCTGTTTCTCTCTGTGTGACTCTGTCTCTGCCTGTCTGTCTCTCTGTCTCTCTCTCTCTCTGTCTCTGTTTGTCTCTGTCTCTCTCTCTTTCTGTGTGTGTGTATGTGTGTGTCTTTCCAGTACTTGGAAACTCCAAGGAAGTTCTCACTTTGATTTCCTTTGAAGAGTAATAAGGGATTCCTCTCACCCTCACACATATATACTACCAGGCTCCCTAAAAATGGACCTCAGTCTCCTGACTCCCTCCTCAGCTTGTGTCATTTTCCCTGAGCAAAGGTAACTGAAGAGTGATATTGTGATGGATGTTTCCAGCCTTGAAAGTAACTTTGTGAATTCAAGAGGCTGAGAACTCCTGAGCCCCTCAGTCAGAGCTGACTGGCAATAGGAGTTTTCTGCAACCACACCCTCAATGGTAAAGATGACCACGGGCTATGACTTGATGAAAGATATGGACCTTGAGGGAGATGCTCAAAAAATGCAGAACCCATGTGAATGTTAAATCTGTTTTCAAATGTTTCATGTTGTGATGCTTTAATTATTAACTTCCTTGGAGAATGTTATGAGAATTATGAATTAGTTTTATGTTTTAAGTCTTTGTAACTGAATGCTTATGAGTCTTATGTTTTAGGCAATTGTGTGTGTGTTTGTGTGAAATAAATAATGATCCTAACCTTGCATTACATTGCAAATTGAGGTTTTTTTTAATCACATTTGGGTGATCCTAAACATAAGTGTAGACATAAGCTCTCTTTAAGTGATTTTCTCCAGGATGAAAGCTTGTCCCCTTCTTTAGAGTACTGACTCCTTCAAGCCTGAACTCAGTCTATCCCTGAGTTCACAGCCTAGGCTCCTTAGTGGAAGAAGGCTTTCCTGGATCAGTGGGCCAATAGCAAGATCTGTTGATACTTACGAATTTTCGTTGTTGTTGTTATTGATTATGATGATGATGGTGATGATGATGGTGATGACAGTGATGATGATGGTGATGATGATGATGATGGTGATGGTGATGATGATGATGGTGATGATGAAGGTGATGATGATTAGATGCCCAAGACTATGTTGGTCTAGGACTCTAATTCATTTGTGTGAGGAAGTGTCCACATGGAAACTCCCTTTTCTGATTCAGATCCATAATATACAGTCTTAGAGAATTACCTGAGGAACTGAATGGTTACAAGGTAGAAGATGAATTGGTAGGACCAGTGGCAGCTACATGATAAGGTAGACAGAACACAGGGTCTAGAATTAAAAAGACCATAATTTAAATCTAGCCTCAGGCATTTACTAGCTGTGTGACCCTGGGTAGGTCACTTAACTGCTACCTGCCTCAGTTTTCTTATCTGTGAAATGAGGATAAAAGTGAGGTAATATTTGTAGAGCACTTAGCTTGGTGCTCGACACATAATGGGAATTTAACAAATGTTGTCCTCCTCCTCCCTACCATATCCCCCTGACTCAAAGTCTAGCTGTCTGTTCACTAGGCCATGCTGTTTCTCATAAACCAGATTAGGAGCTGGAAGAGAAGTTAGACATCATATAGTCCAACTCTTCCAGTTTACAGATAAGAAAACTGAGGCCCAAATAGGAGAAGTGACTTACCCAAAATCACACAGCTAGTTAGTTAAAGGAAAGGTGCTGGGTAGCTCCCAGTTTTCCTTTCTGTTAAACAAATCCTTTTGCCACTGTACAATGTAACATGTACTGAAAAGACACAAAAATGCAATAAGCAATAAGAATATGGTTTCTTCTGGACTCTGAAGTGTCTGATTCACTTCACAAGCCTTCAGGCAAGTTCCATATAACTTTTTAATGCCCATTTTCTGCCTTAGCACCACCCCACTAGAACAGGCTGCATTCAACCATGTGATCCCCAGTCATCTGAAATGTCAGAGGTCGAAGGAGGCACCAAAACTAAGAAAGTGCACCCTGAGGATTAATGCAAGAGCTAATAAGGGTGATATGTGACAGATGACAGATATGTGTGCATGTGCATGTGTGTCTACATGTGCATGTCTGTGTGTGTACACACTACTTACAGGCATACCTTGCTTTATTGTGTTTTTCTTTATTGAGCTTCGCAGATATTGTGGTGGTTTGAGGGTGTTGTTTTTTTTAATTGAAGGTTTGTGATGACCCTACATCCAGCAAGCCCATCAGCACCATTTTTTCCAATAGCTTGCGCTCACATTGTGTCTGTGTGTCACATTTTGATAATTCTTACAATATTTCAAACTTTTTCATCATTCTTGTATCTATTATGGTGATCTGTGATCCATGACCTTTGATGTTAATATTGATGTTCTGGGGTCCCACAAGTCATGCCCACATAAGACGACAAACATAATCGATAAATGTAGTGTCTGGTCTGACTGATCCACTGGCTGGCTGTTCCCAGTTTCTCTCCCTTTCCTTGGGCTTCCTATTCCCTGAGACACAATAATATTGAAATCAGGCTGATTAACAACCCTACAATGGCATCTAAGTGTTCAAGTGAAAGGAAGAGGAGCAGATTTCTCTTTAAATCAAAAGCAAAAAATGAATGGATTTGGTGAGGAAGACATGCAGAAAGTGGAGACAGGCCAAAAGCTGCCACCCTGATTAGCCAGCAGCCATCACTGCAGAGGCGAGACCCTCCAGCTGCAAAAAGATTATAACTCACAGAAAGCTGGATGATGGTTAGTGTTTTTTTAGCAATAAAGTTATTTCTTAATTAAGGTGTGTGTATATATATATCTATATATTACAGACATAATATTATTGCATACTTAATAGACTACAGTATAGCATAAATATAAATTTTATATGCACTAGGAAACCAAAAAATTCATGTGACTCATTTTATTGCTATATTAATTTTATCAGTTGTTCTGGCACCAAACCTGCAATACCTCTGAGATATGCCTATATACTAAATATACATGTAAACATAGATCCATGTATCTCCATGCATACACACACTACATACTGCATGTAAACATACCCTATACATATATATACTATATTTATACACAATATACTATATAGTGTACTCACTGTACACAATATATACTATATACACATACTATATATACTATATACACATATTATATGGATACTATATACTGTGCATGCTATATATAGTATATTATATGTACTATATATTTCATAATGTACAATATATTATATAATATACAAAATAAACACTATTTATATACACTATATACAATATACCCATGATACACTATATATGTGCTATATATTCATTATATAGGAGACATATACTATATATTCACATAATAGACTGCATATACTATATTGTATACTGTGTATACTATACATTGTATATGCTGTACGTTGCGTATACATTATACATCATATATGTACACTTGCATATATACGTTATATATATACTGCATGTGACACTATATACTATGCACTATATACCATAATACTACATATAACTACATGCCATATATACTATTTATACACAGTACACCTATATTACATATTATATATAGACTAATCACTACATATACTGTACATTATATGTTCATTGTATATGACATGTGTACAGTGTATTTACACAGTTTATTATGCATACAATATACATGATGTATTCATTGTACACAATATATACTACATGTAGACACTATACACTATACAATATAAATGTTACATATTCACACAATACACACTATATACTATATATTCACTATACATGATATACATCATATACAACATACTTTATACACACTAAACATTAACTATATATGATATATACTATATATACCCACATTGTTTACTATATATTTGCTATACATGATATATATTTATACAATATACTATATATGCTACATACTATATATTCCCTATATATACTATATATTCACTACACACAATACATATATACATACTATATACACACACATTAGGTGTACCTTATATATACTGAATATAGGATACATGTATACACACACCACACTAATGCTACATATATTATATACATACTATATACATATTATATATTTACTATACAGTATGGTATATTATATATACTATAAATACACTATACTCTTGATACATACTATAGATACTATATACACAATATACACTATACTTCATGTGTACTATATATATACTCTATACTATACGCACACACTACTGTGTACTCCATGTATTCTATATATTATATATAATGTATGAATACATACGTATATGAAAATATACATGTATGTATATATAAATATACACACTATATAGTACTCTATATATGCTGTATACACTATATATATACCATATTCATTATGCCAGGGGTGGGGAATCTGCAACCTTGAGGCCACATGTGGCCTTCTAGGTCCTCAAGTGCAGCCTTTTGACTGAGTCCAAGTTTTACAGAACAAATCCTTTTATTAAGGGGATTTATTCTGTGAAGTTTGGATTCCTTCAAAGGACTGCACTTGAGGGCCTAGAGGGCCACATGTGGCCTTGAGGCTGCAGATTCCCCACCCCTTCACTATACTATATATTATATATACCCTATACTTTATACATACTATATATACAATAAACACTATATACACATTATACAGTACTCTACATACACTATATACATCACTATACACTATATATACTTTATATACACTATATACACACTATGAATAATTTGTAAATTTTTCCAACTCCCTCCAGTGATTCTAAACTGTCCGTTTGCTCATGTATCGGTCAAACTTGGGGTTCAGTCAGATGAACTGACATATTAGTTATTTCCTTTTCTCATCATGACCCAGTACAAGTAGCCTTGGACAGCAATATATGTGTACATATATACAACACACTGTGTTTTATCTACATTCTGTGACTTCTGGAAAAATAAGTGTAGAATTTAGAGAAAACTGGCTGGCCCTTGGAGGCAGCATTGTACAGTGGAATGAGAATTAGCCAAGTCAGGAGACTGGTTGATGCAAGTCCTGGCTCCACGACTTTCTAACTATGTATGGTTAGTTACTTAATCTCTCTGAGCTTCAGTCTACTTATCTGTAAAATAGGGATAATAATATTCACCCTACTCACTTCACAGGATCATTATGAACAAAGTGCTCTGTAAACATTAAAGATCTCTAGAAATGTGAATTGTGGGTTTCTATAACATGAAGAAGTTGGGAGAAAAGATCTTCAAGTTCCTTTTCAATTGTAACCTTTAATGGTCATATGACTTTTGCTTGAGTTCTAAATTCATGGGAAGGCCCCTAAGTCTCTCTTGCCTGAGATGAATTAGACCTTGAATGGTCTGAATGAATTCACAGTATACACCTACTGGGTGGCATGAGGCAAGGCTGTCTTGAAGACCATACATTTTCTTTTCTTTTCTTTTCTTTTCTTTTCTTATTGGTGAGGCAATTGGGGTTAAGTGACTTTCCCAGGGTCACACAGCTAGTAAGCATCCGAGGTCAGATTTGAACTCAGGTCCTCCGGACTCCAGGGCCAGAACTCTATCCACTGTGCCACCCTGCTGCCCTGAACACCATACATTTTCTAAGAAGCATCTCTTCCAGATGGGGAGATTGGGGAGAAGATATAATAGTAATCTGTCTGCCACACCATCTACCTCTTTTTCTAATCAAATATATGACTATTGTCCAGATAATTTTCAGTTTTCATGTGGCAGAGGATAGTTATTACTGATATACTAGAGAAATGAGAGCCCCATGGTATTCTATCCGGTTCAGATGACATCTTGTGTGACATTTTAGAAAGGAAATTGATGAAAAAGGAATTACACACTGAGGAAGGCAAGCAGAATAGTGGGGAAAGGACCTGAAAACATGTCCTATGTGGTTAGACTGAAGATACTTTGGATGTTTAGGTGAGAAAAGGAATGACAAGTAGAAGTCTTCAACTTTTTGAAATATTGTCATGAGGAAGTGAGATCAGACTAATTCTTGGCCAAAATATCAAATAGTTCATCATTTTCAAGAACCAGGGAGGTAGAAGTTACTGGGAGGTGGGTCTTAGATCAGAACACAGCCCTTTCTTACTAGAAGCATCCAGCAATAGAATTGGCTAAATCTGAAAGTAGATTACCAAGAATTGGAAATGTTGAAGTGGCCTTAATGTGAAGGGACTTCATGATTCATACTGAGTTTGGATTAGATGTCTAAGGTCCTTTTCTACTCTGAAATTTTATGATAATGAGATTCTGACTTTCTTTTTTATGTTTCACTTGATGCTTTTTAAAATATCACTGTCATATTCAATAATCTCCTCCCTATAAAACAGCTAAGCAAAATAAACTGAAAATACTGACCTTCTCTGACAGTGTATGCAGGGATCCTCATCCATAGTACACCACCTCTCCACCTAGAAGAAGGAAGTTTTTCATAATCAAGTCTATGTAATGAAGATAGGATTTTTTTTCCTTTTAGCATTTCCTTTACATTATTGTTTTTACTGTGCACACTTTTTTCTTTGCTTTTCTTTTTTTATTTTTTATCACCTCTGGAATATTTGAGTGACTTTTCCCAGGTCACACAGAAAACAACTAATATCAACTACTGTTAATAGAGAGTTTTAAGATTTGCAAAGTGCTTTACAAATATTATTTCATTTTATCCTCACAACAACCCTGGGAGGTAGATTCATTTTACACATTGGGAAACCAAAGCAAATGGAGGTTAAATGTCCTGCCCAGGGTTCACACAACTAGCAAGTGTCTGAGACTGGATTTGAACTTGGGTAGCTCTTGCTACCTTGTTAAGCTTATGTTAAAAGCCTCAGAGAAATGCAAGAATGAGAATCACAGAAAAATGGACTGGGTCACAAGGGATTAAATGCCACTCCATAAAAACATTTGGTCAAGCTTTGAGATGAAAAAGGCTTTGGAAAGCCTAAAGGTTTGGAGAGAATTAAACAAGAAAAGTATAATTAAAATGTTAAGTATGTCCTTCCATCCAATACAAGAACATGGAAATGAATAGTTAGGATGTAGAAATGGGACCATAGACTTAGAGCTCAATTAGAGGACCTTAAAGGACTGCTAATACAATCCCCTCACTTAACAGATAAGGAAACTGAGTTCCAGAGAAGTAAAAAGTCTACAAAGTTGTAAGCTGCTAAGTGGCAGAATCAATATTTGAATGCAACACTCTTAAATATGGGTAGGTATAATGACACTGTATACAATTTTGGGTGACATCATTATTACTAATGCATATCTTAAAATAGTGGTTACTGAACTATAGGTCATTGCTGCTCATTCCCCCCCTGAAAAGAAAAAAAAATTGTGGGCCATACTATTCCTACCCTTTACAGTGTGACTTTTCAGTCACTCCCTCACACCCTCCCCTCAGGGTTTTCTCTTCCAATGAAGCCTGACTCAATACCAGTCCCTAGTTACTGACCTATCACTACTCAAATGCCTAGAGAAATTCCAGTGGAAAAAAAAATGAATCAGTAACTCTTCTACGACTCTAATACCCCAGCCAAACATTGCACTCTGGCAAAAGACCACAATCTGTGTTTTCTCCTTTCTTTGGAAGTCCCCCATTGCCTGCCTTCAAGGGCATTCCAACAATAATACACACAGATTTACAATGTGAGCGCTTAATAGCTTTGATCACAATTAGAGGCTTAGAAGTAAAGAAGGGTAAGCAAACTCTTAAGAAACAGGGTACCAAAAGAAGTCATCAGGCTTAAGTTCTCTTGGAAGAAGGGGAGGGAAAGGAGAGAAGAATTTCAAATTGCCTGCCTGTTCATAACCCAAAGGTTTTCAGCAACAAAATAGCCACGCCACAGGACAAGCCCCATATGTGATCTGCTCCTACAATATCTATCCTGACCCAACATGAGTAATCTCATGAACTCTGTCCTCTTTAGCTTTTCATCTCTGACTCTCATGCATCTTCTCTCCTGGCTCAGCAAGCCTGCTCCTTCCTGAACCTCCTGGGAGCTGGGGAAGGTAGGGACTTTTGAATGATGACCTTCAGCCCTCTGAGCCACAGGTACCTATGGGAGTTGGCCCCATGGTTTCTTACCTCCAGGGCATGCAATTTTAGAGACTGCTGAGAGGTAACTTCCCTAAGGGTGAAATTTTTCTTTTTTTCCTGGTTTGAGGTAAGATCTCATCTTGTTACCAGGTAAAGAGCTGAATTACTCTTCTATATTCTGTGGTATATCTTAATCTATAGAAATCTGATTTTGGTCTGTTATTTTGATTAGATAAATGGATTTACTTGCTATTCATTATTTGTGATGGGGTAACTAGATAGCATTGTGGATAGAGCAATAGATTTAGAATCAGGAAGACTCACCTTCTTGAATTCAAATCTGACCTCAGATACTTATTAGCTGTGTGACCCTGGGTAAGTCACCTAACCCTGTTTGCCTCAGTTTTTTTTTAAGCAATTGGGATTAAGTAACTTGCCCAAGGTTACATGGCCAGTTATTTTGTGTGGGTGTTAAGTATCTGAGGCTGGAACCAATCCTGGGTCCTCCTGACTCTGGGGCTGGCGCTCTTACTCACTGTGCCACATGGCCGCCCCTTGCCTCAGTTTTCTTATCTGTAAAATGAACTGGAGAAGGAAATGGCAAACCGTTCCAATATTTTTGTTAAGAAAACCCAAAATGTGGTCACAAAGACTTGGACACAACCTAGAAACATTTATGATGGTCTTTTATGTTCTACATGTAATAAAGAATGTCTAAGCTAGTTTAAACTAAGGGCTATCCTTCCCCCTTAAGAGTAATCAAGGAAACAGCTTCAAGTCTGACCTTATTATAGCCCTAGACCAAAGATATTTGAGACATGTCAGGAAGACAGTTCTAGCCCAATATTCTTTTTGGAGATCGGGAGAGAGATTACTTAACCACATCTGTCCTGGACCTTGCCTTCTTCTGCCACCCCCAACCCCAATCCCACCTTGGCTATATTTCATGATACAGTCACAGTCCACCTCCCTTACCCTCTGAAAAAATGGGCCAAAGCTCAGATAATTTCTAATAATAGCATTCATGTTCAAAGTGACCCCTATTTTATTTATTGGGATTTTTATAATATTTTCAATTTCAGGTTGTTCAGTTTTTGAAAAAGCATTTGTTTTCTCTCTCCCACCTCCTTTACCCCATTAAACAAAACAAAAAGAATATGCACCTTAGTCCATTGACTCTGTCTGGAGGTGGGGAGTATGCTTCATTTTTAATCATCTGAAATCATGGTTTGACATTGCATCGATCTCTATCTCAAGAACTCTTTCTCAAGTCTTTCAAAGTTGTTTTTCTTTATAATGTTGTAAAAATTGTTCTTCTATTTTGGTTCATTTTATTCTCTATCAATTTATACTGGTCTTCCTAGTTTTCTCTGAAACCATCAATTTCATCTTTTCTCATGGATTAGTAATATTTTATTACATTCATGTACCCTAATTTTTTAACCATTCCCAATATATGAGGACCACCCCCAGTTTCCAGTGTTTTTCTATTGCAATAAGAGTTGTTATAAATATTTTTGTACATGCAGGTCCCTTTTCCTTTTCCTTTGACTTCTCTTGGGTGCAGGCCTACTAGTAGTATCATTGGGTTGAAGGGTACACAGAGTTTAGTGAATTTGGAGACATAGTTCAAAATTGGTATTAAGAATGACACAACCGGGGGACAGAGCCAAGATAGTGGAGAAAAGGTAGGGACTCACCTGAGCTCTCCCCAAAACCTCTACAAACACCTTTAGATAATGCCATAAAACAATTTCCAGAGCAACAGAATCCACAAAATGGTGGGGTGAAATAATTTTTTCAGTCAAAGACAATTTAGAAGGTTGGCAGGAAAAGTCTGTCACATGAGGGTGAGAGTGGAGCACAGACGGCAGCAGCACACACCCAGCCCTGGCAAAACAGGATCAGGCCTCGAGAACCACTCAGTCAGAAGCAGCAGCAGCAGCTGCTTCCAAAGCTCTCAGCCCACAGACAAAAGGGGGTAGAACAACAGGTCAGAAGGAGATCACAGGGGTCTCTTTGCTAGCACCAAGGCAGGATTCTGTTGCTTTGCCCAGACTCAGATCCAAGTCACAGTCCTAAATAGTGGTCTTGGGGTAAGGAGGAGCACCAGCACACCAGAACTTGTGGCCACAGTGGATCAAGGACCCTCATCACAGGTCCAGGAAAGAAAAGGGTGTCACTCACAGACTGGAGCATAGCTCAGAAGAGTAGTAAACATATGTCTCCTTAGATCTTGCCACCTTGGAAGAACTGAAAGCTTAGAGGTCGCTAGAAGTACCTCTGAAAAAATCCCTGAAGCTTGGGAACAATTTGCCCTCCACTCTGGAAGCAGAGCTCCACTTTAACAAAAAGTTAAAAGTCAAAAAATGGGCTAGGAAAATGAGTAAACAACAGAAAAAATTTCTGACCATAGAAAGTTAATACGATGACAAGGAAGATCAAAACATACACTCAGAAGAAGATAAGAAAGTCAAAGCTTATATATGCAAAGCCTCAACAAATATATATATATATATATATATATATATACACATACATATATACATATGTATACATAAACACATATACCTACATATATTTATATAACATTTATTTTTTTTAATTGATCACAGGTCACAGAAGAGTTCAAAAAAGATTTGGAAAATAAAGAGAGATAGAGCATAAATTGGGAAGAAAAATGGGAGTGATGCAAGAAAATAATGAGAAACAAGTCAACAGTTTGATTACAAAGGAAGCACAAAAATACTGAAGAAATTAAACTTTAAAAGCAGATGGGGGGGGTAGAGGCCAGGTAGCACAGCGAGTAAGAGCACCGGCCCCAGAGTCAGGATAACCTGGGATTGAATTCGGGCTCTGATACTTAGCAGCACACCCAGAAATAACTGGCTGTGTAACCTTGAGCTCAATTGCTTTAAAAAAAAAAAAAGAAAAGCAGATTAGGGGAGCGGATAGGTGGCACAGTGAGTAAAGCTCTGGCCCCGGAGTCAGGAGGACCTGAGTTCGGTTCCAGACTCAGACACTTAACACCCACACAATAAAACTAGCTGTGTAACCTTGGGCAAGTTACTTAACCCCAATTGCCCTCCAAAAGGCAAAAAAAAAAAAAGCGGATTAGGCCAAATGACAAAAGAGGTACAAAAGACTACGTAGTAAAATAATGCCTTAAGAAACCACAACTGTCCAAATGGGGGAAAAAAGGCACAAAAAATATCAATGTAGAAAAAAACCTCTTTAAAAAGTAGAATTGTCCAAATGGAAAAGAGAGTGCAAAAGCTCACTGAAGAAAATAATTACTTAAAAAATGAGAATAGAGCCAATGGAAGCTAATGACATTATGTGAAATCAAAAAACAATCAAAGAAAACCAAAATAATGAGAAAATAGAAGACAATGTGAAATACCACATTGTAAAAAATAACTGACCTAGAATACTCGGGGCGGAGTCAAGATGGAGGAGTAGAAGTAGGACTTTCCTGCGGCTCTGGCTTCCACCTTCCCCAGTCCATGTAAAAAGGGGACTCTAAACAAACTTTGGAGCTGCAGGACCCACAAAATGACCCAGAGAAGCTAAACTCCCACTGAGGACAGCCCAGCAGCCTGGCAGGAATCAGCCAGCACAATGCTCAGGGAGCCAAACATGAGCAGGAGGTTTTAGCTCCAAGGCGGGTCTGACCAGCTGCCAGTCAGAGGGACTCCAGATCAGCAGCAGCTGTGGCCATTTCCAGATTTATCAACACATAGATCTGAAGGACAAAATGAGAGGTCAGTGCAGTCTGGACTTTGGGACCCAGTAAGTGGGAGTGTGTGGCCTTTACCCCCAGGGTGAGAAGCCGCAGAGACGCTGGCTCAGCCAGCCAGCACCATGAGGCAGCTTCAGCTCCTGGCCTGCAGAGTGCAGGGGGACCAAGCACCAGTCTGAGGGGTTTTCGCTCTTGCTTTAACCTGCTTGGAGCTGGATTGCAGTCTAGGGTACAGGTCCTGGGGTATGTGACCAGCTTGCCAGAGCTCATGGAGGCCTCAGAGAGGGCACTCATCTAATACCTCCAGCAACTGAGAAAACCCCAGCATTTGGAATGAAAGCTCCCCTGTCTGGTGGCAGAGTACTTCTGTGGCAAAAAGCCCACGGGTCAAGTGACTGAGGGGTGACATGATCAGGCAAAGGAAACAAAGGAGACAGAAGATTCCAACATTAGACTCCTATTTTGGGGACAAAAAGGAGCAAAGCATGGAATAGGAGGAAGACAGTAAAGTCAGAACTCCTGCACCAAAAGCTTCAAAGGAAAATACAAGCTAGTTACAGGCCATAGAGGACCTTAAGAAGCAGATAAGAGAAGTGGAGGAAAAATTGGGAAGAGAAATGAGAACAATGCAAGAAAATTACGAAATGAGAGTCAACAGCCTGACTGAGGAAAATCACACCTTAAAACAATAGACTAATTCAAATGGCAAAAGAGGCTCAAAAAGGCAATGGGGAGAAGAATGCCTTAAAAAGCCGAATTTGCCAGATGGAAAAAGAATCTCAAAAGCTCACTGAGGAGAATCATTGCTTCAGAATTAGATTGGAGCAAATGGAAGCTAATGACTTTATGAGAAATCAAAACGCTGTTAAACATATCCAAACAAATGAAAGAATAGAATGCAATGTCAAATATCCCATGGGAAAAACCATTGACCTGGAAAATCAATCCAGTAGAGATAATTTAAAAATTATTGGACTACCTGAAAGCCATGATCAAAGTAAGAACCTAGAAATCATCCTCCAGGAAGTTCTCAAAGAAAACTGCCCTGATGTTTTAGAATGAGAGGGCAAAATAGAGGTTGAAAGAATCCACCAATCAGCTCCTGAAAAAGATCCCAAAATTAAAACTCCTAAGAATATTAGAGCCAGGTTCTGGAATATCCAGATTAAGGAGATAATATTACAAGCAGCCAGGAAGAGACAATTTGAATATTGTGGAAACACAATCAGGATAACCCAGGATCTGTCAGCTTCTACACTGAGGGATTGAAGGGCTGGGAATAGGATATTCTGGAGGGCAAAGGAGCTGGGATTAAAACCAAGAATCACCTACCCAGCAAAACTGAGTATCATGTTTCAGGGGAAAATATGATCATTCAGTGGAATAGAGGACTTTCAAGTATTCTTGCTGAAAAAACCAGAGTTGAATAGAAAATTTGACATTCAGGTACAAGAAGCAAGAGAAGCATGAGAAGGTAAACACGGAAAAGATATCATAAGGAACTTATCAAAGTTGAACTATTAACATTCCTACATGGAAAAATGATAATTTTAACTGATGAAACTTTTCTCAGTATGAAAATAATTGAAGGGAATAGAAATATATATATGTCTATATATGAGGGTATATGGGCATATGAATACATATGTGAATGTGTGTATATATGTTTACAGGTAGACATAGATAGTATAGGCACAGGACCAATTTAACAGGAAGGGATGATACTTAAAAGGTGAAATTAAGAGGTGAGAGAGGAATATAATGAGAGGAGATGGGGAGACAGAACAGGGTAAACTATCTCATATAGAAGAGGCAAGGGAAAATGGTTACAATGGAGAGGAAGAATAGGAAGGCAAAAGGGAATGGGTCAACCTTATTCCCATTGAATTTGGCTTGAGGAGGGAATGAAATACACACTAAATAGGGTATCTCACCCTACAGGAGAGTAAGGGGGAAGGGGATGAAAGGGGGGATGATGGAAGGGAGGGCAGGCTGGGGGGAGGGAAGTTGGAAGCATCCACTTTTGAAAAGGGATGGGATCAAAGTAGAGAATAGAACAAGTGGGAGGTGGGATAGGAGGGAGGGAAATATAGTCAGTGTTTTACAAGATATCTACTATGTTAATTTTTTCCATTAGCCACACATGTACAACCTATACTGAACTGCTTATTTTCCCAGTAAGTGTGGGTGACAAGGGAGGAAGGGAATGAATCTGGAACTCAAATTTTTAAAATCAAATGTTTATATCATTATTAATACTATTTTACATGTAATTGGGAAATAAGATATACAGGCACTGGGGCATAGAAATCCACCATGCCCTACTCGAAAAGTCGAAAGGGGTATGGGAGAAAATATGGGAGAGAGCAGATTGGAGGAGGGGATATCCTCTGGGACTGCTATTTTGGGGTGGTGGGTAGGGGAAAAACGGGAATAAAATATGTACCTCAAAATCTGGTGGAAATGAATGATGTAAATCAGAAGTTAATAAAGAATTTGAAAAATGAAAAAAAAAATAACTGACCTAGAGAACAGATCCAGGAGAGATCATTTAAAAATTATTGGACTACTTGAAAGCCATGATAAAAAAAAATCCTAGACATCATCTTTCAAGAAATTATCAACTCAGATACTCAGCACCACACCCAGAAATAACTGGCTGTGTAACCTTGAGCAAGTTACTTAACCCCAATTTCTTAAAAACAAAAAAGAAATTATCAAGGAAAACTTCTCTGATAATCTGGAATCAGAGGGTAAAATAGAAATTAAAAGAACCCACTGATCAAATCTCCTGAAAGAGATCTCAAAATGAAAACTCCCAGGAATATTATATCCAAATTCCAGAGCTCCCAAGTCAAGGAGAAAATATTGTAAATAGTCAAAAAGAAATAATTCAAGTATAATGGAGTAATCATCAGGATAACACAAGATTTAGTAACTTCTACATTAGAGGATTGGAGGGTTTGAACATAATATTCGAGAAGGCAAAAGAGCTAGGATTACAACTAAGAATCACCTACCCAACAAAACTGAGTATAATCCTTTGGGGGACAAAATGGATATTCAATGAAAGAGAGGACTTCTAAGCATTCTTAATGAAAAGACCAGAGCTGAATAGAAAATTTGACTTTCAAACACAAGACTCAAGAGAAGCAAAAAAGGTGAACAGCAAAGGGAATCATAAGGTACTTAATAAGTACCTGTTTGCATTCCTAGATGGTAAGAGGATACTTGGAACTCATAAGAATTTTCTCATTATTAGAGCAGTTAGAAGGATTATATACATATAGACAGGGGGCACAGGTGTCAATTGAATATGTAAGGATGATATCTAAAAAATTAAAATAAAGGGGTGAGAGAGGAATGTACTGGGAGAAAGAGAAAGGGAAAGGTAGACTGGAGCAAACTGTTTCTCATAAAAGAGGGAGGAAAAGTCTTTTACAGTGGAGAGGAAGAGGGGGCGGGGAAGGCGACTGAAACTTACTCTCATCAGAATTGGCTCAAGGAGGGAATAACATGCATATTCAATTGGGTCTCTACAGAAATCTATCTTACCCTATAGGAAAGTAGGAGGGAAAGTGGATAAGAGAAGGTAGAGGTGATAGAAGGGAGGGCAGATTGGAGGAAGTGGTAGTCAGATGCAAAATAGTTTTGAGGAAGGACAGGGTGAAAGGAAAAAGAGTATAGAATAAACAGGAGGGAGGATGGGATGGAAGGAAATACAGTTAGCAATAATAACTGAGAAAAATTTTTGAAGCAAATTTCTCTGATAAAGGCCTTGTTTCTCAAACATATAGTGAACTCGGTCAAATTTTATAAAAAATAAGTCATTCCCCAACTGATAAATGATAAAAAAAAAAACATGAATAGTTTTCAGATGAAGTAACCAAAGCTATATATAGCCATATGAAAAATGTTCTAACTCACTATTGTTTGGAGAAATGCAAATTAAAATAATGCTGAGGTAATACCTCATATCTATTAGATTGGCTAATAGGACAGAAAAGGAAAATAACAAATGTTGAAGGGGATGTGAGAAAAATGAGACATTAATGCATTGTTGGTGGAGTTGTGAACTAATTCAACCATTCTGTAGAACAATTTGGAACTATACCCAAAGGATTGTAGAATCACACATATCCTTTGATCTAGCAATACTACTGCCAGATCTGTGTCCCAAAAGAGATAAAAATCAAAAATGTAAAGGACATATATGTACAAAAATATTTATAGCAGCTTTTTTCTGGGGGCAAAGAATTGGAAATTGAGGGGATGCCCCCATCAATTGGGGAATGGCTAAACAAATTGTGGTATGTGCTTATGATGGAATACTATTGTGCTATAAGAAATGAGCAGGATGCTCTCAGAAAAACCTGGAAAGACTTACGTGAACTGATGCAAAATGAAATGTGCTGTTTACAAAACAATAGCAATATTGTAAGATGATCACTTGTGAACGACTTAACTGTTCTCAACAATAGAATGATCCAAGACAACTCTGAAGGACTTATGATGAAAATGTGTCCATCCCCAGAGAAAGAACTGATAGCATCTGAATACAGATTGAAGCATACTTTTTTCACCTTCTTTATTTTTCTTGGGGATTTTTTGTGGTCTATGTTTTCTTTCACAACATGATTAATATGGAAATGTTTTGCATGACTGCACATGTATAACCTATATTGAATACCTTGCCTTCTCAATGGGGGATGGGGGGAAGAGGAAGCAGGGATTTGGAACTCAAAGTATTAAAAACGAATGTTAAACCTTGTTTTTACATGTAATTGGGGAAAAATAAAACACTAAATATTTTTTTTTAAGAATAGCTCAACCATTTCACAATTCCACCAGTTCATGAGTGTGCTGTTTTTCCTTACCTCCTCCAGTGATTGTCGTTTGTTTTTTCTGTTATTTTTGCCAAGCTAATGGGTATGAGTTGGAACCTCAGAATGGATTTGATTTAAATTTTTCCAGTTATTATGGCTGTGGAATATTTTTTATGTGGTGGTTAATTGCTTGGATGTTTTCCTTTGAAAATTGACTTCTGCATTTATAGATTTAGATATCCAGCCTACATATATATGTGTGTGTAAAGCCACACAAATGTACACGTATGTGTGTATAAATGTATGTATATGTAGATACAGCTCTTACTTTAAAGATGAAATATGATGATAAATTAAAATGAATTCAATAAAAAATTATTCAACCTTACTATGAGCAAGGCAGTGTGGGACAGTAGACACTGAAACTACAAACACAAAATAAGGGATGTATTATGAGAGTTACCATTTAGATTCTGTGGTCTTGTCACAATGACCCAGGAATAATGTTAATTGAAATCTTTTCATATATATGTGCATATATGTATTGGATAAACACACACATACATATATATATACACACACAAAGCACTATGCAAACCTGTCCAAACACAAAGAAAAGAACAACTTGATTGACATTTAAAATAGTGGATTTTATTTCTGAAAAATGATTCACAAAAATCACAGAACTTTAGAACCAAGTGAAACTTCAGAGATCAATAAACAGAAAAGAAAACTGAGGCCCTGAAGGAGGGAAGTACCCCCAGTACCCTTAAGTTATCCCCAATCTCTAGAACCAGGACTAAAGCAGAAGTCAGTTAACTCAATTCAAGATTTTTTTCTATCACATGCTGAAACCTCTTTGTTACTGAGTTAGTGGTGAATTCCAAATTGTAGAAATTAATTTTGTTTAAGTTTATTAGCTTCATTTTGTAAATATCCCTTTAGTGTTTATCTCTATTTCAGTGGTTTCATCAGACAATTTCTTGATGGATTGGCCCATTTTCAAAAGTTCATATTTGTACCTAAATGGCTTACTGTATACACAGTCTGTGGGTTATAATATACAGTCTGATTTGTTAAGGAAAAGCCACAGAGAGATTCCAAGGATGGGTGACAGACACTGAGAAAGAATTATAGGCCCAAAATTATAGCATGTGAATTTATAATCTTTTAGAAAGAGGCCCTATAAGAAGACAAAGAACTTTTGTATACTATCACAGTGAAGCCTCGTTATATCATGCCCATTTTTTCTCAACTGTAATTTTTGCCCAGTCACACTACAACATCTCGCTAATGGTCTTGTTGGCAGCTTTCCAACACTTTCCCTTCACTGTGAAGCCTTGTTTTTATCTTTCCCTTGCAAAATGATCAGATGAGATTTTACAGTATCTCCTGGACTGATGACAGACGGATCAGAAGTGTTATCACTACACAAAAGGTGACCCTATTTCTATGCAGCTGCCATAGACTGCTTTCTCAACCTAGGTCAGATGCCCCATAGTCTTTTAGCCGCAGAGGGGACCAATGTGCTTCCTTGGGCTGTCTAGTGTGGGAAGCCAAATAATGTGCATCTGTCTGGGGTTGCTTAAAACAGTTGGTTCCTGAGGTTTTCAAGCCAGTGATTTCTGGAAAGTCAATCACTTGGCCTGTGAAATCTTTCCAGCTCTGATTGTCTCTGCTTTGCACTAATTAAAGTAGTGGGTGAGGGCTAGAGAAAGAAAAGAGAAAACTTAGAAAGATTTCCCTACATAGTGGCTGTTCAAGCCAAAACACTCATTCTATTTCAGAAGAGGGAAACAGCTTACTTTGGGGTGTACTAATTCTTTTATGGTAAGCATCGATCTTAGAAGTTTTAGAGTATAAAAGGAATTCAGAAATTATTTAATCTAACCTCCTACTCAACATCCCTAGTAGTAGCAGGAAGAGCCCTGAAATTAGAATCAGGAGACCTGGGTTCAAAGTCTGGCTTTACATTTATTATATGAGTGACATTGGCCAAATCACTTAACCTTGCCTCTATTTTTAAAAAGGGGTTGGACTAGATGACTTTTGAAATCATTCTGGCTAGAATATGTGATGAAGTGGCTTTTTTCCCATTGCTGGACAGCCCAGGTTATTAAAAAATATTTTCTACTTTCAGCTCCCCACAGGTTCCAATTATTGGTACTAATTCCTATCCTCTTTTAATGTCATTTTGGGATGGCCTCTTGAAACTCAGAAGTTAAATCCACTTTTCTTGCAAGGTCTTCTTTTGGAACAGTTTCTTAAACATTGATAGGCAGCTTCTTTTTTTTTTCCTGTCACACTGGTGTTTCTCCAGACCATACATACCCAATGAATGAGACACAAAGGTACTCAAACAGGGACCCTTAACCTTTTGTTTGTCACAGATCTTTTCAAAAGTTCTGTGAATCTCTATAAAATATTTTGTTATAGTTTAATTGGTATGGCACTGAATAACTAAATTAATTTAGGTAGAATTATCATTTTTATTATATTAGCTTGGCCTGGTCATAAGTGATGGATATTTTTCCAATTGTTTAGATCTGACAGAAGTGTTTTGCATACTATTTTCACTTTTTTGGGTTTTTTTCCATGGTTTTCCCCTTTTGTTCTGTTTCTTCTTTCACAACATGACTAACGTGAAAATATGTTTAACTTAATTGCACATGTTTAACCTATATCAGATTGCTTGCCATCTTGGGGAAGAGGGAAGGAAGAAGAGAAAAAAATTTGGAACTCAAAGTCTTATAAAAATTAATGTTGAAAACTATCTTTATATGTAATTAAAAAAATAAAATACTCCTTAGGAAAAAAAAGAAAGTCTTGTGAAGCCTTCTCAGGATGATGTTTTTAAATGAATAAAATAATACATAGGATTATAAAGGAAACCAGTGATATCAGAATGTGATTATTGGAATACTAAAAACAAGAGCAAATTCAGGGACTTCAAGTTAAGAGTTCCTGCACTAGAATGAGGAAAAAGACCAACATCAGTTGATTAGCAAACCTCATGAACGCGTAGCAGACAAGCATTCAAATACTCCCTTTCCTAATTAGCAGGGTCAGTGCTAGAAAGGCAAGATATCAAACAAACCTATCCACAATCCTTGCCCATCCCGGAGCCAGAAGCAGATGGGAGAGAGTCTTTTTCAAACAAATGCAAGAGATGCAGGTGAGTCATAACAAGATGTCAGTAGTGGGAATCTAATACCCAACATGCATAAGGTCATCTCCTCTGGGTCAGTAGAAAGGAATCATCTTTCTGGAATGGACAATCCTTCTTGAGGGTTAAAAATTCATTTCAATTCATTGAACATTTGTTTAGCATCTTTTCTATGTAAAATACTGTGTAGGCACTGGTAGAGGTACAAATTACATACATTACAGTCTAGGGAAGAGATAGGACATACACAGAAAATTATAATACAGAATGTTACATGAAAAGTGCAGTAGAGGGGGACAAAGTACTAGGTGAGATCTGAGAGAAGATGGGGGAATCAGAGAAGGCTTCCTGGGGGAAGGTACCCTTGCAAAATGTTTATCTTCATGGGAGTCTTTATACAAATACTTATCATAACTACTGCAAAACATGACCAAATGTTTCAGGACATAATGTTTTTGTTGTTGTTGTGGCTTTTAGATACACAATAAAACCAGTTCCACCAAATGTTTTATTTATTTTTCCAAGGAGAACCTTGGAACGATCCTTTAGCTACAACTTCCTATTGTCATCTGGTTTCATTTATAGTGAGATTCTCAAGAATGATATAATTCAGTTCCTTCAGGAGTATGTCTATTCATTGGTCCTTGGAAAAGGAAATCACCTCCGACTTATAAAAACAGACATGACTTTTGTAAAACAGACTCATTTGAGTCCTTTGGGATCTCTGGAAGCTATCCATGAATTTGACCTTGTGAAGACATTAGGTGCCCTACAAAAGCTGAGTAAGTTTGAGTGCTAATGAACTCTTCATACTTTTTTTTTTTTTAAAGAAAAGGGGCTGTTCCAGCTGTCAGGTGTCAGAACAGTGTTCTAGTTCTGGCTTCACCACTTACTATTTATGTGACCTTCAACAAGTTATTTAATCTCTTTAATTTTCAGTTTTATTCATCTACTGCCGCAACTGAAGGAAGCTCATTATTTCCATAGTGAGTCCTCCAGACAAGTCTACTCCAGGTTTAAGATTTTCTGTGAGTCGGCATCTACTCAAAAGCATAGCTCGTGAGGTCTCACTGATGTGTTTATTTACATTTGTTTTAGTAAGCCAGACAACACAAATGATTCAAGGCAAAGTAGCAATGACTCATTTAAAATATATAAACTTGGGAGACAATCCCATAGGAGTGGAAAAGTGCACATATGTAGGAACATGTCTGGAAACGTCCATACTTGGAGGAGAACAGTATGCATGGTCGGGGCATCCACCATGAAAGAATGAGTGTGCACAGCATTCATCTGTGGAGCTCAACTTTGGATTTCTACTGTTGCAGGGTTGCTGGTGCTCTTTGACTAAGTTTTTGTGTTCCTCCTTCATTACTTGTTTACTGCTATTTTTGAGTGATAAATAGCCTCTGTGAAGAATGTTGTCTTTGCCAGGTTTGTTGTTGTCTTTCCAGTCATCTCAGACTCTTCAGGACCTCATTTTGGAGTTTTCTTGGCAAAGACATTGAATAGTTTGCCATTTCCTTCTCCAGTTTATTTTACAGACAAGGAAACTGAGGCAAAGTTAAGTGACTTGCCCAAGATCACACAGTTTGTGGCTGAGGCCAGATTTGGATTCATGAAGATGAATCTTCCTGATTCCAAGTCCAGTGCTCTATCCACTACGCTACTTAGCTGCCCCCTCTGCCAGGTAGGCAATCGATATATATATATATATATATATAAACCAATCAATTGATATTTATTTAGTGCCTACTATGTGCTAGGTAATTGTATCTGCTTTGAATTGTTCCCTGATTGTGTGGTGTAGATACTGGTTGGTAGTAGTTCTCTGTTCCCATAGTCACTGTTTGGTTGCTGCCAGACACAGCTACATTAGGCACAAGGTTAGAGGGCTTCTCTCTGCCTCCAGATCCTGACTTTAACTGGAGCCTGCACTTGAAGCGTTAACCTTTTCTGCATAAAAGGAAGAATGAACTTTTTTTAGCGGAAAGCCCAGAGTCTTAAACCATAGCCATTTTATTACTTAATTAAAAATATTTTGTTTATATACCATTTTTTATTTCCAACTATAGTTCTCCTCTATCCAATGAACCATTTCTTATGATAAAGGATAAATAAGAAAGGGGAGAAAGTAGTTTAACAAAACTAACCCATGCATTAATCAGGTCTTTATATGTACCATGTTCTGTACCCATAGTTCCTCTGCTTCTCCAAAGAAGTCTCATCACTTTTTGGGGACTAAGCAAGGTCATGAAAACTATATATCATTCAGTTTTATTTTTTTTATTCTTTCAATTTATATTGTTGTCTCAGTTCTTTTAAGAATGCAAAGCTCTAATATTCCCATATGAAGTTATCCATCCATTTTCAGAGCCTTAGCTGAAATAGACATCTCTTTCCAAAAGGACATTCCTCCCCCCAGGTGCCATGTTTTTGTACCACTCTTAAGTCTAAGTATTTTTTGTTTAAATTCCCCTTCCTCCTCACCATAAGTTTTACTCTGACTTAGGGTTAGAAATTCTTTGTGATTCCCCAGCTAATGTCTATTTGCTAAACCCCGTAGTTAGAATCAGTTTAGAGGAAGTTTTTCCAACAAACTATCAAAGGTTCTCTGGAACTGGGGCCACCCATTTTTGTAATCCATCAAATATTTTTGGTCTCCCACTTGAATTGATGGAAGGAAAAAAGACATAGGAATGAAATGTTAAACCCAGGAGGCAAGGTCATTTTCTTTCTTCTACCTACCCACATTTTTCTTATGTCTGTGCACCTATACATATAAACATACACACATATACATGTAATAATGAGCATATTACATATAATGTGTATATATACATATACATAAATATATAAAAATGTATGTAGGTGGGGCAGGTAGGTGGTGCAGTGAATAGAGCACCAATCCTGGAGTCAGGAGGACCTGAGTTCAAATCTGGCCTCAGACACTTAACACAAAAACTAGCCAGGTGACCTGGGGCAAGTCACCTAACCCCAATTGCCCTACCTTCCCCCTCCAAAAAAGCAAAAAAAAAAGTATGTATGTGTATATGTGTGTGTATGTATATGTAATCTCTTGGTGATTACCAAAGAAATATGTGCATGCAGTCTGAAACAAGCTACCCTATATGTAAAATAGTATTAATAATGTAAAATAGTATTAATAATGCCTGTCTGTTCTAGTTTCTAGAATTGTTGCGAGTAGCAAATGAGATAATAAGCAGAAAAAGACTTTGAGAACTTTAGTACTACAAAAAAGAAATGTTATTAATTGTTGCAGTTATTGAAATTCTATTTTTACTCTCTGTCTACAGCATACACCCATGATGATTCTGGCTTCTGGGAATTAAAAGAGAAAATGAAATGATGGGCTTGATTTCAAACTGGATAAATGGTTTCTCTTCATCTTCCTTTCCCTAGCACTTCCTGACGATCTTCTCCGAGATGAGGCAGCTGTTTTGGGCACATACAGAGGGCAGACATTTTCAGTAACAAGAAAGAAGTGAGAACTGTCAGTTTCCTGGAACAAGGTGACTCTATTCTTGATAGTCAGCTTTCAAAGCATGTCAGAAGAGAGCAGCAGAGTGTGCCGGCCTCTGTCTAGCAACACCTCCCTCTCAGATGCTGCTCCAGCCATTCCCCTGACATGACATATCCTTTTCAGGCTGTGTTGTGAGAATGCCCCATTTCTCAGTGTCAGATTGGTATTTTTCAAGAAAACCACCAAGAAGCTGCCAATGCATATTCCCCATTGTCACCTTGTGCTTAAAAGTCATTGCCACCTTGTAGAAGCCGCTGATGGGACCTACTTCACCCAGGGTTCAGAGATATTTCATTTCTTAGTGTCCTCCAGTTACCACTTACAGTTGTCTTTATCCAGGTGCCCAGAGAGGCAGGCAAACATCCTTCTCCTGGTGTAATTAACACCCTAGCAATAATAGGAGAGGGAAAACTTCTCACAAGCAATTAATACATCAAGGCCCACCTGCTCTTAAAAAAAAAGTCAACCAATTATCAGTAATAATGTACAAAAAAAGGAATCTGGGGGGAAGGGAGATAAAGATTGAGGGGAGGCTTCATTATCCTCTTATTTCATTCAGACTGTGAAAAGAAAAGAGGCCCAAGATGGGAATCATTCACTGGATTAGCTGAAGATAGAAACTGAAATCTTTGCTTACTTCCATTAGGTACTGATGAAGGAGAGACAGCATCCTTCCCCATCTAAGAAACTTTTACTGAAACTCTATTGGCAGCTGTTGACCTAGATAGTCAGTCATGTTTTATTCAAGGGGAAAAAAAGACTTTATGGGAAAAGTCCTGAAAATTTTCAAGACCACCATTTTTGCTAACCTGGAATGTACCTTCGTATTAAAATTACATAAAAGTCATCCATTTAGAGATCAAATCTATGGTATAATTGAAAGACTACTATGGGGCAGCTAGGTGGCACCGTGAGTAAGAGCACTGGCCCAGGAGTTGGGAGGACCCAGGATCGGTTGCGGCCTCAGATACTTAACACCCACACACACACACACACCCACACACACACAAACTGGCTGTATAACCTTGGGCAAGTTACTTAACCCCAATTACTTTAAAAAAAAAGAATACTGGATCTGAACTCAGAAAATCCCATTTATCTGGCAACACACAGAGACCTCTCTTTGTTCTTCTTTACCCAAAGGTCATTATGTTAAGGGTAGTGGTTGAGGAGAAAGAAGACTTGGGTCTAAGTCCTGTCCGCCATTTATAGCTCTTTGATCTTAGGTGAATCACTAAACCTTAATAAGACTCTGTTTCCTTAACTGAAAAATGGGAATAAAATAAAACCTTCCCTACCTACCTCACAGTCTTATTGTGAGGATTAAATGACATAATTTATATAAAACACTTTGTAATCATAAATCAACACATACATGTGAAGTCTCATCATTAGTACATTATTAAATACTTTTGCCCAGAGACCCACTCTGATTGGTGAGTCTCTGGCCTAGAAGTGCTCTCCAGATTTTACCTCTTGGACAATGACCTTACCCCTTTCTGTCCCTTCCTACCTTTTCAATTCCCCTTGATGTATAATCTGCCCCAATTAGAATGTAATCTTAAGAGGCTATCTTGTTCTCTTGTATTTGAATGTCTAGTACTTAACACAGTGCATGGCATATAGTAAGCACTTAAATGATGCTTGATCTATCTATTTATCTGATATTATTTTTGTTAATTGCATTTACTATATCATTGCTCACTCTGATTGAGGGAAGGAAAAAAGCAAACCCTAGTCAGCTTCCCAAAGTGGGGTGCTGGAACTATGGCACTGGGGAGGGCCAATAGTATCTTGGGTAGAATTGGAAGGGGTTGAATAAAAATAAGGAGGTGGTAGAAGCATAAAGAAAGAAAAGAAGAGAAGAAATCTTGAAAAACCATTTGTACATATTTCATCTGCTGTGTAATAGAATTAAAGTTATAATGATTACATTATTTTCCAAATAAACACAAAATGCAAGTTATAACCAATCAATGGTCAAGTTCACCAGTGGGTCTTAACAAGCAAGTGTTGGCAGGCAAGCATGTCACACATTGTTGGAAAGTCCAGCATGCACTGGCAGGAATATGTGCAAGTAATGAATTGTTTATAATAAAATACTATATGGTTACATGATTCAATATTGCATCATCAAAATTTCAATGCAGGAAAAAACCCACAAATTTACAATAACTTATTAAATTTAAGATGTGTTGTTTCCTTTAAAAAAAAGATTATTGTTTTAAAAAAATGATTCAAATTTCAAAAAAAAACATTAAAGGGTTAAAAAAAAGTAGATTTCCAGGGAAGGTGTTGAGTAGTTTGGGTGTTTTTTTTTTTTTTTTTGATATTTTTTAAAGCTATTTTTTAAATAAAAAAAATAAAAATTTTAAAATAAAATTTTTGTTATATTTTTAAAGTAGGCCAAATAAGTTTGGAAACTTCTGCCCCAGATCTAAGCAAAGGAAAAAAAAAGAAAAGAAAAAAAAGTCCTAAGTGGGCCAAACAGATTCCAAGCAGATTAAAAAAAATTCCAATTGATAGATCCTCAGATCAGCAATGCTGAAAGAATGCTTTATAAATTGGCAGTGTTTAAAAAAAGGCCAAATGACCCCCTATAAAGGATGATATGGGAGAGATCTGTGCATCCAGCAGGAGGTTGGACTGAACAAGCTCTGAGGTCCCTCCTGATTGTATTTGTTATATTTTGGTGTTTTCTGTCTCTGTAATATAGCTATCAAGTTAGATAAAATAAAAGAACCATAGGAAGTTAGAACCATAGGAAGCTTTGTGAAACATAATAGTTTTAGGGGAGGGAGAACTCATTTTAACAAGGACAGCTCAGTGGATAGATCAAGACAGACCCAACTGTGTTGATAAAATCACACCAGGAGCATTTGTTAAGAATCCAATCTATGTATTAGGAACTATGGATGACTAAGAAAAGAGAAGACCTATCCTTTGTCCTCTCACGGCCTTTACAGTTTACTAGAGCAGACCCCAAACCAACACCATCAGGGCTGACCTGATACAAATAGAGAGTAGGCATTTGCTTACCTGGTATAATTTTAGGTGCTCTGGGAAATTTACCTTTGCCCTGAAGAACTGCATCACCTAAGTACTGAAACAGTACTATTAGATGGTCATTCTTTGCAATAAGCATTATGCACCTCCCTCTAGACCTGTTTCCAAGTACAAATCTTCCTGGGAACCTGTTTTAAGCTAATGACTTAGAACTATGCTTCAATGGATATGCAGCATCACTAACAAGGGTTGTTGTTGATGTTCATTCATTTCAATGGTGTCTAACTCTTTGTGATCCCATTTGGGATTTTCTTGGCAAAGATATTGGAGTGGTTTGACATTTCCTTCTCTGGCTCATTTACAGACGAAGAACTTAGGTTCTTACTAACCGAGGGTTAGTAAGTGTCTAAAGCCAGATTTGAACTTGGTTCTTCCTGACTCTAGGCCTGACACTGCACCACTTAGTTGCTCACTAACTTGGGTATGCCTTCCATAGGTGCAGATCAAAGCCTGTTTTCATCTTGTATGATTCTTTTCTACGTTCTATTCCACAAGTATTCCACCACGATTCTACTCAATATACTGAGGGTTGACTCTGGATCCCTTGGGATTCTGCAACTACCAACATGCGATCTGTCTTTTAGTTATCCTTTATTCTTTTTGGGGTTTTTTTGCTTTTTGGAGGGCAATTGGGGACTTGCCCAAGGTCACACAGCTAGTTTGTGTGTTGTGTCTCAGGCCGGATTTGAACTCAGGTCCTCCTGACTCCAGGGATGGTGCTCTATTCACTGAGCCACCTAGACACCCTATCTTTTATTCTTGATACATAACTGGTCTACCTCTTCTGATTATACAGTTCTTTGATGACAGCTTTAATGTGACTTTTCCTGGATACCTCCTCACCAGTAACATATTGTAATCTAATCTTACCCAACATGTGTCTCTCCATTATCTTGCAACTTTAATTCTTTGGAGATAATTCACCAATAGGGTAATCTAGTGCTATTATGTGGCATCACAAGAAGAATATTGTTGTGGGCCACCATACTATAATATTTAGAGCAATACTTTTGTTGTCTTGGCAAAGAACCGGAAAAAAGTAGGTGCCTATCAACTAAGGGATGGTTACATAAAGGGAGGTGCATGGATGTGATATAATGTTATTCTATAATTTCTTTTATAGGGGTGGCTAGGTGGTGCAGTGAATAGAGCACCGGCCCTAGAGTCAGGAGGACCTGAATTCAAATCCAGCCTCAGACACTTAACACAAAACTAGCCGTGTTACCTTGGGCAAGTCACAACCCCAACTGCCCTTGCTTCCCCCTCCAAAAAAGCAAAAAAAAAAAATTTATAAAAATGACGAATGCAGAAGAGACTATATACAGATCAAAGTAAGCAAAATTGGGAAAACTATTCAACCGTGAGTGCCACAAGATATTTGGAAGTAACAACAAAGCAATCAAAACTGCTAGAAAATGGTAACACCCAAGCTTGGCCCAAGAGAAGAGAAAAGAGGACACTTCCCCCTGTTTCTTTTCAGAGCAATGAACTATGGAAATGGAATATTGTGTACAATGCCAGATATTTTTAATTTATTGTTTAGTTTTATGGAAGTTTTTCTTTTATCTGTTTTTCTGTTCATTATAATAAGGGATAGTCCTCTGACAGGAGATAGGGCAGAGCTGTGATGGGAAATGTAAGGATGTTAAACAAAAAAAAGATATCTGCAAAAATTTATTTGAAAACAGTGCTTTTATTCCAGGTAGAGGCATGAGGTAATCAAAAGCACTGTGGAGTCTCCCAGAGGAAGTCTAATTTATTCTCCTCTTCTAGTCTCTTCTGAAATTCATCCTCAGTCTAAGGCCAACTTATTGTCCATCTGTGGCATCTGTCTAAGACATATATACTGAGGGACTGGTTCTATCTATTGTCCAATCAAATGCATATCATAGTGTGGACATAAGGTATTTGTATACAGCAGGCACTTCATAAATGCACGTTGAATTTAAGTCACTAACACATTAGTGTGAATAGAATTATGCAATTTCTTTCTTCTTGATTCCTTGGAGGACTCCAGGTCTAGGTGATTGTACTGAACACCTGATTATTGAATGGATACTGAAAGGGTGAGGAAAAGATATATGAAGGAAAGTTAAAAGGAATCAAACACAAACTTTGCTACATTGAAATATTCCAAGATAAGTGTTGTGCTCAACAAAGCACTCACAGAGATGCTCTCACTGTGTAATTACTGAGCCTTGGTTTGACTCCCTCCTCCCCACCCTCCTGTAACACAAACAGCTTAACACAGTACAAAGGAGGCAGCAGTGGGAGCCCTGAGCAGTACCAGATGTACTTTGACTTGCCCTAATGAGTTTCTCTCTCCAAAGGCAGAAGGAGACTGAGTCTGCAAACAGAATACCTGGAGTCTGGTTTCCCTGGAGCAGGTCATGTGTTGGAGCTGTTTGAAGAATGTAACCCCATCAGCAGGCTTCTCTGAATCATTTCTAGAAACTGGAAATAAAGGCCTTTCAAGAGCTCGCGAGGCCCAGAGGATTTCTGCTGAAAAGGCCAAGACAAAGAAATACTGTTTAAAGGATGGAAGATGTGTAGGATGTGTTTTGTCTAGGAGCTTTAGAATATGTGAGACAAAAAATATTTCCCTGGTGGGCCAGGAGGGAAGGGAGTCCAGGGGCAGAGAGAAAAAAGAGAAGAAACATTTTATACCTTCCAATAGATCTTCCTCTACTAAATGGGGTTGAAAAGTGATTTTTACTTGCCCCTTTCCCCACCACCATCAACTCACACTTTCTAATAAAGAAAAACACTTTGGTGTTGGGGTAGCTAGATGGCACAGTGGATAAAGTATTGGGTCTGGAGTCAGAAAGACCAGAGTTCAGATATGACTTCAGACACTTAACACCTGCCTGCATAAAACTGGAGAAGGAAATGGCAGACCACTTCAGTGTCTTTGCCGAGAAAGCCCCCAGACAGTTGGTCCAAGGGTTCACAGAGTTTATTGTCATTGAGTCATTTCAACATATTCAATTCTTCATGACCCCATTTGCGGTTTTCTTGTCGAAGATACTGGGGTGGTTTGCCATTTCCTTCTTCAGCTCATTTTACAGATGAAAAAATTGAGGCAAACAGGGTTAAGTGACTTGCCCAGGGTCACACAGCTAGTAAACGTCTGAGGCCAGATTTGAACTCATGAAAATGAATCTTTCTGGTTCCAAGCCCAGTGGTCTATCCATTGTGCTTCCTAGAGTTGGACACAAGTGAACAACCACAACAACCATCACCACATCTTAAAGAATGATTTTCTTTATTTCATCCCGTTATTTATTTACTTCTCACTTATCTCTCTCTGTGGTACATTTCTATTTGTCTCACTGGACACTTGTCATTGTTCCTTTCAGGTTGGATGTTACTAGAGGGAAAGGATTCTAATCTGTCAGTCAGAAAACAAGCATGTATTGAATACCTGTATTTCAAGCACTGTGCTAAGCACTGGGAATGTGAAGAAAAGTCAAGAAATCATCCCTGCCCTCAAGGAGTTTATAATCTAATAACCTGGTTTTAACTTGTCCTACATAGCACCCAGCATGGGGTCATTTCAACTGGTTAGAGGCAATAGATGGTAGCAGAAAGAGCACTAGGCTCAGATTTGGAAGTATTCTGGTTGGGGCAGCCAGGTGGTTCAGTGAATAGAGCACCAGCCCTGGAGACAGGAGGATCTGAGTTCAAATCTGGCCTCAGACACTTGACATACTTACTAGCTGTGTGACCTTGGGCAAGTCACTTAACCCCAATTGCCCTCCAAAAAGAAGTATTATGATTAGTTTCTGGCTCTAGGACTTTCTAACTGCATGAGACTTTGATGAAGTCATTAATTGCTCTCTGGCTCATTTCATCTATAAAATGATCATTAAAAAATATTGTACTAGCTAATTCTGAGTGATTGTGAGGAAATGCTAATATTTGTGAATGATCAATAGCCTAATCAATATATAAAATAAGCTTCCATACTCTGTTGTAACATACAATCTCATATATATTGATTTATCAGAATAAATATGTAATTTGAAAATGCTATACACAATGTACTCATGAATATAGATTCTGTCTGACTAATCAGAGGCTGAACCATATAGATTGTCAATGTTATTCAATCATTTTTTGGTTATGTCTGACACTGACCCATTTAGGTTATTCATGGCAAAGATATTGGAGTAGTTTTCTATTTCCTTCTCCAGATCAGGAGAAACTGAAGCAAGCAGGGTTAAGTGACTTGCCCAGGGTCACACAACTAGTAAGTGTGTCAGGCTAGATTTGAAGTCATGAAGATGAGTTATCCTGATTCTAATCCCAGTTCTCTATCATTGCATCACTTAGTCTTATTTGAGACTTCAAATATCTAACTGTATACAATATATTCAATTCATATACACAAACATGCAATCTATTCATATGTATATAAACATCTGCATACATATATGAATAGGCTACATGTTTGTGTATATCCATATGCACACATGAATGTATGTGTATTCTATACATACATGAAGACATCTATACACACATACAGTTATTTATCTCTTCCACATCTGACTTTCTCCAATATGGTTTCGCTATTTTGCTGGTCAGCACAAGAAATTAAATGGGAACATTTTGGAAGTTTTGTGGAGGCTGCAGATGACACATGAAGGCCAGCAGACAACACAGAAAAAGCTTAGAAACTCAGAAATTCATGAAATATATACATAGCATTGTATAATATTTTATCTTTTTAATAATGTAATAATTGTATTTTATCTTTTAATAATTTATTTTAAAAATTAATTTAATAAAATTTTAATTTATTTTATCTTTTAATAATATAATAATTCAGGCTTCTCTGGTACAAAGGCAGAGCCAAAAAATTTTACAGGGATTTTCCAGATTGCATGGGTGCCAGATGTGGAAGCGATAACTACAACTATACACACGCATGTACATACATACATGTGTACCGTTGAGCTAGAGAGCTCCTTGATCAACTTGATGAGTTATAGGTTAACACACCTTTATTAGGGACTTGGTACTACCCTGTGTAGAGGGTAGGCATTGTCATTAACAACCTCACTGAGAGCACTAGGCGCCAGTTACTAGATCTGTCCAACAGTAATTAAGGGTGAAGATGAACTCTAATAGAGTTTGGAATGAATTGATTGGCTTAGGCTGCTGTGGATTAACTGAGGATAAATTGATTGTTGTGGACTAGTGTCCGATGTAGCCTCCTCTTTCTTTTGCATACTACTAACCAGTCCCAAACGTCAGTGTCTCCCTACTTATTGTCCCTGTGCTTTGGAAAACTGAAGTGGATCCAGAAGGGGCCAACTAGGATAGTAAAGGATTTGAATCCATACCACTGAGGATTGGTCAAAGGAAATGGGAATATTGAATCTAAATAAAAGAAAACTGGGAAAGAGGGAAGGGCATGACAGCCATTTTCATGTATGTGAAGGGCTGCCAGAAAGATGCGTTAAATTTGTGCTTTGGGGCTGCAGAAGGCAGAAAGAGGAACGATGTGAACATCCAGTGTTTATCACAGCACCTGGTCCATAGTAAACACTGAATAAGTGGTTGTTGACTGTTGACTGACATTGTAAAAAAGGAAAATGTAGGCTTACTGTGAAGAAAAATTCCTGTCAATAATAACTGTCCAAAAGTAGAATGAATGTCCTCAAGAGATAGTGGTTTCTTCCTCCCCTCACCTGGGGTCTTCAAAAAAAGACTGGATAAACTCTTGTTGGGTATGCGATAATGCATATTCTATGGGGGAATGGGTTAGGCCCAACTAAGATTGTCTAATAACAATCTAAGCTCTGATTTTACAAACTAAACCTATCTATATACGGAAGAAATCTTAATGGAAAGAAAAATAAAATGAAGTTAATAAGAATTATTTTTTTAAAATTTAAACATCCTTCTGAGTTACACAAAAGAACGAGTCAAAAACAATGGAGTTAATAAAAGCCTTACTTTTTAAACCACTGAAACGTGCTTTTCAAAAATGTAAATATTTTTTTAAAAGAGTTAATAAAGACTCACTCTGTGTTCATACAGGCACACTCTGCCAAATCCCAGGTAGGTCAGCCAGACTGCTGTCAGGGAGATATAGTCTCACTTGGGCCATAACACATGCAAACACACAAATACACACACATGTGAAAACACTGGTAACATGCAGTCATGCTACATCATATATACTGAACTGCATCTGTGTTTTCTGGTTTGTCAATCAAGTTTAGGCTTTGGTTGTTACCCTTTGTAACATGCTTTTTCTTTATCTTAATTGGATTTTAAGACTACCCTCATCTCTGGTTCTACTGGCTAGAGGCCTAGCTAAACTCCCAACTTCATTAAACAAGAAAGAGTTACAAGGGGCTTCAAAACAGCTGCTCACATGCTAAAAATAGATGAGAGCCTAGTCTTTCCTGAGCTCTTTTGTTTGACCAAAGCTGTGTGACCCAGAGTTTGTGGCTATGGGCTTTCATTCATTTTATTCAAATAAAAAACCCACCAAAAATCAGGCAGGCCTTTCAAACCTCTTGACTTTCCTAGAATAGTAAAAGTAATAATAATAATAATCATATGATCATAACAAAATAATGATAATGAGAGTGACAATAATCATGATTAGTAATAGTAATAATTTTTTTTTTAAAAGAATGTTTGCTGTCCCTTGTCTGCTGAGACCCAATACTCACACACACATGCACAGCAGGACATAGGGAGATATGAGGTCTTTCAGCTCGGCAAATTTGTGTCATTTTTCACTGCTAGAAGATGAAATCTAAATTCATTAGCAAGACATAATTAAGTCCATGTCTCTATCTGAGGCCCATTCACAGCTCGGCTTTGTGTTTTGTCTTGGTAGTGGGCTGCCTTTGCCTGAATGGAGCTGGCAAACCTGTCCCATGTAAGTGCATTAATTAGGGCTCTTCAGCCTAGGGTAGCAGATGGGAAAACTTGTCCTTCTAGGCTTTGAATAGCAGCTTCTTGGCTTGAAATAACACCCTCATCTCAACAGACTGAGCATGTTCTTTATTACTCTTAGTAATTAGCTAAGAAATACTCATTATTAATGTATTCCTTTATCAACCCATCTGTCCCTCCATCTTTTTCCACCTTCTGCATGACCCAGATCTCTTTGGGACCTCTAAGTCGACTATTTAAAGAACTCTAGGAAGCCACATGTGGACAATTGCTTGGATGCTTTGGGTGGCAAGGTCTAAGACCATGGGAGGTTGAGCTCTACCTGACAAGGATAACAAAGAAAGACCCCCAAAGAAGGCTGAGATGCAAAAGCTGAGTTTGGGTGAAAATTGTATTCCTTTATTTTGCAATTAGGAAGAGCATTAATTCAATTCAATGATTTTTTAAAAGTACCTAATAGTAGTACATAAACACTGTGCAAGGTATGGGAAATACAAAGATAGAAACAAAATATTTTCAGAGTTTATAATTTTGATGGATGCAACCAAGTAAGTAAATGCAAAATATTTACAAAATACCACAAAGTGATTTCTAGAAAGAAAGTGCTAACATGTATAAACTATATTGGATTGTTTATAGTCTCAAGGAGAGAGGAGTGGGAGGGGGGAGAGAGGCAGAGAATTTGGAACTCAAACCTTTTTTTTAAAAAAAGTATAAAAATTTTCTCAACATGTAATTGGGGGAAAATAAAATATTATTACAAAAGAAAGTGCTAAAATAGAGGGAGGTGAGAGGACAGGGCACTGAAAGAGAGCAGAGACAAGTAGAGGTCCCTTGGAGTAATCTGGAATGTTTTGAAAATGAAGCTAGGAGGAATTCAATTCAGCAAACATTTTTAAAAAATAAGTCAAATGTGCCAAGCTGATAATAAAAAGATGAAAAGCAGTATCTCCCAGCCCTCAAGGGGGCTATATTCTACTAAGGGGCAAACTGCTAGGAATCACTAGAGTGTGATGGGTCAAGGAAAGGTCCAGGTGGAATGGTCTTGGAAAGTTTGAGGATGGACAAAACCTCTGGGGCTTTAGACAGGCATACAGTCCCTCCTCACCCCCACCCTGTTCTCCTCCATTGATGCTCAAACCTCAGGTGCAAGTCAAAGAGGCTGTGTAGATTTGCTAGGAAAGACCTTAGTTTTAAAAGGCCAGGGTCTCCCACTGCATCTGGCACCATCACCAGTCATTCTGACCTAGGTCTGGCCGCTGGAGGGGAGTGAGACTGATTCCTTTGCACAGCCCCTGCCTCACTTAATTTCAATTCACTTGCAAGTCAAGACATCTCCCTCCTGATGTCATTGGTCTTCTTTGAGGATGAAGGACACACAACACAGGACAGGTAAAGACAAATTGCCCATTAGAGAAGGAAGCTCTTATCAGTTTTGGACTGTACCATGGAAATGAAGATACTTTTTTTTTTTTTTTACAAATGTTGGGCCAAAAAAGAGGGTAGAGATTCCTGTTGGGCATAGGTAGGAGGGGGAAAAAAAGGCAAAGATATAGCAGATTCATCAGTCACCTTCAAAGGAACCCTTTAGTGTGTTTTACTAGGAGGGCAGAAGTCTAGGCAGAGGAACAGGGAAGGTGGGCTGGAGGTTACCCAGAGGGTCCCTGCTGCTGAGCAGAGAAAAGACCTTGTAAAGGCATTGCATGTTGTCTGAATGACTGGACACAAAACAGAGACCAAGAGGCACTAGCTGAAACTACCAGCCTAACTCCAGCTCGTTTTGCTTTTTTTTCTTTCGTGCCCAAGGCCAGCAGCGAGTGGGGAGAGCCGACTGCCTGTCAGGCTGAGGTTCACACAAAGAACACAAAGCCCGTTTTGTTCATTCAGGACGGACAAGCTCCTACTCCCTGTGGTTGGCCTTTGAAAGGGGAAGAGTTTTGCCCAAGAACACTTGGGGGACCAAACAAACACTACAAGCTTTAGTGCCAGGGACCCAGGAAGAAGAAAGCTGTTTCATCTTTCCTTTTCAAGTGGAGCTGGCAAATATTTGCCTAGGTGAGGGAGGCCCGGCTGACTGAACAATGCTTCTACAATAGAAGAAGCAATTTTGAAATCCATTTGACCCTAGGGAAGTACAAGGAAAAGGCCTCTATTGACTCCAAACTCAGCTATGTGTCAAAGCCCAGAGGGAGAGAACTGGTGACAATTCTGTCTTGACAGCATTCCTTGTATCTGTCCCCTTCTCCTCACTAACACAACCATAGCAGTAGTTCAGTCAATCAAGTAACAAACTTTTTTAAATGCTTAGTTACGTGGCAGGGGCTGTGCTAAGTGCTAAAAAAAGTCAAAAACACAAAAAGTCCCTGCCTTCAAGAAGCTTACAACATGTAAATAAACAGGTACATAAAAGAATAAAAGGCAGAGTAAAAGAAAGATTCAGATCTTTGTCACCTCTCACCAGGAATATTTTAATTGTTCTCCCAAGTAGTAAGGAAGAAAATAACCATCTATTAAGCACCTACGATGTGCCAGAAACTGTGCTAAGCACTTTTACAAATATTATCTCATTTGTTCCTCATAACAACACTGGTTGGTAGGTGTAATTATTCTTCCCATTCTATAGTTGAGGAAACTGAGGTAGACAGATGTTAAGTCTCATAGCTAATAAATATGAACTCAAGTCTTCCTGCCATTAGGATCAGCATTCTCTCCACGGTACCACATAAAGGCCTCAGGTCTCTCCTCTGCCCAGTGCATCATCCACACAGCTGCCAAAATGCAGTGTTATCCTAAAACACAGGTCTGACCACTGTGGGGATTCTCAAAATTGTTCAGTCTGTGAGAAAAAAAAAAAAAAACACTGAGGCAGAACTCTGAGCCAATGACAATCTATTAAAGGGTCCGTGGCCCACTGTAATGAAGTGAACCTTAGATCTTCTTCACAATGTGAAATGCCCACTTCTTTCAGGGCCTTATTTTTATAGTCTTTGATAACCGGACAAAACATATGAAGCTGACCAAAAATACAGAATCTTATTGGTTGATAGATTTTGCCCTTTCTCTCTGCACAAGGGTCTACACAAAATAAAATCCCATTGGTTGACCAATAGGAGAGTGAGCAGACCTTACCAGACCTATCTTCACCCTCCAGGAGGTCCTACCAAGCCAATGAGCAGGTTCAGAGGGTTGGGCTGATTGTTGTGTTTGTCCTTCATTATCGAAGGACCATGGCATCAGGGAAATGATCACATGACTTGCAGTTGACTTTGATTTGAGTGAGGGAGGGCTGTGCAAGGTCATCAGCCTCACTTTCTCCTCCAGAGTCATCTGGATCCAGTGACCTGATATTCTCAGGATGATAGGAGATGACTGGTTGGGCTAATAAGAGAAAGTCAAAACATCTATATGGGCCAATGGGCTGGCAGACATAGGTCAGCAACCAGGATCACTCTTTAGTTACTTGCTTGTAGTCATCTCCCCATGTTAGGCAATAGAGGGATGACAAGGGATGGAGGGGCAACAAAAATAGCTGGGGGACTCTCCATGAAATTGAGTCACCTCTGTCATGCTAGGTTTGGAAACCGTAACAAGAGAAGCAAAGAGGGAGTCTTTATTTAGCTTCCTATGATTTAACAAGTGAACTAACAAACTGCAGTTCATAGCTCTGGGGCCTAAAATACAGAACTTATAATCATTACCCCTATAGAATCATATCAAATTGATTAATATTAATTGTAATAAAATAGGGGCCCTATGAAGTAGGGGTGGAAAATCATTTATCACATCAAGTCACTTCCCTATTCAATTACTGTTCATCCTTTGTTCTCAAAGAGGACTGATGATTGGGGGGCGGCTAGGAGGCACAGTGAGTAAAGAGCCCACCCTGGAGTCAGGAGGACTTGAGTTCAAATCCAGCCTCAGACACAACACAAAAAACCTAACTGTGTAACCTTGGACAAGTTCCTTAACCCCAATTGCCCTCCAAAAGGCAAAAAAAAAAAAAAAAGGTCTGAGGACTTCAGGAGGGTTATGTCCTGACTTGTAAGTGAATTGGATTGGGCTGTGAAGCATCACCAGCCTCACTCTCTCCTCCAGAGTCATCTGAATCCAATGACAAGACATAGATCAGGATGACTGTCCATGTCCTCAGATGCAGTGGGAGACCTTGACCTTTTTAAGCTAAGGCCTTCCCCAGGTCTCAGTTTATCTGAGGCAACACCCATTCAGTGACTAAAGGCTAAATAATAATTGAGGCAAAGGATGGCCTAATGGTCCTAATTTGACTTCCCAAAAGAATCAGTCTGGGAGAAGAAGACCCTCAGAGTTTCCTGTTTAATAAGATCCAGTAGATGAGGTAGTCAGTCTGTCACTAAGCATGTGTCAAGCACCTATTATGTGCTTGGTTCTATGCTAAGTGCTAGAGATACAAAGAAAGGTCAAAGACAGTACCTGCCCTCAAGGAGCTCACAATCTAAAGGGGGAGAAAACATGCTGGCAACTATATAGAAACAAGATATATACAAGATAACTTGGAAGTGATCTCAGAGAGAAGGCACTGGCATGAAGGTTTACAGAGAAAGAACTCTTACAGAAGGTGGAAAAAAATGAGTTTGGTTTTACAGTTTGAGTTTGAGATGTCTATTGGACATCTAGTTCAAGATGTCTGATGGTCAGTTTAAGATGCAAGACTAGTGATCAGCAGAAAGGTTAGGGCTGGACAATAGATTTGAGAATCATTAGCATGCAAAAATAATACAGCAGATATATGCTCAAAACATTCCACAATTAACATATGCATTGATGAACATATGTAATGACACGCAAAGTACATATTAAGTGGGTAAATAACATTGTCATCTGATGTGTTATACATGTAAATGTATTTTGCATTTTCTGGAGCAACAAACATTAGTTTGATTGTCGGTCAGATTATCTCAGCTCACTTGTTACCTGCTGACCCATATGCCTCTGTATCTTCTCTGCTAGTCAGTATGGGTGGATCATAAGCTTAATCAGAACTATAGATATATAGTTATAGTTATATATAGCTGTATACAGTGATAGATAGATAGATAGATAGATAGATAGATAGATAGATAGATAGAT
>NW_027185764.1:64581096-64615263 GCF_028583685.1 Petaurus breviceps papuanus | reverse complement strand
GATAGATAGATAGATAGATAGATAGATAGATAGATAGATAGATAGATAGATAGATAGACAGACAGATAGATAGATAGACAGACAGACAGACAGACAGACAGACAGATAGATATCAGAACCTTTCTAAATTTGTAGAAGGCTCAGGCTGCCTAGAAATATCTTTTCACTCTATGAGAGCATGTCTAGACTCTAAGTGCCTCTATATCTGATATGCTACATAGAAGAGTATTCTATGGATTCTATACTCTTACCTTATTTGGAACATTTGGTGGGTGACAGTACAGAGAGTTTTCCCTAACTTGAAATGCCAGTTTATAAGCTATTGTCTGGATTAGAGAGTGGGTTCCAGCTAAAAGTCTTTTGTCTCTCTTTCCTCAGTATACATTAAGAGTTTGACAGCTGTTAAATGTAGCAAAATGTCATTTAACAAGTGTCAAATTCTTAATGTATACTGAGGAAAGGGAAAGACAAATCACCATGAGATGAAGGAACTATTTAATGTGGTTTTGCTGTTGGTATTGTTAGGTTGTTTCAGTCATGTCCAACTCTTTGTGACCTTACTTTAGGTTTTTTTTCTTGGTAGAGATACTGGAATGGCTTGCTATTTCCTTCTCCAGCTCATTTTACAAATGAGGAAACTGAGACAAACAGGGTTAAATGACTTGCTGTAGCTCCAACACAGTATTCATAGCACCAACAGTTAACTATGAATATGCCAGCATAGTTCTGAATCACAAAATAACAGACTCTTCATATGTTTTCATATGTTTTGCCAGTAGCAAAACATTTATTCAGACACCAGAAAGCCAAATCCCAGCACCAGAAAACTGAATTCATCATAGTAAAAAAGAAATCTATACATCATAACACTGTAGAGAGCAGCCCCATTCCACAGCCTTCCCACAAACAATCACAAGCCTAGCTGCCTCCTTACCTTTGTGCTCTCTCCTCCCTCTATCTAAGTGTTCTGAATCCCAGTTTCCTCTCATCTCTGTTCTACCCTCCTGCTCCACCCCTTCAGCAAACTTCTCACACCACAGGATCCATGTGATTACATTCAGCCTATTTGAGGGCAGGGAAGACCTTCAAATTCCCTTAGGCTTATTAAAGGGCAGGGAAGATCTTCAAATTACCATTACCATTACACTTGCCTAGGGTCACATAGCTAGTAAATTTCTGATGTTGTATTTGAACTCAAGAAGATGAATATTCTTGACTCCAGAATGAGTACTCTATCCACTGAACCACCAATCTGCCCTTGTGTAGACTGAGTCAGTGTGTCATTTTCTTGTAAATATTTATAAATTATTTTAGTCAAATATGATGTGAATGCCTTGTAAAAAGTGTATAAACATGTAATTAACCAACCTTTGTAGGTCAGTAGAATTCTTATCTTTTGGTAATAGATATTACCAAAATGCCCTCTGTTCAGAAAGATGGTTTCAGACTTGTGTTTCAGAAGAAGCTGGTAAAGAACTTTTCTAGTAATTCATGAATCAGTGTCATGACAATAATATGTTTAACCTTGACTATAACTGGCAATATCAATTTCTAATTTTGTTTTCCTATAGTATTGTCATATAATGAGGTATTTTTGTATTAATTCCATTTTATAAGCACTCTTTGTTTTGACTCTTTAGTGGTCAGTCAAGTGGATAGAGTGCTAGGGCTGAAGTTAGGAAGTTTGTGAGTTCAAATCTGGCCTCAGACATGTGCTAGCTGTGCAACCCTGGGCAAATCACTTAACCCTGTTTACCTTAGTTTCCTCATCTGTAAAATGGGTTGGAGAAGGAAATGGCAAGCCACTCCAATATCTTTGCCAAGAAAACCCCAAAATGGAGTAATGAAGAGTCAGACACCACAAAAACAGTTGTACACTATTGAAACAACTGAACAGCAACAAAAGTAGCCAGTGCTATCTATACTGAAACATTTCTAGCTCATGGGATATTGATCTTTTTTATTTATTCTGGTTTATCCTAGCTTCCTAGGTACCAGAACATGAAGGAACAACATTTACTACACTATCCTCTACATCAAACTGATCTTAAGTTCACATTTGGATATTATTGAAGAAATAGAAATATTAATTGTTATTAGTATTAACTATATGTAATTGCTCTGTTTTTCCATAGAAATAATATTGGATTGCAGCATTTTTGTATCCTAAAATACCCTAAAATTGTTTTTATGTTATCTTTCTTATTTTTTTAAATGCTAAAATTTGACAAGTGTAAATCTCTACTTCATCTTGTGGCATTTATTTCTTGTACCACCTATTCACTAGGCACTTAAGTACTTACTACTTCATATCGATATTTAACTGTTTGTTTGGGGCTGGGGGAAGGTTCTAAATCTCTCCCCAACTAGAACACATCTAGGTAAAATCCCTAATACATGGGCTGAATGGTATTAAATTCTCCTAAAGCACCTAGCATATGAGAATGAGATTTACACTCAGATGGAACATGTTGTTTTTCAGTCATGTCTTTCTCTTTGTGACCCTATTTGGTGTTTTCTCGGCAATGATACTGGAGTGATTTGCCATTTCCTTCTCCAGATCATTTTACAGGTAAGGAAACTGAGACAAACACAGTGAAATGACTTGCCCAGAGTAACCCAGCTAGGAAGTGGCTGAAGCTGGATTTGAACTTAGAAAAGTGAGTCTTCTTGACTCCAGGTCCAGTTGCTTCAATTGTTCAATATGTTATGATCCTCATTGGAGCAAGTTATTGTGTCCAGTTTCAATAATGGTCAAATAATGAACAGAAGATGACTCAATCACTACAGGTATACTCTGGAAATTACTAAAACATCTACTGTCCCTCAAAAGGTATAAAATGACAAGGAACCCAAAGGGAACTTATATCATGAAATCAAATCAGTGTCACCCAAGAACAAGGATTCTTCACCTGGGGTCTATGGAAATGGATTTATATATATATATATAGCTAACTTTATTTTAAAATAAATGATTCCCTTATTAGTCCTATGTATTTTATGCATTTAAAACTATTACTCTGAGAAGGTGCAGCATCAAGCACCCCAGCATCCCCAGGGTGGCTGCCAATACAGGTTCTTAGATCTACTTTGCTAAAGGAAAGCAACTCAAAATTGGTTAACAAGCCTACTTTAATCAGTCAAACATATATCATTTACCTAGTTCAGGGGAAAAAGGTCAGCACCCCAAACTTCATAGTATACAGACAGAATTATCAAGACAGAGAAACAGATCAAGTAGACAGTTTCCAAACTGTCCAACCATTACATCCATACTAAATCAACATCCATACCAAATTTTTCAAAGCCGGGGGGCTCTCAACAATGGCTTCCCAGAGTCTCATCTGATCAAATCACAGAACATTTCTCAAAGTGAGCCCCAAATCAACATCTGGGTTTTACAAAGCCAGGGGGGCTCTCAATGGCTTCCCAGAGTCTCATCTGATCAAATCACAGAACACTTCTCAAAGTAAGCCCCAAAACAAAGCCTCAAATCAGGGTTTATATAGCCTGCTCCTGGCTCAGAGAATGTAAAAACCTTCTGGACCCACTGGCCAATCAAAAAGTATCTACTGAAAAACAAGCCTCCCACCCCAGGCTCCAGGTGCACTTTTGCCTAGGGGCAGGGAAGATCTTAAAAATTTACATTCCCATTACAGAAGGGGCTCATAGATTTTGCCAGATTGCCATAGGGATCTTTGATACAAAGAAAAAAAAGTTTAAGAAATTCTGTTCTAGAATAAATATATAGTAAAATCTTAGTTCTTCTATTATGCTAAGGGATGTCTCTTAAAAACAAATTAAGACTCATTAAATCGTATATAGATTAGACATATATCTGTTCCTTCACCATCTCAGTCTATTAGCTTCTATAACCCTGTTCTTCAGCTAATGATGTCCATAGGGAGCACATAATCTCGAAATTCAACACCTAGGTCTGGGAGTCACAGATCTCATAGGAAATAGTTTTCTAAGGGCATTTTCTTTCTTTTTTTTTTCTTTTTAAAAATGTGTTGAGAGCTTTTGTTTTTACATCACCCACGTTCAACTACAGCATATGCCCTACTCCCAGAGAACAATTCTTTTAGCAAAGAATATTTTTTTAAAAAGCACCCTTTAAGCATGACTTTCCAATGCTTATCTCAATTCAATATTTCATGTAGCATTACATAAATAGGCATTCATTAATACCCTGTGATAGTAATGGCAATTAAAGATTCTCCTGTATTGGCTTGGTTTTCAAACTGATTGTGTTAAAACCCAGAGCTTGTTAATCCCACCTCTGGGATGGGATGGACTTGTTGATGTGAAAAGAGAGTCCTGAACTGGGAGGAGCTGGTGACATAGATTTGGAGAGACAAGAGAGAGGCAGAAGAACTTTTTGGAAGCAGCACCTTGTGGAGGCAGAGAGAGACACTAAGAGGATTGCGGAGGGCCACTTTGAATCACCTTGGACTTTTGAGACCTGCCCCCTGAGCTGCCAAGGACTGAGGAGACATGGCTGTTTTGCTGGTACTTTGTCTGTCTGTTTTGATGTTGTTTTGCCAGATTTGTCCACTGGTGAAAGACAGTCCTTTTGTTGAAGAAGTTCTGGAACCTGGCTGCTGGCTAAGAGATCCCGAGACTGTCCTGCAGACAGAGAGTGAATACTGTCCACTGGTGAAGGGCAGTGCTGTTGTTGCAGGGGTCTGGGAACCTTTCTGTTGGTTCAGAAGCCCTGAAGAAGGATTTTCTTGTTGTATGTTTACAGAAATCCTGGGAGAGGGTTTTGCTAATGTTTTCAGGGGTTCTAGGACAGAGGATGAATTAATGAAGGGACTGGCGATGTATCTTGTGGCCTTGCTAAGCCTTGTCTCCCCAGGAACTAAGATTTCTGAGAACTTGCCTCTTGTCAAGATGAAGAAAAGACCTCCATTTGGGTGTTAAGTGCTGTGCTTAAACTTGATGTAACTCTGGGGTAGATTCAATTGTGATCCAGGGGTGGGGAACTTTTGACCTTTTTGTGTTCTATGGTTGAACAAGTGAATGTACTTTACTTAGATTGGAAATTAATCTCCATTTGAGAAGAGGGGCTTTGTGGTGGATTAAATGAAGGTACAGCCTAGGGGTGGAGTAGTATTTAGAACAGGGACTTTGTCATTGATTGGATGATTGGAAGGTCCTGGGGTGGGGTAGTACTTGGAGATTATTTAATCACGCTTAGTAAATGCTGTATTTTGAATGATGTCATGTTTTGACCTTCTCTGTTCTTGGTTTGTCACTGAATAAAATGGAGAGCACCTATGCTGGTATTCTGAACCTTGGGAAGTTGCCTTTCCTTGGCATTACATTACATACCCCCTCTCCATCCTTCCAAAAATGGAAGGAGTTTTATTCTTGATACCTCTCTTTTGGGGCCAAATTTAATTATCACAAAATCCCATTATACAATTTGAGCTGTTTTGTTGTTGTTATTGTTTCCATTTACATTATTATAGTTTTCATGTAGGTTGTTTTCTTGTTAATGCTAACACTTCAGTTCATAAAAATTCTCCCTTGTGTGGTAGGGAGCAGTATTTCCTAGGTCTCTGCCACATAGACTGGGCTAGCTTCTCCTAAGACTCTACCTTACTCAAGCAAGACTAATTTTTCCTTAAAATGTATTAAAACCATTCTTAAAACTCAGGAGATTAAAGTTTAACCCTCAGTTGATGTAATTTCCTGCTGGCCTAAATACAAAAAAGTCAAGGCATGAAGAGTTAAGTGCTTCTCCTACAGACTTATGACCAGTAGACCAGTTTGGACAGCTATACCCAACTCAATCAATGCTATAACTTTCAGAAATATCCTTTTCTTGCTATAACTAAATAGCTTCCCTTTTTTAAACTGTTAAGTGGTCTACAAGTGTTTCATTCCATTCTAATCTTCAACATGAAACACTTGACCAACCTGACTCATGCCTGGTCTATTTTACTATCCTTCTGTGCCTTCATCATATTCATCATTTGTTATAGTGTAGTTGTACTCCATTACCTTATATTCCACAACTTGTTTTTTTCATTCCCCTATGGAAGGGCATTTACTTCATTTCCAATTCTTTGCTATTACATAAAGTTCAGATATAAATATTCTGGTATATATGGGACCTTTTTTTTTGACACTGGATTCCATGGGGCATATGTCTCAAAATGGGATCTCTGGGTTAAAGGCTATAGACATTTTATTCACTTTCTCAGCAGAATTGAAAATTGCCTTCCAGAACTGTTAGAGTAATTCATAGCTCCAACAGCAGGGTATTGGCATTCCTGTCTTTAAACAACCCCTTCAACATTGACTCTTCCCATATTTTGTTATCTAATTTGCTGGGTGTGATGAAAAACTTCAGAGTGTTTTTAGATTTTCATTTCTATTTATTATTAGTAATTTGGAATAATTTTTCATATGGTTGTTAATAATTTGAAGTTCTGGGGCGGCCAGGTAGCACATCGAGTAAGAGCACTGGCCCCCGTGTTGGGATGACCTGGGGGATCGAATCCGGGCTCAGACACTTAGCACCCACCCAGAAACACCTGGCTGTGTAACCTTGAGCAAGTTACTTAACCCCAATTACTTAAAAAATAATAATAATAACTGGTAATCATGCAACACTTTAAAGTTTACAAAATACTTTACATTCATGATCTCATTTGAGCTTTATAATGTTTCTGCCTCTATCCCCTGTTTGGATAAGAGCTATAACAATTAATGGTGTCTGAGCTAGTTCTTTTCTATTGCCCTGCCTTCCCCCTTGCAAATAATAATAATAATAATTTATTTCATTTTTAATTTATGGAAAAGACAAGTATTTCCATAGCATAGTATAATTAAAAAGATGGTGGCACATGAAAATACAAACTACAGTGTACAACTTGCCATTCCCTTGAAATTTATAACAAATACATAATTTATTTTCTTTTTTCCTTTTTTTTTCCTCCCTCTCCCCCCCCCCATGGCCACCATTAGACACAAAAAGGCATATATATGTAGAATTATTCCACACATACTTCTATTTATCAGTTCTTTCTCTGCATGCAGATAGAGTCTCTCTTCTTATGTCTTTTATAGTTAATTTAGGTATTTATAAAAATCAAAATGACTTATTTACTCAAAGTAATTTTTAAAGCAATCTGCTGTTGCTGTATACAATGTTCTCTTGATTCTATTAATTTTGCTCTTCATTATTTCATGTGAGTCTTTCCATGTTTTTCTAAGGTCATTAAGCTCATCTTTTCTATTCTTGTGTTATAAGAAATGCTAACTAATTTTGAGTATTTCTGATTTACATTAATATAATTTGAGGTGCAGTATAATTACTTATTTTCATTGTTTTCCTTGTGATTCAGGGTATTTTGTTTTTTTAATTTTTTTCGTCTAGCTTTGTAAAGAATTCTAACCAAAGGCATTTTTTTTAAAGTGTCTATGCAAACAAATCACTGTAGCTCCCAAATATATGGCTCTAATGGGGGATAAGACCACTGAGAAGGCCTAACAATGGGCAGGGATATTAGCAATCAACTTTCAGGCAGGTGAACAAGGTGACAGTCTGGGTAGAACAGTGAAGCCCTTTGTGTCACACCAAGCAACCCTTGGGGGAATGTGACTGGACACAAAAGAAAGGCAGTTACCAGCTGCTTTCTTGGCAAAATTAAACAGGTGTCAAAATAGATGCAGAAAATATGTGACTCCTAAAGAAGGGTAAATGGCGTGCTGTGAGGAGGGGGCAAGGACCCCCAGCAGGGGCTTCTATTACTTAGTAGATTAGACTTATCCTTACTTGCTGATGTTTTCTTCTGGCAACACAATATATCTCCATCAGTGTTAGCTGCTAAGCTTATTTTGTCTGTGTCACAAGGGCTTGTGCAAGAGAGATTTAAGGGGAATGATTCAGATCCAAGGAGTCACACTAGATGGAAATCTACCCCATGGCTACTGAAAGCTCTATTAGTCTTTCTGGTACAAACCACATTCTTTGGGGACTCAGGGTCCAATCTTTTATTTTATTCTAGATTTGAAACCTGATGTTTAAAGGTATAGGCCAAGAGAAAACCTAAATTACGTCCAGAAAAATAAAAAAGCAGAGACATAGTCAAGAGTCCACCCAATTTTTCCAGCAAAGGCACCTTCATATGATATATATTTAATCATTCACTAATTTCTGTAGAATATTCTGAATAAATAACTTATTTTGTATTCCCAATGCTCTCATATTTCAGAACACCCCTTACGCTAGACTATGCATGCATTCATTTATTCAATAAATAGATATTTAGCTTCTTTAATTTTTAATGCACCTAGCTCAAAAGAAATGCAAAATGCACAAATTGAGGGAACCCACTCCAAATGTTTACATGGACTATTTGTGCCCGCCCTGTAATGGAGCGTTTTGAGCTCAGATTGATCTGATTAGCCATAGTCAGACACACTGCAACTCTAACACAGTGACATCATTTTGGTCCTCTTCCAAAACTAAGGACAACAATCAAACAGCCAATAAAGGTATGTATTGGGCTTATGAGATATGAGAGACACTACATTAAGCTCCAGGGGCATAAGAAAAGCTAAAAATCTACATCTTACTCTCAAGCTGCTTATAGCCTCCTTGGTTGGTTGTTGGCCTTTGTTCTCAAAGAGTTCCAAAATTGTAGCACTATGGTAGCCTAGTAAAGGAGTTAAGACAAATACATAATTATATTAAATGACACTTCAAGACCAATGTCATGAAAGAAACACACAGGGCTCTTTGAGCTCATGGGAAAGGGAATGATGTTGGGAGATTGAGGAGTACAGGAAAAGCTTGGAACATGTATTGTTGGGTGAGATGTCAAGAAGAAATATATAAAAAGGGTTACCAACAGTTTAATTCCCCACCCCCCAAAAAAAACAAACAAATGTAAACCTAGATCACACCATTCCAGTAATATATTCTATAATTGTGAGAAAGAAAGTGCACCCTCATTGGAACCTAGCAGACTAATACACAAGAAGGAAAAACTTAGGTAAGTGGTGTGCTGTGAGGAGGGGATAGGGACTCCTGGCAAGGGCTTCTATACTTAATAGATTAGACTTATCCTCACTTGCTGATGTTTTCTTCTTTTTTTCTTTTGAAAATATTATTTATTTCCTTTTAGTTTACAACATTAAGTTCCACAATCCCTTGAGTTTCAAATTTTCTCCTCCTCTCTCTCCTCTTCCCTCCCTCCCCCTCACGGCAGCATGCAATCCAATACAGGTTCTACAAATACCTTCACATTAAACATTAGTCAAGTTGTAAAGAAAGATTATAACCAATGGACTGGATAACAAGAAAAAAGGAATGAAAAAAAAGCAAAAGAGAACAACTAGTTTGCTTCCATCTGCATTCAGAATCTGTAGTTCTTTCTCTAGATGTGCATATTTCTTTCTATCATGAGTCTTTTGGAGTTGTCTTCTAACCTTGCATTGCTGAGAGAAGCCCAGTCTATCAAAGTTAGTCATGCTGATGTTTTCTTCTGGCAACGCAATACATCTTCATCTTTCTCCAACCCCAGGTGATATGAAGAACTCTTGGCCAATGGAATCAGTTCTCTCTGACCAATCAGGAATCACTCAGTTAAAGCCATTTCTCAGGAGAATCCTTCTACAATGCCCCAGTTCCAACAGAAGCAACTTTTCAGTCCCCTTGTTGTGTTACTTCCATGGTAGTGTGCTGATTAATGTTTAACAACCAGTCAGGGGGTGGGGATGGAGTGGGGTGTGGAGTACATGTTTAAACTTAATTCGCACTATCACTTTCTTAAATCTAGAAATCAGTAAAAACATTAAATCAAGACTTGATTTGTAGCATTTGCTGATGTTCTACGTCACACTGAAATTTTAACAATTGGTTCTGACTAGCCTACAAGATCTGATTACATTACTGATTACCAAACAGTAGTCATTGCCCATTTGAGAAATCTAAATAACATTAATTTGTAAAGGATACAACCCCAATTTTTTACTTTCCACCAGAAAGAACCAGCAGGTCAGATACTGGAGCAAGGATTTAACAACTTTTGAGAACTAGCATGGTTTCCATGGCAGACAAAGTCAAGGAGGTGAGAGATTCCAGATTGTTAGTTTAAAAAAAAAAAGAATATAATAAAGATGATGAACTGGTTAATGGGAGAGGACTGAAGGTCATGGTTAACACAAATAACAAGTTCAGTACATGTAAAGGAGTGAGAAAGAGAGGTTAAAGGATTGTAATCTGAAAGGGGAAGCTCCAATTTCATGCTTTCCAAAGTGGACCATGAAAAGAAACAACCCTAGATGAGAAAGGGCAACTTTGAAAAAGAAAGTAATCAAAAAATGAGCTGCCAGAATAGTCTGGGAAATCATAAGCCAGAAGGAAGATATCAGTGATTAAATGGCAAGGCCAGGTCCAGGAGTGTACCTAGGGTAGGGCAATCAAAGCTCCGCCTAACAGTATGAAAACATAAAAGATGCTGAAAGCATGTGTATTCTTTCACCAGAATTTAACACTTAGGTAGGAGACATAAGTACTAGATCAATGTTTCATTCCTTCCCCCTCACCCCATCTGTCTCCTGTCTTTATTCAGCCCTACTCCCTCACCTAGCAGTGGCTGTTGGGAGCCAAAGAGCCCTCAGCCAGGACTTCAGTTATCAGTGGGCCCGAATATCAAAGACCTCTTTGAGAAGTGACTTTTTGCCAAGTTAGCTCCTGAGTTCTTTTGATATGGGTTACACTTACAAAGATGTTGTTTGAGTTCTGAGGTCAACAGGCTCCACCCCAAGACTTTAGTTGTTCAAAACCAAAATATTTGAATTCTTAGGTGGTCAGTTCCTATGAAGATGTACTTGATGATGCAGCTTTGGCTTCAGGCCTTGAAGCCACCTCTCAGGAGCATCCTTTGTAATGTGACTGCATATGAAAGGAGTTAACTGGCTCTTCCTAAGACTTTCGGTCACCTAGAGAACAAAAGGTCTTACTACCATGCTACTTCCAGGATATGACAGACTAAGATAATGACATGAATATTTGAGGTTCCTTCCTTTGTCTCATTGCTCTATAAAAAACCTTGTCCTAAGAATCAATAAATGGAGTTCGTTATTCTTCCTTGAACTACCCACATGGCCTGGTCATTTCTTATTCATGTCTCTTGATCATACTAAGTGCTGGACACTGAGCAGCCCATGGCAAGTGGCCTCTTCTATAATGACCACATGGCCTCCCAGATTCTCCATCCATGAAACAGTATCTCCTAGGTCTTTACTCTCCCCTCAACTTAATTTGTCTCAAGTTGATTTGGGGATTTGTGCTTATCTGGGCACATTTGTTCCTGTTCCTGTCCTGGATCTCAAGACTGCAAAGCAGTGGGAGAAGCAGGGTGTGAACAGAAGACACAAAAAGGGCACTGAAAGTTGCTTTCTTGGAACTGGGGCATTGTAGAAAGATTCTCCTGAGAAATAACTTTAATCGAGTGATTCCTGATTGTTCAGAGAGAACTGATTTCATTGGCCAAGAGCTCTTCATATCATCTACAATTGGAGAAAGATAAAGTTTAGGGTTTTGTTAGCGGCTTTTGGGGGAGAGTGCTAAATAAAGTTTTTTTAATTTTTTTTTGGTCTTTATTAATTCATTTATTTACTTGTAGTTTACAAGATTCAGGTCCACAATTCCTTGAGTTTCAAATTTTTTCTTCTTCCCTCTCCTCTCCCCCGCTGACAGCAAACAACCAAGTATAGGATCTGCAAATACTTTCACATTAGACATTAGTCAGGTTATAAAGAAGGATTCTACCAGATGGAATGAACAATGGTAAAGGGGAAACAAAATCAAGCAAGAAAAAGAAAAAGAGCAGGTAGTTTGATTCCATCTGGATTCAAACTCAGTTCTTTCTCTGGATGTAGACATCTCTCTCCATTAAGTTTTTTGGGGTTGACTTATGACCCTGCATTGCTGAGAATGGTCCAGTCTATCAAAGTTAGTCATCACACATACATTGTGTCTGTAATTGTGTACAAATTTCTCCTGATTCTACTCTTCTCACTCAGCATCAGTTCGTATAAGCCTCTCCAGGTAAATGTGAAGTCCATCTACTCCTTGTTTCTTATAGCACAATAGTATTCCATTACATGAAGATACCACAACTTCTTCAGCCATTTCCCAATTGATGGGAACCCCCTTTATTTCCAATTCTTTGCCACTACAAAAAGAGCTGCTATAAATATTTTTGTACATATGGATCTTCCTCCCACTTCTATGATCTCTTTGGGATACAACCCTAGAAGTATTATTGCTGGGTCAAAGGTTATGAAATTACTTGTAGCCCTTTGGGTATAATTCCAGATTGCTCTTCAGAATGCTTGGATCAGTTCACAACTCCACCAGCAATGCATTAATGTTCCAATTTGTCCACATCCTCTCCAGCATTTGTCATTTTCCTGTTTTGTCATCTTAGCCAATCTGACTGGTGAGATGTGGTACCTCAGAGTTGTTTTGATTTGCATTTCTCTAATCAATAGTGATTTAGAGCATTTTTAATATGCTTATAGATATCATTAATTTCATTCTCTTAAAACTGCCTCTTCATATCCTTTGATCATTTATCAATTGGGGAATGACTTGTATTCTTATAAATTTGAATCAATTCCCTGTATATTTTAGAAATGAGTCCTTTATCAGAGACATAGGTTGTAAAAATTCTTTCCCAATTTTCCACTTCTCTCCTAATCTTGGTTACATTGGCTTTGTTTGTACAGAAGCTTTCAATTTAATGTAATCAAAATTATCCATTTTGCATTTTGTAATGCCCTCTAATTCTTGTTTAGTCATAAAGTCTTCCCCTCTCCATATATCTGTCAGGTAAACTATTCCTTGCTTTCCCAGATTGCTTATAGTATCAGCCTTTATACCTAGATTATGCACCCATTTAGACTTGATTTTGGTATATGGTGTTAGATAATGGTCTATGCCCAGTTTCTGCCATACTATATTCCAGTTTTCCCAGCAGTTTTTGTTAAATAGTGAGTTCTTGTCCCCAAAACTGGGGTCTTTGTGTTTATCAAACAATAGATTACTATAGCCATTGACTGCTGAGTCTCCTGTACCCAATCTATTCCATTGATCCACTATTCTATTCCTCAGCCAGTACCAAGTAGTTTTGAGGACTGCTGCTTTATAATACAGATTAAAATCTGGTATAGCTAGTCTGCCTTCCCTAGCATTTCTTTTCATTAATTCCCTTGATATTATGGACCTTTTGTTTTTCCAAAAGAATTTTGTTACTATTTTTTCTAGCTCTATAAAGTAGTTTTTTGGTAAATTGATTGGTATGGCACTAAAGATATAATTTAATTTAGGTAAAATTGTCATTTTTATTATATTAGCTCAACCCAGCCACAAGCAATTGATGCCTTTCCAATTAGTTAGATCTGACTTTATTTGTGCGAAAAGTGTTTTGTAGTTGTGTTCATATAGGTCCTGGGTTTGTTTTGGCAGGTAAATTCCCAAATATTTTATAACATCTACAGTAACTTTAAATGGGATTTCTCTTTCTATCTCTTGCTGTTGAATTTCATTAGAAATATACAGGAATGCTGAGGATTTATGTGGGTTTATTTTATATCCTGCAACTTTGCCAAATTTATTTATTGTCTCAAGTAGTTTTTCACTTGATTCTCTAGTATTCTCTAATATATCATCATATCATCTTCAAAGAGAGATAGCTTGGTCTCTTCATTGCCTAATTTGATTCCTTTAATTTCTTTTTCTTCTTTAATTGCTACTGCTAACATTTCTAGTACCAGATTGAATAAGAGGGGTGATAGTGGACACCCTTGTTTCACCCCTGATCTTACTGGAAATGCTTCTAGCTTATCCCCATTACATATAATACTTGCTGATGGTTTTAAATAGATGCTACCTATTATTTTAAGGAAGGCTCCATTTATTCCTATACTTTCTAGTGTTTTTAATAGGAGTGGATGTTGTGTTTTGTCAAAAGCCTTTTCTGCATCTATTGAGATAATCATGTGGTTTTTGCTAGTTTTATTGCTGATATGATCAATTATACTGATGGTTTTCTTAATGTTAAACCATCCTTGCATTCCTGGAATAAATCCTGCCTGATCAAAGTGTATTATTCTTGTGATAAGTTGCTGAAATCATTTGGCTAATATTTTATTTTAAATTTTTCCATATATATTCATGAGGGAGATTGGTCTATAATTTTCTTTCTCTGTTTTATCTCTTCCTGAATTAGGTATCAGTACCATATTTGTGTCATAAAAAGAATTTAGTAGGACTCCTTCACTAATTTTCCCAAATAGTTTGTAGAGTATTGGAATCAATTGTCTTTAAAAGTTTAATGGAATTCATTAGTAAATCTATCTGGCCCTGGAGATTTTTCCCTAGGGAGTTCACTGATGACTTGTTCAATTTCTTTTTCTGAGATGGTGTTATTTAAGTGATTTACTTCCTCTTCAGTTAATCTGGGCAAGATATATTTTTGTAAATATTCATCATTTCACTAAAATTGTCAAATTTATGTGCATACAATTGGGAAAAATAATTCCTAATTATTGTTTTAATTTCCTCTTCATTTGGAGGTAGATTTACCCTTTTCATTTTTGATACTCATTATTTGGTTTTCTTTATTTTTTTCATCATATTGACTAAGTGTCTATCAATTTTATTGTTTTTTTTTCATAAAAACAGCTCTTAGTTTTATTCATTAGTTTTCTTAATTTCAATTTTATTAATCTCTCATTTGGTTTTCAGTATTTCTAATTTAGTTTTTAGTTAGGGATTTTCAAATTGTTCTTTTTCTAGTTTTTTCAACTGCATGCCCAATTCATCGACCTCCCTTTTCTCTAATTTATTTATGTATGCACTCAGGGATATAAAACTTCCCCTAAGAACTGCCTTTTCTGCATCTCACAAATTTTGGTATGTTGTCTCACTATTATTCTCTTGAATGAAGTTATTGATTGTTTCTATAATTTCTTGTTTGACCCACTCATTCTTTAGGATTAAATTAATTTCCAATTAGTTTTTAGTCTATCTTTCCATGGCCCTTTATTGCATATGATTTATATTACATCATGATCTGAGAAGGATGCATTTAATATTTTTGCCTTTCTGCACTGAATTGTGAGGTTTTTATGCCCTAGTATATGGTTGATTTTTGAGTATGTGCCATGAACCACTGAGAAGAAAGTATATTCCTTTTTATCCCCATTCATTTTTCTCCAGAAATCTATCATATCTAGCCTCTCTAAAATTCTATTCTCCTCCTTCATTTCTTTCTTGTTTATTTTGAAGTTAGATTTATCAAGTTCAGAGAGGGTGAGATTAAGGTCACCCACTAGTATAGTTTGCTATCTATTTCTTCCTCTAATTCCCTTAACTTCTCCTCTAGAAATTTGGACACTATACCACTTGGTGCATATATGTTAAGTAATGATATTGCTTCATTCTCAATGGTGCCTTTTATCAGGACATAGTTTCCTTCCTTGTCTCTTTTAATTAGATCTATTTTTGCTTTTGCTTTATCTGAGATAAGGATTGCTACCCCAGCTTTTTTTACCTTAGCTGAAGCATAATATATTCTACTTCAGCTTTTTACCTTTAACCTGTGGGTATCCCTTTGTTTCAAATGTATTTCTTGTAGACAGCATATTGTAGGATTATGGTTTTTAATCCATTCTACTGTCCTCCTCTGTTTTATGGGAGAGTTTATCCTATTCACATTCACAGTAATGATTACTATCTGTCTTATTTCCTCCATCCTATTCCCTCCCCTGCTTATGTTTTTGTTTCTTCCTTCTCCGTTCCCCTCCTTAAGGGTTTTCCTTTTGACCACCACTTCCCTCAGTGTTCCCTCCCTGTGACCCCCCCTTCTTTATCTACCCTCTCCCCATAGATTTTTATACTTATTGGAGTATGTTATTCCCCCTTTGACCCCAAACCAATGAGAGTAAATTCCATACAGTGCTCCTCTCCCTCCCTCCTTTTCCTCTATTTAATGAGTTTTTGTGTCTTTTCATGTTAGAGTCTTACACTTAACTGATTATATTGATCACTCTTTGAACCAGAACCAGTGAGAATAATGTTCAAATGATGTTCCTCTCCCTCTTTCCTTTCCCTCTATTATAGTATGTTTTTATACCCCTTTGTATGGCATAAATTACCTTTTTCTGTCTCATCCTTTCCTTTTATCCCATCACAGTACCTTTGGACCCCTTAATAAGGTTTGTTTGTTTGTTTTATCATCACATTAGTTCCTTTATACCCACACCCTCTATCTCTGTATATCCCTTTTAAAAGTCATGATAATCATATAAATTTCAATATTGACAGTTATCAGCTCATATAGGGATGTAAACAGTTTGTTCTTATTGCATCCCAAGTTATGTGCATGTGTGTGTGAGTGTGTGTGTGTGCATGTGTGTATGTGTGTGTATTTTCCTTGTTTTCCTTTTTATGTCTTTCTTGAGTCTTGTAACTGGAGATCACATTTTCCATTGAGCTGTGGCCTTTTCATCAGGAAAGTCTGGAAGCCCCTTATTTCATTAAATGACCATCTTCTTGCCTGAAAGATTATGCTCAGTTTTGCCAGGTTATTAATCCTTGGTTGCAGTCCTAGCTCTTTTGCCTTATGAAATATCAAATTCCAGTCATCCCTCCGATCTTTTAATGTGGAAAATGCTAGGTCCTATGTAATCCTGACTGTAGTTCCACGATATTTGAATTGTTTCTTTTTGGCTGTTTGCAATATTTTCTCCTTATCTTGTAATTCTGGAATTTGGCTACCATATTTCTCAGAGTTTTCAATTTGGGATCTCTTTCAGGAGGAGACCAGTGAATTCATTCGATAACTATTTTACCTTCTGATTCTAGGACTTCAGTACAGTTTTCTTTGACAATCTCTTGGAGGATGTTGTCCAGGCTGCTTTTTTTGTTATGGCTTTCTGGTAGACAATTCTTAAGTCATCTCTCCTAGATTTGTTCTCTAGATCAGTTGTTTTTCCAGTGAGATATTTTACACTTTCTTCCAATTTTTCAGTCTTCATGTTTTGTTTGATTGATTCTTGGTGCATCATAGAGTCTTGAATTTCGATTTGACTGATTCTAATTTTTAGTGAATTATTTTCTTTGGTTAGTTCTTGAAGGTCCTTTTTTAGGGAGGCATTTTCTCTAATTAGTTCACAAATTTTACTTTTTAAGGATTTGTTTTCTTCAGTGAGACTTTTTTCCAATTTGGTCACTGTAGATTTAAATTTATCTTCTACCTCCCTAATTTGGCTTTTAAAATCTTTCTTGGGCTCCTCCAAGAATGCTTTTTGGGCTTGAGACCAGTTCATATTTCCATCTGTGGTCTCAAGTGTGGACACAGACTCCATGGTGTCTCCTGAAAGTGATTCTTCTCATTCAGAATAATAGGATTCTATTGTCCTTGGTCTTGCCTTTGCAAGTTGCTTCCTGCTCATACTTGCCCATTGGTAGTAAGCGGTCCGTGGTTGGTATTGATGCTGTTGAAGATAAGCCCCTTCTGCACAGGGCTTGCTACCCCCAATGATGGCTGTAGGGAGCAGACAGGAAGTAGAGTTGATGGTCTGTGAGGCAGTGATATTTTGGGTGCTCTTGGGTCCTGGACTATCTCCTGGGTCTTAAGGAAGGTGGTGGTCATATAAAGTGAATCCACATAAATCATGCATTCCTACATATCACAAACAAAACTCCACAAGAAGGGAAAGTAAAGAATACCCCACTTAAAATAACTCTAGACAAGATAAAATACCTGGCAGTACACCTGTCAAAACAATGCTGGAACTATATAAACACAATTATAAAAAATTTTATACAAATAAAATCAGATATAAATAATTGAAGAGAGATTGTTTGTGGGTAGGCAGAGCCAATATAATAAAAATGACAATTTTACCCAAACTGATCTATATATTCAATGACATACCAATTAAATTATCCAAAGATTATTTTATTGAATTATAAAAAATAACAAAATTCATTTGAAAAAACAAAAAGTCAAGCCTATTAAAGGAATAATTTTTTTAAGTATAAAGAAAGGAGATTTAGCAGTACCATATTTTAAAGCAGTGATTATCAAACTTAAGGTTTAGGTAGTGGCAGTGGTTTGACTCTCCTGGCACATACCACTTTCTGTGGTGTTTCTGCTAGACTGGCTTATCTTTCATTCAGGTGGCAGTTGGTGGGGATGACTGACCTTTCCTCCAACATAGTTGTTCTCTGGGGTAAAAATTGTGGAGGCCGACTGCAAGCAGGGATGATGGTCCTTGAGATGAAGGGGAGGTATGGAGGAGATTGCTATTTGCTCTTGGGAGTGGTGTCCTGGGCTGTCTTCATTAGGATTAGAGAAGAAGTAGTGGCAGTTTTTCTTTTTTTTAAGTTTTTTATATTTTACTTTTTCCCCAATTACATGTAAAAAGAATTTTTAACATTTTTTAAATTTTCAGTTTCAAATTCTCTCCCTCCTTCCCCTTTTCTCTCCTTGAGAAAACAATCAATTTTATATAGATTATACATGCGCAGCTATATTAGCCATACTGCAAAAGAGAACATGGACCAAAAAAAAAAAAAAAAACAAATCAGAAAACTCAAACAGTTTTAAAAAATAAATGCTTTGATCTGCATTTAGACTTTTTCAGTTCTTTCACTTGACATGGATAACATTTTTCCTAATTAAATCCTTTAGAATTGTCTTGGAACATTGTATTGATGAGAATAACTACATCATTCACAGCTGATCATCATATAATATTGCTAGTACTGTACACAGTGTCCTCCTGGTTCTGCTCACTTTACTTTGTATCAGTTTGTGTAAATTTTTCCAGGTTTTTCTTAAAGCATCTACTCATCATTTCTTTTGTTTTGTTTTTGCTTTTTTGGAGGGGGGAAGGCAGGGCAATTGGGGTTAAGTGACTTGCCCAAGGTCACACAACTAATAAGTATTAAGTATCTGAAGCTGGATTTGAACTCAGGTCCTCCTGATTCCAGGGCTGGTGCTCTATTATCACCTAGCCACTCCACGCTCATCATTTCTTATACCACAATAGTATTCCATCCCAATTATACACCACAATTTGTTCAGATATTCCCCAATTGATAGACATCTATCTAACTTCTAATTCTTTGTGGAGGCTGTTTTTCAACTTACCTAGTACATGCTGCCTCTTCTTTCTACCTCAGCAGTCAACTATGTCAATCTTCACTAAAACAAAAATCACTTTAGCGAGAGACAAAGCAAGTGGCCATTCTGCTTCTCTTGAAGGTGGCAGTGAAGGAATAGGAGCAGTTAGGTGGCACAGTGGACAGAGCCCTGGGACTGGAATAAGGAAGACTCATCTTCCTGATTCAAATCTGGCCTCACTCACTTCCTAGCCGTCTGACTCTGGACAAGTCACCTAACTCTGCCTCAGTTCCTCATCTATAAAATTAGCTGAATTAGAAATTACACACACACACACACATATATATATACCATGTTTCCCCAATAATAAGACACTGTCTTATTTTTTTTTTTGGACAGAAAACCACCAGAGGGCTTATTTTCAGGGGAGGGCTTATTTTAATGAACATTGACAGCAATTTTAATAAACAGGCAAATGTGAACAAAAAAATGTACCTTTATTCAATAAGCAAATCACTGGGGAAGAACAGGATGACGCGCTCACTGCTGCAGCTCTGTTTGGATGCAGCTCGGAGCGCGGTGTACGTTTTACCGGGGGGGGGGTGTTCGGTACATACAGAGGGTACCGTAATGTAGCATGTAGCGCAGGGGATCACCTTCACTACAGTAGCAATCTCAATAGGGCTTATTTTCAGGGGAGGGCTTATTTTTAGAGGAATCTTACACAGTAAGGGGAGGGCTTATTTTCGGGATAGGTCTTATTATCGGGGAAACACGGTATATATATGTATATATGTATATATATATATATATATATAAAGAGAGAGATGAATGAAAAAAATAGAAAAAAAATAGAAAATGATTTGAAGAAAAGAAAACCACTGCAGTATCTTTGCCAAGAAAATACTGAATGGGGTCATGAAGAGTAGAACATGACTCAAAATTGAGGAGTAATTCATTATTTTCTGAAAGCTACCAATGCCACTTTCAGATTAGTCTATGTAGGGATATGCTGGTAAATATTTAACAATAAGCTCTCTGAAAAAAATCCATGAGGCATAAATATTTTTAAGTATAGTCTACATCATTAACATTCTCCCCATCATTTTAACTAATGAGCAGAACCAAGATAACATTATATACAGGAGCAGCAACATTGTTTTAAAACTACTGTGAGAAAAAAAGTTATTTTGTCTATTATAAATACCCAAATTAACTATAAAGGACATATTAAGAAAGATAATATCTGCATCCAGAGAAAGAACTGATAAATAAAAATACATATAGAATAATTTACCTACTTGTGTCTAATGACAGCCATCTCTGAGGCAGGGGAGGGGGAGAAGGAAGAATAAAAGAGGGAAAAAGGGAAATTTACAGGATAACTTTGTTGAATATTTGAAAGGAATAGCAAGTTGTACATATTAGATTTGTAGTTTCATATGCAATCATTTTTTTAATTGCACTATGTTATAGAAATGCTTCTTTCATGCCATAAATAAAAATAAAATAAATAGAAACTAAAAAAAATATTCTCCATCACTTTAATCCAGATAATCAATGAATCAATAAATCAAACCCTGATTTGTTTGCCAATTTATCCAAAATATACATGCTCACACTGAAAACTTAACAATTAACTTTGGGGCAGGAGGGGGGGGCAAGGTGGAAGAGTAAAAGCAAGAACTTGCTTAAGCTTCCACACCAACCACCTCCAATACCTATAAAAATATGACTCTAAACAAATTTTAGAGCTCAGAATCCACATAGTGACAGAGAGAAACAAATCTCTCACTGAAGGCAGCCTGGCAGGCCAACAGGAAGGGTCTATCACACTGGGCTGGGGACTGAGCAGTCCTGCATGAGCCCACAAGAGCAGATTTCAGGAGAGTGAATCACCAGCAGCTATGGTGGTTTCCAGACTTCTCAACCCATAAACACCAAAAAGAAAGCAAAAGGTCAGTGAAGAACTCTGTTGGAACTGGGTGACAGAAGAGCATGGTCTGGCCCCTGACCTGGGGCAAGAGGTGGCAGAGGGGCAGTGGTTGCAACTGCTGCTGCATAGCTGGCTCTGGAGCTCCTGGCCTGCAAATCATAGGGGGATGAAGCGTAATTCAGAGCATAATCACTCTTGCTTTGACCTGCTTGGATCTTGGTCTCAGTCTTGGGTGGTGGTCTTGGGGCAAGAAAATCCAGTGTGCCAGAGCTTGTGGTGGGTGTAGAGAGGGCACTCTACTTATAGCTCTGATAAAAGCTCTGACAACATTTGCAAAAACTCCAGCAATTTGGGACACAGCTCTCTCCACTAAGGAAGCAGGGTTTTACCATGGCAAAGACCTCAAAAGTCAAGTAATTGACTGGCAGGATCAGCAAGGAGAGGAAGCACAATTAGACCATAGAATCCTTCTGTGGGACAAAAAGGATCAGTGGAACCAGAAGAAGACAACAAAGTCAAAACTTCTGCATTAAAAGCTTCCAAGAAAAATATGAATTGATTACAGGCCTTGGAGGATCTCAAGAAGGATTTTGAAAATCAAGTAAGAGAAGTGGAAGAAAAATTGGGAAGAGAAATGAGAATGATGCAAGAAAATCATTAAAAGTGAGTCAATAGCCTGCTAAAAGAGACCCCAAAAAATATTGAAGAAAATAACACCTTGAAAAATAGACTAACTCAAATAGCAAGAGAGGCCCAAAAAGCCAATGAGGAAAAGAATGCCTTAAAAAGACAAATTTGCTAGATGGAAAAGGAATTTCAAAAACTCATTGAAGAAAATAATTCTTTCACAATTAGATTGGAGCAAATGGAAGCTAATAACTTTATGAGAAATCAAGATATTATAAAACAGATCCAAACAAATGAAAAAATAAAAGGTAATGTGAAATATCTCATTGAAAAAACCACTGACATGGAAAATAGATCCAGGAGAGATAATTTAAAAATTATTGGACTACCTGAAAGCCATGATCAAAAAAAGAATGTAGAAATCATCCTTCAAGAAATTCTCAAGGAAAGTTGCCCTGATATTCTAGAACTAGAGGGCAAATAGAAATTGAAAGAATTCACTAATTACCTCTTGGAAAAGATCCCAAAAAGAAAACTCCTAGGAATATCATAGCCAAATTCTAGAGTTCCCAGGTCAAGAAGAAAATATTACAAGCAGCCAATAAGAAAAAATTTGAGTATTGTGGAAACACAATCAGGACAAGACAAGATCCAGCAGCTTCTACATTAAGGGATCAAAAGGCTTGGAATATGATATTCTGGAGGTCAAAGGAGCTAGGATTAAAACCAAGAATCACATACCCAGAAAAACTGGGTATAATGCTTCAGGGGAAAATATGGTCATTCAATGAAATGGAGGACTTTCAAGCATTCTTGATGAAAAAACCAGAGCTGAAAAGAAAATTTGACTTTCAAATACAAGAAGCAAGAGAAGCATGAGAAGGTAAACAGGAAAAAGAAATAATAAGGAACTTATTAAAGTTGAACTATTTACATTCCTACATGGAAAAACAGTAATTGTCAGTCATGAGTCCTTTCTCAGTATGAGGATAGTTGAAGGAAATATATATATATATGTATGTATGTATGTATGTATGTATATGTATATGTATACATAAATATATATGTATGTACAGGAGGATGTATGTGTGTATATGTGTGTACGTGTATACATAGAGGGCACAGTATCAGTTGCATAGGAAGGGATGGTATCTAAAAAATAAAATTAAGAAGTGAGAGAGGAATATATTGGGAGGAGAAAAGAAGAGATAGAATAGGGTAAATTATCTCATATAAAAGACGCAAGAGAAAACTGTTATAGATTGGAGGAAAAGAACAGGAAGGTGAAAGGGAATAGGTCAACCTTACTCTCATTGAATTTGGCTTAAGAAGGTAATAACATACACACTCAATTTGGCATCTTACCCTACAGGAACATAGGGGAAAGGGGATAAGAGGGGGGATGATAGAAGGGCAGGCAGATTGGGGAAGAGGGTAGTTAGAAGCAAACACTTTTGAAAAGGGACAGGGTCAAAGGATAAAATAGAATAAGTGGGGGGGTGGGATAGGATGGAGAGAAATATAATTAGTCTTTCACAATATAACTACTATGGAAATGTTTTGCATAACTACACACATACAATCTGTATTGAATTGTCTGTCTCCCAGTGGGGGTGGGGGAGGAGGGAAGAAGGGAAAGAATCTGGAAATCAAAGTTTTAAAAACAAATGTTTAATAAAACATAAATTGTTTTTTACATGCAACTGGGAAATAAGATATACAGGCACTGGGGTATAGAAATCCATCTTGCCCTATTAGAAAGTTGGGAGGGGTAAGGGAGGATATAAGAGAGAGCAGATTGGGGGAAGGGCTTTTCAGTAGGCTTGCTATCTTGGGGTGAGGGGTAGGGGAGAGATAGGGAGAAAATTTGTAACTCAAAATCTTGTGGAAATGAATGTTAAAAACTAAAAATGAACAAATAAAAGATTAATTAAAAAACAATTAACTCTGGAAAACCCAACATAACCAGCTCTAGCCCAACCCCAGGATGTTAAGTAAGGAAGTCCTTCCTTACATTGAGCATAAACCTCCCTCTCAGTGAGTTATAATCATCACTCCTAGCTCTGTCCTTCAGGATACCGAACAAGTCTTTAAAGGAAAAAAAAAAAGAGAGACCAGTTCTAAGTGTTAGCAAGTCTAGGGTGTATAAATATAAATGTGGGGTAAAAACTGTCAGTAGTTTTCAGCAGTTAGTGGTCCCTCTCAACTAGAGTGATCATTAGGTCATCAATACCTTCTGTCTAGTTTCCTTGCTTCCTCTCTGTCATTACACCAGAATAAATTAAACTTTCCAAAATGCTTTTTTGAATGTGTCACTCATTGCATCTCAACATCTAGTGAAAATGTAAAGTCCAGACCCTTTGACAAATCATTCAAGGCCCTCCATAGTCTGGTGCTCATCTACTTCTTAGATTTAACTCCAATGATGTACCTTATGATTTCCCCTGGGAGAAAATGCCAATCTGTGATTGAAACACGCCTGTGAAATCATTGTTTAATATCTAATGGTCACAAATAGCCTATAATCAAAACAAAGAAGTGTGCACAGTGGGTAATTCACAAATTTAGTGACTATTCTTCCCTTCTCCTGACAGGTCATTCTTTTTTATTAAATTCTTTATTAACTTCTGATTTACATCATTCATTTCCACCAAATTTTGAGGTACATATTTTATTCCCGTTTTTCCCCTACCCACCACCCCAAAATAGCAGTCCCACAGGATATCCCCTCCTCCAATCTGCTCTCTCCCATATCTTCTCCCATACCCCCTTAGACTTTTCCAGTAGGGCATGGTGGATCTCTATGCCCCAGTGCCTGTATATCTTATTTCCCAATTACATGTAAAATAGTATTAATGAAAGTGTGTGTATAACATATATGTGTGTGTGTGTGTGTGTGTGTGTGTATATTTAAACATTTGATTTTAAATCTTTGAATTCCAGATTCATTCCCGTCCTCCCTTGTCACCCACCCTTACTGGGAAGATAAGCAGTTCAGTATAGGTTGTACATGTGTAGCTAATGCAAAACATTAATATAGTAGATATATTGTAAAAGACTGACTATACTTCCCTCCCTCCTATCCCACCTCCCACTTGTTCTATTCTCTACATTGATCCCCTCCCTTTTCAAAAGTGTGTGCTTCCAACTTCCCTCCCCACCAGCCTGCCCTCCCTCCCCCTCCCCCCTACTCTCCTGTAGGGTGAGATACCCTATTTAATGTGTATTTAATTCCATCCCTGAGCCAAATTCAATGAGAATAAGGTTGACCCATTCCCTTTTGCCTTCCTATTCTTCCCCTCCATTGTAGCCATTTTACCTTGCCTCTTCTATATGAGATAGTTTACCCCATTCTGTCTCTCCCCATCTACTCTCATTTTATTCCTCTTTTACCTCTTAATTTCACCTTTTAAGTATCATCCCTTCCTATTAAATTCATCCTGTGCCCTCTATGTATACCTATAAGCATATATACACACATTCACATATGTATTCATATGCCCGTATACCTTCCTATATATATTTCTATTCCCTTCAACTATTTTCATACTGAGAAAAGTTTAATCAGTTACAATTATTGTTTTTCCATTTAGGAACATTAATAGTTCAATTTGATAAGTTCCTTATGATATCTTTTCCCTGTTTGCCTTCTCATGCTTCTCTTGTTTCTTGTATCTGAATGTCAAATTTTCTATTCAACTTTGGTTTTTTCATCAAGAATGCTTGAAAGTGCTCTATTCCACTGAATGACTATATTTTCCCCTGAAAAATGATACTCAGTTTTTCTGGGTGTTTCTTGGTTTTAATCCCAGATCCTTTGTCCTCCAGAATATCATATTCCAAGCCCTTCAATCCCTCACTGTAGAAGCTATCAGATCCTGAGTTATCCTGATTATGTTTCCACAATATTCAAATTCTTTCTTCCTGGCTGCTTGTAATATTCTCTCCTTGATCTGGGAATTTCAGAAGCTGACTAAAATATCCCTAAGAGTTTTCTTTTGGGATCTTTTTCAGGAGGTGATCGGTGGATTCTTTCAACCTCTATTTTGCCCTCTGGTTCTAAAACATCAGGACAGTTTTCCTTGAGAATTTCTTGGAGGATTATTTCTAGGTTCTTTCTTTGATCATGGCTTTCAGGTCATCCAATAATTTTTAAATTATCTCTCCTGGATGTATTTCCAGGTCAGTGGTTTTTCCTATGAGATATTTCCCACTGCCTTCTATTCTTTCACTTCTTTGGATCTGTTTAACAGCATCTTGATTTCTCATAAAGTCATTAGCTTCTATTTGCTCCAATCTAATTCTGAAGGAATGATTCTCCTCAGTGAGCTTTTGAGATTCTATTTCCATCTGGCAAATTCAGCTTTTTAAGGCATTTTTCTCCTCATTGCCCTTTTGAGCCTCTTTTGCCATTTGAGTTAGTCTGTTTTTCAAGGAATTACTTTCCTCCAGGCTGTTGACTCTCATTTCATAATTTTCTTGCATTGTTCTCATTTCTCTTCCTAATTTTTCTTCCACTTCTTTTATCTGCTTCTTAAGGTCCTCTATGGCCTGTAACCAGTTTTTATTTTCCTTTGAAGCTTTTTGTGCAGGAGTTCTGACTTCACTGTCTTCCTCCTGTTCCATGCTTTGAACTTTTTGGTCCCCAAAATAGGAGTCTAATGTTGGATTCTTCTGTTTGCTTTGCTTCCTTTGCCTGGTCATGTTGCCACACAATTACTTGACTTTGGGGCTTTTTGCCACAGTAGGACTCTGATACCAGACAGGGGAGCTTCATACCAAATGCTGGGGTTTTCTCAGCTGCCAGACATATTAGTTGGGTGCCCTCTCTGAAGCCTCCACATGCTCTGGCAAGCTGGTCACACTTCCCAGGACCTCCACCCTATACTGCAATCTAGCTCCAAGCAGGTTAAAGCAAGAACAATTACCCCTCAGACTGGTCCCTTGGTCCCCCTACACTCTGCAGACCAGGAGCTGAAGCTGCCACGTAGCATCATAGTGTCGGCTGCATTGCAGCCCTCAGCGGCTTCTCACCCCGGAGGCAAAAGCCAACATACTCCCAACTCCTGGGTCCTTAAGTCCACACTGCACTGACCTCTCACTTTGTCCTTGGTATCTATGTGTTGATAATTCTGGACCACCACAGCTGCTGGTGATCTGGAGTCCCTCCAGCCAGTGGCTGGTCAGGCCTGCCCTCACCTCAGTGTGGAGTTGGGCTCTTCTCCCTGAGCACTGTGGTGGCTGATTCCTGCAGCCTGCTGGGCTCAGCAGGAAGTTAGCTTCTATGTGTTATTTTGTGGCTTCTATAGCTCCAAAGTTCGTTCAGAGTCCCCTTTTACATGGATTTGAGGTGGTGAGAGCCGGAGCTGCAGGAAGGTCCCTTTTCTACTCCACCATCTTCACTCCACCCCCAGGTCATTCTTTAGTGTGAGATACACACTTATTTTTAGATCCAGGAAATAGGAAAATATGAACAAATTGGAAGCTTATGGATAAGGTATAAAGAATCTAAATGACCGTGTATTTTGGGATTGTAAAATAACAATTCACAACATAAAATTGTACTATAGAAATCTGAAATATAAAAATCATCATGTGAAACATAAGAATATTATCCAATAGTAATGTCACTCTCAGGCTATCAAACAAGGCCCTTGCTTTCAACACAAGGGAGTGGTCCATGTGTCAGTATATTGAATGGATTCTGATTGACTGTAGTATATATATATATATATATATATATATATATATATGTGTGTGTGTGTGTGTGTATACACACATATATAGATATAGATATATCTTACATAGAAGAATCAGCTTACTTTCAGAGTAAAAGCAATGTCTACTTTTTGCTTACTATATGTCTAAAGATATTCCAGGGTAGGCCAAGACTATCTATGAAGGTGTGAGTAGAGGAGTAGAATTTGGGGTCAGAGAACCTGATTTTGAATCCCAGTTCCAGGGCTTTCTACCTGTGTGACCTGGAGGAATTTTAACTTCTCTGGGCCTCAATTCACTCATCTAAAAATTTTATTTTAAAATGTAAATCCATGCTTAGCTGACAAGGTATACAAGTGGTCTGCTAGATTTGGCCTTTGGGAGGTAGTTTAATGACATCTGGACAAGATAATCTCTAAAATGGCTTCCAGCTCTAAATCTGTGATTATATTGTGACTTTTCCTCTATGATTTCATCCATAAAGGGACCTGCCAGCATGGGAACTCTCTCCAGCAAAGCAATTCTTTGGTAACTTATCCTTCAGAGTTGCTTGAGGAACTGAGAGGTTCAGTTGGCTGTGGCCTCCTTTATACAACTAATTTGTGTCAGAGGAAGGATCTGAACCTAGATTTCCCTGACTCTGCTGCCCCCTTGCACTTCACCATGTCTTACTGCCTCTCAAGCCTCAGGCAGATTAAATGACTGAAAGCCCTATTTTCTAGATCTCTTCTTTTGCATACAAGTTCTTCTAGTAAACTGTTAACCAATTGGAAAGGAGAGTGATGTATAGTTTGAATGAAGCAAGGATTCCCTCTCACTAGCAAAACTTCAGGCTAAGACTGGAATGGGTACTAACTGAGGATATTTTAAGGGGATCCTTGGTCAGATATCGAGTATCACATTTGGACTAGATGTCTGATGAGGTTACTTCTGACTCCAAAATTGGAGTAAAAATTACTTTGATTCTGCTATAGCTTTGGTGGAACTCCAGTTTCTAGAGAAAGACCTGAGTTGACCAATTACCAAAGAGAACCATGAGCCAAAGACTTGCTCTTACCCAGAAGCCTCTGGGTTCTTCCTCTGAGTGAACCCTCTAGCAGCCTAGACCACCCTAAACCAATCTGAACTGACCTTGGGATTACTGACCTGCATCAACATCCTGCTTCTGCCTTCTATCCATTCCAAGAACTTCTTATCCCCAAACTGCCCCTTTGTTCCCCCTCTTGTGGCTTTAGTCTTTATATACTACTCCATAATCCTGTACCAATAGTCATTCTTGTACTTTGGTACTTGCAGTGTCCCAGTGTTCACATCCTTGGTCCTGTCCATATTAAAGCAAATTTCTGTTTTTGTTGTTTTCATTTTTATTCCTAACTGGATGGCAATGTGTTAACAAAAGAATTTATCAGTATTATTTAATGTGTTTATAAATATTATAAAGATGTACTCAGATTGATGCCTCACCAAACTTGGCTAACACACCATTTATCCATCATTAATCTCTGTCCTGTGTTCCAATTACTACTGTCTTGTAACAGCAATCCATAAGAGTCTTGGTATGCTGGGAGTACAGGGTGGGGGTTGCCCCTCAAATACCCCAGTCTCTCCCTGCACTTCCACTTGACTCTTACAATAAAATCTCTTCCTTTCTTCTCCTTCCCATAAGTTTCAATGTCATGAACTTGAAACCAAAGTGGTGAATTTTGGGTCAGGATCTATTTGGTCATTTCCTAAGTCCATGGTTACATTGGTCAAGTCCTACTGTATTCCCAAAGTCCATGGCAACAAAGGATAATCACTGATAAGTTCAATAAATCTAGAAAAGCTTTTAATGAGAACTCCATGGCAACAATCTGTGAGTTTCTCATTTGAGTACCAGAACAGCTAAATTCAGAGATGCCCATCATCAAAAGGTTTACCCCAAGTGATTACTGCCCCACCCCTCCAACCCTAGAAAGACATAAATATCATCTACCAAAGTATGGAGGGTTTGTCATCTACATTAGTAGAAAGAAGACCAATGCCAGTGAAGTCACAGATCACTGACATATTAAATCTTCTAAACTCCTAGAATGTAAACTCCTTCCTCTGGGAAGCCTGTCCTAATCCTGCTGATTAGGAATGCTCTCTCTTTCCTCACATTATCCCTGACTACAATTATCTGCTTACATGTTCTATCCCTTCAATACAGTATAAGTAGAGGATGAATTCTTTGAGTACAGGCATTGTTTTTAGTTTTGCTTTTGTAATAACTCCTACCACCTCCAGCACCTAGCAAAAATACCTTGTGTATGGTAGGCACCAAAAGGTTTGAATTGAAGGAAAGAATCTTATTCTCATCTTTGTATCATAGGATACACAGGCCTGAATAATGCCTCAAAGATCTTCTAATCCAACCCCCACCCTAGCCCTGCGTATTACAGATGAGATCCAGAGAAAGGAAGTAATATGCTGAAAGTCACAGAGGTAACCAGTGGCAGAAATTAGGATTTCCTGATTCTAAAGTCATGGGTCTTGTTTCTTTTTTCCTGTTTTCCTTGTTTTTGAAGGTCTCAGTATTTTGGGAAATTCTAGCACACAGTAACCCCATGTGTAAGTAGGGTTTGGTTTATTGTGGGGAGTAGCATTATCATAAGCTCCTATACAAGTCAGCTTTTCCTAAGATCCCTCATCCTTCATGAGCTTTACCCCTTCCAGAATCTTATTTGCCTCAAAGGCTTAATCTATGTGAAGTCTACATGAACAAATGATGGCTTTTATTAATATGTTCCTCTAATTAGGTTCTTGTTGTTAGGTTGTTTCAGTCATGTCCAAGTCTTCCTGACTCCATTTGGAATTTTCTTGGCAAAGACCATGAGTGGTTTGCCATTTCCTTCTCCAATTCATTTTACAGATAAGAAACTAAGGCAAATAGAATTAAGTGACTTGTCCAGGGTCACACAGCTAGTAAGTATCTGAGGCCCCATTAGAACTCAGGTCTTCCTGATTCCAGGCCCAGAGTTCTATCCACTGTGCTACCTAGTTATATTAACATGTATTAATTAGATTAGGAGTTTATGATTATAGTGTGTTTCTCTTGCTTATGGAAAATCCAAATGGATTCATATCTACTCCTCCCTGCTGAAAGAGGAATAATATCTTGTATCTCTTTAAAGGGGCAAAACCTCTTCCCAAATCTCTATCAGCATGCACATTAGTCACATGAAACAAGAATGTAGCTAGCCAGCCGATTCTGCATTTCTGAGACACAAGGACATATATAAAAATGCAGAAGGAAACAGTCAGAAAGTAGATAATGTGAGTAGTTAGCAGTCAGTAGGGAAAGACCTTCTTCCCCTAACCAAAGACAATGAAAATAGGACTAGCAGTGTGGGTCCCATCATGCACCTGGGGATTAAGAGGCTTTGTGCTAATCCCCTTAGGAAGCAATGGGGAGAAATAGTGCTTAGACAGTCCTGGCAGCTCAAAACTTACCAATACACCATTCATCTCTTATTCATCTCTATCCCATCAATTCAGTTACTACTATCCTAGATTAACAATTCACAAGACTCCTGGCCTCCTGGGAGAACAGGGGTACTGGAAGGTAACTCATTCCAGAGGATGCCCCTCAAACATCCCAACTATCCCTACATTACCACAGATTTCTTAGGACAAAATCTCTCCTCTGTTTTCCTTCCCCCAAGTCTCTATGACAAGATCAAAAAATGGCCCCAAACTGGTGAATTCTGGATCAAAATGTACTTGCTCATTTTTCATAGTCTACGGTCACACTGGCTAGGAGCTATATTGTTCATTCTTGTTTTGGGGCAGGAGCTAAAATAAAGCCCATACAGAGTTTCCCAGGACAAGGATGAGAGTCCAGGAACTTAGGAAGAAGAAACATTTATGTACAGTCACTCTGGGCTGAAGTCAGCTGCCAACATGTGCATACCAGAGCAGTGCCTGGAATGTAGCAGACACTCAATTAATATTTAGTCATAGAAATGAAACATGAAACATGCTATCCAACTCCGAAGGAAGAAGTGATGGACTTGGTACAGATTAACTTTTTTTTGGATGTGGTCAAAGCAGGAATTTGTTTTGCTTGACTATGCATATTTGTTACAAGAGCTTTTTTTTTCCCTCAATGTGGGAGGTAGGAGGGACAGAAAATGGATTTTTGTTCATTGAAAAAAATTTAAATTTGTGGTCATAGAATTATAGAGGAGTAAAAATCTTTAAAGAGATCTGCTGGCACAACTTTTCCACTTTACTGGGGAGGAAACTGACACTTAGAAAGGAAATAAGCATTTATTAAACACCTAATATATACCAGATGATTTTCCAATATGATCAAATATGTTCCTCCAATCTTCCCTTCCTTCTTTCCTTCCCTCCCTCCTTCCCTCCCTCTGTCCACATAGGGAATCATACCCTTACATGTGGATGCTCTGTCCAAAGTAATATAAATTTTGATGACTTAACCCTTGCAAGACATCTTGAGGTTTGGGAAACAGATTGTTTTTTCTCTTCCCTACTTATTTATGCTATCATTAAAAAAAAAAAAACTAGAACAATTATTCTGTCCCATGTAGTTTCATTTGTGATTTCTTGAAATATGCTCTGGAAAATCAGCTTTTGATAAAGCCCACTTGGATTCAAATGGAGCTTTAAATCCAAATCACTCTGGCCTTCAGTGATTGGCCAGTAATAGGTCCCATGCCAAGCCTTACTTGCTCATTGTTTGGGTTTTGATACCTCAGAGTGAGTGTAAATAAAATTGTTTCAATTCTGACCAGAAACGCTGAGAGTCTTCCTCTCCCAGATTGATTGATTTTTTTTTTTAGTAGGTAAACTAGGTAATTTTATGACTCATTTCTTACCTAGTCTTAATCACTGCATGGGTGTTGTTATTGCCTCAGACAAACTGAGACCTGGGAAAGCCCTACGCTTAAAAAGGCCAGGGTCTCCCAATTCATCTAGGGCTATCTCCAGTTGTCCTGATCTACATCTTGCCACTGGACTCAGATGACTCTGGAGGAGAGAGTGAGGCTGATGAATTTTCATAGCCCTGCCTCACTTAAATCCAATTAACTTGTATAGTGCTAACTCAATATTCACAGCACTGAAGGTGACTGTGAATGTACTGGCATAGTTCTCAATTGCAAAATACAACAGACTCCATAAAGAAGACAGAAGTAAAACATTTATTCAGACACAAGAAAACCAAATCCCAAAACCAGAAATTCAAATCCATCATAGTAGCAAAGAAGTTAATACATCATACCACAGCATAGAGCCACACCATCCTTTAGTTTTCCTATAAACACTCACCAGCCTAACTGTCTCCTTGGGTGCACCCTCTCTTCCCTTCAACTTAAACTACTCTGACTCCCAGCTTCCTGTGGGTTCTGTTTCACCCTTCAGCAAACTCCTCTCACCAAAGACTCCATGTGATTACATTCAGCCTATTAAATGCAGGGAAGATCTTCAAATTCACATTACTATGATAACGTGAAAGACAAGACATCACCCTCCTGATGTCATTGGCTGAACAAAAGATAAACAACAATAACAACAATCTGAAGTGAGTACATTATCCTCATTTTGCAGTTGAGGGAAGGAAGGCAAGCAGCAGTTAAATGCTCAGGGTCACACATCTAGGAAGCATCAGGGGCTGGATTTGAACTTGGGCTTTCCTGACACCAGGTCTAACACTCTATCCACTGCACCACCTAATTGCCTCTAATAGGTGAAATGATTTGCCCAAGGCCCCATAGAAAGTTGAGTCTAGGTCTGTAATTCATATAGTCTAGTCTTCTTTCCAGTAAAGTGTTCTTTCTACTCTTCTATGCTTGCTGAATGAATGAAAAAGGAAATAAATGACTAGAAAGACAGACACAGAAGTTTTGTTTGTGGCACTAGTGTATAGCAAACTTAAGAAACTTGTTCCCAGCAGAAATCCATTACCTTCCCTCCCAAGACTGGGTCAGAAAAGTGCTTTTTAAACGACAAAGTATCATTTAAGTCAGCCAGGACACAGTAGATAATGCCCTGGATTTGGAGTCACAGAAATTGGGCTTGAATCCCAGCAATGCCCCTGATGATCTGGGTGGCTCTAAATGAGTCTGTCTGGTGTTTTGGGGTAGGCTTGGTGCCAACATCCCCTTCCCCCACCTTCAACCATGTGCCTACAAAATTCTGAGCAATAAGAAAGCTCTGCCCATCTTGTTTTCTCTAATAAAGATAATAATAAGTGATACAAGAACTCTGATCTAATTTTCACAAACCTATTTTCACTTGCAGCTTATAATAACATAATGAGATAAGGATATCTAAGTTCTAATAAATTAGATAATAATATCATCCTGGATTGGATGAATAGCCACATAGCCCTTCTTCTGCCCCTGACACACATTTAGAATGAATTTGGGGAGAGAGATAATACAATCAGTAAGCAAAGAAACCTTTGGATATGAACTTGTTTTGTTTCACTAACACCTATTGTCCTTTTTATGTGATATTAACTTTAATATACATATATACACACATACATACATATGTATTCATATATATACATCATGTTATATATCTGGCATTATACTTATGCAAGATTACATACATCTAAACTTGGTAGATGATAGAGAGATAGAAAGATAGATGGATAGATAGATAGATGATAGATAAGTAGATAGATAGATAGATAGATAGATAGATAGATAGATAGATAGATAG
>NW_027185764.1:64542050-64581086 GCF_028583685.1 Petaurus breviceps papuanus | reverse complement strand
TAGATAGATAGATAGATAGATAGATAGATAGATAGATAGATAGATAGATAGATAGATTAGATAGATAGATGGATAGATGGCTGGATGTATGGATACATAAGTATGTAAAGGGAATTGACAACTTGAAAAACGATACCAAATAAGCCTTTCTCTCTGTCTTTGTCTCTCTCTGTCTCCCCCTCTAGTTCTCTCTCTCTCTTTCTCTCTCTCTGTCTCTCTCCATATATGTATAAATACACACACATACATAAAAACACATACCTGCGTACTTATGTACACGTATAAAATTTCTTCAAGTTGTCCATTTCCCTTTGCATCTATTCTAGATCCATCAAAAATATTTGAAATATTCATCAGATGCCAGGGTTCCCTGATAAGGGAAAGAAACTGCTCTAAATGGATTGGGAATGGAGACAGATGATAATGCAATGATGGTGGAAAGGGTGGTGATGATGATAGGGAGGAGATGGCAATTATTGATAAAGATGACTCAGCTCACTTCCCTGTATCTTTTATGATGTAATTCAGATAGAAACATTCTTGGAAGAAGTTGTTCTCCTGCTATTGCTTTTTGTCATTTAATGTTCTTTCAATGACTGTACAGCAGGATAAAGAAAAACCTGCTTTTTGTAATTGAAGGAAAGGCTTGGGATGAAAGCTCATCTTCCAGACACTCGCTGAATTCATCTTTAAGGCAATTCCAGTGACAGGCAGAACAAAAGACATGCTATGTACCTTATCCTGATCCCACATGGTTTGGGCTTCTTCCTTCAGGATTCTGTATTTTGAAAGCTTTTTATTTCATGCGTCTTTGAGATGATGAGTATTTTGTAAGGTGACATCTGTTTCACGATATTTTCTTAAATTTTTATGGATTAGTACTTTGTCTTGATGGCTGTGGGTAGTATTTTTATCCTCCATAACACTCCAGTTCCTTTACTTGTTAAATTCTCAAAGATATTTTGCCTTCTGCATTTATAGTATGGGGAGTGGTCATCTTTTAGTGTATCAACCAACAATCAATCACTCTAATCAATAAGAATTTATTAAGAGCCTACCATGTAAACCCTGATGTCAGGAAGACCTGAGTTCAAATCTGACCTCAGATACTCACTAACTATGTGATCCTGGGCAAGTCATTTAACCCTGACTGTCTCCCCCCAAAAAAAGCTTACCATTTGCCTAGCATTTGCCATTTGCTGGGGATAAAAATTCAAAAGTAAAATGCTCCCTACCCTCAAAAAGTTTATATTTCAACTGGGGGAAGCAAGATGCAAATAAGTACATTCAAAACACACAAGGAGCTGATGGGAGGGAAACAGTAGCAGCTGGGTGGGCATCAGGAAAGTTTTCAGGAAGTAGGTAGTGTTTGACCTTAATCATGAAGGAGCTTGGGAATACCAAAAGATAGAGGTAAAAAAGAGAGTCCAATCCAGGCAGGAAGGACAGACGGTGCAAAGCTATGGAAGAGTTGAAAGGTGAGGATAAGGCAGAATATGTTTGACTTGGTCACAGATGGAGTGCAGGAGAGTAATGTATACTAAGGCTGGAAGTATAGGATGGGGACAAGTTTTGAAGGATTTTAAATGCCAAACATAGGCAATCATATTGGATTATAGAGGCATTAGAATGCCACTGGAGTTTATCAACGTGTCTTGTGGCACATTCGGGAAGTCTTAAAATTTTTCATAGTTTTTACTATTATCTGCATTGCTTACTATGCAAGGTCTCCTTAAGGATAACCCTTCTCATAATGTTTGGTTGAGTCAAGTTAGCAAGCTTTTATTAAGCACCTCCTATGTACCAGGCATTGTGGTAAGTGCTGAAGATATAGAGAAAACCAACAATGAAAAAAAAATCAGTCCTTTCTCTCAAGGAGATCACACTCAATGATTTTTCAATATATCCACTAATGAAGGAGATATTGTGCCAACAATTATCTGCCTCTTTTTAAGTAGTGAACATTTTAATGGGGAAGAAAACAGGTACATGAGGTTTTAACTGCATCAGATGGAAAAGTTCCATGGTCATTAGGTGCAGCAATAAAATAGATTTCATGCATCTTCTATTTTCTTAATTTAATTTTTTTGCTACATCTTAAGTTTTCAACTTTCTCTTTCCCTGCCTCCCCACCCTGCACTACAGAAGGCCACCATTTGGCAGAGAATGTGTGTGTGTAAATACACACACATGTATACACAGGTATATATCTTTATATATGTGTGTATGTGTACATGTATAAATGTAAAAACATAGGCATACTTCTGTTTATCAGTTCTTTCTCTAGAGGTAGATAGAAGCTTCCTTCACAAGTCCTTTGTGGTTGAGTTTAGTACTTATAATACTCAGAATAACTTAAGTCATTCACAATTGTTCTTATAACAATATTGCTATTACTGTATACCATGTTCTCAAGTTCTGTTCACTTCACTCTTCATTTCATGTAAGTCTTTCCATATTTTTTCTAAAATCAACCAGCTCTTCATTTCTCACAGCACAATAGTATTCCATTACATTCATATACCACAACTTGTTCAGCCATTCCCCAGTTGATGGGTATCCCTTCATCTCCCAGTTCTTTGCCACTACAGACATTGTCTTCCACTGATAAAATATCACTAAATAGATTATGTGGAGGGGAGTAAAGCGTAACAAGACTGGAAAAGGGGGAATGATCCAGGTTACAAAAAGCTTTAAAAGTTGAACAAGGGATTTTATATTAGATCCTGGAAGTAATAGGGAGCCACTGGAGTTTATTGAGTAGGGTGTAGCATGGTCAGAGCTGTGCTTTATAGCTGAATGGAGGATGTACAGAAACAGGGAGAGATGAGGCAAGGAGACCCACCAGCAGGCTATTGCAGTAGTCCAGAGGATTATGGAAATAACAAAGGATTGCCTTGATGTCAGGAGGGCCCAGGTGAGATTATCTAATATAAATTTGTAGTGGATGCATTCAGTATCATTTTGTGACTTTCTCCATCTTCATTTAGCAAACATATGAGTGGGAATGAAGGCAATGGATGGTGGGAATAATCCAAAGCTGAGGCCTGGTAGGACATTGTAGCAGCAAGCACCCCAGCATCCCCAGGATGGCTGCCAATACAGGGTCTTAGATCTGCTTTTCTAAAGGAAAGCAACTCAAAATGGGTTAACGATCTTGCTTTAATCAAACACATGTCATTTACCTAGCTCAGGGGAAAAAAGGTAAACACCCCGAACTTCAGAGAATACAAACAAGTTACAAGCATAAGTTACAAGAAGACAGAGAAACAGATCCATCAGACAGGCTTCCAACTGTCTGACCATTACATCCATACCTAGTCACAGTTACCAGAGAGAGAAGCACCAACATCTGGGTTTTCAAAACGGGAGGGGGGGGGCTCAATGGTTGCCCAGAGTCTCATCTGGTCAAATCACACAATACTTCTCAAAGTGAGCCCCCTCCCCCCCCCAAATCTCACATCAGGGCATATATAGCCTTCTCCTGGCTCAGGGAATGTCACAACCCTCTTCACCCACTGCCCAATCACAAAGCACCTAGGTGTGGGCATTCCAGAAAACCAAGCCTCCTGCCACAGGCTCCAGGTACAATTAAGTCTATCAAAGGGCCTAGGGGCAGGGAAGATCTTAAATTCCCATTCCCATAACAGATGTAATTTTCATCAAGAAAAGAGGGCAAAGGGGGGGCGGAGCCAAGATGGCAGAGTAGAAGCATAACCTTCCCACAGCTCCGGCTACCACCCTCCCCAATCCATGTAAAAAGGGGACTCTAAATAAACTTTGGAGCTGCAGAACCCACAAAATGACACAGAGAAGCTAACCTCCCACTGAGGACAGCCTGGCAGGCCGGCAGGAATCCAGCACAGCGCTCTGGGAGCCAAGCCCAGCCCCACGCCAGACTTTAGCCCCAGGGCAGGCCTGATCAGCCGCTGGCCAGAGGGACTCCAGATCAGCAGCAGCTGTGGCCATTTCCAGATTTATCAACATATAGACACAAAGGACAAAGTGAGAGGTCAGTGCAGTCTGGACTTTGGGACCCGTAAGTGGGAGTGCGTGGCTTTTACCCCCAGGGCAAAAAGCCACTGAGACACTGGCACAGCCAGCCAGCGCCACATGGTGGCTTCAGCTCCTGGCCTGCAAAGTGTAAGAGGACCAAGCACCAGTCTGAGGGGTAATCACTCTTGCTTTAACCTTCTTGGATCTGGATTGCAGTGTAGGGTGGAGATCCTGGGGTGTGTGTCCAGCTTGCCAAAGCATGTGGAGACCTCAGAGAGGGCACCCATCTAATACCTCTGGCAGCTGAGAAAACCCCAGTGTTTGGGATGAAAGCTCCCCTGTCTGGTGGCAGAGTCCTACTGTGGCAAAAAGCCCAAAATCAAGTAATTGAGTGGCAAAATGAGCAGGCAAAGGAAACAAAGCAAACAGAAGATTCCAACAATACACTCCTATTTTGGGGACAAAAAGGAACAAAGCATGGAACAGGAGGAAAACAATGAAGTCAGAACTCCTGCACCAAAAGCTTCAAAGGAAAATACAAGCTAGTTACAGGCCATAGAGGACCTTAAGAAAGATTTTGAAAACCAAATAAGAGAAGTGGAAGAAAAATTGGGAAGATAAATGAGAACAATGCAAGAAAATTATGAAATGAGAGTCAACAGTCTTACTGAGGAAAATAATACCTTAAAAAACAGACTGACTCAAATGGCAAAGGAGGCCCAAAAAGGCAATGAGGAGAAGAATACCTTAAAAAGCTGAATTTGCCAGATGGAAAAAGAATCTCAAAAGCTCAATGAGGAGAATCATTGCTTCAGAATTAGATTGGAGCAAATGGAAGCTAATGACTTTATGAGAAATCAAGATGCTGTTAAACAGATCCAAACAAATGAAAGAATAGAAGGCAATGTGAAATATCTCGTGGGAAAAACCACTGACCTGGAAAAATAGATCCAGGAGAGATAATTTAAAAATTATTGGACTGCCTGAAAGCCATGACCAAAGTAAGAACCTAGAAATCATCCTCCAGGAAGTTCTCAAAGAACACTGCCCTGATGTTTTAGTACCAAAGGGCAAAATAGAGGTTGAAAGAATCCACCGATCACCTCCTGAAAAAGATCCCAAAAAGAAAGCTCCTAGGAATATTTTAGCTAGTTTCTGGAATTCCCAGATTAAGGAGAGAATACTACAAGCAGCCAGGAAGAAACAATTTGAATATTGTCAAACACAATCAGGATAACCCGGGATCTGGCAGCTTCTACACTGAGGGATCGAAGGGCTTGGAATATGATATTCTGGAGGGCAAAGGGGCTGGGATTAAAACCAAGAGTCACCTACCCAGCAAAACTGAATATCATGTTTCAAGGTAAAATATGGTCATTCAGTGGAATAGAGGACTTTCAAGCATTCTTGCTGAAAAAAAACAGAGTTGAATAGAAAATTCAACATTCAGATACAAGAAGCAAGAGAAGCATGAGAAGGTAAACAGGGAAACAGAATCATAAGGAACTTATCAAAGTTGAACTATTAACATTCCTACATGGAAAAACAATAATTATAACTGATGAAACTTTTCTCAGTAGTTGAAGGGATTAGAAATATATATATTTGTCTTTATATGAGGGTATATGGGTATATGAATACATATGTGAATGTGTGTATATATGTTTACAGGTATACATAGATAGAGGGCACAGGACCAATTTAACAGGAAGTAATGATACTTAAAAGGTGAAATTAAGAGGTGAGAGGAATATAATGAGATGAGATGGGGAGAGACAGATTGGGGTAAACTATCTCATACAGAAGAGGCAAGGGAAAATGGTTACAATGGAGGGGAAGAATAGTAAGGCAAAAGGGTATGGGTCAACCTTGTTCCCATTGAATTAGGCTTGAGGAGGGAGTGAAATACACACTAAATAGGGTATCTCACCCTCCAGGAGAATAGGGGGGGGAGGGGGATGAGGGGGGGATGATAGAAGGGAGGGTAGGCTGAGGGGGAGGGAAGTTGGAAGCACTCACTTTTGAAAATAGATGGGATCAAAGTAGAGAATAGAACAAGTGGGAGGTGGGATAGGATGGAGGGAAATATAGTCAGTTTTTTACAATATATCTACTATGTTATTGTTTTGCATTAGCCACACATGTACAACCTATACTGAACTGCATATCTTCCCAGTAAGGGTGGGTGACAAGGAAGGAAGGGAATTAATCTGGAATTGAAAATTTTAAAATCAAATATTCAAATATATGTGTATATATATATATATATATGTGTGTGTGTGTGTGTATCTGTATATATATTTATATATATATGGTATTATTAATACCATCTTACATGTAATTGGGAAATAAGATATACAGGCACTGAGGCATAGAGATCCACTGGAAAAGTAGAAAGGGGTATGGGAGAAAATATGGGAGAGAGCAGATTGGAGGAGGGGATATCCTCTGGGACTGCTATTTTGGGGAGGTGGGTAGGGGGAAAAACGGGGAGAAAATTTGTAACTCAAAATCTGGTGGAAACAAATCATGTTAATCAGAAGTTAATAAAACATTAAAAAAAAGAAAAGAGGGCAAAGGACTTGAGGAGATATAGACAGTGCAGAGTTGAACTGGCTTACCAATGTATCAAAATGGGGAAAAGTGAAAAGTATACAATACAGAGGTGATGACTTGAGGGTAGAGGGATTTGGGGTCAAAGTGAGGATGAAGGACAGGGTTAGAGGATTCAGGGAAGAAAGAGAAGTGGAATAACAACAGTTTATAATTAGATAAAGAAATTTCAAAGTTCACGAATATGATTATTTGAGAATTTGGTGTCAGTGAACTAAAACAGAACTGCCTTTCCAATCCCTTCTGTTTCCATAAACAATAATCAAGACTCAGTCATTTGTTTGATTCATTTTTAAAGCAACGTATTTTAGGTAGAGTTCATGTGAATTCTATTCACGAGGGCCTTTTGATTTCCTTCTTGAATCTCAGCCATTTCAGTCTCCATCCAAAGATAAACCATTTCTGATTACATTAGACAAATGGTGTGTACATATTGTCAGATTTAATTTCTGATTGGCAAAGTGATGTCTATTTTTCCTAAAATTATTTCAATACTTTTAAAATGTATTTTTCATATGCTCTGAGAATAATTATCAAGTACTAATCTTTCTATAGTTGCCTCATGGTCCTAGACCATGTGTTTCATTAATATGGTATAGATTTTTTTTTCCAAATCTGTTATTGTTTATTTTATGGTTCAAAAAGTATCATTAAGATTAGTATTACATAGGTGTCACTTGCTTTAAAAATGTTTTGCCCATGGAATGTTGATTTCAAGATGTCATTAAGTCTCTTGCCATGCATATGCACAGATTTTTTTTCTTAGTAACTTTATATTCCATATGTCTTGCCTAGAGGAAACCAAGATATTTGTAATGATTGCCTTCATCTATTAATTTAATTAGGCCTTCAGTTTCAAGTCTTAAACCATTAGTCTTTATCATTCACTAATGTGCAATAAGGATTTTGTACTTCTTGAGTCAAAACTACATTTTGATATCATTGGAAAAAATTTCATGAGATGAATCTAACATGATTTCCAGTGGAACATGTGGTTTGATTTCAGCTTACTTTTTAATATGGAAGCGATAATGGTGGATTTAAAGCTAAGCAGAATCCTAATAGACTTGAAACACCTCCCTGAAAAAAGCAAAACTTTATGACATTTGTGGTTAACATAGTGGTATGTATTGGTAAAATTGGTCTTCCAATTGAATTTATCCTATCAAAAAGAGATTTTAAAATCCTAGTCCAAACACAACCATCTCCTTTTTCAAAAATCATTTGAGACATTAGCATTATTCTTGTTATCCCTTTTATTATTAGATGATTACTGGAGCTTAATTAAGTGGGCAGCTAAGTGTTATAGTAGATAGAGTGCCAGGCCTGGAGTCAGGAGAACATAAGTTCAAATACAGCGTTAGACGTTTATTAGATGTGTGACGCTGGGCAAGTCACTTAACCCTGTTTTTCTCACTTTCTTCATCTCTAAAATGAGCTAGAGAAGGAAATGGCAAACCACTCCAATAACTTTGCCAAGAAAACCGCAAACGGGGTCACAAAGAATTGAACACAATTGAAAGTGACTGAACAACAACAGAATCATTATCATTGAGCAATATATCTGGAATGTGGTCTTAAAAATGACATGATTTTTTTTTTAAAGGGAATTAAAACTGAAGACAAACTTATTTGGGAAATTTTGAGAATTTTGGAAAATCTTGATGAGTTGTTAAAGCTTTAGAGATTGCTATCTCATCAAGGAATGCTTTGAAGAAGATCAGCATGCCATTACAATCACTGGTCCTGCATTCAGAACTATAACTAGAATGGGACAAATGGTGGTTTACCCCAAGAATTAATATCCAAGGGACCATGAGTTTATCCAGACAATAATGTGTGTGTGTGTGGGGGGGGTGCACTTCTTCCCTGGGACCACACACTTCTATCACCAACCATTGCCCCAACACCTCACCTTTGGTCTTCCACCAACCTCCTGGGCTGCCACTCCTCACAATTCTGTTACTTTTAAGACCTACCTCCTTCTCCAACCCCTTTAGAAATGAAGGTCAAGCTCTCCAGGAGATTAACCACCCCTTCTCCTGCCATAACTTCCTTCTGAGCAGATTGTCTCTTAGACCACAATTCCCATCTTTTTTCTCCCTCCTTGAAACTTGCCTACCTCCAGTGAAAGAATTTATAGTTATGACCCTGTAACATAATAGAACAGAAATGTGCATTATTGTTGTTATATTTGGGCACTTATTTTGATCCATCCCTTATTACTGTTAAAATTTGGGGTATCATGCTTAGAGTTTTATCAGAAAATTGTTGTTCTTCCTTTTAAATGAATGATTTTTTAAAGTATTGCATTTGAAAGTATAATTCTATTGCACTGAGGTTTAATTTATTTCCAATAGAACTAATTTCTTTCATTATAATTAAAATTAAACAGAAAACATGATTCACGTAGAAGAAATTTGCTTTGTAACAAATTTTGTGGTATCTCCTCAAGCAACTCGTAATGGGAAGAGATGCCAGTTGTATGTTTGTCTTTTCATTCACATTTTTAGGCACAGATAATGAGATGCCCAATAATACACTCATCAAATATGAAGGACAACAATATATGCTCTAGTAAAAAGAAGACTGAGCAATTTTCTGGGTCAGTGAGAACTAATTCCTTTCAAAATACTCCATTCTTCTTCATTGCTCTAGCAATGCCCAGATGTTTTTTTCTTTTTTTTCTTCCTTCTCTTCAGTCATTTTCATTATTGTAAAAATGCCTCCACCCAGACCAATGCAATAGGGCCAGAACAAAAGCCCTACAGTGTGCTTGCCCTGCAGCTGTAGAAAAGGGTTATATTGATGGACTGACACACAGCTCTTTTCTAAACACTTCTGGCTAAATAGCTTCCTTGGCCTTTTTGGGAGAGACAGATTGGATGATAAGTGACCTGGGGTATTCGCCTCTCTCATTTTCATGAAATTTCCCTAACGCTGATATACCTAGTGATTTTTCACCCTCCCTTTAAGCTCTTAAGGCTTTCAGACCCCATTTCTTTTCTCAAACCAATAAAATGTTTTAAATGGAAACTCTGGGCCAACCCAAAAGGGAATTGTTAATGTTTTGGCTGTAATCCTGGAGATTTTCAAACAAACAGCTGCGCTGAGTTCTACATGACTGCCTTGTCAATAGCATTAAACTGGTTATAGGATGGAAACTTCATTTCATTGCTGGGTAATATCCATTATAGCCTTTCAATTAGATTCTGTCTGGGGCACCTAGATCACTCATGGATGCCTGTACTCATCTTCGGCAAACTTTTCAATTTACATATTTGCCTCTTTCCAACAAGCAAGGGCATGATGAAGGAAGCATGCCTCTACATCCTTAACTCTAAATCCCAATAAAAGAGGAGGGTGGATTAAAAAACAACAACAAGCCTTATTTCAGTGTGAAGGAGATAAATCAATAAGCCATTTCTTCCAGTGGCTTATGTGCATTTTTAGTGGTATCTTCAAAGACTTAGATGAGAAAGAAAGAAAAAAATATACATAGAGGGATAACATATTTTAAATTAAGCCTATGTTGAGAGTTAATAAATTTGCACGCAGCACTCAGAGAACTAGCCAAATAAACCCAGTGTTTGTCAGACAGCCATCCCATGTCAGCAACCTTCTTTTTTTTTAAATCCTACTGGTGGTGTGGTGGATAGAGTGCAAGGTTTAGGGTCAGGAAGACCTCAGTTAAAATCTGACTTCATATAATTACTAGCTATGTGAGCCTGTGCAAGTCACTTAACCTCTGTTTGCCTCAGTTTCCTCATCTGTAAAATGAGCTGGGCAAGGAAATGGCAAACCACTCTATTATCTTTGCCAAGAAAACTCCAGAGTCACAAAGAATTGGAAGACTGACCTAAACAAAGAAAAATGTGGGAGGCAGGGCAGCTAGGTGACATGGTGGATGGAACACTGGGCTTGGAGTCAGGAAGTCTCCTCTCCCTAAGTTCAAATCTGACCTCCAACATTTACTAGCAGTGTGACCCTGGACAAGTCACTTAACACTTTGTCTCAGTTTTTTCATTTGTAAAATGAGCTGGAGAAGGAAATGTGAAACCACTTTGGCATCTTTACCAAGAAAACCCCAAAGGGGGTCATGAAGAGTCAGACATGGGTGAAAAAAATCACTGAACAATGTGAGAATCATTGAGCTAGGTGATAGAAATACAAAGATTTAAAATAAAATAGTCCACCCTCTCAAGAATCTTACATTTGGTAGGGTCAGGAGATGGAGGCTGAAATACAGCAAATCGAGGGATAAGTAGGCACAAAATAATTTCAGAAGAGAGAGAGCAGCAATGATGGGGGACATCAAGGAAAGCCTTACATAGGAGGTGGCACCTGAGTTGAACCTCAATGATTCTAAAAGTTAAAGGGTAAGGTGAGGAGGGAATGGATGTGTTCAGAGAACAGCAAGGAGGCAAGTGTGATTGGAATGAAGGGCACATGAGATAAATCTGGAAAGGCAGGTAGGAGCCAGTTGTTAGAGTTTGTGTTTGATTCTAGGTGCAACAAGATTTTTGAGTAAGTGAGTGCCAGAGTCAGACCTGTGCTTTAGGGATACTGACTTGGCAGCTGTGCATAGGATGGCTTGGAGAAAGTCTAGACTGGAATCAGGAAGACCAATGAGGAGACAATTGGAATAGTCCAAGCAAGAGGTGATGAGAGCCTAGACCAGAGCCATAGCCATGATGGTGAAAATAAGGGAATAGATACAAGAGATGTTGTCAAAATTGAAAAGGTTACCCATAAAGAGGGTTAAGGTTGCTCTGGAGATTCCAAAATACCAACATGCCGGGTTCTGCTGAATGAATCCGACTCAAGTCTTCTCTCAGCCAAAGAAAAGTAAAGTTCATTAAAAGTTTGCTTGCATTAGACACAGAGTAAGTCTGTGCTGGTTTGTTCTATGGTGCTCTCACTATTCTATGGCTCTCTCACAAACATGGAGACAGGATGAGGTCTTATATACAGAAGGTTGTGGGAGGAATCTAGGGATGGTCTAGGGTAGGTCGAGGGTCTTCAGGAGCAGTTAATGAAGTCAATGAGTGATTAAGGGTTGGAGGCTACCTGGAGCCTATAGACAATGGTGGGCTAGTCCAGTTCAAGGGTGGGTTGATATTTTGATGGGCTCAAGGGTGGGAAGTCTAGTAACAGAGATTTGGGACCAGCCACAATGTAAGGCTTATTGCCTCATGCAAATGCTTCATCAAATGAGACGATTTAATCAAGAGTCCAAGGGAGATTTCCAGAGTCTATACCTCAAGGACTCAAAGGGAGGTAGAGGGGGCTCGCAGAGCCCATACCTCATCAAAAATAGGAGGGACAAGATGACATCCAATCAGATATCAGAGGTGAGGGAGAAGGAAGATTCAAAGATAACTCCAAAGTTTCAAGCCTAATTGACTGAAAGGATGGTGGTGCCTTCAATAGAAAAAGTAAAAATTAAAGGACAGATAGATTTGGGGCAAAACACAGTGAATTCTAATTTAGATATGTTTCATAAGACATCCGGATGGAGATGTCTAGAAGGTGGTTGGCAATGCCAAGACTGAAGTTCAGGAGAGAGAAGAGGCCTGAAAAGACAGAACTGGGAGTCATATGCATAGTAATGATAAATGAAGCAATGGTGGATAATGAGATCACTATAAGAGTATGTAGAAAGAGAAGGGGAGAGGGCATAGGACAAAGCCTTAGGGGATGCCAAGGTTTCGTGGAAGGGGAGGCAGATGGTGAGTCCACCAAGATTCAAAGGATCTCATAGGATTTAGAGCTAGAAGGAGATTAGAAGACTAGTCCATCTTCTACTTTTAAAAATAAAGAACTGAGGCCTATAGAAAATAAGTTACTTGACCAAGGCCACATAGGAAGTGGCAAATCCAGTACTTGAACCTATGCCCTCTGAATCCAAATGCAATGCTGTTTTGTTAGCAGAGAGAATCAGAAAGAATAGTATTCCTGAAGTCAAAGGATGAGGATACACAAGAAGAAAAGGTGATCAAGCTAAAAAGAAGAGAAACAGAGGGAGAACTGAGAAAAGGCCATGGATTTAATAGTTAAGAAAAAATTAGTAACCTTGGAAGGACAGTTTAAGTCAAATGATTGGGTCAGAACTCATATTTCAAGGGGGAATAAAAGGGAGTGGAAAGTGTGGAAACATTTTTAACTTTCTTAGAGTTTGTCTGTAAAGGGAAGAGGGGTATGGGAAAAGCTTGAGAAGATGGCAACATCAAAGGAAAATTTTTTTAAGGATGGGAAAGACTTGAATGATATTGTAGGGTATGGGAAAGAGTCACTGAATAAAGAGAGGTTAAAGTTAAGAGAAAAAGAAGAAATGATGGGGGAGGGGGTTTAGTAGAAGAGAGTAGATCAGGATAATCTCACTGAATTGATCTCTCCACCCTCCCAGCTGACGAAATTCCAGAAGGAAGGGAACAAGTAACAGAGACGATGAAGTGTTAAGGTCTTAAACAAAGGGCACAGAAGAATTGATAAGACTTGGATCCACTTTCCTTTTTGATTTGTTTTTGGAGGCAGAGCTAAGTGACTTGCTCAGGGTCACCTAGCTGAGACCATATTTGAACTCAGGCCCTCTTGACTCCAGGACTATGTACTGCCCCACCCAGCTATTTTTGTATTTATTTTCACAACATTTCTCTTGTACCTTTTTTCTTTCTACCCATCTGGGCTGCTACAACAACTTTTCTTCCTGTTCACCTTGGGCTATTGGTGCTCTACTCTGTCTCCCTGTCTTGTCTCTCCCCTCTCCAATCCATCCTTCACTCAGCTATCACAGTGACTTTCCTAAAGTATAGATCTGTCACTCTCCTCCTTGATAAACTCTAGTGGCTCCTTATTACCTCAAGGATCAATGATAACATCTTATGCTTAGCATTTAAAACCCTTAGCAGCCTAGTCCCTTCCTTCTTTTCCTCTTTTATTACATTTGACTTTCTTCTGCACAATCTATATTCTAGCTACACCAGCCCACTTACTATTCCTCATACATGACCCTCCTTTTCTTAGCTCTTCTTTTTCAGTGGTTGATCAACATTCCTGGAAAGCTTTTCCTTATTACCTCTGCTTTTAGTCTCCCTGATTTCCTTCATGTCTCAGCTCAAATCCCTCCTTCTATTCAGAACTTTTGCCAGACCCCCAAATTGCTAGTACCTTCTCCTCTGAGACTGAAAATCTTGAACCTCTATGTAAATGCAAGATACCATTTTCATCATCATCATTATTAATATTATTATTGCATATCTCATATGAATTTAGTTACTTACATGTTATCTCCTCTATTAGAATGCAATCACCTTCAGGGCATGGATTCATAACCTTTTTTTGTATTGCTAGTGCTTAGCAAAGGGCCTGGCACATAGTAAGGGCTTAATAAATTATTTGATGGATTGATTACTATTGATGACCCCAAATATGAGGGTAGGGATAGAAGGGGAGAACATAACTATGAACTTCTTTAGAAAGGGAGGAGAATGATGTAGAGGCCAGTAGATGGCTGCTCTAAAAATCTGAAGCAGCTATTGCAAACAAGAAATGAAACTCAAAGGACGAGGGATTTCTTGGTGATACTGATGTTGATGTTGATGCTGATACTTATGGTGATAGTGATGCTGTTGCTGATGTTGTGGTGGTTGATGGTTATGCTGATGGTGATGGTGATGCTGATAGGGTGGTGGTGGATGGCGATGATGTTGATAGTGATGGTGATGGTGATCTTAGGAGCAACACACCCACACGAACCTCAGAAAAGTAGGATAGAGGCAGTGAGGATAGAGGGGTAGGTCCACTTCTTCTAGACTGGTGTGTCAAGAGGCATGGGAGAAAGCTCATAGAGTACTGGAATAGGTTGGCCAGGGATGCAATACTTCCTGAAAGATCCAATTTATTTTAGTGCAAGAAGTGAGGAGATGAGATCTAAAGCAAAGGGGAGTTTGTTTGTTAGTAGCATATCAGGAATTTCCAGAGACATTATCAACTATGAAGGGCTAAGGTTGTGGAGGGTAGAGATGAGAATACAGGAAGAAGTAGGAGGTAGAAAGATTGCTTGCTCCAGAAGACACTGACTCTAAATCAAAGGGATAAGGGGAGCAGAATGAATATGTTTGCCTGCCAGAGGAGGTTTGATGAACAAATTGATCCATCTCCAAACCCCCAACTCCAGGATGCTGTGATAAATGCGTACAGCATCAATACAAGGCAGTGGTACCAATTTCTATGGCTTGATACTCCAAACACAGGGGAACCTGGGATGGAGAGGATGGGTAAAGGCAACAGGGAATCTGATGTGAATTTTAGGTCTTCTAGTCTCCCAATGATGTAAAAATCACATTTAGAGCCAGGTCTAAAGTCGTGTAGGGCACACTCACATGGACCTCAGTTACTAATTTCTGTGTCACAGCACACCTTTCATGGCCACAGGCTCAGGGTGATGCATATAAGTTCCCTTCAGAACTGGCCCTCTGCTGTCCTTAGGTCTACAATGCATCTGAGTCCTCAACAATCTCTGCATTTTTATTAGCTCAATAAAAATTGAGCTAATAAATAAGTTTTATTGGAATAAGATTAAATTTCAATAATTTAAAGCTCTCCTCTTCCTCCCCACCAGTAAGACCTCAATTAACCAAACGCTAAGGGATCAGAGAATTCTATCATTCAAAGGCTGAGATTAAAGGACAACTAAATAAAATATTGAACAGTATAGACTATGTGTCTAACATGGGATGGCATTTATTTATTTATTTTTGGATTCTAAAATTCTACCAGAAGCCCAGGTTTTCGCTAACACTTCTCACAATTAACAAGGTCATTTTGCGTAGATAGGTGATAATGTCGATCTTGGTGGTTTAAATAAGCATAGACAAGTAGATGGCACAGTGGATAGAGTTCTGGGCCTCAAGTCAGGAAGTCCTGAGTTCAAATCCAGCCTCAAACATTTAGTAACAATGTGACCCTGGGAGTAGGAGGGTGTGGAGCCTAGATGGTGAAGTAAAAGCAGGGACCTGCTTGAGTTCTCCCCCAAACCCCTTCAAATACCTGTAAAAATTACTCTAAAAAAATTCTAGAGCTACAAAACCCACAACATGACAGAGCAAAAAAAAATCTTCAGCCCCAGACAGCCTGGAAGGTAGACAGGAAGGGTCTATCACAATGGGCTAGGAGCTGAGCACAGTCCAGCATGGGCTGTGCAAGCACAGACAGGGCTGGATCAGGCCTCAGAGAACTGAATCACTGGCAGCTGTGGCAGTTTCCAGGCTTCTCAACCCATAAACACCAAAGACAACATAGAAGTTTAGTGGGAAAATTCTGTGGGACCTGGGTGAAAGAGGAGTGGGGTCTAGCTGAGGTCCAGCCCCAGCCTCCAGGGTGACAGAGGTGGCAGTGTCAGTGGCAGCAGCAGCAGTAGTAGCAATGGCTGCTTCTGGAGCTCTGGGTCCACAGACAGTAGGGGATCAAGCTACTGATACAAAACCCTTGAAACCTGGGACAGTACATCCACCCCCTACCTCGACCTCCACTGGATGTCAAGCTATAGAATCTTACTTTGGTTACAAAGAAGATCAATACATACAACCAGAAGAAGACAACAAAGTAAAAGCTCCTACATCAAAAGTCTTTGAGAAAAATGTAAATCAGTCTCAGGCCATAGAAGAGCTCACAAAGGATTTTGAAAATCAAGTAAGAGAAGTAGAAGAAAAATTGGGAAGAGAAATGAGAGCGATGCAAGAAAATCATGAAAAACAAGTTAACAGCTTGCTAACAGAGACCTTTATACTGAAGAATATGATACTGAAGAAAATAACACCTTAAAAAAAATAGACTAACCCAAATGGCAAAAGAGGTCCAAAAAGCCAATGAGGAGAAGAATGACTCAAAAAGCAGAATTGAACAAATGGAGGAGATCCAAAAGCTCACTGAAGAAAATGATTCCTTAAAAATTAGAATGAATAGGGCAGCTAGGTGGCACAGTGAATAGAGCACCAGCCCTGGAGTCAGGAGGACCTGAGTTCAAATCCAGCCTCAGACACTTAACACTTACTAGCCATGTGACCTTGGGCAAGTCACTTAACCCTAATTGACCTGCCTTCCCCCCTCCAAAAAAAAAATTAGAATGGAGCAAATGGAAGCTAATGACTTTATGAGAAATCAAAACATTATAAAACAGAACCAAAAGAATGGAAAAAAATAGATGACAATGTGAAATATCTCACTGGAAAAAAAACATTGACCTGGAAAATAGATCCAGGAGAGAGAATTTAAAAATTATTGAACTACCTGAAAGCCATGATCAAGAAAAGAACCTAGACATCATCTTTAAAGAAATTATTATGGAAAACTGCCCTGATATTCTAGACCCAGAGAGGAAAATAGAAATGGAAAAATCCACCTTTGAAAGAGATTCCAAAAGGAAGACTCCTACGAATATTGTGGTCAAATTCCATAGGTCCCAGGTCAAGGAGATAAGAAAGAAACAATTAAAGTATTGTGGAAATGCAATCAGGATGACACAAGATCTAGCAGCTTCTACATTAAGGGATTGGAGGGCTTGGAATATGATATTTCAGAGGTCAGAGGAGCTAGGATTAATACTAAGAATCACCTACCAAACAAAACTTAGTATAATACTTTAGAGGAAAAATTGATATTCATTGAAATAGAAGACTTTCAAGAATTCTTAAGGAAAAGACCAGAGCTGAATAGAAAATTTGACTTTTGAATATAAAAATCAAGAGAAGCATAAAAAAGGTAAACAGGAAGGAGAAATCATAAGGGACTTATTAAAGTTGAACTGTTTACATTCCTACTTGGAAAGATGAATTTGTAACTCATGAGACCTTTCTCAGTAGTAGGGTAGTTGGAGGAAATATAGAAATATAGATGAATAGATAGATGGATAGATAGATAGATAGATAGATAGATAGATAGATAGATAGATAGATAGATAGATAGATGCCACAGGGTGGGTTGAATATGAAGGGATGATATATAAAAAATAAAATTAAGGGGTGAAAGAGGAATATATTGGGAGAAGGAGAAAGGGAGAGACATAATGGGGTAAATTATCTCACATAAAATAGGCAAGAAAAAGGTTTCACAATGGAGAGGAAGAGGAATGAGGTGAGAGGGAATGAGTGAACCTTACTCATCGGATTTGGCTTAAGGAGGGAATAACATACACATTCAATTGGGTATCTTAACCTACAGGAAAGTAAGGGGTAAGGGAATATGAGGAAGGGTGGGATGATAGAAGGGAGGGCAGATTGGGGGAAGAGATTATCAGAAGCAAACACTTTTGAAAGGGGACAGGGCCAAAGGAAAAAATAGAATAAGTGGAGGATGGGATAGGATGGAGGGAAATAAAGTTAGTCTTTCACAACATGACTATTATGGAAGTGTTTTGCATAACTACACATGTATAACCTATATTGAATTGCTTGCCTTCTCAATGAGTGGGTGGTGAGGGAAGAAGGGAGAGAATTTGGAATTCAAAGTTTTAAAAAAAGATGTTAAAAAATTGTTTTTATACGCAACAGGGAGATAAGATATACAGGCAAGGGGGTATAGAAATCTTTCTATACAAGAAAGTAAGGGGGAAGGTGATGAGAGGGGTGGGTGGAGTGATAGAAGGGAGGGCAGACTGTGGGAAGGGGTTGTCACAATGCATGCCATCTAGGGGTAGGGGGGAGGGAAGAGATGTGGAGAAAATTTGGAACTCAATATCTTGTGGAAATGAATGTTGAAAACTAAAATTAATTAATTTAATTAATAAAAAACAAAAAAGCAATGTGACCCTGGGCAAGTCACTTAACTTAATTTTCTTCAACTGTAAAATGTGATAATACATCTCCTCACAGGATTGTGAGCATCAAAATGAGATTATATTTGTTTAAAAAAATTAAAACTCCTAGAAGAGAGCCTGGCACATAATAGGCACTATATCAATGCTGATTCCCTTCCCTTCCCCATTTTTTATTCAAACTGTCCTATATCACTCTGCATCATTTGATCTCTGTTGAATAATGCAAGGCTTGCTAAACTAATTGTAAGCCCTGTATATGGCCCATTTAATGAAGATATCAAGCTTAATAATCATTACTAAAGACTTTGAGAATCAGACCCAGAGTTTTCCATATGTTTGAGAATTCCAATTAGATGGGTTCACAAGAGGTCACACACTGCTGAGCTTTAACTGAGGTTTGAGGAATAACAGCATCACAGAATCTTAGAATTTGACTGGGAGTAGGAAAGGCTAAGGCCAATACTCTCATGTTAAGGTTAACATGGATCTAAGGTTTCAGATCCAGGAGAGAGTACAAATATGACAATGAGATACTTAATCCTCTGAGCCTATATATTCCTTGCCTTTCTTTCTCTCTTTCTTTCTCTCTTTCTTTCTTTCTTTCTTTCTTTCTTTCTTTCTTTCTTTCTTTCTTTCTTTCTTTCTCTTTCTTCCTTTCTTTTTTTTTGTTTTTTCTTAATTTTTTTTTGCTTTTTGGGGGGCAATTGGGGTTAAATGACTTGCCCAAAGTCACATGGATAGTAATTGTGTCAAGTGTCTGAGGCCACATTTGAACTCAGGTCCTCCTGACTCCACTGCCGGTGCTCTATTCACTGTGCCACTGAGCTGTCCAAAAATTACATATTAACATTATTTAGGTTATATTATATTTTTGTGTAATTTGTTAAATATTTCCCAATTACTTTTTTTGGGGGGAGGATAGTTGGGGTTAAGTGACTTGCCCAAAGTCACACGGCTTGTAAGTGTGTTAAGTGTCTGAGGCCTAATTTGAACCCAGGTCCTCCTGACTCCAGGGCGGTGTTCCATTCACTGTGCCACCTAGCCACCCCCTTTTCCTTCCTTCCTTCCTTCCTTCCTTCCTTCCTTCCTTCCTTCCTTCCTTCCTTCCTTCCTTCCTTTCCTTCCTTCCTTCCTTCCTTCCTTCCTTCTTTCCTTCCTTTCTTTCTTTCCTTTTCTTCTTCTCTTCCTCCTCCTGCATCTTCTTTTTCTCCTTCTTTTCTTTCTCCTTCTTCTTATCCTTCTTCTTCTTCCTCCTCTTCCACCTTTTCCTCCTCCTTTTTCTTTCTCTCTGTGTCAATCTCTCTTTTTCTGTGTTTCTCTCTTTGTCTCTCTCTCAACCTCTTTGAACTGTGTAACTAACGACTCATCCTCTCCCTCAGACTTCCTGTGGGATGGAGTAGAGATATCTTTTCTCTTCCTCCTTCCCCAGAAGTAGTAGTGACTATACACAGATAGTAGTGAAAACATGTGCTTGTCGAGATGATGCTAAAACCTGTCCTCAAGTCCCTGGCTCCCTCTTCTTTTGTTTTATGTTTCTTTCCCTGAGCATGGGTGACAAAACAACTATCCTAAGTTTGTTATTTGTAGCCTTGTAAGAGGCCTCATGACCTCAAAAGTTTGGGAGCTTCCGGGTCTTTGTTTTAATTGCCTAGAAGAAGATGATCTTTACAACAGCTTCTCAGAGGAGGAAAAAAATGACCAAAAGCAGGAGAATGCTAAAAGATAAAAGAAAAAAGAAAGCCCAAACCATGTCATGTCTTGTGAGAAGATTCAGGCTGATGAGGTGTACAGACAAATTAAGTGAAAGTGAAGTATCTGTTCAGCAGGCCTACAAGTCTTCTGGGAATTTTTACCTCTCAGGAGAGTATAAATCAGAGTAATACATTACTGTTCTGTGTTTTAAGTATTTCTCAAGGCATGCTTATGAGTCTTTTTTTTTCTTCTTTAAGCATTTCTATATGGCAGAGGAAATAGCTGTCTTGTATCTGATAGCAATTTTTTTTTGTACAGTTAACAAGTTTTCTAGAAGGTACATCTGTTAATCCTTTTAGGAGAGCTGTGACATGAGTCATACCTAAGCTTGTTGAAGGAATTTTGTTCAAAGTTCTACTCTGGGGTGGAAGCATAATGAACCAGAGAGCTTGAGAAGAGTTTCATCCTTTTTTGGGTGGTCAGGCTCCCCCAGGACCTGATTCCAGAGCCACCCCTTTTTGTGGCTTGTGTAATAGCAAGTTAAATATCATGACCATATAAGCCTAAAACCCTCGCAAGCTATTTCTAACATTCTGTCACATATATTCACACAATGTCCATGAGGCAAGGAGGGGAGAAATTGTACCCAATCTTGAAAAGAGATTCAGGGAAAGGAAAGAAACTTTATAGAACAAGGGTTGGCACTATGACCCATTGGCCAAATCTGGCTCTGTCTGTTGTTATATGTCTTACAAGTTAAGAATAAGCATCCAATATGCATTAGTGAATTTTCTAAAACTGGAAAACTCTTTCTAAGGGATTGATCTCTGAGATCCTTTGGGCAGTCTTTTCTCCTCTTTTAAATGGAGCAATAAAAATTCACTCATCTCAAGCCAAAAAGATCCTCAGAAATCATCACATCTAAACTCATTTTACAGATGAGGAAACTGAGGCCCATGAAGGTTAAGTAACTAGTCCAAGGTCATATAGGTACACCACATCAGAAAATAATTTGAACCCAGTACCTTGGACTTCTTAGTCAATATTCTTTATACTATACTATGCTACTTCCTATCACAAAGCTACTACATAGCAGAGTTAAGACTTGAACTCAGGGTTTCCAACTCTCTATTCAGCACATTTTTCACTACTATATTTCACTATCTCTCAGTTATAGAGATTGACGTGTACTGCTATTCTGACTTCAATACACAGGATCATAGACTTAGATGTGAAGGGACCTAGATAGGAAGACCCCTTATTTGACAGTTGAAGAGACTGATAACTAGAGAGGCTGAGCCCCAAGGTCACAGAGGTAAGTAGCAAGTGATAGAACCAGACACCAATTCCAAATTTCTGACTCAATTATTCACCATTCTTATTCACCATTCTTCCCATTGACCCACACTGGTCAATATCCTTCTAGTAAATTAAAATGTAAATAAGACAACATATGAAGTTTATCTTTTAGAAAGTGTATCTCTTAAGGAAACCTAGGGTTATAGAGTAAGGGCAGAAGTAATATAGCAAAGGAGTACCCAAAATAACTTCAGCTATTTGATCTTGTTGCCTAAGGTTTACCTTCCCTTTGAAAATTTCTTTATAATTAGTCATATTTCAGTTTTCTTCAAATAAGTTTTACATAAGGATATGAGTTTAATCTATATCTGTCTTAGAAACAAATATAACACTCTATATAATGTAAAATATTTTAAGACAATTTTAATGGATTATAAATTTAAATTTAAAGCATTGTAGAAAGTTCTATCTTATTTAAATGAGTACTTTTTTTCCCTAGACTTAGTCAACTCTAACAACATACAGGCTCTGTGAGCGAAGTTTTCTGTGTTCTAGGTAACATTCTAAGACTCTAAATTATAAAGAAGGTGAAGGCCCTCATTGGTACAGGGAATTTCCTCACCCTGAACTTCCCTATGCTAATGAATCCAGTCCCTAACCTCTGTCCTAACTTAATATGTCCCCACCCAAGAATTAACTGTCAGTAGACTGTTTCCTTTCAGAGGAATAATTCAATGCCCTGAATAGAGGCTTTATATAGAGGGTATGACATCACCTGAATCACACAAACCATTACAATATGATTCACTGAAGAATATAGGCCTTATAGGTAATCCAATACCTAAGTAGCCCATTTTGTGTAGTAGTTAACACTGTCCCCTTTGTTAGTGGCTTTGAGCTTTTTAGGAAATCCTTGTTTCGGTTGACTCTAGTCAATATTTATGAGTAAAGTCAGCCCATCCTTGCTTGTCAGAAATGTAGTCCAAACTCTAAAGTCTTCATAGCTTGGGATGTTCAAAAGAGAAGGGCCTGGGCTAATGCAGTCAGTGATGAACAACATGAAGCAAAATGCTTCTCAGTCTGTCCATGTTAAAACTGGGAAAAACACTGCAAGGTACATTTGTTTCAATTTTTTTTTAACTTTATGATTTATTTTTTGCTTTTATTCCACCATTATTTTCCATTACACTCCCCCTTTTAGAAATCTTTCTTATTAAAAAATCAGTTGCACAAAATTATCCAATACAGTGACTTTTCTGACAAACGTGTCTTTAGACCTTTAGCCTGCCACCACTCTACTGAAAGAAAAGAAATACATTTTGCTATTAGTCCTTTGGAACCAGGAATGGTCCTTGCATCTAATTGCACCACCAGTGTCTTTTATTATTGTTTTCCTTTACATTATTGCTTTGTTCTCCAGGTTTTGATTTCTTTGGCCTACATCAGTTCATACATATCTTCCCATGTTTCTATGAATTCTTTATATTCATAATTTCTTACAGTGTGATAATATTCCATTGTATTCACATGCCACAATTTGTTTAGCTATTCTCCGTTCAGTGGGTACCACCCTGTTTCAAGGTTTGGGTTGATTTTTTTTTTTGCTTACTACAAAAAATGCTTCTATGAATATTTTGGTATTTATGGGACCTTTCTTTTTGTCATTGACCTCTCTAGGATATTTACAAGACACTTGTGCAAATTACCGTGTATAGAGTGCTGGCAAAGCATTAAGGAACAGCATGAGAATTTCCAGCAAGCACATACTTTAAAAGACACAGGAACTCATCAATATTTAGAAACTAAATTAAAATTTATTCTCAAAGTGCTCTGTCAGAAGGAAGGCCCAAGCTGGGCCTCTTTGGCTCTTCTTACATCAACTGAGTTGTACTCCACAAGTAGATTTAAATAGATTTATTAAAACTATGAAAATCTGCTTGTTTTCATCAAAAGTGAATAACATAGGAATTTGTTAAATACCTATTACGTTCCTGGCAACTTTTTTCTGCTTTGGTTTTTAACACAACTGACAATCTTAAATGAACATTCAAACCACAAAGCATAATTCCACAAAATTTAAACAAAATGATAGAAAGCAGTGTTTGTGACTGATCGATAGGGAACCCAATGCTTGTATAGCTTACCGTTTGCTAAACAATAAAACGTGTGCTTTAACTTTGACAAAATAGTTCCAATGCCATCTATTTTATTTAACCTGAATTTTGTTACCGTCTAACCTTGTAGAGTTTGTAGAGTCCTTGTCAGAGGACGTGTTATTCTTTTTCTTTGGCTTCCTTCAGTCTGTATCACCTTATGTGTCTTCCTGTAGTTCTATAAATTCTTCATAACCATTATTCAGATGACACAATAAAATTCCATCATGTTCCTCTATTGTAATTTATTTAGCTATTCCCCAAGAATGGGGCACATGGTTTGTTTTCAACTTTTTTATTTTTATAAATTATGCTGTTATGAATATTTTTTGTAAATAAATGTTCCCACCACAAGGCAAATTATCTCCTAATTCAGGAAATGACATAAAAAAGAATGCTCAATCTCCTCTTGGGGTAGTGAGAAGCAGGATGGTACAATGTAAAATGCACCAGGTTCAGAGCTGGAAGACTTGGGTTTTCATCTTGTTTCTGTCATTTGCTATCAGCATGATCTTGGGCAAGACACTTAAACCATTACTGGCCTTCTGGTTTCTTGCCCAGAAAACGAAGGCATTGGACTGGATCACCTCTGAGGCACTTTGAGGCACTTAGGTGGTACAGTGGATAGAGTGCTAGACCTGTAGTCAGGAAGACCTGAGCTCAAATCTATCCTCAGACTCTATCTGTATGACCTTGGCCAAGTCACTTAACCTCTATTTGTTTCTTCAGCTGTAATGTGGGGGGTTATAACAGCCCCCCCTCCCTCCTCTCTTCAGGTTGTTGTAAAGATCAAATGAGATAACGTGTGAAGACTAACTTAGCACAGTGCCTATAGAAATACTTATTCCCTTCCACCACCCTGTCCTGCCTTTTTCTCATCTGCAAAATAAACATGATAATAGCACCTTCTTCCCAGGATTTTTGTGAGATTAAAATGCAATATTTGTAAAGCGCATTGCAAACCTTAAAAGACTACATAAAATGCGGTGGTTGTTGTTGTTATATACTAAATTAATATGTGTACCGTAGGTTCCCATGGAATATAGACCTAAATGTCTGAGAGATTATTGTTTTGGTTCCAAAGTTCTCAAGTCAGTACACTGAGGGTATGAAGTTATGCTATTTCTATTTCGGTTTCCCCATGATCTATTATAAGAATAACGTATATAGTGATTTGATACCAATCAAGCAATATTACAAATGAAAATTCATTTTGCTACCCAAAGAATCCAGTGAAAATAGCAAAGTAACACCACCAACAAAACCAATAATGACAACTCATTTATACACTGTTTTCCTCACATCAGCTCTATGGAACAGTGAAAAGAATTCTGTGCTGAGAGTCAGTCCTTGACCCTTGATCCTAGCTCCAGCTTTTTTACTTAGCAGACAAGTGGCTTTGGGCAAACTGCTGAGTCTTAATTTCTCCTCATAATAAAATATATTATTTTTTTTGGCTTTTTGAAGGGGGAAAGGCAGGGCAATTGGGGTTAAGTGACTTGCCCAAGGTCACATGACTAGTAAATGTTTAGTGTCTGAGGTCGCTTTTGAACTCAGGTCTTCCTGACTCCAGGGCCAGTGCTCTATTCACTGTACCACCTAGCCACCCCAAAATATATGATTTCTAATGTGGAGGCAGCATGGAAGAATAGAAAAAGTCTTGGCTTTGTAGTCAGAGGATCCAGGTTCAAATCCTGCCTCTCATATTTACTACTTTTGTGACCTTTACCAAATCCCTTAACATCGCCACATTTGTAAATGAAGAACTGAGGTCCTTTGCAGCACTAGAGATATGATTCTATGAGGTTCTTCAAGCTCTGACATTCCATGAGTCTAGGCAGATAATAAAGTGTTACTATCCCCATTTCATAGATGAAGAAACATATGATTGAGCTATATTCCCTGTTACTTAACCTACACCCTATTGTATCTCTTCATTTATTTACATAAATGGTCCCCATGCCTGAACTGCACTCCTACTTCATACTTGCATGTCTGACTCCTCTTCTTTTAAGACACATCTTGGGCACCACCTCCTCCTTGAAAATATCTCTGACTCCCCCAGTTGTTAGTACTCTCTGATTAAATCAACTTGTATTTATTTATTTATGTTGTGTTCCCCTCTTCTGCATTCCTCTACTCCAAGTAGAATTTGAGTTTCTTGAAGGCAGGAACCATTTCCTTGGTATTGTCTTAGCCTCAGTATCTAGTATATGACTGACATCTAATAAGGGAATTCTACCTAACTTGCTTTCCCCATTTACTGATAAGCACTCCTACTTACAGCATGTTGCCTTGACTTTCAAGGCAATTCACGTGAACTTAAAATATTAGATACACCTTGAACTTAAAAATTAGATGCACTTTGAAAATAATTAGCCTTCAATAGCTAACTGATAACCATTGAAAGTCAGCAAACTGGTAAATTGCATCCGTATTATCACTTCTTCCTTCAAACTAGTGGTTTGTTTATAAAATTGTTGGCTTCAGTGTTCACTTGGATAGCAAAACTAGGATTTGTTGAACTTAGAAAAATGATCAATTGTGTCCGTGCTTACTCTTTAGTCCCCAAAGCTACTGGTTAGATGGAGATCATTTTTAACTGAAACTACCCTTTGCCAAAAGAGTAGTTAAATAATTGATTAAATAATTACAATTTATATAGTTATACAATATATAGTATACTATATTTTTGGATATAATATATATAATTGTATACAATTTATATTATACAATTTATACAATTACAATAAATAATTAGGTTGTAATTTCTAATATAATATATTACAAAGAACACAAAATTATTTTTTGAAATAAGCAAGAACACCCTTAGCCTCCAATACCTATACAAAAATCATTAAATACACTTAACAATTAAGACAAACAAGAGATACTAATATAAGTAGGAAAATCTAAACTCGGGAATTATCGTTACTTGATGGAATGAGACTGATGATTACAATACATCTCTGAACGTACATACTTGATCTAAAAAGAACAAGAATGATAAAAACCAGGCCAAGAATCTGGAGGCATAGAGACATTGTATATTAGGAAATTATACTCATATGAAGAAATCCAGGAACCAGGAAGGGGAAGTATGATAGAAATCATTTGGATGAATATCAACAGAGGCAGAAACAGAAGTAATATTGTCTTTGGCAATATTCTATAGATTAGGTGGACAGAAAGAATAGGAGTTTGGGAAACAGACCATCAGGCTGGCAAAGAGACTTGACAAATCAGTGATGTGGGATTTCAATTATTTGTACATCTGCTGGAGCTCTGACTGCTAAAAGCTGAGCAGTTAATTAATTCTTGACTTGCCTGAATGATCCTTCTTCAAAAGATGGTGGAACCAAGAAGGGGAAATTTAATCTAATGCACACTGTAGTAAAATGTAAACTTCCTGAAGTCAGGGGCTGTGTCATTTTTGTATTTGTATCTCTAGTACTTAGCAAAATGACTAGCACAAAACGCAACACTTAATAAATGCTCATTGATTGATTCTCACAACCAAGGAGGAACTGGATAGGATAATAGGAATCTTGGTGACAGGATTGGGGGTAGGATGACGAGAATGGCTATTGCCTACTTAGAGTATGTGATGAAGAAGGAGAAGAAAACTGGGAATAGCCTAGTGTTTACCCTGTATTTTAGAAAAATATATTTCATATGTTTTTCATATGCATTATTCATATATAGACTTTAGAGCAAAAATAAGTAGGATCCATGGCTTAAAATGCTTCAAGGGAAGTGAGTCTAGAGGGAATGGAAAACTCTCAAGAATAAACTTCTGTGAAACTTTCACAAACAATTCTGATGAGGAGGAAAAAACAGAAGTTCTCCAAGGAGACCAATGAGCATTTACAGGAAAATAATCAACCAGCCAAAATCATACTTGAAGTTTGGGCTGGGTATATGTACAAACAACTGAATATGTTAAATAGACAAGTACAGAAAAAAAAAAAACAAGATAATGGAGGATGGATCCAGAAGCATGGCATAGTTCTTTTAAAATGGTACAAGGAAAGGTGAAGAATTTTTAAGGAGAGGAATTGATATATTGACCAAAAAAACAAAAGAGCAAAAAAATTCTAGGACTCCTGTTTAAGATAGATTAAATGATAACAACCAGAGAAGAAAGACTTATTCAACCTTTATTTATTCTGGTAACTGCTAAACACATTGTTATTTCTGTACTCTGTCCTTTGCCTTCTGTTTAAGTGTGAAGGACTTCTTCCTGATAGATTTAAAAAGGACACTGGTCATTGATATACAGAAGATTGGCATTAAAAGCATTCCCAGGAAGCTAATTCCCCAAACTTGGTACTCACAGAATTGAGGTGGGTCCAATTACAATTCCAAGTTCACAGATACTCTGAGAGTCTATACTTCTAACACTATAGCTCTAAAGTTACCAGTAGTATACTCATTTTTAATAATCAACCAGTAGGCAGAAATAGTTCAAAGCAAAGGCATTTACTAAGATGGCATGGGGAGAACACTAGCACAACATCCAACATTCCATATACCTATAGTCACACTCTCCTATGAAAAACACAGCATCAGTGAGAAGAGAGGGCACATGTTTAAAGTATGCTGGCACTTAGTGTAGTTCGGCACACTTGGAAATGAATGTGGCCTCAGCAGTGCTTGTGTCTGCAAAGCCCTACTCACTCTCTTCCACTACAACTACTGACCTCCCTGGTTTCCTTTAAATTCTAACTAGGATCTCACATGTTAGAGAAAGGCTTCCTAGGCCCTCCTTAATTCCAGTGCCTTCTTTCTATTATTTCCTATTTGTCCTTTATGTGACTTATTTTACATATATTTATTGCATGCTGTTCCCTGCCCCCCCCATTAGATTATAAGCTCCTTGAGGGCAGAGACTGTTTTTTGCCCTTTTTTTATGCTCCCAATGTTTAGCACAGTACCTGGCACATAGTGGAAACTTAATAAATGTTTACTGAATTGAATTGAAAGGTATAGGGTCAAGGATTAGGCAAGTGACCATTCCCATGCAGTTGGCCCTACCCAGAGCACCTTCTGAAGAAATGCACTCAGTTCTAGGCCCTTGGCTGAGAGGAGGTAGGAGAGGACAGGTAGAGGAGATAAAATGTGTGAGGAGATAAGGGCTTTGAAACAGCTTCTTTAGGGCATGGGATAAGGAATCAATTATTGTTTTGCCTGTTGGGTTGTTTCAGTCATGTCTGACTCTTTGGGAACCCTTTTGGGGGTTTTCTTGGCAAAGATACTAAAATGGTTTGCCCTTTCCTTCTCGGGTTCATTTTACAGATAAGGAAACTGAGGCAAACAGGGTTAAGTGACTTGCCCAGGGTCACACAATATCTTACGGCCAGATTTGAACTCAGAAAGATCAGTCTTACTGACTCCAAGTCCAGTGCTCTATCCACTACACCACTTAGCTGACCTAAGGAATCAATTAAGGAGGAGTAAATGGATTGCCTCATTGGAGTGAGGACTGACTTGAAATTAGATAACATAAATGTTTAGTGTGCCCAGTCAGCTCAGATATATGACTTCCCCCTGCTCTGTTCAGCAGCAGATTAGGAGTGGAGGAGGTGTGTGGGGGTAGTAACAGAGGGTGAGTTTGGGAAGGAATGAGCAATGATCAGATGAGAAGACAGAGGGTCAAGAGTAGATGATAGTGTGCATTTGAGATGGCTCAAATTGAGAAATTGAATTTCTCAAATCGAATTGAGAAAGGAAGAAAGTGAAGTGACTAAGGTGGCCTGAGGAAACACTGAAGGATGGAGGGTTTAGAGGTGATGATGAGAGTTTATAAGGGGAGAGGCATAGGGAGAGATGGAATGATAGGAGGCTATGGTAAGAAAGAGGAATATGAGATGGGCTCCTTTTTGCTGGGGTTGTTTTCGGTTTTCCGTTTTATCACTAAACTAGTACAGTTGTGGGTAATGGTGAGATCAATGGTTTGATCGTCCCTGAATGAGTTAGAATGAAAAAATAGATTTTTATGCTTGAGAACATTGAAAAACTGGGATGTTAAGGTATTTGAGGGGGCATCAGTATAATTTTGAAGATCCCACAGTATAAAAGCAGGCGTTGGGAAGGAGAGGAAAAAGGTGAGCAAGATAAGAAATTCCTTGAGTAAACAACAATGATAACAACCCATATGTGATGAAAAATGTTAATGAAGTAAGTTTAAAGTCGAAGAGGTTGTTAAGTATTTGTGGTAAAATGAGAGCCTGGGAAAGGCGGTGGTGAGCAAGAACTATTCCGAATGCCCCCACCCCAGGACCATATGAAAAGGATGAAAAGAAGTGTGCTAGAAGGCCCAGGCAATGCTAGAGGGGATGGCCGGAGATGCAGAATCATCTGCAACAAGGTAGGATGATGGGAGGGCGAGTGGATGGAGGGAGTATGAGAGGAAGAGGTCCAGAGGGCAGCAAAGCTAATTCATTACGGAAAGTGAATTCCAGGAAGAAAATAGAAGCAATGGGCAGTTACAGTGAACAGAGTTGAGGAGAAAGGCAGTGAGAATTGAATTAAAAACAGATTAAGAATATTTTCCTCCTAGGCAACTGGAAATTAACTAACACAGAGATAAGGAAAATAATATCTGGTGGGAATTTGCTAAACATAGAAATAGAAGTCAGTAGCAGATGAGCTGGAATGCTTGCAGCCACCAGAGTTCCATCTCAGGGGCTTGCAACTTTGTCAGTGATGAGTCCATACTGCCTCAGGAAAGACCAGGAGTAATGGGAGGATTGTGTGCTGGTCTTGAGGCCTGTGGGCTCTGCTCCCCACTCCTCCTAGCTGGGGAAGAGCAGGGTCCTACAATCCTTATGGAATAATTCTAAATTTGTCGCTGGATTTGCCATACCTGTGGACACTGGCCCGATCAAAGAGAAATTTCTTGTACCTGTCTATATCATACCCTAACCTGCAAACCAAAATACACATAGATGTTTCTTTTCCAGATGAAACTAGGGAGCAAGGGGCTGCTGATTATCATTTAATCTGTATTATATTGACCAGTCAACTCTTGGTGATGATCCCACTGTAAAATCATAGAGCCATATTTGCTCCAAGGTGGCCAAGGGCCCTTGATACAAGGGTAAGTGACCTCTATGTAAATCTCACTACAGAATAAGAACTGTATTTCACCCAGACATGAAGAGCATCTTTCCAATTTGCTCCCATAAGTGGTCACATATAGTCTCCTTTTCCTTTTAGTCAACTCTGTTGTCCCAAATCCTTTTTCTCCTCATCTCCAGTTTCCAGGATTTTGTACTCTGAGATGAGCCTTTGTCACCTTCCCATTTGGATTTCACCAAAGCCTACTGGCTTCTCATCTCTGACATGACTCTGCATATGTATGCAATTGAACACAGATAAAAAAAATGTCCATTATGTTACTATTATGGAATTCACCCAAGAGAATTCATTCTTCCCAGCTATATATTTTCCTTCACTAAACATTTAATAACCTACTTGTTAACCAGAATGCAGGTTGTACTATCAGAAAACCAAAAGAGAATAAAATATACTTCATATAAGAAAATTGTCCAGAAGTATCAGAAATCCAGTATAAAGATTGACTCGAGAGAACCCACAAGTTGTCAACAGAGAAAAATTCTAGGTTCAACTGAATCAGACTTCAGAATTTTAACAATAGAAAGTTACCCAAGAAGGGGCCCTTCATAAAACAATGAAAAATAATCCAAATCAAGGAAGGCTATTCCTCTTCCATGAGATATGAAAGGAAATGCTAGAATACAACACAATACTCTGAAAAAGGAGATACAGGGGCAGCTAGATGGAGCAGTGAATTAGAGCACCAGCCCTGGAGTCAGAAAGACCTGAGTTCAAATATGACCTAAGACACTTGACACATTTACTAGCTGTATGACCTTGGGCAAGTCACTTAACCCAATTGCCTTGTCTTCCCCCCTCAAAAAGAAAAAAAAAGAAAAAGGAGATACAAGTATATATATTAATTGGATCACCCACCTCAAATTAGCATATCTTGTAAAACTGAGGTTAAGCATCAGTGAAAACAGATGGATTTTCAGGGGAAAAAAAGAGGAATTTGAATGCTTTCTTACTGAAGAAGAATTTTTTCATTCTTTGTGAAACATAAGAGTGCCTGACACTAGTAGCAGCTTAACAAATGCTTATTGATTGTTTGATTAAAGAAGCTATAGTTTAGCATCAAACAAAAGAGAATTAAACAAGGAAAACACATACATAATGCATGGGGGCGGGGCAGATAAATTCAATGTGCAAATTCATCAAACAAAGGAAACAAGTAAAATAAACAAATCCATAAAACATTTGAAGCCCTGCAGATAAATCAATATTTAAAAGCTTTAAGGACAGATAAGACTATGTTTTAAAGATTTCCTACCTATCTGAGGGTCATGGAAAGGAAAAAGACAAAAGTTATGGACAAAGCTAAAAAAAAAAAACCCATATGAAACAAAAATAACCAAGAGGGTAGAAGGAGGGAAAAGAGAAGAAAAACTGAAGAAAATTTCTTGGAAAGCAACTTCACAAGTTGAAGGCCATTCAACAAAGAGTACGAAGATGGAAAGAAAACCGGGGAGTAGTTCAAAAACATACATGTGTGTAATAAACAAAGGGACAAGGCTAGGCAATTTCATTTTAGAAGTTTCAGTTTGCCTAAGGATCATTAGTAGAATAGTGGCCATCTCCATTCAACCCGATCTATATCTTACCACTGGACCCAGATGGCTTGGGAGGAGAAAGTGAGGCTAGTGACTTTACACAACCCTGCCTCACTTAAATCCAATTCACTTGCAAGTCATGGTATCACCTTCCTGATGTCATGGTCCTCTTCCAGGATGAAAGATAAACAACAACAATAACAGTAGCAATTAATAGAATAAAGTGAGGACATTCAAGATAGAAAACCATCAAATGAAAATAGGAATGATCCCAGAGATTAGAAAAGGTGGAGAGGGAAGGGAAATGAATAAACTCATAGATATGGAGAAGGAATAAACCATGGAGATCATCTGATACAACCTCCTCTTTACTCACATAGAATCTCTGGGGTCCAAAGGTGTGGAATGAAAAGGACATACAAGTGGTGAATAACATACTGGTGGTGAATGTCAGAGCCTGTGATCTGCCCAGCTCCTCTCTCCCTATAGCAAGTGCTCCTTTCACTACATCAAGCTAGCCTTCTTTGTAAATAATGTCTGGAGACAGGAATGCTTGAAGGTTCCATGTGTGAAGGGATCTGATTTCGTTAGCAGCTAGATGGTTAAGCAGAAAAACTGGAATTGAATTCAAGATCTGAGTTCTAATCCTGTTTCTGATATTTGTTGGCTCTGTGACCCTGGATAAGTCACATAACCTCTCTGAGCCACAGTTTCCAAAATTGGGATAATGATAGTACCTACCTCAGAGCTAGTCTCAAAGGAGATGTTGGATGTAAAGTATTTTGCAAACCTTAAAGTTCTGCATAAATGCTAGTCATCGTCATCATCATCATCATCAGTATGCTCATCTGAGTAGATAAGGCCTTGAGAATTATCTTAGGCACATAGAGGTTGACTGATTTGCCCAGGGTCAATAGCTGGCAAATCAGAGACAGGATCTAAATTCTGACTTCCTGACTTTAAACCTAGCACTCAATCCATTACAGCAACAGCCTTTTGAAATTTTTTTTTCCTGAGGGTTTAATGATGTAATCTCTTCCCCAGAAAAATGACTTCTGTTTTTTTCCCCCAGAAACCATGGTGTAATTCTAATAATTTGATTATAGATGTTATAACTCAAAGATGCAATTGAAAAGATACACATCTGCATTAACACTAACAAATGGATTTCTTAATGTATTTTAAAATTGATATAGTTCAAAAGTAAATGTGCTCAGAATGGAAAGAGAGCTCACTAAACTAAACCTTAAAAACAGTATAGAAATGATGAATGCTGATGGGAAGAGTGAAGAGTTCAAGTGGTCATGGCTAGAGTGTGCCATGTAATTACTGGGGGATCTCAGCAGAGCCGAAGGAATTCTGTCACATCTTTACATTCCTTTTCCTTTTCAGAGCAGTGTCTGACATATCCTGACCCCTTTGCTTGTTTATGTCTTTTCTTATCCTTAGCACACCATCAGAAAAGAGGGAATAGCTCATTTCTTGTCACCAGGGTCCTTTTCTCCAATCAATGGAAAATCTTTAGGAAGGATGCAGGAAATAAGATCACAATCACATTTTAAAGTTCTTTCATTTGAAAGTCATTCAATAAAGGAAGTTGATTTTCCTTCCTCTTATAATGCTTTCCCTCTCCCCTCTCCATTTATCAAAAACCCTACCCCTCCTTTAAGGATCATTTCAAATTTCACATCCTCCTTGAAAGTTCTACTGATTACTATGATCCTTAGTGATGCTTCCTTCCATTGAATTTCTTGGTTTTTAAAACCCAATTTTATTTCTATCTTTTGTTTTTAAATTATATATGTCTCCCAATTTATTCTTTCCCCATCCTTCCCAGAGAACCATACCTTATAATAAAAATCATAAAGGAATTTCTAGGATTTTGTTTTGGTTTTTGGTTTGTTTTCATTATTGTCCTGTCCATAGTTTTTATATGGCACTTACTGTCAATATGCTTCTTCTGGTATTTTAATCTTGAATTGTTAGTTATCTCTTAATGAGCTTTATCTCTTCAATTCATAAATAAGCATTTACTATGCACCTACTATGTGCCAGACTCTGGGCATTTAAATATAAAGAATGAAGGAATCCCTATTCACAAGGAGCCTACTACATTCTAACAGGAGGCTATTCTAATGAGGTTATACAGAATAATTATAAGGACAATAAATTCAAAGTAGCCAGGGAGGGAAGGCCCTATAAGTCTCAACGATTATGAACTCTCTTAGGACCTAGGTGACATGTCATGCACCTTTGTATCCCACATGGAGCCAACCTTAGTGCCTTGTACACATTGGGTATTTCTAGAACAGCTAGGTGGTGCAATGGATAGAGTACTGGACCTGGAATCAAAAAGTCCCAAGTTCAAATCTTGTCTCAGAAATGTATTAGCTGTGTGACCCTTGGCATACCACTGAACCTCTATTTGCCTCAGTTTCCTCTTTTGTAAAATGGGCACCTATCCCCCAGAGTTATTATAAAAATCAAATGAGATAATAATTATAAAGTCCTTAGCATAGTGCCTGGCACATAAAATAAATGCTATATAAATGTTAACTGTTAATATCTATTGTTAGAATGACAAAAAGAATAAATTTAGGTGCAAAACACCTTTGGGAGCTGCTCCTGTGTCCTACTCAGTATCAGTTCACACTGGGAGAACCATAATGGAAACAAAAAATATTAACCAAATCATAAACAAAGATAGAATCCACACAATTTTCTCTATGGAAGTCCTCTGTTACTGCTTCATTTCAACACTCAAGTCCTGTGCTTACCAAGGCTTTGCTAATGGAGTCCAAGCTCTGCGAGATCCTGCTGAGCTAAAGAGGCTCCTGGCCTACCATGAAGTCTTGAACATAATTGACATTTAATAAATGTTTTCTGACTACTGAATGAATGAATGAAAGTATGGACTAGTATGCCTAAGAAAGAGTAGAAAATATGCCTAAGAAATAGCTTAGGTAACTTCAGAAGAGTTCATTACTAGGAAGCTGGCCAAAGGGTGGTAAATTTTTCTGGCCTTAGTAAAGAGTTAGAATGTTGTAGGGGAAAGAGGTTGCTTTTCAGAAAGCAGATGTAGTCTATTGCCAAGACCATCTCTAAAGCCTTTCCAGAACAGTCAAACATGCTAGATTTTGCATTTCCTTACAGTAGCCTTCAAGTTACCCCCAAATCTTAAAAGATCTCTTTCAATGGGGTGCTTCCTTTTAACTACACCAAAATCACACTAGATTCTCTCACTTTGTCTGATGGGACAAACGGCTTCAAAATTATTATATACGAGAATCAACACAAAGTCCAAACTTAAAAAAACTACAACTCTCTATATTAACAATGTGCTTTAGAAATTCTTATTTGCTGATAGCATTGTGCTAATTGCATCAAAATGTAGAACACTGAGTAAATGAAATTCATAATTACTCAAAATAATTTGTCTTAACTCTCCATATCAGAAAAAAAGAAAACACGAGTAAAGAATACCTGTGTCCACACACACACACACACATGCACGCATGCACACATGCATGCACACTCATAGATGAGCTCTCTAGATTGTCCATCCAACTGCATATCATAGTGTGGACACAGGCATAGGTCAGCATGACTGGTGATGGATCGGTATATTGAATTCCAAATGTGGAACTCTGAAAAAGGAATGCAAAGGATATCATCAAAGAAATATATGACAAGAAAAAAAATGGGTTGGACATATGGTGAGAAAAAAGGATAACTGATATACAGCCTGGCACTGCTAATCATGTAATATCAAGAGAACTTGAGGAACCCTCCAAGAAGGTCCGGCAGTCTGCCTACAGTAAACTCATAGGGGAACACAGAAAAGCATTTCACAGGAGGTCAGGCAGGACTGAAATGCTGTATGTGTCATTAGAGGCAATATGTCCATTGAGGACATCATAGATTCATTGGCATATTGCAACACTATTAACAAAGTATTAATGTGTTAATCATAATTATCTTAAGTAAATTGGAGACAATGGTCCCTTTCTTCAAATTGTAAAACCAAGTCAAATGGGGAGACAAATTAATTTTCAAGGTAGCAGTAAATTTGAAAATAGAACTTAACCTTTGGTCTCAGAGATCACACTCTTATGTACCTCAAGGAAAACAAAGATAGAAAGAAAAATTCTATATACACCAAAAATACTTGTTAACACCACTTTTTTGTGATAGCAAAGAACTGGAAATAAAATAGATACCCATCTTTTAGAGAATGGATAAACAAATTGTGGTATGGGCAGCTAGGTGGCACAGTGAATAGACCACCAGCCCTGGAGTCAGGAGGACCTGAGTTCAAATACGGCCTCAGACACTTAACACAAAACTAGCCATGTGACCTTGGGCAAGTCACATAACCCCAATTGCCCTACCTTCCCCCCTCCAAAAATCTAAAAAAAAAAAACCCAAAAAACAAATTGTGGTACACGAATATAAGGGAATATTACTGTGACATAAGACATGATGAATATAAAAGCATGGGAAGTCTTAGATGATCTGATGGAAATTAACTTAAGTAAAGTTGGGAGAATTATAGACACAACAACAATAGCAATGGAAATGGAAATAATTTTTAAAAAAGAAGCTGAACACTATGCAATTATAATAATCAAGTTTGTCTATGAAGAAGAGAGCAGAAAACATTTCTTCCATCTTTTAGAAGCTGAGACTATAGGTGTGGAACATTTCATATACTTGATTGATATGTTGGGTTGTTTTGATGGATCCTTGCTTTTTTAAAATTTTCCTTCTGTTCTTCTTTTTTATATTCTTTGTTACAAAAGATGGCTCTCTGGGTAGGGAAAGGGCAAGGGGTATGTTTGGAAATCCCCAGTAATATAAAAGCAAAATATATCAATAAAATTTTTATAAGACTACTAAAAAGAAAAGTTGACCCTGGCTTCCTGGTGACTCTACTTTTTATATCACTTGCTGTTCTTGTTTCTTTCCATTCAACTACATTGTCACTATTTTCAGAAGAGTAGACATACTGGCATCATGTTACAAATGTGACATCTATAATACTTCTGGAAGGGACTTTAGAAATTCTGATTCATGACTTCCATTTAATATATTTGGAAACTGACACTCAGAGAGACAAAGTGTCTTGTCCAAGGTTGCCCAGGTAAAGACAGAGTCAAACCTAGACCTAGGGTGGTGTCTTCCAGTCTAGTGATCTTTCCACAATACTATGTAGTCTACTTAATTTAAGCTCACAGGGTCCAGGAACAACAACAACAAATTCTTCAGTTTTGATAGTTTCTAAAAGTAACCCAAACACAACGGTCACCTGATGTTTGAATGGATTCATGGCATTAGAAATTCCTTGGTCATCAAGTTAGAGTGAAACTAAAGTTGTTCAGGAAAACCAAGTGTGATGAAAGTACACTCAATGCTCTTATGAAGCATCACCAGGGTCAGTTCAGTCTATGCTGACTTTGGGAAGAGAGAGAGACAGACAGACAGACAGACAGACAGACAGACAGAGACAGACAGAGAAACAGAGAGAGAGAGAGACAGAAAGAAAGAGACAGAGACAGAGAGAGAAAGAGAGAGATTCAGGAAACAAGAGTGGTGATAACTTGCTGATAACAGTTCCTGTCTTGATTCCAGTCTTTTAGTAAGTAGTCTCTGGTACATTCCCTTTCTCTGGAGACAGGCCAGGTTGAATCACCTTGGGTCTCCTGGCTGAGCCCCATTCCCCTCTCAGAAGTAACTCTGAAGCTTTGACTTCCCCAGACATCACAAAGGATTCCACTTTCATTTAACTATCATATTTTTAGATCACAATTCATTCTTGCCTGCCAGCTAAACATAATTCCTTCTCCCTAAGGGGTAAACCTACATCCAAAATCTTTCACGTAGCTAGTTGACTTTTATCATCTTTTGTTCTTCTTCTCTGGTCTCTACCCAGCTGCCCTAACCACAAATCCCTAGGAGCCCTGGAACTTCTCTACTCAAATCCCATGCACGTACACACATGCACAATCTAAGCAGGTTGGATTTCCTCTGGATCTTTGATCTAGCAAAAGCACTTCCATTGTACCAGGGGAGACAAAGGAAGCATTTTCACTTAATCTGAGCATCATTTGGGAAAATGGTATCTCTTCTTAGTCTAATCCATCTTTCCTATTACTGCCAGATTAATTTTTCTAACTCTGAGATCTGGTTATATTACCCACTGTTGAAAACTTTTCAGTGGTTTTGTATCTCCCACCAAATCAAATATCCTCTCTTTGACCTGGCATTCAAGGCTTCTGCAATCTAGTGCCTCCCAGTTTCCCTAGCCTTATCTCCCATTGTCCCCATCATCTACTCTACACTCTAACCAAACTGAATACAATTTATTTTTTCCTTAAAGACATCTCACACTTTCCCATACTTGTGACTTTATACCATTCTCTTTGCTTGTAATGTTTTCCCAACCCATTAATCAATTAATAAATCATGAATGGGAGTGTCCTCCCAGCCTATTTCTGTCTATTGAATTGCTACCTCTCCTTCAAAAACCTAGCTTAATTATGACCTTCTCCATATCTTCCTTGATAACCCCAGTTGGAAACGATAGTCTTTGTTTATACTTCTCCTATGAACTGATATTGTACTTCATATTTGACCCATTTTTCTTACTAGCATAAAGGTGACTCTTTTTCTGGGTGCCATTCCTTGAGAGTAAAGCCAAGGAAAGCAATGGAGACACTTTTAGTTGACTCCCTAAACAATTTGCTAAGTTCACCTTCCCTGTTCCTCCCTTTTGTTCACATCCAAAACCCAA
>NW_027185764.1:64504477-64537050 GCF_028583685.1 Petaurus breviceps papuanus | reverse complement strand
GCTAGTTTTTGTGTTAAGTGTCTGAGGCCAGATTTGAACTCCGGTCCTCCTGACTCCAGGGCCGATGCTCTATTCCCTGAGCCACCTAGCTGCCCCATGAGTTTTTTAAAGAATTATTTTTCCTTTCAGCAATACAAAGTTAGGAGACAACTACAAAGGACTCACGATAGAAAGGGATATACACATCCAGAGAAAGAACTACAGTCTGAATGCAGATTGAAGCAAACTACTTGCTCTCTCTCTTTTGTGTTTTGTTTTGTTTTGTCCCTTCTTTCTCATTGTTCACTCCATGGATTATAATCTTTCTTTACAACCTGACTAATGTTTAATGTGAAGGTATTTGTAGATCCTATATTTGATTGCATGCCTCCATGGCTAGGGTGGGGTGGGGGGGAGGAGGAAAGGGAGGAGGAGAAAACTTGGAACTCAAGGGATTGTGGAACTGAATGTTGAAAACTAAAAGTAAATAAATAAAAATTTAAAAAAGAATTATATTAATAATTGTATTCCGATATAATTATTGGTTTCTTTTGTATCCTGTGTATTTCATGCTATTAAAAAAAACATTATTTAAGAAGAGGTCCAGTCCATAGGATTCACCATATTGCCAAAGAGCTCCATAGCACAAAAAAGCCTAAGAAGACTAGTTTTAAAGGGACACTGCATAGTGAAGATATCCAAAAAAATCACATAAGTCATGAAACTGAATGACTCAAAGCAATACTCTTAGGCAGCTAGGTGAACACAGTAGGTGGAGCACTGGGCCTAGAGTCAGAAAGACTTAAATTCAAATCCAGCATCAAATACATCATCATCATCATCATTAACATTTACATAGTACTTACTATATGTCAGGCCCTGTGCTAAGCAGTTAACAGTTATTATTGCATTTAAGCATCACAACAACCCTTGGGGGTAGATGCTGTTATTATCCTTCTTTTGCAGACTGAAGAAACTAAAACTGAGAGAGGTTAAGTGATTTGCCCAGGGTCACACAGATAGTAAATACCTGAGGCCAGATCAATGTTCTATCCACTGAGATACCTAACTGACCCTGGGAAAGACACTTACCCTCTTTCAGCCTCAATTTCCTTGTCTGTAAAATGGGTATAATAACACCTACCTCCTAGGATTGTTGAGAGGATAAAGTGAGATAATGTTTTTATAAAAATGTTTTTATAAAATTTAAATGTAAATTTAATATAAAAATGTTTTTATAAAATTTAAAGCCCTGTATACATTTAGCTAGCTGCTTCAAAAGAAATAGCTTAAGTGGACATGAATCTGACAATATTAAGTAGACCAAAAGGAAAGATGAAGGAAATGTTATGAAAACACTTCTTCGGTGCGCTAAGGGGTATAAAGTTTTAGGACTGCCCAGTAACAGAAATTTCCATGTCCAAAGACAGAGACTGTTGTTTACTACTGCCTACATAAAAGAAAAGAAAAAAATTGCTTCCATGCTGAGTTAAGAGTAAGGGGTCCTGGGTTATAAGATGGGAGGAGGGGAGTACAAATTTGTATATGACATTTCCCTGAGAAACTATAAAGTAAAAGTCTGTTTTAAGGTTCTTACTGACTCTTCCCTTGGTGGGTTATGCACCAGGTGGTAAATAAAGGTGTGCCAAATGGCATTCATGTTGCTCTCTGTCCCCAGGGTTCAAGAGAACCATGTGACATTCTCTGGAGATGCAATGAAGCTAGCAAGTGGAGGGAAGAGATATTGCACTCATAGAAGAAAGTGTACCCTTTTTAGGGAGTCGGGGCATTGTATTTTTGAGCAGAGGAAGAAGCTAAGATAGTTGGAGAGAAGATAAATTTCAAGCATACCTTGCCTGTGTCTCAGATAAATATGCCTACAAAAGAAATGGTCTGATTTCATAAACTGAAAGGGAGACTTATAGGAGAATTTCAGGAATTTCTTGGAATAAGAAGGTATCAAAAGGTTATATATGTATATGGATGTGTTCATGTGATTCTGGGAAAAAAATCCCAATAAACTCTTCCAGACAGAAAAGACAATAAAATACTAAATGAAAAGGGGGAAAGCAGTCGAATCTATGCCTAACAAAAATAACTGTAATGTTTTTAAAATTACGAAATGCATAGGAATGTTTTTGATGTGTATATTGAATTTAGAAGCATCCATATACTCAGTCTTGCTTGTAAACATTAGGTTGATCTTTTTTTATCAGATGCATAATGTCACCAAATAGGCGTTTTCAGTATAGAATTATGCACCACCTCTACCTGGTGTCTGCCAACTCTATTATCAAAATCACAATACTATTGCTAGTAACAGCACCAAGACAAGAAAAAGTAATTAGATGCATAAAGATAATCTAAGAAGAGACAAAACTATTTCTATTTACTGATTACATGAAAGAAATTCTTCGAATCAAGAAAAATTAATAGTCAATAACTTTAGTAAATAGCAGAGCATGAAAAAAATCAGAACAATACACAACAATAACAAAATCAAGGAGACGATAATCTGTTAGGATTTGTAAAACCCTTTAACTCTAGGAAAGCATTTCCTATCCATGGCCTTATTTGATACTCACAACAAGCTTATGACACAAGTGCTATTGCTATCCTTATTTTCCAGATGAGAAGATTAAGTGATTGGCCCAATCATAGAGCTGAAACTCTTGTCTTCCTCACACCCCGTCCAACACTCTACCCACGATACCACTAGTTACCCTAAAATAGAAAGGGAAGTTTCATTCAAAATAACTACAAAATACTGAAACATATGGGATTCAATTTCCTAACGCATATGTAAAATGCACTTAATATATATCTTTTCTCCAATTGTTTTAATTTCTTCTCCTGGGAAAAAAATGCAATAGGCTGATGCAAGACCTGTATTAAAGTAGTGACAACACTCTCCTTAAAGAAATAAACAATGAGGGGCGGCTAAGTGGTGCAGTGAATAGAGTACCAGCCCTGGAGTCAGGAGGAACTGAGTTCAAATTCAGCCTCAGATACTTAACACTTACTAGCTGTGTGACTTTGGGCAAGTCACTTAATCCCAATTGCCCTGCCTTTCCCCCTCCAAAAAAAAAGAGAGAAAGAAACAATGACTTGAAATAACTGGAGGGATATTTATTAAGTACTCATAGCTGGAACATCCCAAATATGACAAAATGCCAATACTAAATTAATTTACAGATTTAGTGCTACGCCTACAAGACTACAAAGGACACTCTGTTGAGATAGATGAAACAATAATAGAGTTCATTTGGAATAGCAAAAATTTGAAAATTTCAATACCCTGCTGATTGATCTCCTTACCTTAAGTCTCTTCCCACCCCAATCTATCTTCCACTCACCTGTAAAATTGATCTTCCTGAAGTATAGGTCTGACCATGTCATCCACTACTCAACAACTCCAGTGGCTCCCTATTACCTAAGACCGTTGTTTGGCTTTTAAAACCCTTATAACCTGACTCCTTCTTGCCTTTCCAGGATTCTTATGCCTTATACTCCTCATGCCTGCTGGTCTCCAGTGATACTGGCTTCCTTGCTGATCCTCACACAATATACTCTATTCTCAGACACCAAAGAATCTGGCCCCCATGCGTGGAAATCTCTCCCTCCTTTCTTTGCTGCTTTTTACTTGCTTCTGTCAGCCTCAGCTAAAAGTTGGGCCATCTGCAAGAAGCCTTTCTTAGTTCTCCTTAATCTTCATGCCTTCCTAATCAGACTATCACAAATTTATCTGGTATAAATCTTTTTTTTTTTGTTCAGGGCTGTCTTTCCATGTGTAATGAGGCCCCATGTAAGATGAATGGTTACCTCCTCCCCCCACTCATAGAATAGGGTTCTTGTTGGGTGGCTAAAAGGGAGGCAGAGTAGACATCTCTAGTCTCTTCTCTCCTCACTCTGCTCCAAGCTAGACTTTAATTCCTGTCAAGGGGAGGAGCGGGAAGTTGGGGCATGAGGCTACTCGGCTCACCTCAGAGAAAGGGAATACCAGGCTAGAATTATGTCTATCTGTTCTTTAGTCTAGGGGATATGACTGGGTTCAAGCTAACTTCTCATCCCTTTTCTCATTACTGGGGGGAAGGAGGACCCTGAGATCTATATCTAAGGCTATCTTCTCTTTCCCACTAATACCAATTCTACAATGAGCATACATAGTGAATGACAAAGAAATCCATTTATCCAAATTGTAACAAAAGAAAAATCAGAGAAGGTATACATAGAAGAATATGTACCAGACAATACAGAGTAAAAGATCTCTCCCATTGGGAGTGATATAACTGAGCTCAACCAAGAGAGAGAGTTCCAGATCTCACCCAAGGGGAAACTCCCCAAATTTCTAACATAGTAAGCTGAGGAAAAGGACATGATGGAGATTATCAGCTCCTCTCATTTCTTCTCAGAGCCTTTTCCTTTATCAATTTGAAGTAGCATTGGCTTCTTTCATCTTCCTTCTTAAGGCTGGAAACCAGAAGCATGGAAAGGGACTCAATGCTTTGAAGAAAGCCTGAATTCTGAAGATGATGAAAGAGAGTGAAGCTACTCTCACCAACTCCATCCCACCTCTCATATCCAGCAGGGCATTCATCTCTAACCAATAAAGAGAGAGTTCCGTAACAATGGGCTTTGGGACAGGGCTTACATATAAAACAAAAATCATGAAAACTCTTTGGTACTGGTTAATAAACATGAAAAGCAGATCCATGGAACAGACTTATTTTTATATTATTTTTCTTTTGATATTGGGAAAGCCCAAAAAGAAATGAATTTAATATCTTCTCTGAAAATAGAGATTGCCTGGGAAAGAACTTGTTATTTGATACCTATTGACAAGAATTGCCAGGAAAATTCAAACAGTTCCTGAGAAATTAGGTTTAGACCAATATTTCACATTGTATACTATAATAAACACAAAATGAATGCATTAAAAAGTCTGGAAAGAGTCATATTAGTTTTCTTTTAAAGCTAAATCTTTAGCCTAAAATGGATAAAAATGATAATGAAATATATAAAGACAATTTTGATTACATAAAATTGAAAAGCTTTTGAAACTATATAAGGAAGTGGTTTTTTAGAAAATAATTTTTGCATCCACTATCTCTGATCAGGGTATGATATCTGAGTTTTATATAGGGGACCAATACAAACACATAAGAATAAAAGTCAATCCCCAAAAGATAAGTGGTCAAATGATATGAGTAAACAGTTCTCAAAAGAAATTTTACAGGGGTGGCTAGGTGGCACAGTGAGTAGAGTGCCAGTCCTGGAGTCAGGAGGACCTGAGTTCGGATCCGGCCTCAGACACTTAACACAAAAAAGCTAGCCATGTGACCTTGGGCAAGTTACTTAACCCCAATTGCCCTCCAAAAAGCAAAAAAAAAAATGTTATAAAACTATTAACAGCCATATGAAATAAGATTCCAAGTAACTAATAATAAGAGATGGCAAATAAAAATGAGACTGAGGTTTTACCTTATACCCAGAAAATTAGCAAAGATGGTGAAAGATGGGAATAATCAATGTTGCAGTGGTTGTCTGAAAGCAGGCACATTAATGCACTTTTAGTCTCACCATTCTGGAAAGCAATTTGGAATTCTGCTAAGAAAGTGACTAGAATGTTCACATGCTTTAGCCCAGAGATCCTGTTGCTAGGCATTTACCCAAAGAGATCAATGATAAAAAGAAAGGTCCCATATATACCAAGATGTTTATAATGGCATTTTTTTTTGTAGGAACAGAAAACTGAAAACAAAGCCTTAGATTTATAACCTTGGTGGCATTCTCAGTTCCTCACTCTCATGGGTTCCATGCCTCCAATCATTTTTTAAATCTTTCTGTTCCTACGTCCATAACATTCCTCACATCTCTTCTCTCTATCTCTCTCTGACACAGGGTTTGCTAGGCAGTACAATGGATAGAGCGCTGGACCTAGAATAAGGAAGATGAGTTCAAATCTGGCCTTAGAAACTTACTAGCTGTGTAAGTAAGACCCTGGACAAGTCACTTATACCCTGTCTTAGTTTACTGAACTGTAAAGTGAGAATCACAATGGCACCTTCCAGGGTTGTTGTGAGTATCAAGTAAAATGATATCTATAAAGTGTTTAGCACAGTGCTTGGAAAATAGTAGGCACTTAATAAATACATGTTTCCTTCCTTCTACCCACACAGTCATTACCACTAGTTCAGCCTCTCACCTGGATTATCGCACTAACCTTTTGTCCTTCCTCTCTAAAACCTTCTACTTCAATCCATCCCTCACAGAGCTTACCACAAATATTCCCAAAGATCATGCCACTCTTTTTCCCATTCTCAATTACCTCCAGGAGTAAACATAAATTCCTGTTTGACATTCACAACCCAGCCCCAACCTACCTTTCCCACCTTACTACACATTAGTCCCATCCATACTCTCTTTGGTCCAGTCAAACTGGCTTTATAATTTCTAATACATAGCATTGCATTTTCCATTTGTATGCCATAGAAATAACTATCACAGGTATCTGGAATAAATTCCTTCTTCACCTCTCCTTCTTAGAATCCCCAGATCAGATGGGGTAACACCTAACGCATGAGGTCTTTTGTGTTGTCACCAGCTTCTGGGGCTCTTCCCTCCCCAAATCACCTCCAATTGCTTTTGTGTCTTTATGAACATCTTGGTTCGGCTGATAGAAGGTAAGCAGGGCCTATTTCCTGTTTGTATCCTCAGGGTCTAGTATAGTCCCTGGCTCATATCTAGCACTTAATAAATTCCTATTGGCTGACCTATCGAAACCCATAAAAACCAAGTGCTATGAATTTATTATAACTAAATCTGGTCCTAAAGAAGAGATCTGAGAATTTGCCTCGTCGTTTCTTTGCAGTGAGGAGAAAACTGCATATAGTGTCAAAGTTTTACAATATGATGCTCAATTTGTTTTATTTTTTTGTCATTGTTATGAACTCACTGAGGTTGTTTCAACTTTCTATGATATCACTGCTTGTGCAAGGAGGGCCTTGTGCTCCAAAGAATTCTAGTTTTGCAATGTTTAGTATCCTTTCCTCATTTGATTCTGTGCAAGTTTGTAGGTTTCCCTCTGGGTCAGAGCACTGAGGACTGGTAGCAGGGATAAGTACGCTTTTCCTATGTCCTCCAGAAGAAGAGACACTGAAGGGCTGGGTTTGGGGAGGTTACTCGCCTATAGCTATCTGGGAGGTGGGAAGGAGTTATGATACTGGTCTGTTAATATGGAGGCTAGGAGGACCACTTGCCGATGAAACCCATTGTTTCTGTGACCCTTTATCCCCATGACCAGTCAGTTTCCCAGACTGTGAGATATCCCAATGGCTATATTCCTAAAGGAAATAAAATCAGTCTGATTTTGCCCAGTATGTATCTATGTAATTCCAGAAGGGTCTTTGTTGCTGCCTAAAAGTTCTTTTAATTTACCCTTATTGACTCAACTGTAGAGTGGAAAGAATGGTCAAAATGGAGTCAAGATGAACTGGGATCAAATCCTGCCCCCAACACTTACAAGCAAGTCCTTTAAGTTCTCTGACCCTCATTTTCCCCATCTGTCAAAAGCATGTATCTACCTCACAGTTTTGGTATGAAGCTCAAGTGAGATTATTGTAAGGCAGGGCTCACTTGGTTTCCTCATCCATAAAAGACAGATAGTAATACACGATTTTGGTATAAGGCTCCAATAAGATTATGGAAGACACTTTGAAAATCTTAAATCACTTCATAAATGTCAATATTTATAAATATTATCTCATTCCCCATAGTGACTTGCTAAAAAAAAAAAAAAAGAACACATATATAACCTTCTCTTCCATAAAACCCAAGTTTGATAGCACATAGCCTAGTATCCTTCCTTCCTCACTCATTGTGGCAATCCCAAGATTAAGGTCATCCCAAGTGAACACTTAGCTCTGCTGCTTTGTTATTCAAGCCTCCTCTGCTTCATCTTTCTCTTTCTTCTCATTTTCTCTGGTCATAGAATGAATTCCTAACAACCACTAAATCTAATTCTGCTCTCAGCTCTCGAGCTCAAACTATCCCACTTCCTCTATGACCTCGAATATCACTCTGCTCCTTCCTCACATGTGTCTTCAATTGCTTCTTTGCTACTGACTCCTTCCCATCTGTTTACTAGAGGAGGTTTAGGGCTCCTCAATTAATTATAAAAATATTTCATCTTGACACTTTTAATTCTTCTATTTTCTCATCAGCTTTTCGGAGTTATATTTTTCCCTTTTTTAAAATATATTCTTTATCATGAACTTAATAATTACCAACCTTAAATAATTAATGTTTGCTGATTTGACTTTACTAAAATAAAAAAACTCTACATATTCCAATATAAAAAGAATGAGAGAGAATTACATATGAACATCTGAATGAATATCTGTTATGAACAAGGTGCTTTTTTTAGTGTATCTTTTAAAATGGGGCAGTTAAGTGGCACAGCGGATAGAGTGCTGGACCTGGAGTCACAAAGAAACATCTTTCTAAGTTCAAATCTGAACACAGACACTTACTAACTGTGTGACCCAGGGCAAGGCACTTAACCCTGTTTGCCTCAGTTTTCTCATCTGTAAAGTGAGCTGGAGAAGAAAATGGCAAACTACTATAGTATCTTTTCCAAGAAAATCCCCAAAGGGGTCAACCCCAAAAGAGTTGGACACAACTGAAAAAAAATGATAACAGCAACAAATATTAAATTTGACAAGAAAATAACGAGATGTCTTTGCTTGTTTTGTTCCTTTCTAAAACTTGCTTTTTTTTTTCTTCTGTGGATTGGTGGGGTTTTTTTTTATTTTTTTTTAAACTTCTACGTTCTTCAAAAAGTTTCCTACACATTTTACTCTATCCTCAAACCCTTGCAATCATGCATCCAGAAGCACCACATCACAGAAACTGTTCTTCTTGACATCTTGTGGCCTCCTAAGCACTAAATCCAATGAGTTTTTGAGCCTCTGTGTCTAGATGTCTCTGCAATTTGTTTCACTGATGGACTTTGATTCCTGCTTGATACTTGCTCCTTTTTCCAATTCAGGACTTTAGGCTCTCCTGGTTCTCCTCATGCTTCTCCATTCACTCCTTTGTCTCCTCATCTACTTCCTGACCCCTGCATTTGGATGTTCCCCAAGACCCCGCTCTCAATCTTCCATTCTGTTCTCTCTACATTGTACCCCTTGGCAATCTCATTTACTCTTATGACTCCCAGTACAAGATCCTTACAGATGATTCCCAAATCTCCCTTTCCACTCTTGACCTGTGAGCTCCAGACCCATGTCTCTAAATGGTTAAAGGATATCCCTGACTCAAATGTCCCATGAACACTTGAAAGTCAGTGTAGCCAAAACTGAGATCTTCATCTTTCCCCCTAAAACTGCTTTTCTTTGGGTATTTCTGTTTATGGGACGACCATTATCCCTATCTCACGTTCTCTCCCTTGGTCTCATCTGTGACTTTTTTACTCTTTTTCATCTCTCAAATCTAATCATTTACCAAGTCTCGTCCATTGCACTGCTTTGATATCTCTTGCATTTGACATTCCTTCATTCTCACCCTGCTAGGGCAGACACTCAATCCCACCAGTTTAGATTGCTACAATCATCTCCTTAGAGGTTTGGCTGTCTCTTCTCTTCCTCCAACAATCCATCCTGCATGGTGCTTACAGAATGATGTTTTATTTTTTTATGTGTGTTTAAACAAATACATCTAGTTCTGACACTCCTTTGCTCAAAAATCTTAAGAGGCTTCACTTTTCCCTATCATATGAAGTTCAAATTATTCTGCCTAGAATTCAAAGTCCTCTACAATTTGCCCCCTGCCCCCCTCACCTTTGTAGTTTTATCTAACATTATATCTCTCTACTACCTCTGCACTCCAACCAAAATAGCCTATATCACCCTGGATCCAAAATATATATTGAGATCCTGCATTTCTGTGCCTCTGCTCACCTTGTTCCCAATTACTGAAATGCCTTCCTTCCATCCTGTGCCTGTTAAATCCCTACCCATCTTTTAAAACCGAATTCATATCCTTTAAATGTCACCACCTTCTCTGCCTATAGTATGTGTTTCTGCACCCTCAACTGTGCCTTGAATTGACAGTATCTCAGATTGCTGGGTAGGTGTCTCCCTTTGGGCAAGTCACTGCTAGACACCGTGGTCAAGGGAGGGAAGAAGAGAAAAATCCCCTCCTGCCTCCCTTCGGGGGTCTACTCCCCAAAGCACTCTGGAGCCTGTACTCCCTCAAACTCTGTAGGGCTTAACTATTTAATTTCCAGAGAGATGACTAATTTGTTTGCTCAGTCAGATTTCCTTTTGACTCACTCACAGAGGTGTTCATACTTTGCAAAGGAATTACCATGTGTGGCCACAATTTTACAGTTAAATACCTTGTTACAGTGAAGCTTCCTCATCTGTGAGCTGACAATCTTCTCTGCAGAAACAGGGGACTATGGGAATGACATGTCACTTTAAACTATCCAACATAGTTCATGGGTTGATTGTGTTTGCTAAACTACTCCACCCCCACTCCCTGCCTTTTTTTTCCCTATGTCTACTGGGTAGGTTGGAATTAGAATCACACTACAAATTATAGTTGTACATAACCTACTGTTAGAAATTTTATATAGTAAATACTTGTAGTTGGTAGAAGAAAACATTCCCATTATCTCTTACTTTTGTCTCCACATCCCCTATATATTGCATTCCTTCCTTCTCCCTATTCCCATTTTTCCAGGATTAGTATCAGTAGATAGTAACCTTAATAAAAAAGAAAATCCTTAAACTTCTGGGAAGCTTGGGGGGTAGGAAATGGGGAATTCTTGTTGAATTGTTCTTATTTTTAAAATAGATTTTTATTGAAACCTTCTAAGTGGCACAGTAGGTAGACATGGTAACTGTCTTGAATATTGCACATGGAGATAAAGGAGATATGAGTTCCAAATAAGGCGTCAGGTACTTGCTGGCTGTGTGATTCTAGGCAAGTCATATAACTTCTTTGTGCCTCAGTTTCCACATCTGCAAAATGAGGATTGTAATACAACCTACCTTCTAAGGTTGTTATATAGTTAAATAGTGTTATTTATGTAGTGCTCATTAGCTATTATTATCAACAATACATTACCCTTTACAGCCTTCTTCCTTTCCCTCCTAGAGAGCCATCTTTTATAACAAAGAATAAAGAGAAACAAATTAAAAAAAAAAAAACCTAAACAACATATTGAAAAAGCCTGACATTTTATGTAGTATCCTGTTTTTGTATTAGTAGTGACAACATTTATATTGGATTCTCTTCTGGAATTATTTCCCTTTCAATCAGCAGGTTCTTGATTCTTTTTAAGCCTTGCCCTTTGGCAAAAAGGTTTCTTTCCATTGTTCTTTAAACACAGATGCAAACAAGAAGGTGAGTAGTCTATGACAACAGAAGTTGAGAAATATGATTTCTTAATCAGTGTTGCTTCCTTTCCAATCTATGGTTCAGGCACAGGATGTTGAATTGCTGTCAACAAACTGAGCAGAGACATCACCACATTGAGAACAACATGGGACCAGAGGGAATGAGAGATGCACTAGCATCTAAAGAAAACAAGATCTCTGTTGACATCAGATCAAAGGTACATAATTTTTCTTTTTTCTATGACAAAAGTATTGTGAATTTAACAAATATCAACGATAAGAATATGTCAACATACAAAGACAAGCAAAAGATGATTATATATTAAGCTGCAAATCTGCAACCTACAACTTGTCAAGTTGTATATTAAATATATCAAGTTCTATATTAAATTAAAAATTACAGTGCCAACACTACCCTGTTTGTGTCCTCCTTCTGAACTACCTTCTGTCCTCATCCGTGAATTTTTTTATAGTTGGGGTTATTTAATTTTTATAAATGTATTGGTATCATACATATAGCTATGCAATTGTTATGTATGTATGGGTAGCTAGACATCATACATTGTTTTGAACATTGTTATTCTGTCTTTTTTACATTTTAATATTTTGGTTTTCTTCAAGTAGTTTAAGAATGCATCACTACCTAATCTGTAATTTTGTTTTTGTTTTGGTATTTTAATATTTTTGTTATTAAAGTAGCTTGAGAATGCATCAATGTATACTCAATAGTTACGGTTTTATTATTTTCTAAATATATTCATATGAGTTTTTTACATACATTAAAATTTTGAAGAGAACTTCTTTTTCTATCTCTTCCTACTGTGGTTTGTTAGCAATATACAAAAGGGAAAATTTTTGTGTGTTTATTCAGAATCTACCACTTTACTACTGATTTTACTTTTGCTTATGCTGAATTTATTGTTTTAATTAATTTCTTATTGAATCTGTAGGGTTCTCTTTATAATGTGAATTGTACAGAGAATATGAAGACATTTCCTGCCCATTTTCCATTATCTCCACGTCCCTAATTTCTTTAGGCAGAATCACACATGGTCTGGGAGCTCAACTGGAAGTAGAGTTTCTTTCTCTAAAAGGGGAAGTATGGTTTTCCCTTAATTTTTTTCCCCTTTTCTCTATTTTATACTGTATTTCATAGATTTCTACACTGACGTTTAAATCTAAATTGTCTAGGTTGCTTTTAATTCTCTCTATGAAAAAAATTTGAAGAGATTTTAAATTTTTTTGTTTTATGACATTTTCTTTTTCTCTATTTGCTTGGCTTGTGACAGGCTCTTTATAAGTACTAGTGCTGGTTAGTTCTATGAAATGTCCCTTGGTGAAATAGCTTAACTCTATTTGGAGGTGCTTGTGATCTCCACATGTAAATTTGGGACTACATGAGGTCTCTGCTGCACAGACTGTTATAAGACTGAATTCAAAGTCATTAGAGAAAAAGCATGAAAGGATAGTGTTTGAGTTCCTATAAGGAACCCCAGAGAATTTTCTTACATTGGGAGTATGGACAAAAACGCCTCAGTGAAATCAACAGAAATCATATGATTGACTCAATAGATGCAAAAAAGCTTTTGTCAATATATAACACCCATTTCTATTAAAAACAATATAGAGCATGTGAATAAAGAGAGTGTTCCTTAAAATTATAATCAGTCTCTATCTAAAACCTTTAGCAAGCATTATCTATGATGGAGATAAGCTAGAAGCCTTCCTGATAAGATCAGGGGTGAAGCAAGGAGGCCCCTTGTTACCACTGTATTATTCAATACAGTACTAGAAATGTTAGCTATAGCAAATAAGAGAAGGAAAAGAAACCAAAGGAATTAGAACAGGCAATGAGGAAACAAAACTATCACTCTTTGCAGATGGTATGATGGTATATTTAGAGAAGCCTAGAGAATCAGCTAAAAAGTCACTTGAAATAACAAACAACTTTAGCAAAGTTGCAGGATATAAGATAAACCCACATAAATCATCAGCAATTCTTTATATTACCAACAAAGTAAAAGATAAAAGCAAGAGATAAAAAGAGAAATTCTACTTAAAATAATTGTAAATGATATAAAATACTTAGGAGTCTACCTGCAAAGACAAACCCAGGAACTATATGAACACAAATGCAAAACTTTTTTCACACAAATAAAGTCAGGTCTAAACAACTGGAAAAATATCAATTGCTCATGGGTAGGTCAAGTCAATATAATGAAAATGACAATTCTGCTTAAACTAATTTACTTATTCAGTGCCATAGCACTCAAACTATCAAAAAATTATTTGATAGAGCTAGAAAAAATAGCAAAACTCATCTGGAAGAACAAAAGGTCAAGAATATCAAGAGAATTAATGAATAAAAAATACAAAGGAAGGTGACCTAGAAATACCAGATCTTAAACTGTATTACAAAGCAGTAATCATCAAAACTATCTGGTACTGACTAAAAAAAGAGTGGTGGATCAGTGGAAGAGATTAGGTACACGAGATATAGTAACAAATGACCATAGTAACCTAGTGTTTCATAAACCCAAAGACACCAGCCTTTGGGATAAGAACTTACTATTTGACAAAAAACTGCTGGAAAAACTGGAAAACAGTAGGAGACAGAATAGGAATAGACCAACATTTCACATCATATACCAATATAAGGTCAAAAATAGGGCATGATTTAGACATAAAGGGTAACACCCTAAGCAAATTAGAACAAGAATAGTCTATCTGTTAAATCTATGGGGCAGGGAAAAATTCATGACCAAACAAGAGCATTTCAAAATGTAAAATAGATCATTTTGATTATATTAAAATAAAAGCTTTTGTACGAACAAAACCAATGCAACCAAGATTAGAAGGAAAGAAGAAAGCTGGGAAACAATCTTTATAGGAAGTGCCTCTGATAAAGGCATCATTTCTCAAATATACAGAGAATTGAGTCAAATTTATAAGAACACAAGCCATTCCTCAATTGATAAATGGTCAAAAGATATGAACAAGCAGTTTTCATATAAAGAAATCAAAGTTATCTATAGACATATGAAGAAGTGTTCTAAATATCTTTTGATTATAGAAATGAAAATTAGAACAACTCTGAGGTACCATTTCACATCTATCAGTTTGGCTAATGTAACAAAACAGGAAAATGATAAATGTTGGAAAGGATGTGAGAAAATTGGGACACTGATGCACTGTTGGTAGACTTGTGAACTGATCTGACAAATCTGGAGAGCAACTTGGAACTGTGCCCAAAGGGTAACCAACCTGTACATACCCTTTGATCCAGCAATACCACTACTAGGTCTGTATCCCAAAGAGATTATAAAAAAGGGAACAGGATCTACATGGGCAAATATATTTATAGCAGCCCTTTTCATGGTGGCAAAATATTGGAAACTGAGGGGATATCCATCAATTGGGGGATGGCTGAACAAGCTGTTGTGTATAAATTTAATGGAATACTCCTGTGCAATGAGAAATAATGAACAGGCAGATTTCAGAAAAAGCTGGAAGACTTATATGAACTGACACAAAGTAAAATGAGCAGAACCCGGAAAACATTGTACATAATATCAGCAACACTTTGTTGAGAAACTATGATTCCACTCTTCTCAGCAACATAATGATCCAAGATAAATACAAAGAACTTACAAAGGAAAATGCTATGCCCATCCAGATAAAGAACCAATGAACTCTGAATTCAGATTGAAGAATATTTTTTTCACTTACTTTATTCTTTTTCATGTTTTTTTTCTTTTTGATCTACTTCTTCTTTTATAACTGTGACTAAGATGAAAATATGTTTTACATGATAGCACATATATAACCTATACCAAATTTCACACCATTTTTGGAAGGGGAGGAAGAAGGGAAGGAGGGGAGAAAAATTTGGAGCTCAAAATCTTGTAAAATGAATGCTAAAAATTATCTTGTCTTAAAATTGGGGGAAAATAAAATACTATTTTTTAAAAAGGGTGAAAATAGCACCCCAGTGAATTTTGGAAAGACAAAAAAATTTAACCAGGGAAAATCATAACATACAATGAACAGAGGCTGTTCTGCTCTGCCTGCTTCTAGTCAACCATGTGGGAACTTTAAAGGCTTGGTTGAAGTTATGTGTGACTCATGACAAAGTCTGCTAATTGACTCCTAAGATAGAAGAGTTGATGATTCAGTAGATATGTAAAAGAATCTCTTGTTTTCTACATCATTTCCTTCCTTTCTGTCTGGGAACTGTAGACTGCCTCCATCTACATCTGAGGAGTAAGGTGGGAAAAAGATAGTCCTTTCTTTTTTCACCCATTCTGCATATCTACCCTGTAGCCAGCCAGATTATGGTGTTTTCCAAACTGCTCCTTCATTGTTATACACACGAATGTTCATGCACACCCACACAAACTCACATATATATGTGTGTGTATATGTATATATACCGTTATACATTATATACTCCATATATACACACATACATATGCATACACATATACACAAATTTATACATATATTTTTCTAATGACATACACTTTTTAACATTTGTTTTTTTAAAGTTTTGAGTTCCAAATTTTCTCCCTCCCTCCCCTCAGTGACAAGGCAAGCAACTTCATATACATTATGCATATGAAGTCATGCAAAACATTTCCATATAAGCCATGTTGTGAAAGAAAACACAAAACAAAATAAAACAAAATGAAAAATAAACAAGTGAAATGAAGTTTAAAAAGTATGCTTCAATCTATATTCAGACTCCATCTGTTCTTTGGATATTGATAACATTTTTCATCATGAGTTCTTTGGAACTGTCTTGGATCATTGTATTGCTGAGAATAGCTAAGTTATTCACAGTTGATCCTTGTATAATATTGCTGTTACAGTATACAATGTTCTCCTGGTTCTGCTCGCTTCACTTTGCATCAGTTCATGTAAGTCTTTCCAGGTTTTTCTGAAAGCATCCTGTTTGTCATTTCTTATAGCACAACAGTATTCTATCACAATTATATACCACCACTTGTTCAGCCATTCCCCAGTTGATGGGCATCCACCCAATTTCCATTTCTTTTCCATCACAAAAAGAGTTGCTACAAAAAATTTTGTACATGTAAGTTTTTTTCCTTTTTTATATCAATAAGAAGAGTTCACTTGCTCCTCAGAGATTTTTTTTTCTGTTAATTCATTGATGACTCCTATCTGTTACTGTTTGCAATAATCATCCAGACATAGCTTCTACCAAATTTTTTTCAGAATTTATTGATTTATTTTTAGTTTTTAACATTCATTTCCACAAGATTTTGAGTTCCAAATTTTCTCTCCATCTCTCCCCTAACCCCCACCCAAGATGGCAAGCATACTGATTACTCTTTCCCATAGTCTGCCTTTTCATATATTCCCCCTCCATACCTCTCCTTACCACTTTACCCCTTACTTTCTTGTAGGCCAAGATAGCTTTCTATATCCCATTGCCTGTAAATCTTATTTCCTCGTTGGATGTAACAATTTTTTAATATTTGTTTTTAAAATTTTGAGTTCCAGATTCTCTCCCTTCTTCCCTCCTTACCCACCACTGGTAAATCAAGCAATTCAATATAGGTTATACATGTGTAGTTATGCAAAACATTTCCATAATAGTCATGATGTGAAAGACTAACTATGTAACCCTCCATCCTATCCCAACTCCCCACTTATTCTATTTTCTCTTTTGACCTTGTCTCTTTTCAAAAGTGTTTGCCTCTGACTACCCCTTCCCCAATCTGTCCTCCCTTCTATCATCCCCCTCTTATCCCCTTTCCCCCTAATTTCCTGTAGGGTAAGATACCCAATTGAGTGTGTATGTTATTCCCTCCTTAAGTTAAATCCAATGAGAGTAAGGTTGACTCATTCCCTTTCACCTCCCTGCTTTTCCCTTCCATTGTAGTAGCTTTCTCTTGCCTCTTTTATGTGAGATAATTTACCCTATTCTATCTCTCCCTTTCTCCTTCTCCCAACATATTTCTCTCTCACTTCTTAATTTTATCTTTTAGATATTATCCCTTCATATTTATCTCACTCTGTGCTTTCTGTCTATGTATACATGTACATACATATACATGCTTACATACATATACACACATCCTTATACATATATATACATATATATTCCCTTCAACTCTCCTCATACTGAACTTCTACCAAACTTTTACACGATGTTATGAACTATTGATTTGCTTCTTAATTTTTCCCATGACAGGAGCAATTCACTAGTTCTATGTTATTTTATATGTGACATGTAATAAGAGGCTTCAACATAGAATATGTGACTGAAATTTATTGCTCAGAATCAAATCAAGTCAATGAGGATTTTTTAAGCCTTACTATGCGTCAGGCACCATGCTAAGTGTTGGGAAAACAAATAAGGGCAAAAAAAAAGCTCTCAAAGAGCTCATAGTTTAATGGGGAATTCAATATGCAAACAATCAATTAGGTACAAACAAGACATAAAGAGGATCAGATTAGAGATATTTCAGAGGAATGGCACTAAGATTAAGGAGGACTGAGAAAGACTTCCTCCAGGAGGATGGACTTTTACTGAGGCTTAAAGGAAGTCTGATGGAAATGAGCAGGGAGAGAGTTCTAGTCATGGAGGAAAACCAGTGAAAATGTGAAGAGTCAGCCAGCAGGAAAGGTAGTGTCACTAGATCATAGAATATGTAAAGGGGAGTAAAGTGTAAGAATGGAAAGGTAGGAAAGGACCAGGTTAGGGGCCTCTAGGTGGCGCCATAGTGCAGAGCACTGGGCCTGGAGTCAGAAAAACTCATCCTCATAAGTTCAAATCTGGTCTCAGACACTGCCTAGCTGTGTGACCCTGTGCAAGTCACTTCACTCTGTTTGCCTCAGTTTCCTCACCTGTAAAATGAACTGAAGAAGGAAGTAGCAAACCACTACAGTGTCTTTACCAAGAAAACTCCAGATGGGGTCATGGAGACATTACTGAACAACAGCAAAACAATGGACCAGGTTATGAAGGGTTTTGAATGTCAAATAGAGAATATTTTTATTTGATCCTGGAGGCAATAGTGGAGCCACTGGAGTTTACTGAGTAAATCACATATTTAGGCCTATACTTAAGGTAGATCAAATTAATGACTGAATGGAGAATGAATTAGAATGGGGACTCGAGATGAGGAGACTAGCCAGTAGGCTAGAGAAGTAATCTAGGCAACAGGGCAGCAGGACTTGGCATCTGATTGGATATGGAGGAGAAGAGAGAGGGAGGAATTGAAGATCATACCTAAGTTGTCTGTGACTGGGAGAATGGTGTTGCCCTCTACAAAAAACGGACATTCAAAAATGCTCTCCGCGTTTTAGGGAAAAGGTACAGTTCAATCTGGGAAGTGCTGAGTTTGAGATATCTGCATACATCCAGTTGGAGATGGCATTGAAAATGTGTGACTGGGGGTCAGGACTGGGTTTAGGGCAAGACAAATAGATCTGAGAACCATTTGCAGAAAGATGATCATTGAGCCCACAGGAGCTGATGAGATTAACAAATGAGAAAGGATATATGGGAAAGAGAAGAGGGAAAATCCCAGCAGCTGAATCATAGAAACTTCAAAGGTACAGAGCACTGAGGAACTCCAAGGAACACAGATCCTCCCCCAACAGCATTCATTCATACATACAACATGCTTGTAACCCCCAGTCAGTTTTACATTCACCGTATAATCCTTGCCATGATTCCTAAGATTTTAGATTTAAAAAAATTTATAAAGTAACTTGATGTGTGGAATACAACTTGAGTTACTTTAAAAATTTCTTAACTTTGAAATAAACACCTAATTTAGTTTTATTATGGAATTAACTTAGCTGCCCCTTGGCTGTCATAATATTTTAACCAAAAAGGGTTTAGCTGTGCCCTTTCTTAAGACTCTATCTGTGTTATGCTAGTAGGTGTAGAAATATCAAGTGTCCCTACTTAAGCAGCTGTTCCCTTCCTTTGTAGTGAGGGTCTGGGAGCTATTGCCAAAAGTTTAACAGCAGATGGTTCTAAAGGGAAATTTCCAATAGTTCTGCTTTTGTCAAGTCACTTGGAAGAAGCTTTTTTATACTAATCTATATGGGAGTGTTACATAGCTCTATATGCACTCTAGAATTTGTATGATTCAGCTGGACCTCATAATCTTAATGAGAGTGGCAGAAATACCTTGAAAGTTCCATTGTTTGTGGCAAAGTCTGATTTCTGAAAAATATTAGAAAAGTAAAGATGTGGATAAAATAGCAATTTATAGAAATTTATTTTCTTTTTATGTAAGTCTATTGTTTTATCTGGATGATATTTATCAGTGCAAGTCTAGAGATGTCCTTAAAATGACCAACTCCTAAAAATGATTTTTTTTTAATTTTTAAAAAATTAATGAATACATGAGTGGAAAAATGAATGAAATTTTGGGAAAAAAACTAAAAATTTTGAAAAATAAAATACATATAAGAAAAAATTTAAAAGATGACTAATGCCTATTTTGAATATGAAGTGATGTGTTGATCATTGAGACACCTGATAAGTCTCATTGGTCAATTTCTGATGATAATAAGCTTCAGGGTATCCACAGCAGTCTGCACTAGTGCTTCCAACTTATTACAATATAATGAGCCCATTTTGACACAGGAAAAAATACTGTAAAGTCTAGACAGTAGATTTACTATTGATAGCCAACATAAAGCTGCAATGAAGTCATCAATGCTCTTAAATGAATTTGCATTTTATCAATCATAAATGCATCTACCTAAGCTAAAAATTCAAATACATATATGAAACATATTTGTTTAGTCTACACAATGTATATTTCCTCCTACCTTATACTGAGGCATGCCACATATTTTGTTGAAGCTAAACTAAAATTTAAACATAGAAATACTTGCTCACAGAGATTCCAGGCTTTTTGAGATAATTCCATGTTTGTTTAGGGGCTTACAGCCCACTGACTGGGGACCATTGTTTACACCATCCCTTTAGCCTAATTTGCTTGAGGTTATTGAAATACAATGACTTTAATAAAGTTTCCATCCATAAATTCCTCAAACTCAAATGAAATCAATTAAATTCAAATCAATAAGCATTTGTTAAGCAACCATTATTTGCAGAATACTGCACTAGACACTGAGAAAGTTTAGATGAAAGGTGGTCCATGTCCTTATGGAGCTTAACATATAGTGATATAACACACAGATAACTCTCATACAAAACAATGCATGATACATAGACAATGCAAACAAAATTTATTGTTCTTTTTTCAGCCCTTTGACTGAATACAAACTTAACAGAACAAATCCCCTTAAACGAGGATTTGTTCCTTAAAACTTGGACTGGGTCAAAAGGTGTATCATACTCAAGGACCTGGAAGGCAACAGGGGCCTGAAGGCTGTAGGTTCCCCACCCTTGAGTTAGGTGAAGAAGGGGTATGTGGGAGGATAGAGATAAGGAAGCTGTTTCCTGAAAAAGGTGGTACTTAGATTATTAAGCTTCAAAGGACAGGTAGAAATTCAACTGCCAAAGAGGAACAGGGAGGACATTCCAGGCATAGGGAACAATATATTTGTTACCTAGAGCATAGAATACATACCAGGAAGCAGAATGAGATAAGCCTGCCTTATAAGTTTCTGTGAGTCCTGCTTCAGTGATTTTCCCTGTTTTCTCCTCCATCTATATGCACAGTTCACAGCACACAGTAGGTACTTAAGTGTTTATTGACATTGACTATATACCTCAATATTACTTATCTCGTGTTACAGTTTCAACCTTCTGTCACCTACAGAATCATAGAGCTGGACGATCTTGACCAACCCTTTTATTTCCCCAATAAGGAAAGTGACCGGGGAAGAAGAAAAGTCATACCCCAAATCACAACACATTAAGTGGAAGATTGAGTCTGAATTCAAGCCTAGATTCCCTGACTCTGTGTCCGGTGTTTTTCCCAGTACATTCTGACAGTGTCTATCAATATATGTGAAGCTAGTCAGGGATGCAGAAATATAATTATGGCAACAAAGGTTTGAAGTGGGACATGGAATACTTCTAGCCATTTTGTGTGCTTATGACAACCAAGAGGTTGTTTCCATAAATTTACCATGACATCAGAATCAATTCTTGACTAAGGCTTCTTAGTCACTTTCCTCAGAAAAGTAGGCATTCTTCTTTTGATAGTAAGCACAGTTGTTTGATTGATTTTGTAAATAAAGTGTCCTGTTACGTATGTCATTTCTTCACAGTCTTTTCAATAAATATCATAATTGATTTTAGGTCACAAGACATAGCTTCTAGCCAATGCTTTCACTGGAAACCAAACACAAGATAAGTTGAATGATGCAGGACATGAAATCAAGGCAGAACAAGTAAGTAAGTCAGGTAAACAGAAGTCAGAATCAAAACAAGTGATGATTCTATTGGAAATACATAGTTTCCAAATGACAACTTCATATATTTCTACATGAAAATATATGAAGTCCAGTCACTTGTAAGCAAATTATTAATAATTTTTTAAATCTATGATCTCTTTCCTCTCCTTCCCTTCCTTTTACTTCCTTTCTTTCTCTCATTCTCCTTCATTTTTTCCTTCTTCCTTTCCTCTTGTCCTTCCTCCCTCTCTCCCTTTATTTCCCTCTTTATCCTTCAATTCTTTCTTCTTTCCCTCTTTCTTTTTCCTTCCTTCCTGCTGATCCATAGCCGTCACATTTAATTTTACAATTTAGATGAACCAGCAGAAAAGAAGCTCAAATTCATATCCTGTTGCCTAGAGTCCTCTGTCTATGTGTTCAATCGTTAACATCAGAAGATGATCTTTTAGGTTCTCTTACAGACAATGGCTAGTCTCAATGGCTAGGGTCTTTGTAAATGTCAGATTTGGTACAGTCAAGAGAAACCATCAGAGACTTCCCTCATCAACATACACAAACAACTCGATCCCGAAGCAAGACAGCTAAGAAATCCCTTCAATGGCTATGTTGAGACAGCTGCTATAGTCCTGTAATATAAGGAGCAACATCCTCACCAAGCTTTTGATTCCAAGTATGAAATTTAAATCCTTAAGAACTGACTGAAGGGGCTAATAAGATATGTACCTTCAATAAGACAGGCTTAGCAAGTGACTTTCTCTTAGGTTCTGGAAGCTTAGAGATGAATCAAAATGCAACCTCTGTGAGGGATGGGATTGTCACAATTTTGGCTTTGTGTCACAGGAATCCAGCACGGGGCCTTGCACACATATATTTAATATATGCTTATTGATTGACAAGGCACACATATGGGCCCTAAATAGTACCAAGAATAAATTTGCATGAGTATGACAAGATATCATGGGTTTAATAGAACTGTCCATAAATTCTTTAAACTGCTATTATTCAGGACACTCTCTCTTGATTGATTCATTACAAAAGCAAAAGTTTCTACGTAAAAGTCCCAGGACCTTAGTTGAATGATGTTACACTTTTCAGTGTGTCCTAAAGAATCTATCTTAGGGCCAGCTAGGTGTCTCAGTGCATAGAGCACTGGCCCTGGAGTCAGGACGACCCGAGTTCAAATCCAACCTCAGACACTTAACACTTACTAAGTATGTGACCTTGAGCAAGTCACTTAACCCCAGTTGCCCTGCCTTCCCCCTTCAAAAAGCAAATTAAAAAATTTTTTTAAAAATATTCTGTCTTAAACACAGGTTTGCCCAGGTTCTAGAGTTAATACAATATTCAGTAGTTTACCAGAATACTTGAAATATTTAGTACCTATCTCTAGTAAGAATTTTTTTAAATCATTTTTCACTCATTCCAACTCTTCATGACTCCATGTGGGATTTTCTTGGGAAAGATGCTGTAGTGGTCCCCCTTCTCCAGTTGATTTTACAGATGAGGAAACTGAGGCAAATAGGGTTAAGTTATTTGCTCAAGGTCACGCTGCTATCAAGTGTCTGAGGCTGGATACGAACTCAGAAAGATGAGTCTAGCTGCTATATCATCTATCATCTAGACAAAATATAAAATAAAAATAGCCTTCATTACTTTTTTTGTGTGTATGAGGGGGGAAGGCAGGGCAATTGGGGTTAAGTGACTTGCCCAAGGTCACACAGCTAGTAAGTGTTAAGTGTCTGAGGCCAGATTTGAACTCAGGTCTTCCTGACCCCAGGACCCATGCTCTATTCACTGTGCCACCTAGCCACCCCCCGAAAAAACCTTTAGATGAATCTCTTGGCTGAATCCAAAAACAGTAGCAGTTGTCCAGCCTCTGACTTTTGCAGGGATAATTAGGAGAGTAACTAACTGATCTAGGACAAAAGTCACAAGACAAAAGTTCTTCTAAGGCTCATTTTTTAATGTGTAAAATGAGGGGTAATAGTCTCTCTCTAGTTTTGTTTTCCACCAGTTGTTTTGAGGTTCAAATGAGATCATAGATATGAAAGCTCTTGAAAATTGTAAAGGGAACATCACGGGTTAATATCTCAGACTCTAGTAGAGTTCTGTGCATTGACTTGCAGGTCATGCTTGGTTTAGGTTACATTTTTTTCCCCAGGAGGAGGTATTCCTTGATGCCTCACATTTTAAATGGATTTTTGCCACTCAACAAAGCAGCAGAATAATCCATCTGGGTAAGAACTCCATATAAGTTAATTCTGTTTATGCACATGACAATTTTCTTTGCAAAGGCATGACCAGCTTTACAAGGAGGTGAGGGACTGACTGTTCAACTCTGAGTATACTAAAACTGATTCAAAAAGCCAGCCAAGCATTGTCAGAACTCTAAAATAATTGGTTAGCAAATATTTTCTAGGCAATGTAGTGTAATGGTCAGAGAGCCTGCCATGAAGATGTGAGTTTAAACTCCATCTCTGATACACATTGACTATGTGACACTGGGTAAGTCACTTAACATTTCAGTACTATAGCACTGTGGTCTCAAGGTCACATGTAGATGAAGGTTCCCCACCCCTGGACTGGATGATCCATGTTACTAGATGGAAACACTTCACCAGGAAGTTTCCTATCCTAATGAAATCACAGTCACCATCTGTATTGAATTCCAGGAACTTCCTGTCTTCACTCTCCTCTAATATGTTGGCTTTTGTCCTCATGTGGACATTCAGGCATTCAGTTAGCTGCACTATAAGAGAAAAGAAATGGAATATGTTGGTTAATCAAAAATTTTGGGTCAGGTTTCGTACTTGTAACTCTCGGCGTCTCTATGAACAGCTCACCTATCTAACCACATATGGAAAATACCAGCGATGACAATGAATTTGGGCCCAAGGTTCTTAACCCTCTGACATGTTTATATCCTTCTGGGTTACCTCCATATCTTCAGGAGAAATCATTGCTTGTGGATGTTGAGAAAGCAAGGAAAGAGGTCATTTTAAAGCATCAGTTATCTGAATTTTCCTCCTTGATGGCCATCACAAAGTGTCAAAAATGGGGAGATTTACGTTACCAAAATTCAGACCTCTGGGTGCTGGCCTTCCCCCTCACTGTCTCTGGATTCTCCACTGGTGTCTTCCTTTTTTTCTCCTTTTCCACTGCAGTACAGCCCACACAGGAAATTTAATTATATACACTTAACCTTTCAAAGAGTGTGAAGGAATTTCCTGGTCCCAGCCTTTACACATTTGAGATTAATTCACAAGGTGCAATTTCACATTGTTCATTCAACTTCATTGAAGTTTAGGTCACTTAATCACATTCCTGCCATGAGATGACACGGGTTTAAAACTCCTAAACAGGCTTTTCTGAGGGCTTTGACTTAGAGCTACGTTCTACAAGGGGCCTATCCCTATTCTACCAGAAGTTAGGGCTCTTTCTTCCCATCCCCCATCAAGCCCGTGGACTTTGAATGCATTTTATATTATATATTGTAATTATATACCCATAAGATCTCTAGGTCTCAGTATCTTTATCTGTAAAACTGGGGGGGGGTTGGTTGGATGACCTCTAAGTTGCCTTTCAGTTCTAAATTTTTGATCTTAAGATCCTATGATTTCTCTAAATGTTATTTTCTCCTATTATAACACTAATTGTTGAAAATTAGTACTCTTCCTTCCTTTCTTCCTTCATTTTCTTCCTTTCTTTTCTCCCTTCTTTTTTCCTTCCTTCCTTTCTTCCTTCCTCTCTTCCTCACATCTTTCTTTCCTTCTTTTTTCTTCTTTCCTTCCTTCTTTCCTTTCTTCCTTTCTTATTTTCTTCCTTCTTTCTTTTCTTTTTCTTTCTTTTCCTTCCTTCCTTTCTTCCTTTGCCTTCCTTCCTTCCTTCCTTCCTTCCTTCTTCCTTCCTTCTTTCTTTCTTTCTTTCTTTTTCTTCCTTCCTTCCTTCCTTCCTGTCTTTCTTTTTTCCTTTCTTTCTTTCTCTTTCTTTCTTTCTTTCTTTCTTTCTTTCTTTCTTTCTTTCTTTCTTTCTTTCTTCCTTCCTTCCTTCCTTCCTTCCTTCCTTCCTTCCTTTCTTCTTCTCTTTCTTACATTCCTAGTGCCCAGTTCATAGCAGACATTTAATAAGTGCTTTTTTGACCTGAATTGAATTTCAGGTACTTCCTATCTTCACTCCCCTCAAATGGACATTGAGGCATTCGGCTCTTCTAGTTAGTTTAACTATTTCCCCCTTCCCTGGTATCCCTCTGTCTTCTTTCTCCAGTTTTCCATGGAGGCACTAGTTCCCAGTTGGTTCCTATTCAGTCTTGTTTTTCAGGGCTTTTCTCAGCCTCATCTCCTTCCGTTCATCCCTATTTTTTTTGTCTGTTTGTACCACTCTGATCTGTCCTCATCTTATCCCTTTACACTCTCCCTTCTGGGGTTTCATGGTTACTATTTGTATTGTAAAAGCTACTTTTATTGGACTCTGTTTCACTTTGAAAGTACTTAAGTCCAAATGTTTAAATTAACACAGACAAATCTGGGGTGGGGAGAAAAGACAGAAAACTCAGGAGATAATGGTTCAGTGGCATGATGGTAAATGTTCCACAAGTGACTCTCTGGGGAGGAAATGTACACATAGCACACATCTTACTTTATCTGTATTATTAACATTTTCTCTATCTCTCCCTTAAGTCTAGGCAATTAACAAAATAATAAATCAAGCCCTGCCTTACAGTGTTTGTCACCTTCTGAGGTGTGTATATTCACACTGCTAACAGAGCAGTGACTCTCATGAGGCCAGATGAGCTGACTGCAGGACACCTTGGTCACAGTCTTACTGGCCAGCTGCAGTAGTGGGCTTAGTTCTAGGAATAGCTTTTGGGGAAGGGCATTGATTGGATGGAGAACATCTCAAGGAGGATAATCCTGATGACAAAGGATCTTTTGTTGTTGCTGTTGCTATTGTCATTGAGTCATTTCGGTCATATCTGTGTCTGTGTGACCCCATTTGGGGTTTTCTTGGCAAAGATACTGGAGTCATTTGCCATTTCCTTCTCTGGATCATTTTTATAGATGAGGAAACTAAGACAAACAGGGTTAAGTGACTTGCCCAGGGTCACACAACTAGGTAGCATCTGAGGTCAAATTTGAACTCTTGAAGTCTTTCTGACTTCATGCTCAACCCTCTATCCATTGAGCCACCTAACCGCTCCAAAGAATCTTTGTATCATGTCATATGAGGGTCAGTTGAAGACATGTTTTGATAAGCATACTACCTGTAATTTCAACTAATTCCTTTTTTTTTCTGGAGAGGGGAAGGCAGAGCAATTGGGGTTAAATGACTTGCCCAGGGTCCCATGGCTAGTAAGTGTTAAGTGTCTGAGGTCAAATTTGAACTCAGGACCTCCTGACTCCAGGGCTGGTGCTCTATTCACTGAGCCACCTAGCCACCCCTCAACTAATTCCTTGATAAACATGGCAGTGACAAGTGCCAATTCCCCTGGTGTAGCTGAGATTTCCAAAATGACATTGAACTATTCATGACTACTTCTGGCCAACCAACCAGCTGCTGAATTTATCAATCAACATAACAGCCCTACCATGTAGTCCACAGGTCTTCCATATTTTCCATAATAGCATGAGACTTTTCAGATTGTTTTGCTAAGATATAGCATTACCTGCAACACTTCCCAATCTACCAATCTAGCAACCCTATCAAAAAAAGAAATGAGACTAACATGGTGTGACTTATTCCTTATGAAGACACACTGGTTCTTTGTGATTGCCACCTTCTTTTCAAGATGTTCTCTCTCCCTCTTAACTATATTTTGATCACAGAACCCTTTGGCAGTCTGGTAAAGTCTCTGGACTCCTTCACAGAATGATATTTTAAAACACTTAGGACTACAAAGAAAGCAAATTATATTGAAATATAATTACAATAAAAAAAAATAAAGTCTGTGGACCCTGAATGCTGTACTGATTTAGCAGTAGGGGATTTTGAGAATAATCTGAATTAACAAATGTTCAGTCTTAGAGGTAGAAAAGGTGCTTACTGTTTACTGTATTTTTTTGTAGTTTATCTTTTATATCTATTTTAAGCAAATTTCTTTTTGAAATAACATGATGCCATGGATAAATATTGCTTAAGATATGGGAGGTTAAAAAATATAGACCTGGGGCAGCCAGGTGGTGCAGGGAATAGAGCACTAGCCCTGGAGTCAGGAGGACCTGAGTTCAAATCTATCCTCAGACACTTAACACTTATTAGCTGTGTGACCTTAGGCAAATCACTTAACCCCAATTGGCCCTCCAAAAAGCAAAAAAAAAATGCAGACCAAAAAATCTGCAAGGACTCAATGCCCTTTTTCCTGATATCTTATTTGTTCTTCTAAACTACTTTTCCTTAATTGGTGAGAGGTAGTCATTTACTCTTTCCCCAATAAGTTAGGCCTATAGTCCATCAAAATTTTCAGGTATGCTGTCACAATAAAGGAAAAATACCAGGAAACCAAATCATTCTCATCCAATTCCCCATGCAAAGCTCTTTCTTCCATCGAACTTTGCTGCTGAACCCACCCCTATCCCTTCCTGAGACCTCTACTTCAGCTAATACAATCTCCCAGTGGTTGCTCCACTAAGAAGCTGAGCTACACCGGGTTATTAATTAATTCATGGCCCCATTAGCTTTTTGCCAAACAGTCCAGAAACACAGTTTCTAAACTACTGAAAAACAGTTACATGGAGTCAACTACTTCATGTGTTAGGGGCACCTTCTATTTTATGTTTGGGGCAAAAATGGTACAAGCATGGAATGAGTGGGGGAGGGGGAGCTAAGGCCTCAGGTAACCATAAGCAGTGATATGGTGTTTAAGACAGCCAGCTGGGCAGCTAGGTGGCACAGTAAAGGTTTGCAATCTAAAATGGCAATTCGATCCAACAAATATTTATTACATACTTACCATGTTTAATACAGTCAGCTGGGCAGCTAGGTGGCACAGTGTACAGAGTGCCAGCCTAGAGTCAGGAAGACTCATCTCCCAAAGAAGACAGAGCCTTCAGACACTTACTAGCTGTGTGACCTTGGGTAAGTCATTTAACATTGCTTCATTTCTTCATCAGTAAAATGAGCTAGAAAAGGAGATGGCAACCCACTTCAATATCTTTGCCAAGAAAACCCCAAATGGGATCATGAAGAATAAGATAAGACTGGAAAATGCCTTAAAAACAATGAAGTTCAAGGCACTATGTTGGGTGCTTAGGATACAGAGACAAAAATGAAATAGTCCATACCCTCAAGGAGTTTGCATTCTACTGGAGGAATACAACAGGAACAAAGATAAACAAACACAAAGTACATGCACAGTAATACAAAATAAGTTCAAGAAGGAATTTTAATGTATTGTTGGTAGAGTTGTGAACTGATCCAACCATTCTGGAGAACAATTTGGAACTATGCCCAAAGGGCTCAAACCATGCATACCCTTTGACCCAGCAATGCCACTACTAAATCTAGACCCCAAAGAGATTTTTTTAAATGGAAAAGGTGTAATATGTACAAAAATATTTGTAGCAGCTCTTTTTGTGGTGGCAAGGAATTAGAAGTTGAGGGGATGCTTATCAGTTGGGAAATGGCTAAACAAGTTGTGGCATATGATTGCGATGGAATACTTTTGTGATATAAGAAATGATGAGCAGGATGCTTTCAGGAAAACCTGGAAAGACTTACTTGAACTGATATGAAGTAAACTGAGCAGAACCAGGAGAATATTATATACAGTAAATGCAATATTCTATGATGACAAATTGTGAATGGCAGCTATTTTCAGCAATACAATGATCTGAGATAATTCTGAAGGATTTATGATGAAAAATGCTATCCATCCCCAGAGAAAGAGCCAATGGAGTCTCAGTTCAGATTGAAGCATAATTTTTTTCACTTTATTTTTCTTGCTTTTTTTTTGCAACATGGCTAATATGAAAATGTTTTCCATGATTTCACACATATAATTGATATCATATTTCTTGTCCTTTCAATGGATGGAGGAGGCACAGGAGGGAAGCAGAGAATTTGGAACTCAATAGTTTTTTTTTTTAATGTTTAAAATAAATAAACAATAAATTTGTTGTTTTGAAAAAAGAAAAGGTAGGCTGCACTAACAAGTGGAGATATTGGGAGGACCTTCCTGTAAGGAGATCTCCCTGAGCTGTGCTTTGAAGAAAGATAGGAATTTTAAGAAGTGATGTGGTGTCTGTAGCAGAAAGGAAGAGAATGGTTAGTGATATTGTACATGGTAACAGCCATATTGTTTTAAAAATTACTTTGAGTGAGTAAGTTTTTACTATTATAAATACCCAAATTAACTATAAAGGATGTATGAAAAAAGTCATATCTTCAACCAGAGAAGAAAATGATAAATGGAAGTATGTACAGAATAATTTTACGTATACTCATGTACACACATAAATATAAAAAAGAAAATTTACATGATAATTTTATTGTATATTTGAAAGAAATAGCAAATTGTGCATAGTAGATTTGTAGTTTCATGCACAATTCGCTTTTTTATTTTACCATATTAAGGAAATACTTGTTTTATTCCACAAATATATGTTAAAGTAATAAAAAAAAATAAAGGAGGAGAAAAGAGATAACAATGCTTAAGGTATAAGAAACCCTACCATTCTAAGAATGGTGACCAGTTATTTTCCACTGAGAACAAAACAAAATAAAAATTATTTAAACGGATACAAGAGGGAATTCAGCTAGATTTGAGGGAGCACTTCCTGATGTTTGAATTTGATGATTAGATCTATTTATCAATGTCAAAATGCACAAATCTCTAGCCCCCCCTGCAACTAGGAACTAGCAAAACTGTCAGTCCTTAAGGAGGCATGCCTGAGTCAGGGCATAACAACTTAGTAACTTCTCTTTTTTCCCCACTTCAATGCAGGGAATTCCACGAACCTCCACCTGCAAGGCCCCAAGCTAGACATAACAGCTAACACTAACACAAGGTGTCCCAAAAGTCTTAGTGGGGTTTAAATTTTAATGCATTCACAGCTACATTAAGACTTTTGGAATGCCCTGTATAGCATTTTAAGGTTTGCAAAACATTACATACCTCATTTAATCTTCACAACAACCCTGGGAGGCAGGTGCTGTTTTTATTTCCCTTTTACAGAAGAGGAAACTGAGTCTGAGCAGGTTCACACAGTTAGTAAAGTCTGAGGTAGGACTCAAACTCAGGTCTTCTGCACCCCAAGTCCAGCACTCTATCCTCTGCACTTCTGATAAAAGGGTTGTAAAAACTCTGAGCCCTGAGGTTCAAAATATCAGGATTTTCCTTAGTGATTCTTCACATCAGTCTTTACTGTGTCTTCTCTTTTCACCTGCCAGGCTACTGTTTCTTCATTCCCTGGATTTTTAGCCTATCCTCTGGTTTGCAAGTCCTCCTGCTTCTTCTATATCTACCTGACTTCTGACTAGCACCAGGCCTGGACCAATTTGTGTAGGCCCTGCCTGTTTTGTTTTGCCTCACAATCTAACTGGCTTTCTCATAGTTAGCTAAAAATCTCTCAAGCCTTTCTTCAGTTTCCAAGGCCCTAGATTCCAGCCTATAGCAAAAGTCAGCTACTGCCCACCAAGCACTTGAAGGAGCAGTCATGGAGAAGGAAGTATTGATTTGTTTTTCTCAGCCCTGGAAAGCAGCACTAAGGGCACTGTGTGGAAGTTTCTAGAGGCAAAATTCAATTCAATGGAAGGAAAACCTTTCTACTGACTAGAACAGTTCTGAATTGGAATTCCCCGCTTTGGGAGGTAGTGAATTCTTCATCAACAGAGACCTTTAACCAGAAGCTATATAACCATTGTCTAATGAATTCCTACTTAGTTACAGGTTATTTTAGATGACTCCTAAGGCCCCTCTTGAGGATTATTCTATGTTTTTATGATATCCTAATGAAAGAGGGCCTACGGCCAAAGAGGTTAAAAGAGACTAATAGGTCAATCAAGACCCCTCTGGCTTTGACTGTAGCTAGTAAAGGGCACCAGAGAGGCACTGAGACATTGGGATAATGGCCAGGCCATTCCTAGAAGGGCTTCTGTCAAGACAGGTAATGAGAGCATTACAAAGGAGAAACCAAGATATTAACAGAGGACTGGAAGAGAGAAGGGAGCAGAGTTCTGAGTTTTTTAGTTTCTTCTTTGGACAATTTTTTTTCTTGAAATCCTTAAATTCTAGGACTGGGAGCAACTTCTAGGAGTTATTATAACCCTAATCCTTGCTTCTTATGAGAGTGAAATTTAAACTATTAAATAGAAGTGTCAATTCTATTCTTTAAAAAAATCCTAGGAGAAAAGATTCTCAGGAGACATTAAAGGTAAGGGGGAAGATCTGAAAGGCCCCTTCTATCTATAATTTCCTGTAAATTCTAAAGTTCAGGTCAGCTACTACACAGAATAGGCGTTGAGCATCCAGTGACTCAGGACCATAATAACTACATTATCCTGGACTCCTTACTCCCCCTCACCCCACTTCTCCAAACTTGCCATTTCTACCATCACATTTCTTGTCCCTGACTTCTCTCTGTTCACATAACTACCTCTTTAATTCAGGTCCCTATCACCTCTCACCTAGATTATTGCAACAGCCTTCCTCAAGCCTCTCCCCACTGTAATCCATCCTACACACCTCTGCCAAAGAGATTTTCCTTAAAGACTAATCTGACCCAGTGACTTCCCGACTCCACCAAATCCAGTGACTTCTTATTGCCCCTAGGACAAAATGTGAATTCCTCTGTGTAGCTTACAAAGTCCTTCGTAACATGGCTTTTACTCAAG
>NW_027185764.1:64456038-64504377 GCF_028583685.1 Petaurus breviceps papuanus | reverse complement strand
TCTCTCTCTCTCTCTCTCTCTCTCTCTCTCTCTCTCTCTCTCTCTGTTTCTCCTTACCTTCTTCTTCCCTGATTCCCTTTTACTCCCATTTTTCTTTTTCTTTTCATCTTCTCTCTTCATCTTTTTCTCCTTTACTCTCTCCTTCCCTCTATCTCCCCTCCTACTCTCTTTTCTCATTCTTTCTTTTTTACTCCCACTTTTCTTTCCTTACCTCTCATGTCCTCTCTTCAGCTTTCATCTTTTTCTCCTTTATGCTCTCCTCCCCTCCCCTCCCCTCCCCTCCCCTCTCCTCTCCTCTCCTCTCCTCTCCTCTCTTCCCCTGTCCTCTCTTCTCCTCTTGCCTTCTCTGTGCTGTTTGCAGTGGCTGTCCCCCTTACCCGGAATCTCTTCACCTCTAACTCAGACAGCCCCTTTCCTCCTTTAAAATGCAGTTCAAGTACTATATTCTTCCTGAATCCTTTGCTTAGTCTCCCCAACTGCTCTTGAGAACTCCCAAACTACTTTTCATTTAACCAATTTATAGATTTTATTTGTTTTTTTATGTTTGTATGGTTATGTATACGTTTATATATCATATATTTATAGGTTTGTATTGTTTACATAAATATGTAATTTATATCTATTAACTCTATATTAAAACTGTATGTATTTATAGGTACTTGCCTCCCCCACTAGAATGTAGGCTCACCATAGGTAGGGATTGTTTCATTTGTTATATCTGTGTCCTTTAGCTCCTGTCATATCTCTGATGAGACTTGTAGGGAGGGGTGAGGAGGGTGTTGTGTCCCTGAGAACCTAGGCCCTAGGACAATGAGAATTATGGAATCTTTTCCCCTAGAATTTTTTAAGAATGGAATTGACACCTCTATTAAATGGTTCTGATGTCACCTTCCTGAGAAGCAAGGGGATAGATTAATTAATTCCTGAAAGTTGCTTTCAGTACTAGAATTTAAGAATTTCAAGAAAAAAAAATATTCAAAGAAGACACAAAGGAAGAAGTGCCTTCTGTGCTCTCTCAGCATTATTTCTGGGGACCCTTTCCCCCAACCTGTATTTAGAAGTCTGGGGCTATAGCAGGTGTTTGGGAAGTACTAGCACCTCTGGTGGGAGGGCTGCCGAGCCCTTTTCAGTTCTGCTCATCCACCCATGGTGTCCACCTTCACTCAACTCTCACCTGTGGCACTAAGAAGCTCTAGCAGGCACAGAAGCCACACCCGGGTGAAACCATCTTAGCAAATGGGATAAACTGAATGGAGAGAACTGTCAGGTCTCAAACCTATTGGTAAGCCAGAGACTTAAGCATGTGAAGACCCCCCTCCCCAAGGAATGGGTGCTTGGGGACAATTTGTTCCAATGGTCATGAAGTCAGCTGAAGCAGCTGCTGTGGACTTCCCTTAACAGAAGAATTTGTTCTGTGAAATTTGGATTCAATCAAAGGGCCACACCTGAGGACCTAGAGGGTCACATGTAGCCTCTAGGATGAAGGTTTCCCACCCCGGCTTAGAGCTTGGTCAAACATCAAGGATGCCAAGGTCATCCACTGCATCCTGGAACATCACTAGTCATCCTGACTTTTGTCTTGCCACTGGATTTTGATGACTCAAGAGAGAGTGAGGCTGATAACTTTGTGCAACTCTGCCTCACAAATCCAATTCAAGGGCAAGTCAAGGTATCACCCTGTAATGTCATTAGGCCTTTTCAAAAACTAAGGACAAACAACAACATTTAAAGGCCTCAAGTGGCATCAGATGGTCATTTGGCTATATATCAAAAGTCTAGTGATTTAGTCAGAAAATAATGGATCTGAAAATATAAACCAGTCCATTTTATAGATAAGGAAATAGAGATCCAGAACAGTGAACCAGTGACTGCTTAAGATCATACAGTATTCATCACAGACTTTCCCAGATTCCCTGACTCCTAAGAATAGTGCCTTTTTGAGCAAATTCTATCGTCTTTTATCCCTAACTGACTGAATTTAATCAGTGATCTACAAATATTTTCCATATACACATCCTACTAGGATTCACAGCTATAATATGTTTGCATTACACACATTAAACCTCAGTCTACATGCATATAGCCCCGTTAGCATTCCTTGTCTGTAAGCTAGGCACGTACTCTAAGCAGAGCTCACTGATTATTATAATTCAATTTAAACAATCCGTAATGCCTCCCTTCCCTCTGAAGTGAGCTTTGTCATGACATAATTTTCCAGTGAAAAGGAAGCAAAGGCCATGAATTTGAACCATATTTTTCTCCTCTCCTACCTGAGAGCAAGGGATGGCTGGGGCTTACAACCTTTGATCGAAAAGCCAGATTTTTATGAGCATGGTCACTGTAATCAATCTAGATTATGTTCTACATCAACATCCATCCTCTGAGTCAAAGAAAAACAATAACATTTTGCTTCAAATTAAGTGGATTTATGGTGTGCCTACACTAAACCAATTATGGAAATTGTGAGTAGATATTTGAGATTGTTTATCATTCCCATGGTCTGGGCCTTCTGGAAAACAGCAAGGCAACATGACGGCATGTTCAACATGATTTATTATTGGGTAACTGAATAGGTATGATCTATCTGTCAAAAAAAAGATTACATTGTATTGCCACCAGTAACTTAGTTTAAAAGTGAAATGGGTAGGGAAAAACCCTGACCACTCCTAATGAATGGGGTGTTCAGAGTGGCAAATCTCAGCAGTCTTCACCCGGAGGTGTGAATTGACAGGGTGGCATTCTTCAGGAGGTGTTTTGGATGACTGCTTCAGGCAGGTGACAAGGCAGCCCCTTGATCAGATTGTAACCTTTCATTTTCCAGGGCTAAGTGAGGTTCAGTGGAATGAAACGGACCACAGAGAAAATCCCATCACTCCTCCCTGGGATGCAGAAAGGTGCCTGAGTCCACTCTGACAGAAGCAGCATCTGCTGCAAGCCCATCGACATGACACTGACTCACTCTGAAGTCTGGATGCCCATTTCAGAAACCATTTGGTGCGGAAGCTTCCATGCTTATTGTGCAGTTCACAGTTTAAAAAAAAAAATTAAAAAGACTTCATCCCCCAACACCACAAAACCCTGACCCAGGCTGGGCTCTCCGCCAATGTGACCACTTCAAAGGATAAATAGTTCAATAACAGACGCAGAATGCCCGGATCATAAATTCCAGGAGGAAAAACTATGACTCAGAGACTGGCACTGACAGCCGGCTGAGCATTATAAGAACAATAGGACTGGCATCAGAACTCTGCCACCATCAGCTTTTAGGAGTGTAAGACCACAGCATCATAAAGAGCTAGAAAGGGCTCTCAGCAGATAACAAGTCCCCGCTCTCTTCCCAGATCAGAACATGAAGACAAAGGGACAGCCCAGAGGGCTTGAACAGCTTGCACAAAGTCAGAGGGCAGTAAAATATAGTAGAGGCCATGTGTAAAGCCAAGTTCTCTGAGTCCAAATCCAAGGCTCTTCCTACTGAACCTCGATGCTGTGGGAATGGAGAAGAAGGAGGCTTCCCTGGCTTTGGGCAACACCATCAATGAGAGACAAACCAGTTGTGGTTTCACAGTGACTAATGGCTATGAAAATTAATCCCTCCAACATCCCCCCCCCCCCCCCAATTGTAATAGTGAAGAAAGGGACTTTGTTGTTCCCTTCTGTCTTACTCTTTGTGACCCAATTTGGCATTTTCTTGTCAAAGATACTGTAGTGGTTTGCCATTTTCTTCTCCAGCTCATTTTACAGATGAGGAAACTGAGGCAAACAGGGTTAAGTGACTCACTTAAGGTCACACAGCTAGGAAGTGTCTGAGACTGGATTTGAACTCAGGAAGATGAGTTTTCCTGACTCTAGACCTGGTACTCTATCCACTGTACCACCTAGGGGCCCCAAGGAAGGGAGTAGTGGGCTCCAAGAAAATCTCAACCTCAGCTCATAATACAGTGGATCATAGCAGATGACCCACTGGATGTGGAAGTCTTGTTTCACATACTTACTAACTGTGTTAGCCTGATACCCTCCAACTTTGAGATTAACTTCCTGGGAATCCCAAATTAAAAAAAAAAAATTCTCTATTTTGAGAGTCTTATATTCAGACCTGGGCAGCTAGGTGGTGTGGTGGATAGAGTACCAGGCCTGGAGTCAGGAAGACTCATCTTCATAAGTTTAAATCCAGCCTCAGCCACTTACTGTCTGTATGACCCTGGGCAAGTCACTTAACCCTCTTAATTTCAATATATGTAAAAAGAGCTGGAGAAGGAAATGGCAAACCACTGCAGTGCCTTTGTCAAGAAAACCCCAAATAAAGTCATGAAGAGTCAGGCAAAGCTGAAAAAACGTCTGAACAACAACTTCTTGACTCCAGGTCCAATTCTCTATCCACTGAGTCACATAGTCAGCTTGCCCATTCCACCCCCACCCCCCACCCCCACCACAGTATAAGCAGTCTATACCACAGGGTGGCACTGTAAGTCTTAGAGAGACCAGCTAGGCCCCTACTAGGAAAAGGCTTCCTGGAATGCAAAAAAAAAAAAAAAAATTACCCATTCTTGAGTTCTTTTCCCTTCTACTGAGAGCTGATGGGATATTTTGTAGATATTTTTGGGCTTCTATGAATCCTTTGCATTTTCTGCAGGGTATAATAAAAGCTGTGATCTCCTGTCTAAGAGTCAGGGACCCCTGTTACCCATGTTTGGGGAAAACCTAAATATAAATTATACCGTACAATATATATATTATATATATTGGATAATTTTTTTCTGGAGCAATATTGGGGGGGGGGGCAACAAGCCAGAGGGAGATGGCCCTTTTAAGGTCAGTCCCCAGGACTGGCCCAAGTCTACTGGAGTCCAGAGTTTTCTAGAGACCTGGGCCATGGATTACACATGCTTGAACACAACAGAGCAGTAAGACTGTTCCAGTTGGCCAAGGCAGTTCCAGAGGGTTGATGTTTAGGCCCATTGATGCTACTTAGGAGAAAAGTCAGATCTCTGCCTCACCAGAGTTATACAAACAATACCTTTTCATTCATTTATATGTGGGAGAAGGGGAAAGATTCAGCAAGATGATCACCATGCAGGACATCAATTAGTGATTAAGTAAGTAGATTATTAAAAAAAAAAAATCAATCACCCCTCCTCCCCAAACCTACCTCTTTTCCCCTAGATCCAGGATAACAACTTTGACTGTGGCTTCAAAGAAGAAAAACCAAAGTGGAAAGTAGGTGAGATCAAGAGAAGACAGCCTTTATTTAGGATTTTATGACTCCCAACTAGCTTGTTTGCTGGGAACAAAGAAAAGATACAGTAGTCTTAGGGAGGTGATGAAATGGTGATTACTACTCACCCCCAGCCAGCAATGCCTCAGGTGGTGTAACTGACAACGGAGAATTAGGTGAAGGTCCCTGCCCTGTAGTTTCCCTGCAGGGATGGCTGGCTACCAGGTCAGAAACATCAAGAGAAATTGGTGAGGGAGTCCCGCTGATAATTCTTTTCTCAGTCTGCATTGCAATTAGTTCCTGGTTTCAGTTTTCTCCAATTTCACAGGGTTACGCTCTAAAGGGGAGGCCTGACGACACCAGCACCCCACCCCTCAGCTCACAGGGGAGAGACCAGAGCTGATCATGGAGGCAGAGCAAGCCCCCCTGGCAAGATGAGAAGCCCAGGAAAGTTTACTCCCTGATGATGAAGACAAGCAAAGGTTCCATTGTGCTCAGGTCTCTTTGGACGTGCCACGACATCTTTCTCACCCTGGGAATGCTTTCATAGCCCTGGAGCTCCACCAGAAACTGGAAAATAAGCATCTGGGCTTCAGCCTAAGAGCTGGGTGTGAGCTGTTCACAGAAGTTCAGCCAGCCCCCAACAGTGGACAGGTGACAATGCCCATAAGGGATGTTGTTCCCAAATCCCGTGATTGTTAGCAGGTAGAGAATTCCGTGCTCCTAATGAAAGAGATGGAGAACGTGAGGCTGGCAAAGGGGCCCAACGAGGCCTGGAAGACAAGGACTCTGGGTTCCCAGGCTCCATAAACACAACTATTCCACAGGTATCTTAGTCACATGGAAAGAGAAAATATCAAAGAGTAAAAACTGCCTTCTGTAATTCCCAAGATAATGCTTAAGATTATATTATTGAGGGAGAAAAGGTAGAAAAGAGGGAAAAGGGGGGGGGAGATATTTTTAATACCAAGTCCCCATCTTTGAGCTGTCTGGTGACATTACAATAGATGGATCACATTATTAATTCGAATATTCCTTGTCAGAAGGATCTGCCTTTTTGGCATCATTTTAGGGATGATGCACTAAGAAGATGTATAACCAGATGAAAAAAAAAAAAAAGCAAGGGAAATGCTACCCCATTTAACAGATAGGAAAACTGAGTGTGTTTAAAAGATTCACCTAAGGTTAGCCATTAATAGCATTGAAAATCATAACAAGGTTCAAGACTAGCCACTGGATTATCTTGTCTTTCCCTACTGTTTTTGAAAAATAATAATCATATATATGTAAATGTACATATATATGTATGTATGCATGTGTGCCTACACCAATATCTTTGCCAACAACAACAATAAAATGGATCAAAGAGACAGACATGGGCGGCCAGGTGGCTCAGCAAGTAAGAGCACCGGCCCCAGAGTCAGGATGATCTGGGGATCAAATCTGGGCTCAGATACTTAGCACCCACCCAGAAACACCTGGCCATGTAACCTTGAACAAGTTCCTTAACCCCAATTGCTTTATAAAAAAAGAGAGAGACAGACATGGCTGAAAGCAACTGAACAACAAAAATATAAATGTTCTCTTATATACATTGGATGGAGGACAGGGTCTGGAGTCAGGAAGACCTGAGTTTAAATCCAGCCTCAGATACTTACTAGCTGTGTGACCTTAGGCAAGTCACTTAATGCTATTTGCCTCAGTTTCCTCATCGATAAAATTATCTGGGAAGGAAATGGCAAAACATTCCAGGACCTTGGCTAAAAAAACCCCAAAAGGGGTCATGAAGAGTCAGACATGACTGAAATGACCGAATAACAACATAATACTACCTCCCCCTATATCAGTCTTCAATGTGAAAAAGGATTTAAAAAAGACTCACTCTTCCCTATCTTCTCTCTGCCATCACCCCTAGTTACCATAACAAGTTATAATAATAATTCAATTTTCTATAGCACTTTAATATTTATAAGGCATTTTTCTTATGAGAATACTGTGAGGTAGATAGTAGTAATGTTATCATGCCCATTTTACAGCTGGGAAAACAAAGCTCAGAAAGCCCATTGTCATAGAGCTAGTAAGTGTTGAATGTGCCCAGAACTCTCTGACTTCAAAGACAGAATACACATGGCTTTACTATTTTATCTGTATTATCAGGATTCCAGTTTCACAAAAGGATGGTATCCACAGCATGAAATCACTTTATTGTTTTGTTATTTTTCAGTTGTGTCAGACTCTTTGTGACCTCATTGGGTTTTTCTTGGCACAGACACTGAGGTGGTTTGCCATTCCCTTCTCCAATTCATTTTACAGATAAGGAAACCAAAGCAAACAGGGTTAAGTGACTTTCCCTGGGTCACACAGCTAGTAAGTATATGAGACTGGATTTGAGCTCAGGTATTTCTGACTTCAGGACAGCACTCTACCTGCTGTGCCACCTAGCTGCCCACCTCACTGATCATTTAATTTGACACTTTCTCTTTACAACAGAAGAAACTAGAGTCTGGAGAAGGGAAATGAATTGTTAAGGACCACACACAGAGGTATTTATTAGCAAAGCCCGGTACTCTGACTTGAGAGGAGTTTTCAATTCCAGCTCTTTAGGGAATACAGGACCTAATGGAAATGTGGAGGAACTTCCTTAGACAATTGGATTCGATTAAACTTAATTCCACATTTATTGAACATCTACTGTTGCTAGGCGTTATATATAACAGTGTTTACCAGACAGAACTGTGAGGAGTGACAGAGCGAAGAGAAACCTGGCATGGTGAATGTCAGGACACAGGGCTCAGTAGAACAATCCTAGGACTTTCCTGAGAGACAGAGAGGTTAGGTAATTTACCCAGGGTCTCACATCTAATGAGGCTGACTCTAAGAGCAGAACTCTATCCTCCAGGTTACTGAGAGTCTTACACATAGCAGATTCTTTCCACATGCTCTGGAACTGATTTGTTGTTTATTTGTTTTTTAATTTGTTGCCTCCCTCAATCTGGGGGCAGCTTAGTGGCACAGTGATTGCAAAGTCTAGAGTCAGGAAGAGCTGAATTCAAATCTAATCTCAGACATGTCCTAGCTGTGTGACCCTGGGCAAGTCACTTATCCCTTTTTGCCTCAGTTCTCTCATCTGTAAAATGATCTGGAGAAGGAAATGGCAAACCACTCCAGTATCTTTTCCAAGAAAACTCCAGATGGGGTCAGGAAGAGTCAGACATGACTGAAATGACCGAAAACCACCACCTCCCTCATGAGCTCCTGGACCACAGGGACTGCCTTGGTTTTCCTGTTTCTATGCCAGTCCTTAGTACATGATAAGCACTTAATAAATGGTTTTTTTCTTATTCATTCACTCCTTCACAATAACCCTGTATTGTTTAGTTCCACCTAACCTTTCTAAGCCTTGGAGATATTATATTATTATTCACAAATGCTTTGGTCCAGACGAACTGACCTTCTTGCTCTTGCATCACAATCTTGTGATTTTGAACAGACTACGCCCTTATGCATGGAATATGCTTTTTCCTACTTAAAATTCCTCTTCAAATCCCTAGTCACCTTCAAAATTCAGCATGCACACAAACTGCTACTGACACCTCTCCTGCCCACCCACCCCCACCCCCCAATTGCTAGTTTCTCTAGACAAAATAACTGGTCTGAATATAAGCTTTTTGCAGGCAGCATCTCTTTTCCTTTATGTATCTCCAGCAGTTGGAACAGAATAGGTACTTAATAAATGCTTTTTGATTGATTGGTTAATTGATTAGTTGAATGGAAGAATGAAAGTATAAATGAAAGTTTTCAATTCATACACCAAAAATTTGATGAACATTCAATTAACAGGGAGAAAAATATAATCACAGGGATACAAAAGCAGGTCCTAATCTCAAGGAGTTTATAATCTAATGGGGAAGGGGGGGAGGAAATGAAATGTGCACAGATAATCAACCAAACCAGTTGGCCAATCAGAAAGCATTTGTTAAGCATTTACTATAATTAGGACACTGTGCTAAGCCCTGGGGATACAAAGGAAGGCCAAAAAAAAAAAAAAAAAAGAATAGGACCCTACCTTCAAGGAGCTTCCATCCTAATGAGGGAAAATCATAATAGATCACATTTATATAGCAGTTGGGTGGTTCAGTGGATGGAGCTCTGGGCCTGGAGTTAAGAAGTCCTGAGTTCAAATCCAATCTCAGATACTTACTAGTTATGTGACCCTGAACAAGTCACTTAACCTCTGTTTGTGTCAGTTTCCTCACCTGTAAAATGGGGACAAAAATAGCACCTACTTTCCAGGATTGTTAGGAGGATCAAATGAGATAGTAATTGTATAGTGCTTGGCACAGTAAACTCTATATAAATGTTATTATTATTATAAAGTGCTTTACATATATTATCTCATCCGATACTCATCATAATTCTATGAATGGGCACTATTATAATTCCCCATTTTACAGATAAGGGGCTGAGGCCGATGAAGGCAAAGTGGTTTGCCCATAGTCATGTAGTTGGCAAGGATCTGGGTTAGGATTTGAACTCAAGTCTTTCTGTATCTAAATATGGGTCTCTCTAGACGGTACCAACTAGCTCCATCTCCAACTATGCTCCAAGGAGGAGTAAGACAAGGGGAGAAGAGAAATCTGGTCAGTGTTATGTTTCCCCAAACAGGAAACATCTCCTAGTAATGAATAACACAAGAACTAGTTGCCCAGAACACATAGGCTGAAGGAAAAATGAGTCAAGTCTGGCATGTCCTAAGCCCGGCATTCTTCTCCCCATACCCAGCTGCTTTCCTGAGCACACCAATCACCTTCTTCCTGTATATGGACATTTCTGGGAAGACTGAAGCCATCAGGTGATTCAGGGTCATAGTCCTCTGATGAGTCAGAAGAGAAGGCTCATAAGTAACCTATATAATCGTATTTATTTGATTGCTTCTAATTTGATTCCATCCATATTTTATTTCATTTACTCCTCTCCTGAAAGGTTCCTGGATGGGACATGGTTAGAAAAAGGATTGTCTTGAATTGGCATATATCCTTCTTCTTCAGTTCCTCCACACTGATATAAATCTTCATAAGCCGTTCTGTTCCACTGTAGGGCTCTGGGGAGAAACCCAACTTCCATCCCATTGATGGCTTTTACAGATATGTTAGAAGTAATATCCAACCTTATTGCATGCTGCTCCTCATCATGTAATATATATATAACACACAATGATATATTTATTGTGTATTGATGGATTAAATAACAAGTCACTAAAAATAACTTTATTAAAATAAGTAAATTAAAGCAATAAGTTTATTAAAATAATAATTTATTTTAAAAACAATATACCAAAATAGTAATGATTTATTTAAATGATTGATATTTATTTAAGTAATAAATTAATAATAACAAAACTAAAATAATATATTAAGAGAATGACTAGAATAAAATAATGAAATAAATTAATTTCATTAATTAACCTGTTGAAAACATCTAATGACTTTTCACTTTGACATTTTTGCTCACACTGGTCCTAAATCCTGGCAAATTCTTGGAATGTTCTCCTTCCCTAGGTAACAGACTACAGTTCAAGAGTAGCCTACTTGTCCAAGTCAAATGTCTTCTCAGTGTGAAAACTTCTTTCTTCTCCCCAAGTCAAAGTGATTTCTTCTTTGTTGCATGACACATTAGTGTCCTCCTGTGAATTTATCATATTCTGATTTTTCCTTGTGGCTAGGTGGTGCAGTGGATAGAATACCAGACTTGGAGTCAGGAAGACCTGAGCTCAAATCTGGCCTCAGACACTTCCTAGCTGTATAACTTCTGTTTGCCTCAGTTTCCTTAACTGTACAATGGAGATGATAATAACGCCTACCTCCCAGGATTGTGGTGAGTTCATAATGAGATAATACTCAAAAAGCACTTAGCACAATGCCTGGCCCATAGTAGGTGCTATGTCAATGCTAACTGTTGTTTTTAATCATTGTTGTTGTGGTGATAGAGAGATGGCCTGGGAGCCAGAAAGAACAAGGTTCTAGTTTTTTCTCTAATACACACTGACCATGTGACCCTGAACAAGGCCCTTAACTTCTCAGTGCCCCAGTCAACTCCCTGAAACCATAAATTTTAAAGAATGTCCTGACCTCCAGTGGTAAAGAGAGTTCCCTATAGCAACAAAACAGATCTAGTCCCTAACCTGATTTTTATCATGCTTCTCAGTGTTCCTACCTCAGCTCCCCTGATGGGTTGGAAGCAACTTGGGACAGCGGAAAGAACATTGGCTCCAGAGTCAGAGATTGCTATTGTTAAGTCATTTTCAGTCACGTTCGATTCTTCGTGACATCATTTGGAGTTTTCTTGGCAGATACTGGAGTAGTTTGCCACTTTCTTCTCCAGCTCATTTTATAGAGGAGGAATGGAGGCAAATAGGACTAAGTGACTTGTCTAGGGTCACACAGCTAGCAAGTGTCTGAGTCTGGATTTGAACTCATGAAGATGAGTCTTTCTGACTTCAGGAGCAGCACTCTGTCTACCTAGACCTCTAAAGTCACAGGATCTGGAGTCAAATCCTATCTCTGGTATTTACTGTGTGACCCGGGACAAGTTACTTAAGTGTGTTCTAGGTCAACTGTATAAAAATGAACAAAAATAGATCTTGGAGGGCTGCATATTGACTTCAAACACACACACACACACACACACATACGCACACACATTGACACTAGATATGTTGCAATGAATTTTCATTTATTTTTTAGAAACATTTTCCAATTATATTTTGATCTGATTCTGGCCCAGAATTTTGCTGGACTCTTGCCTTGGGCTATAAGTTTGTCATTTCTGCTCTAGGCAACTCCCTAAGACTAAATTTCAGAGAATGCACAAACCTGTAGTGGTAAAGGGATGCCCTTCATCTGGGAGATCTGAATATCAATGAAAGATAGGCTCTCTTTGCAGAAGGGTTTGGCAGTGATATTCTAACTGAAGGTTGCTGAGTAGATTTGCCCCTGTAATGCCCCAGTGTCATAGACAGATATTTAGAACCTACAGTTTACTTGCTCATGAGCTCTTACTTCCCCCCATTCTTTTTCTCATGACCACTGACAATTACTCAAATGTCATCAAAGTCTTGAAAATGAACTGTATCTGTATCGATAGCTATGTCTATCAGCAGTCAACCTGTCTGTCTGTCTATCTATCTTCTGAATCATCCTCCCCACCCTATAACACCCTCAAATCAGCAGGTACAAAAAAGAATCAATTCAATTCACAGTTACAGGTCAACATCAGCAGTAGTCTCTTGTTGAGGTATTTCCTGTCCCAACTCCTGAGGTCCCATCCCATAAACACTCTCAGCCTAGGAGCCTTCTGGAATCTCTTCAAACAGCTGTCTAGGGTACAATATCTAGCAAATACTCATCTCCTTCTCAACTGCTATAGTGTTCATTCTCTTTAGTTATGGCCAAGTCTTCCGTTCATCTCTCTCTAAATGCTGCAGTGCTTTCTTCCTAGCTCTTCTATCTCTTTGTCCATTCATTTCTGGGTTGTTTAGTACTCCTTCAAAGCCTCACATTCCAGAGACATTTCCACATACTTTATACTTACTGCCTGCTGAGACAAGGAACAGGGCAAGTCACCCAGAAATGTCTTGTATACATTTTAGAGGGAAGAAAAGGCATAAAAACCTACAAGGCATTCTGGAAAAAATGTCAGAGAAGTAAAAAAACACATGTTCAATTTTCTCCCTTGCTATTATATAAATTGAAAAAGAATATATTACTCAATATAAATACCTCAAAAGAGGAAGGGGAGAAATGAAAAGGGGAGGGAGCAGAGGTCAGCTGAAGGATTGTGAAAAGAGAATAGTCTCAGAAAAATAAAAGCAAAGTCCAAGGAATATAGCCTCTAAAACAATGAAAATTATGGATAAATGGATAAAAAGATTTTAAATATAAGTAACCAGATGGGAAAAAATAACAAAGTAACATCAATAATAGACCACTAAATTAAAATGGTTCAACAAAAAGACACACCAAGTTGAATAATAATCATTTTAAGGGATCTTAGGAAGACCTGAGTTCAAATCTTGTCTCACTTACTAGCTTTGTGACCCTGGGCAAATTATTAATCTTTTCTTAGTCTTTGTTTCTTCATCTTGAAAATAAGGATAATAGTAGCATTGACCTCACAGAGATATAGTAAGGGTCAAATAACATAATGTATGTAAAATATAATCTGATGGTGGGGAAAAAAGAATATCTAGATCAAGAACTGATGGACCCTTTCTCAGAATAATGTTTTAAAACGCATAAAATAAAATATATAAAATTGCAAAGGAAACAATTATTTTGAAGTACAGTTATTAAAAAATATGCCTTAGTTCAAGAACCTCATGTTAAGAACATCACTCTAGAATGGGAAGTTTACCATCAGTAAAGACAAAACAAAGTAAATTGACAACAAAAGGGGAAAAAAGACCACTGAGAATATAATGAAAAGTTGGATAAAGGTATGGAAATCAATATCAAATAAAATTCTCAGACTGCAAGGTCAATTGGCAGATGTAACAGAATATGCAGCAAAAACATGGTTTAAAGATAACACACACACACACACACACACACACACACACACAAGATAACGCAACTAAGGCTCGAAGGCTTTATTTACAAGCAGAGATGTAAGAACTAAAAAGCAAAGCCTGAAGAAGAATTTGAGTCATCAGATTACCAGAACATTGTGAAGAGTCTAACCACAATGTTTTTAGGAAAACGATCAGGAAAATTCCCTAGCAGTACTATGATCAAGGAACAGAATACAGATCAATGGAACTAACCAGGTGCCATCAGAGAGAAACATCAGATTCATCTCACACAGACACCTTGTCCTCAGACTCCAGAGTTTCATCAACAAAGAGAGTATTTTACAAATTGCAAAAAGACCATCACCAGTAAAGGAATGCCAGTTTGCACTACAAAGCATTCACCCATTAAACAAAAGTATAAGAAGAAAGAAAAGAAAACAGAAAAGGATAAAAATGTGATTTCTAAAATTAACAAATATAGTTTCTTTCCCTTTTTACTCTCACTTTGATTTATAATGTTTAATGTTATTATAATTATAATGTTATAATGATTTATAAAATCATTGTGAGAAATATGCATAGTCAAGAAAAACAAACATACCAAAAATATGTCTTGATTTACTCCTGACTCTATCTCCTATTTGTCAAAAGGTGGATAGCATGCTTCAACATTCTTCCTTTTTATTATGGATAGTCATTGCACTGATAATGATGAGAATGACGATGGCTAACATTTAAATTACCCTTACTATGTGCCAGGCACTGTACTAAGTGCTGTACAAATATTATCTCATAATATCCTCACAACAACCCTGAGAGGTAGGTGCTACTATTTTCCCCATTTTACAGATGAAGAAACTGAGACAAAGAGGTTAAGTGACTTGCCCAAGGTCAAACAGCTAGCAATGATCTGTGGCTGGATTTGAACTCAGGTCTTCTTGACTCTAGGCCCAGTGCTCTATCTACTGTGTCATCTAGATCTGAGTTCTTAGAGCTTTTGAAGTTTACTTATTACATTGCTGTTTTTATATAAGCTGTTCTCCTGGTTTTGCTCATTTTGGTCATCAGTTCATATAAATCTCTTTGACGTCAACTTTTCCCTCATTTCTCACATCACAATAATCTTCTGTTACATACATATTTGTTTCACCCTCAGTTTACCCTGGACTGGAAATCAAAGCATTTCCACCCCTGCCTTCTAGAATAGAGCCAGGCAGCCTGCACCATGAATTTGGGCTAGTTTCTAGTTTCAGGTAATCTCAAGGGGTTCTAACGATTTTAGGATATAGAGCTGGAAGGAGATTTTTCCCAATTATCAAGTCCATGCCCCTCATTTTAGAGATGAGGAAACTGAAGTCCAAAATGGTGAAGTGACTTTACCAAAGTTCCCACAACTAAGAAGTATCAGGGCCAGGAATCAAACCCAGGCCCTCCAGAAGTGGGTTTTAAAAAGTTATTTAATAAAACAAGCCTTTCCATAACATAGGACAATAAAACAATGATGGCATATGAAACTGTAAATCTGCTATATACAACTTGCTATTCCTTTTAAATATACAAAAAAATTATCATGTAAATTTTTTTCTTTTTTTTCTTCCTTTCCCCAGTCCCCTGGAGATGGCTACAATTAAATACAAGTAGATAAACAGACACAGATAAATATACATGTAGACATATATACAAGCCTATATACATACACGTAAAATTATTCTATACACACTTCTATTTATCAGTTCTTTGTCTAGATGCAGATAGCATCTTTCTTCATATGTCCTTTATAGTTAGAGTATTTGTAATAATCAAAATAACTTATTCATTTAAATTTCTTAAAACAATATTGCTGTTACTACATACAATGTTCTCTTGGCTCTGTTCACTCTTCATTATTTCATGCAAGTTTTTCCATGGTTTTCTAAGATCATTGAGCTCACCATTTCTTATATATAGCACTATAGTATTCCATCACAATCATAGACCACAACTTGTTCAACCACTCCCCAGTTGATGGGCACTCCTGAAATTTCCAGTTCTTCACCACCACAAAGAGAGCTGCTATAAACATTTTATGTGTTCTTTTTCTGTGACCCAAGCCAGGAATCTTGGGCTACCTTGGAGCCTTGTAGATGGATTCTTGGCTTTCCGAATTTCTCTACAATAGGAAAGGATTTGGGGGGCAGTTTAAGAACAGGAGTAAATTCCTTAAACTCAGCTAGATCTTCCAGAGTGGCCTCTGGATATGACATCTCCTCTAAGTTCATAATGTTAAAGTCACTAGGAAGGAATTTCTCAAGGCTTGGAGATCTGCAGGGAGCCAGGTTCCCTGCTGGTTTCTAAAAATCACCCTTCAATCAACCCGCAATGTTGATACTCCCTGGGGCCTATTTTCAGAGGTGGGACAGGGAGAGCTTTCACAGTTTAAGGAACTCTGTGCTCTTGACTTCCCATTACCCTTTCACACCCCTGCCAAATTCAAATCACTTCATTTAATCTCCAGGGTCTAATAGGAAAATGCTCCTTTCTGAAGCTAGGGTTTTTCAGAACCAGAAACTGTCCAGGTGGGCCATGCTGCCAGGCAGTCTAATTACCTGCCTTCCTTCAAGCAACAGAATAAGCCCCATCTTTGTAGGCTGACCTGCCTGGGAAGAGGAATAAAGTGAGAGGGCTGTCCCTGATGCTTGTGGTGTGCTTTTGAAACTTTTAAATTACTTGCAGTTTTATAGTGGGAAAAGTCCTTGAAGCCTTTTGGCAAAGTCATGAATCTTAAGGGTTGAATGTATAAAACACCAGCTCTTTACTATGTAAATATCTTCTGTTTCCCATTCGAAAGCTCTGAGAATTAAACGCAAGATGCTTAATGCTAGTAATTCCTGGAAAAGTATGAACATGTTTACCACTGACAAATACTATCCATTCTTGGGCTGTGTTAATGGCATCAGAATGACAACTGTTCTAAATTGATGAATACTAACCAGGAAAAATGAAATCATGAAGTTAAAAATGTCTCATTTTGGGGAGCAGGAAGGTGATTTGAATATCAACTAGCCTTCAATTCCCCATGAGTCTTTCTTCCCCATTACTAGCATGAATCAGCTCTAGTCCCCAGGTCCAAATGTCTCATTCCCTTCCCCAAATATCTGATTATGCCAGACCCAAATAAAAACCATATAAATACCACCAGATTTTATTGAAGAGAGGAGAGCCCATTTCCTTTGGGGACCCAGTGGGGTACCTATCTCTATCCAAGAACCCATCACACTGGTCTGTATTCATTCTCTCTAACTACCCCTTCATTTTGTGAGTGCCTTCCCTCAATAAAGCTGACTTCCTTTAGTGTCTTGTTGTGAATTCCATGTTTCCTTTTATTGGCTTTTTGACATTCTGAAACTTCCTAAATCTGCATTTGGACAGGATCCCCTGTGCTTAGCACATAGCAATAAGCACTTAATAAATGCATATGCTGAATTTAATAATGAGATCTCAGTCTGAATTAAGAAATATAGTGTCCATAACAAACTAGGTGATGGTCCTTTTGCACTTTGCCCTGGTGGGGCCACATCTGGGATATTTCATTGGGTTTTGAGTGCCATATTTGACAGGACACCGACTTGCCAAAAAGTCACCCAGAGGAAGGCAACTAGGATTATGAAAGTTTCCTTTTTTTTTTTTTAACTTTGTGAACCCAGCCAAGGTTTATTTGAGAGAGCAATACCAGGCAAATCAGTATTTTAATTTATAGCCTCCTATATAAGTAGATGTTTTCCTTAGCTCATGGAGAAATGAGGTAAATAGTGGCAGTAAAATGTATCTGGGGACATAAAAATAATCCATTTAAGTTGTAAAATTAGGCTTAAAGGGATCTTATGTAGAAAATAATGTCTTTAACCACTTTCATAGTGTACATTATGTGCTCATATTGGAGTATAGTATCTTTGGTCCAAATTCCTTCTTTCAACCAATGTCAATGTAAAACAGGATTGTTCTGGTTAAAGTAACCTGTATTCCCTTTAATGTAATATCCCTTTAGTCTCAGAAATGTACATTTTTCTTTATTAAATTTTATTTTTATTTTTAGTTTATATCATTCATTTCCACAATATTTTGAGTTACAAATTTTCTCCCCATCTTTCCCCTACCTACCACCCCAAAACAGTGATCCCACTGTATACCCCTTCCCCCAATCTGCTCTCTCCTATAACCTCCCCCATCCCTCCCAACTTTCCAGTAGGGCAAGATGGATCTCCATACCCCAGTGCCTGTATATCTTATTTCCCAGTTGCATGTAATAATAATAATAATAATAATAATAATATTTTTTTTAAACATTTGACTTTAAAACTTTGAATTCCAGATTCTTCCCCTTTCTCCTTCATCACCCACTCTTACTGGGAAGATGAGCAATTCAATATAGGTTGTACATGTGTAGCTATGCAAAACATTTCCATAGTGGATATATAGTGAAAGACTGACTATATTTCACTCCATCCTATCCTGCCCCCCCCCCACTTATTCTATTCTCTACTTTGACCCTGTCCCTTTTCAAGTGTGCTGCTAACTACCCTCCCCCACAATCTGCCCTCCCCTCCATCATCCCCCTCTCATCCCCTTCCCCTCTACTCTCCTGTAGGGTAAGATGCCCTATTTAGTGTGTATGTCATTCCCTCCCTAAGCCAAATTCAATGAGAGTAAGGTTGACCCATTCCCTTTTGCCTTTCTGTTCTTCCCCTCCATTGTAACCATTTTCCCTTGCCTCTTCTATATGAGATAATTTACCCCATTCTGTCTCTCCCCATCTCCTCTCATTATATTCCTCTCTTACCTCTCAATTTCACTTTTTAAGTATCATCCCTTCCTATTGTGCCCTGTCTCTATATACCTGAACACATACATACACACACTCACATATGTATTCACATGCTCATATACCCTCCTATATAGACATATATGTATGTATACATATATAAGAAATGTACATTTTCAATAAGCTATCAGTTTAAGATATGTAGTTCCCAATAAGTATCTTTAGTGTATATATATGTGTGTGTGTGTGTGTGTGTGTTTAAGTTCCAGTGGCAATGTTAAAATTTAAATTTTTTGATATGTAACATCAGTCAATTTTTCTCATTCCCATAAATACTGAAATGTAATACTAGTCTTTGGTTGCATAAAACCATGTTGAAACATTATATTTGCTTTTACGTTGATACAAGTGTAGCTTCCTTTCCATTGAATGCAATAAAGCAACAAATGTGCTTCCTGATTGTGATTTTATGTGCACATTCATAATTATCACATACATATAAAATTAATGGGAAACTGACATAATTTAACCTTTGAGAATACTGCAAAGATATTTCTTCTGCATCAAGTTTTAGTTAACATTTAAATCCCTTTAAAAAATAGTGAAAGTTTTCTAAATCAAATATCAGTTGCAGGAACTAGAGCTATTTAGAATGGAGAAAAGAAGACTGAGGGGAAGCCTGTTAACCATATTCTAGCATTTGAAAGCTTGTCCTTTCTTTCTTTCCCTTAGGCTTAGCACAGTGCTGTAATGGCAATGTTATATTTACAGCACCTATAGTGGCTATGAATATGCCAGCATAATTCACAATTGCAAGATATAACAGACTCTCCACATGGAAGGCAGAACTAAAACATTTATTCAAACACCTGAAAGCTGAATCCCAACACCAGAAATCCAAATCCACCATAGCAACAAAGAAATCTATACACAATAACAATGCAGAGGGCACTACCATCCCCAAACCTTCCCCCTGTAAGGGCCTTCCATAAACAAATACTCACAGCTTGCTGCTGGCCTGCTCTACCCTTTTGGCAAGCTCCTTCCACCACAGTCATGTGACTCACGCTTCCATGTAACTCAAGCAGGTCACATAGGCCTATTAATGGATGGGAAAGATCTTCCCATTTACATTACCATTATAAATGCCTAACATAGAGTAATCATTTAATGAGTGCTTGCTGAATTCCATATAAATGTTTTATGAAAGAGAGATTAGGGGGTGGCTAGGCAGCACAATGAATAGAACACTGGCCATGGAATCAAGAGGACCTGAGTTCAAATCCGGCCTCAGACACTTAACACAAGAAACTAGCCATGTGGTTTTAGGCAAGTCACTTAACCCCAATTGCTCTCCAAAAAAGCAAAAAAAAAAAAAAAAAGAGAGAGAGATTAGATTTATTTTATGTGTCTTCAGTGGTGGGGATAAGGGGAAAAGAATCAAGAACTTCTGATTTTGAAGGCAAAGAAAAGTGAATTTAGGATTGATAGAAAAGAAAACTTACTAATAATTATAGCTATCCCAAACTGGAAGGGGATACCTCAGGAAGTAGTAACTTCTCCTCTTACCAGAGGTCTTGAAATGAATACCAGCTATGTGTTGGGTATGTTGTACTAAGGATTCTTGTACAAGTATTGGTTGCATTAGAGGATCTCTGAGGTACCTTCAAATTCTGAGGTTCTCTGACATAATTCAAACTTACCTGACAGAGAATGTCCAAGTAATAGCTGGTGTTTACATTGCACTTTGTATCCCTTATCTGACCTCTTCTGGATTTTGTATTATAGTTTTTTGTCTACCTGTCTTAACTCTACTACTTGACTGTTAACTCATTGTAAAGAGGGATTATATTTTTAAAGATTTTTGGAACTCCCTAGACTGACCCGCCTCAGCACTTAGAACAGTATAGCTATTTAATAAACGCTTGTTCAATGGAATTGAATTTTAGCTTTGAAATACTAGTGAATTAGTACAAACAATTACTAATATATCATTAATCAAAATTAATATAGCCAATAATATCATCATAAATAATCAAAAATAAATTGCTATATAATTAAGAATATATGGTATATATTATAATATGCTATTCATACCATATTGTATATAATTAATGATTCATCAATGTGATTAATAATAACTAATTAAGTCTTATTAATTAGTATAAAGAAGTGACTAAGAGGCAGCCTTCCATAGTTGATGTTAGAGAACTGGTCCTAAAACCAAAAGAAACAAACATGGAGTTGTATTGGCTGTGTGACCCTAGGGAAATCACTTAACTTCTCAATTCTAGGTTGCTCTTTAAAACTATAAGTTGCTAAAAAGATGCCATCCTATTTTGGATGAAGAAGCCACTCTACCTGGGAGTTTCCTATATCAATGAAATTACAAGGCCAGTCCCTTTGCCTAAATGAATGATTAAATTGGAGTTGGAGGATGGTAACCTCTATCCAGTACAAGGCGTTGGATACTCATTCCTACCTAAGTGAGGTGAATTGTGGATGATGTAGTAATTAAGATCATACATTTAGATAGGATGTAAATGGTCATCAAATTCAACTCCTAATTTATAGATGAGAAAACTGAATCCCAGAAAATTATTATACCATTAATGACAATGAACCAAAATCCATGATCAAAATGGTCACCCATGCAGAACCAGAATTTGAATCTGGGTCCTCTGATTCTGAATCTAGGATCTGCCGCAGAGTGGACTGTTTCCCATCTTTAAGGATGTTTTCATATTTCTTTCCAAAATGAAAATAGGCCTCCTTTATTTTTGATCCTATAAATGGTGGCATAAGAGAAGGTCAAAAGGGCTCTGACTACTACTCTGCTATCTCCACAGGGAATAAGTCTCAGGACTGGTGGACTCTCTTCTCCCCAGGCCTATCTACTCAGAAATGATGGAAGGCCAACATTCAGGGGCAGATTTTTAGCCCATAGCCTCGCCAGAAGCAATAGTGTTTTGTCAGCAGCTGTTCTGAATAAATATTTTAGGAAGCGTTCTGGCTGAGGCAGGCCCATGGGGAAAGAACACTGGGCCAATTATGTATTTTCAAATTTTTCCTCTAGACTTGAACCAATGAGGTATGCAGGGCAAAGGTCCGCCATATCATTGTCATTCCCATAAGGCGGCTTGTCACCTGAGTGAAAAATCCAAGCTACAAGCCATTCATTTAATTACTACTCAATTTTCAAGTTCAGCAAAACCTATTACTCCTTCCTTTGGCTTCCATGGTTACTATTATTTGCTCTGTCCCCAATACTATAGGAAAAAGTGGTTTAAAGTCTTTGAAGATGCTTAAAAGCCAAAGGTCTTCTCACAAGCCCACACCTACTTATAAGTAAGAACAGAAGAATAAAGAAGGCAAAGATATCTATGGCAGAGTACAAGGACAAGGCCTCCTTTCCCTCTGCATCTTTTTCAAGAAATACTACAGGACATTGCATACAACAGGGGCATATTACATGTTTGCAGAATGAATAAATAAATCAATAAACATTAGGGTATCTAAACTCTCTGATCTCTACACTCCTCTAAACCTTCTGCTTTTTCTATCTGTGTTACCACCGATATCCCAAGGTTGAAATTTTGGTGGTGTATTTGACTCTTTCCTCTTCTTTAACTCTTCTAGGCCATCATAGGATAATTGATTCAAACCTGGAAGAGAGTTTTGAGGACATCTTAATATAACCTCCCTCCTCCTCATTTCACAACCTGGAAATTTAGGAAGGGAACTGAGTCCCCAATGTAATGTGTCAGGTAGGATTTGTACCAGGACTTCTGATTCTAGAACTGGTATTTGTTCCATCCTTTCTGCTCTAACAAATCAGCTGCCAAGTCTTGACAATTCTGTCTTCACAAGAGTTGTTATATCTAGTGCCTTCTCTCAGGGCTACCAGCCTCATATAAGACCTCATCCCCACACACTGGCCTATTTTAGTAGCTTCCAATTTCACTCCATTCCAATTCTTCTTCCTTTATGTTGTTACCAGACTGATCTTCTATATAGATGTTGTTCTTGCTGTTGTTGAGTCATTTTTCAATCATCTGACTTTTCATGACCCCATTTAGGGTTGTTTTTTTTGGCAGAGATACTGAAGTGTTTTGTCATTTCCTTCTCCAGCTTATTTTACAGATGAGAAAACTGAGGCAGGTGACTTGCCCAGGGTCACACAGCTCATAAGTACCTAAGGCTAGATTTGAACTCATGAAAATGAGCTTCTGGACTCCAGGCCCTGCACTCTATCCACTACACCATGTAGGTGCCATAAGCTGCCCTTACACATAGGTCATATTCCTGCTGTGCAGAAAAGAAATAGTGTTTACTCTTTATCCATTGGGAATCTCCCTTATCTGTCATTTAAGGCTCCCCCAGTTTGCCTTTAACATGTCTTTCCTGTCTTATCACATACCCTATATTCCACCCAAATGGGTTTACTTTCTCTCCCAAAAACATTCTAAGACATTTTCACTTCTTTGTCTTGGTTTATGTAACTTTCTTTGCCTCCAAAGTTCTTTTCCCTTCTTGTCTATTAAACGCTCTACTTATACTTTAAAATCGAACTCAAATGTCGTCTCCTTCATGGAAATTTCTCTGATGTCCCTTACGGATAATGACTTTCACAAAACACTTTGCTTTTACATGCTCTTTAATGTGCATTGCATATGCATGTCTATATGTGGAAAGAGAGAGTATGCAGATAATGTACATATATGATTTTAATAATAAACATATAGACATATTGCACATATGTAATGCTTATAATATACACATACATGTAAGTATATAACATACACACATGTTAGTGAATATTGCAGTTATTTGTGACTATAGTCACTAGACTATTAGAAGCATGAGGGCAGGGACTTATGCTAGACTCAACTTCGTATACTCCCCCAACACTTATCATTGGGTTCTCAGCATGATAGGTACTTCATGAATATTTCCTGAATTGATGGCTAAATCTAAGTATCAAAAGGCAGTTCTACTCCTCTCTATGAAGCACTAGAGCAAGATTTCCAAAAAAAAAGAAGAAAAGGGGGAAAGAGCACACCTCCACATCAGCATTGTGGCTGTCAAGCTTTCTCTTTGCATCTACCACTCTTTTAGGTCTTCACCCTCTGGAGGGATGCTAAGTTCATGAAGCCATTTGGGGCTTAGCTGCCATATTAAGAAAAGCCCTATTTTTTAAATAAATTTTTATTGATGACTTCTGTTTTTATATCATTTACATTTCCCACTACATCCCTACACCCATTCTCTCTCAGAGAACCATCCCTTTAAAAAAAAGAATTAAAAAAAAAACAAAGAAAAGGTCTGGCATTGTATGCATTGTTTCACATCCATCATCCCCCAGCTATGCAAAGACACACAGGGAGATTTTTGAGCCCAAGGATTATCATTATAATTGCATGATATTCCGTTTCAATTGCTTTATGGTTGATGTTCTTTGATTCTTTTTTTTTCTGGTAATCATTATGTAAATTGTTTTCCTGGCTTTGCTTGCTTCACTTTGCATCAGTTCATGTAGGTTTTTTTCATGCTTCTCAGTATTCATTGCATTCATTATTTCTTATAGCACTTTAATAGTTCATTACATTCATCTACCACAATTTGTTTAGCCATCCCTAATCAATGAGCATCTACTTTGTCTCCAATTCTTTGCTCCCACAAGGAGTATTACTGTAAATATTTTGGTGTGTATAGATCCTTTCATTTTGTCATTGATCTCCTTGGGATATGTCTCTAGCAGTGAAATCTTTGGGTTAAAGAGTGCATGCATTTTATTTTCTTTCTTTGCATAAATCCAAATTGATTTTCAGAATAGTTGAAACAAGTCACAACTTCATCAACAATACAATTTTGCTGTATTTCTGTAATGTTTCAATTGATAGCAATATAGGCTACATTTTCCCCAAATGTGTTTTTTAATTTTTTTTATTATTTTATTATTTTATTAGCCTTTATTTTCAATACAATTTAGACAATTGGCATTATTTTTCAATATGCATCTACATTTTTTCCTCCATTTTAAAAAAGCTCACTTTAAGATTATGGCCTATATTTAGACCACAAAAGCTGGCTGCTGATTCTTTCATAATTTATAGAGATGTTGGTAGGCCCTGCCCATAAGATTAAAGGAACATGAAATAGCATTCCAGAGACATTTGTGAGAACTATATCAGGAAGAAGCTTGTTGTGTTTAAATGTTAAGCCTGAACCTCAAGACCAAAATGCAACCCAGCCCACTTTAAAGTAGAAGAAAAATTTCATTGTCCATTTTGACTGCTATTAAATAGAAGACATAAAACAGGGGCTCTTGTTTATGTTGCTACCAGGACAGAACCTACTTAAAAGTGCTGCATAGACAGTTGCTCAGGACTAAATGCAGGAAATTGTCCCCAGACCCTTCAGGCTTTGTCTCATGGATGATCTAGCTATATTGAGCAGAAATCCTGAGAAAATACTCCAGTGTTTCATGAAAAGGCTCATGAATGAGCTCATAGCTCAACTAGAAATGTCCCAGTCCATCTGCTACTCAATATTTAGGGCATCTTACAGAGGACCTTAGGAACTCCAACTGAAAGACACCACAAGAAAGGATAACTTGGCTTTCAGATAAGCAGTCACTTTACAAGACTATCAAAGAAAGATGAACTAGCATAAGGAAACAAGAAGATTATGGTGAGAAATCCCTGGAAAGATACAGGAATGCAGACCAACAGAATAGCAGCCTAACATATTACAAAAGGCTTCAGTGTGGTTGTTAGCCCAATGACTCAGATTAATTTTTCTTTCAGTAACTTATGTCTACATAGCAGAAGCCCTTTTGGGATTAACTTTAGGACTTTGCCTGCTAGTTTTAGATAAAGTGACTAATCTGTCAGCTCTGTGAGCATGGTCATCATTAATCTCTCTCCCCTTAAACCCTGTCTCTTGGTTTTTGAATCATGTGCCCATTTTTATTTCTAAAAAACTATCTTTATGGTTTAAAGATCCAAGGGTTAAATTGATTCATGAATGTGAAGTCAATGGCTCTGCACTGCCCTGAGGTCTCTGGTTTGCCCAATTTAGGATTGAGTCTGTATTTTACAGGTGTGCTCAGGAAAGCTGCAATTTAACTCATAAAATTCTATTGTGCTCAGCATTTATGAGGTAGCCAGATACCGTAATAAAAGGAATTTGCTTAACAATAATAATAAGGCAGTTCTTACAATGGCTCTTTAAAAAAGGGGTAGGACTATGAGAAACTAAAAAATAGGAAGATGAAGTGACTTGCCCCAAGTCATTGGGTCTATGTTAGAGTGACTAAACCATTCACCAAGTGACAATTAGGTGGAACATGAACACACCCTTTGACTCAATCTAAGACTGGCCAAGTAATTATTGCAGCATCTTTGAAGATACAAATTCAGTCTACCTACATTAGGTCACACTGGACATGGCCAAAATACTTGGCTACTGCGATATATAGATTTTTGTGATATATAGATCTGCGGTCTATAAAGCTATATATCTGTAGATAATTGTGGTATATAGATCTTAGCTTCTCTCCCAAACCCTTCCTTTTCTCCAACTTCTCTCCTACTATCATCTTTTCTCCCAAACTCTCACGTCTTCCTAACTTCCATATTACTGTCCAGAGAACACCATCCAACCAGTCACCCAGGTTCACAATCTGGTTGGACTTCTTTCCTCAGGTTTCTTCTGCACTGATCTTCCTAAAGTGTAGGTCTGACCCTCATTCAATAAACTCCAATGGCTCCCTATTACCATCAGGATCAAATATAAAATTCTCTGTTTAGTTTTCAAAGCCCTTTATAACCTGACCTCTTCCTACCTCTCCAGTCTTCTCCCACTGCATATCTCTTGTATATATTCTCCTATCCAGTGACAATGGCCTTCCTGCTGTTACACGCACACACACACAAACACACACACACACACACTCACACACTCATGCACTCACACGTGCATGCAGGATATCCAGATTCTAGGCATTTTCACTGGCTGTCTCCCCTGCCTGGACTCATCTTTTTCATCTCTGCCTCCTGGCTTCCCTCAAGTCATTCTCAGTTAAAGTCCCTTCTGCAAGAAGCTTTTCTCAGTCCTTCATTTTCATGCCTTTCTTCTGAGACTACCCCAAATTTATCCTATTGTACATAGTCATTTGCATGTTGTCTCTTCCTTTAGATTGTAAGCTCCTTGAGGTCAAGAACATTTTTTTTTGGAGGGGGGAAGGCAAGGCAGTTGGGGGTTAACTGACTTGCCCAAGGTCATACAGCTAGGAAGTCAAGTATCTGAGGCCAGATTTGAACTCAGGTCCTACTGACTCCAGGGCCAGTGCTCTTTTCACTGCACTACCTAGCTGCCCCACAGGAACTGTTTTTTGCCCTTCCTTGTATCCTCAGCACCTAACAGAGTTCATGGTACATAGTGGGTGCTTGATAAATGATTGTTGACGTTCCTCCTGTCTACAGGCTCTGCCAGCAGTGCATTGTGGACTGTGATTGGTTTTAATTGTACCCTTCAAACACATTATTTACTTGGTAATGGCTAAAGTGTTAAGAGAACCATAGCATCTTCTTCCTTCAGCTAGCAAGCTCGTGGTCCATAGTAATTCACTGACTGTGACTGTATTTATAAAATGGAGTCAAGAATTGGTATACTTGTTTGGATTATATATCCAAAATCCAGCAATATCAAACTCAAATGTAAATGGGAACCTGACAGGGCCCTAGCTGGCATGTTAAATGATGTTGGCCAGAATGACACTAGGAGAGAATTTGTCCTTAAAGAGGTGGAAGACATTGTCACCTTCAACAGAAGCTAAAATGTAGAGGAAAGACCCTGAATCCCCATGAGAGAAAGAATAGATGATTATTATCCCATAGACCTAGTAAGAGATTCTCTTGAACTACTGAAAGACTTTAATGAGAATGGGTTTGAGAAGCAATGTTGCAGGTATGGCTGGACATTGAGACATATGTGCATACATACACAGGCACACACAAGCACATATATACACATACACACACACATATATACATCTATACATACATATGAGCTGCTGAAGGACTGAGTCACAGACATAGGCTATAGGTGTATATATGTATGCAATGTGTTGTTTATGTGTATATTAATATCATTATTAGCTATTATACCTGAGATTATTAGTATTATATTTAAGCCTATCCTTTTACATGTATGGTTATATTATATGGAATACACCCTAATCTTCTTTTACATATGATATCCTATCCTCTGCATTCAAGAACTTTCCATTCAAGAACTCTCCCATTGAAATAAGATACACAGGCACTGGGGCATAGAGATCCACCATGCCCTACTGGAAAATCAGAGGGGTGATGGGGGAAGATATGGGAGAGAGCAAACTGAAGGAGGGGATATCCAGTAGGATCACTATTTTGAGGTGGTGGGCAGGGGGAAAATGGGGAGAAAATTTGTAACTTAAAATTTTGCAGAAATGAATGATGTAAACTAGAAGTTAATAAAAAATTAAAAAAAGAAAATAAAAAAAGAACTCTCCCATTGGGGAGAGAAGAGAATTGGTCAGGACACCTTTGATGAATTGATTCCCCCTCCACCTGAAGCCTAGTTGATAAAATTACAGAATAAGTGTGTAATTGTAACAATGAGGTCTTAATATGTTAAATGAATAAAAACAAGTTGTTGCTGAGATAATTGAAGCATAGTTTGCCATTGAAGAGCTGAAATCTGACTGTGCCCCTGGTGGTCTTTAAAAAAAATTAATTTATAGGGGCGGCCAGGTGGCTCAGCAAGTGAGAGCACCGGCTCCAGTGTCAGGATGACCTGGGGATCAAATCCAGGCTCAGATACTTAGCACCACACCCAGAAATAACTGGCCATGTAACCTTGAGCAAGTTACTTAACCCCGATTGCTTTAAAAATAATAATAATAATAATTTGCCAGATTTAGAGAGAGAAGGAGCTGGAGAACTCTGCAGTCAAGAGAGGAGTCTACTATAGAGGAAGGATCCAGTTTTTGAGAACAAGGAGAAGTGATTTCTATCTCCTTGCCACTGCCCTCCTACTCCCCTCCCCCACCAACACACACACACACACACACACACACCTTGACTACAGCACCTTGAAACAAAACTAAACTAACTGTCCAAGAAGGAGCAGGCCAAAAGGAAAGCAGTCAGTGGAGGCCACTTCCCTAACAGTAGAGAAGAGAGCCAGTCATGTATTTAAGAGAGAATTTTCCCTGGCAGTTGGGAGTCAAGCTACAAAGAACAGACTAAGGGAGGCCAGATGAGTGACCTAAGATCCTGTACACGGGGGGAGCAACATGAGACCACAAGAAGAGGAATAGCATTGGAAACCTGCAGCACTGGAAGTGTAAGTGTGTTACAGTCTCATGTGTTCTGGAAATGTATGGCTCATTCTTAATGTGTTCTTGTATGTGCCAAGTCTTCTCACTTAACGCTGTATGTATTTGTAGGGAAACACAATCCAGGTTTAGGGGCAGTGTGGGAGATCTCAATAGATGCCTTTGTTTTGAGCTAACGGTATCCTCTAACTATTTTTTATATGTTTATTATTCTTTTTTTTCCAATTTACAATTACATGTAAGTATAACTTATAATATGTATTTATTTTTAATATTTTGAGTTCCAGATTCTCTCCCTCCCTCTTCCCTGAGAAGGCAAGCAATTTGATATAGGTTATACATATGCAGTCATGCATTTACAAATGGGTCATGTTGTGAGAGAAAACACACCCCTGTTCCCGCCACCGACCCAAAAAACGCCAAGAAAAATAAAGTTTCTTTAAAAGTATGTTTCAATTTGCATTCACACTCCATCGGTTCTTTCCCTGGAGGTGGATAGCATTTTTCATGATAAGTCCTCTGGAATTGTCTTGGAACACTGTATTGCTCAGAATACCTAAGTCATTCACAGTTGATCATCTTACAATACTATTATTATTGTGTACAATGTTCTCCTGGTTCTGCTCATTTCACTTTGCATCAGTTAAGTCTTTCCAGTTTTTTTTCTGAAACCAAACTGCTCCTCATTTCTTATATAGAGCACAATAGTATTCCATCACAATCACATACTGCAACTTGTTTAGCCATTCCCCAATTGATGGACATCTCCCCAATGTCCAGTTCTTTGACAATACTAAAGGAGCTGCTATAAATATTTTTGTAATAGGGTTCCTTTGCCTTTTTGGTTTTTTTATCCTTTTGGGATACAGACCTAGTAGTAGTATTGCTGTGTCAAAGTATGCATTATTTTGTAGCTCTTAGGGCATAGTTCCAAATGACTCTCCAAAATAGCTGAATAAATTCACAATTCCACCAACAATGCATTAGTGTCTCAATTTTTTCACATTCCATTCACCATTTGTCATTTTTCTTTTCTGTCATATTGGCCAATCTGATAGGTATACAGTGATACCTTAAAGTTTTGTTAATTTGCATTTCTCTAATCAACAGTGATTTAGAGTATTTTTATATGACTATAGGTAGCTTTGATTACTTTGTCTGAAAATTGCCTATTCATATCCTTTGACCATAAGCATTTGGGGAATGACTTGCATTCTTATTAATTTGGCTCAGTTCTCTATATATTTGAGAAATGGGGTCCTTATCAGAGAAACTTGCTATAAATTGTATTTCACAATTATGATTATTAACTATATATTTCCCTGTATCCTATTTATCCTACTCTTTCTTTCCTTTCACCCTGTCCATCCTCAAAAGTGTTTTGCTTCAAACTACCACCTTTCCCAATATGCTATCTCTTCTATCAGCCCCTCTCCTCTTCTCTTTTTCCCTTCCTTTCCTAATTTTGTGTAGGGAAAGGCAAATTTCTATACCCAACTGAGTGTGTATATTGTTCCTTCTTTGAGTCATTTCACATGATTTTTCTTTCCTGTTTGCCTTTTTATGCTTCTCCTGAGTCTTGTATTTGCAAAGTCAAATCTGCTATTCAACTATGGTCTTTTCATCAAGAGTACTTAAAAGTCCTCTATTTCATTGAATATCCATTTTCCCTCTCAAAGATTTATAATCAGTTTTGCTGGATAGGTGATTCTTGGTTGTAATCCTAGTTCTTTTGCCCTCTAGAATATCCCATTCTAAGCTCTTTAATCATTTGATGTAGAACCTGCTAAATCTTGGGGTATCCTGGCTATGGCTTCATGATATTTGAATTTTTTTCTTTCTGGATGCTTGTGATATTTTCTCCTTGACCTGGGAGTTCTGGAATTTGGCTATAATATTTATGGGGGGTTTTATTTTGGAATTTCTTTCAGGAGGTCATTGGTAAATTCTTGTAATTTCTATTTTATCCTGTGGTTCTAGAATATCAGGGTATTTTATCTCTTTTTTATTATAATTCTATTTTTTAATTTATGGAATGAAACAAGTATTTCTATAGCATATAGCATAAAACATAAAAAGATGATTGTATATGAAACTTCAAATCTACTATACACAATTTTCAAATATACACCAAAATTATTATGTAAATTTATTTTTTTCTTCTATCTCCCTGCCCCCATAGAGATAGCTAGCATTAGACACAAATCGATATATATGTAAAATTATTCTATATGTACTCCTATTTATCAGTTCTTTCTCTGAATGCAGATAGTGTCATTCTTCATATGTCCTTTATAGTTAATTTGGATATTTATAATACACAAAATAACTTATTCACTCAAAGTCATTGTTAAAACAATTTTGCTATTCCTGTATACAGTGTTCTCTTGGTTCTGCTCATTTCACTCTTCATTATTTCATGAAAGTCTTTCCATGTTTTTTCTAAAATCTTTGAGCTCCTCTTTTCTTATAGTACAGTAGTATTCCATCATAATCATGTATCACAACTTGTTTAGCCATTATACACACACACACACACACACACACACACACACACACACACATACACTTCATTGTCTGTGGTACCTTTTATATCAAAATATAGTTTCCCTGTTTATCTCTTTTTTTTTGAGGGGGGAAGGCAAGGTAATTGCGGTTAAGTAACTTGCTAGTCACTCAGCTAGTAAGTTTCAAGTGTCTGAGGCTGGATTTAAACTCAGGTCCTCTTGACTCCAGGACTGGTGCTCTATTCACTGCGCCACCTAGCTGCCCCTATCTCTTTTAAATATATATATTAGCCATAACTTTGTCTGAGATAAAAATTGTTTCCTCTACCTTTTCTGTATCAGCTAAAGTATAATTAATTCTACTCGAAACCCTCCATTTTGACTCTGTGTTTATGTCTCACTTTTAAATATATTTCTTATAAACAACATATTATTGGATTCAAATTTTTAATCCATTCTGCTTTCTGTTTCTGTTTTATGGGTGAGTCCATGCCATTCACATTCAAAGTTATAATTGCTTTTTGTGAATTTCTCTCCATCTTATTTTTACTCATTATTTTCTTTCTCAGATTCTCTTTTCACCCTATCCCTGTTACCTTATATTCTCCCTTTACCCTCTTTTTCCTTATTTACCCTCCCCTCTAAAAGTCCCTCCCTGATCTATTTACCCCACCCTCATAATCCTAATCAATATACCCTTCTAAAAATCCCTCCCTACCCTGTCCCCCAGTTTTTTTTTACCTCTCTAGAAGTTCAGAAAACTTCTAAACCTCTTCAAATACATTACCTTGTTTCCTCTTCAACCTAGAAGAGAGTAAGATTCCAACATTACTAGCCCTCCACCACTACTTGTTTCCTCTTTATAAGTTCTTCCTTTCATGCCCTGTTTCTATGAGATAGTTTCTCCTTTTAACCTTTTCCTAACCAGTTTTGTTTTTTAGAATCATCTCATCTTACACAACACAGTTCCAAACTTTCTTTCAGACTACCTTTGTAAGGAAAACAATTTTAAGAATACTATTACTAATAATAACAAATAATTACTAATATTGACATATATCATGAATAAACAGCTTAACCTTAATCAGTGGCTTATAATTAGTCTTTAATGATTTCCTTATATTTCTTCTGGATCTTTTATATAAAATTTTCCATTGAGTTCTAGTCTTCTTGTTATAAATACCTGAAAATCTTTTAGCTCCTCAATTATCCTTTTTTTTTCCATTTAGGATTATACTCAGCTTTGCTGATGCAACTTATCTCCTTTGCTCTTCAAAATAGAATGTTCCAAGACCTACAGTCTTTTAGTGTAGAAGCTGCTAGGTCTTGTGAAAAGCTGATTGTTTTTCTGCACTATTTTGTTTTTTTTTTCTTGTTGCTTGCAATATTTTCTCTTTAACCTGGGAATTTTGAAACTCAGCTATAACATTCCTGTAAGTTTTCTTCCTAAGATCTCTTAGGTGAGATGGCAGATTGACTGGCAGATTCTTTCTATTTCTACTTTACTGTCTCATTCTAGAACTTCCTTAAGAATTTCTTACATTGTATCCTGATTCTTTTTTTTATCATCACTTTCAGGTAGTCTGACAATTCTTATATTGTCTCTCCTCAATCTGTTCTCCTGAGAAGTTGTTTTTCTAATGAGATATTTCATATTCCCTTTATCTTTTCTAGTTTTATGATATCTTGATGTTTTGATAACATCATTCAATTCCACTTGCCCAATTCTAATTTTCAAGGAGTTATTTTCTTCCTTAAGGTTTTGTTTCTCTTTTTCCAAGTGGTTAACTTTCTTTTTATAATTTTCTTGGGTTGTTTTCATTTTTTTATTTTTCCTTGTCCTGTCTTATTTATTTTTAATTCCTTTTTAAATTCTTCAAAGATTTCTTTTTTGGACATTTTTATAGCTCTGAAAATTGCCTGTTCATATCCTTTGACCATTAATCAACTGGGGAATGACTTGTACTCTCATAAATTTGACTCAGTTCTCTGTGTATTTTAGAAATTAGGCCTTTATCAGAGACACTTGTTGCAAAAATTCTTTCCCAATTTTCCATTTCCCTCCTAACCTTGGTTACATTGGCTTTGTTTGTACAAAACCTTTTCAATTTAATGTAATGAAAATTATCCATTTTGCATTTCATAATGCTCTCTATCTTTTGTTTGGCCATAAATTATTCCCTTCTCCATAAATCTGACAGGTAAACTATTTCTTCCTGTCCCAGATTGCTTATAGTATCAGCCTTTACATCTAATCTGCTGTTTTTTAGATGAAAGTTTGTGAAGTGAACGTTCCTGAGGTGAAAATTTCTTGAGGCCTGGTCTGCTTTCCTCAGGGCCTACTGTTTGTTGATCAGTAGGTTATCCTGGAAGTATTTACACTTCATTCAGACCAAACTTCAGCTCCTGGAGTCTTCTCTGAGGTCCTCTCAAGATGTCTTAAGAGTACAACTGCTTTACCCCTTTATTTTTGCTGTTTTATGTTAATTTTGTGGCAATTTTCTGCCTGTTTGTGGAAGAAGGCTGGAGAGCCTAGAAATTTTTGGCCTACTCTGCCATCATCCCAGCATTCATCTGAGAGTTCCTTGAAAGATGCTGTCTAGGCTCTTCTTTTGATTCTGGCTTTCAGGTAGTCCAATAGTTCTTAAATCATCTCTCCTCAATCTATTTTCCAGGTCAGTTGTTTTTCCAATGAGATTTTTTTTCACATTTTCTATTATTTTTTTTCATTCTTTTGATTTTGTTTGATGTTTCTTGATACTTCATGGGGTCATTAACTTCAGTTGCCCAATTCTAAATTTTAAGGAATTATTTTCTAGGAGTTCCTTTCTTCAGTGGATTTTGTACCTCTTTTACCACTTAGCCTATTCTATTTTTTAAGATGTTATTTTCTTCAGTAATTTTTGTGCCTAGTTTATGCAGCTCTTGACTCTTTTTTTCATGAGAACAATTCAAATTTTGTTCTGAAGCTTCAGATATAGCAGTTTTAACTTTGTTGTCTCCTTCTGAGTTTGTGTTTTGCTATTCCTTTTCACCATACCAACTTTCTATGTTCATGTTTTGTTGTTGTTTTTGTTTGTTTATTTTCCCACCCTATTTCTTGACTTTTAACTTTATGTTAAAGTTGGACTCTGCTCCTGGGATAGAGTGGACAATCTCCCAAGCTTCAGGGTTTTTGTGCAGTTGTTTTCAGAACCAATTCAGGGGGTCTGTAAGTTTTCAGCTCTCCCAAGGTGATGTGTTCTGAGGAGAAGTGTGTTTACAACTCTCCTGCCCTGTGCTCCGGTCTGTGAGAGAACATAAGCATTCTTCTCAACCCTGGAACTGTGACCAGGGGCCCTGCTCCCCCGCGGCCACAAGCTCTAGTGTGCTAGTGGCTCCTCCTGACCCTGGGACTGAGATCCAGAGCCACAAACGGGCAATGAAACATATTGGTACACCCAGTGCCAGCAAAGCGACCCCTGTAATCTCCTTATTCCCATATTTTTGATCCCCATACTATTTGTGGGCCAAGAGCTCCAGAAGCCGCTGCTGCTGATTCAGTCCCTCCCATATCCTGCTTCTGTCTTGCTGGGGCATTCCCTGTACTAGATTACTCTCCCCTCTTCCCTCTCTGTGAGAGATCCTTTCCTGCCAACCTTCTAGGTTGTCTTGGATTGGAAAATTATCTCACCCTGCCGTTTTGTGGGTTCTGCTGCTCCAGGATTCATTTTGAGGCATTATTTTAAAGTTGTTTGGAGGGTATTTTGGGAGAGATCAGGCAAGTCTCTGCCTTTTCTCTGGCATCTTGGCTCTGCCTCCTGGCTAACTATTTAAGGTAAGTATACTGGTCAGGCCTCACATGCTAGGGTGTTGGGAGTGTGGACACCCAACCTGCCAGAGCAAGTGTATGTGGAGGTGTCTTATCTCATAAGAAGTGGTTCATTTACAAGCAGAAGCTTCTGCTTCTACATATGGAAACCCACACAAATATGTAGAAAGCTATGGACACATATGACTATTTTTTAAATATATGTTACACATAGGAGCCCATTTCCGTATTCATTTTATGGATTAAATTCAATCTCTAGTTTACATATACATTACCTCCTTTGTTTCTCATAGCAACCCACTAAATTATTTGTGTAGTACTATTTCCCTCACTTTATAGATGAGGAAACTGAGAGTCATAAAGATTGAATGATTTGCCCAAGCTCTCACAGCTAAAAAGCGGAGCCAAGACTTGAAAGCCAGAGTCCTAAGAGAAATAAAACCACATGTTATCGAGGCAGGGGCTGTTTAGGGTTTCATCTTTCTATCTACAGCACATAGCTCAGTATGTGGCTCTCAAAAGGTGTTTAATAAACCTTTATTGAATTAAACATAATGTTCAGATGAAGGAGAAATCACATCCTCTTGGACAAGCAATAGAATGTGTGCTTTATGGTAGAGATGTCACTTGAGCTGAGCTTAGAAAGATGAATAGGATTTTAGCAGGCAAAAATGATAGGGGGGAGCAGGGAGAAGGAGGCATTGAAGGCCTAGGGAACAGAAAAAGTGAATCCAGAGAAGCAGAAAAAACACTAGGCTAACTTTAATGATGATTAAAATAAAAGAAAATATTCATATGAAGGTGCAAAGAGGTTTAAATTAAATTTCATAATATATTTAAATAAACTAAGCTGAACACTCTTCAGCGTCTTGAGTTTTTCTGTATAGCAAATATTGAGAAAGCCTCAGACAAACATAGGAAATCTACTGATTAGGTATAAATCAGTTGTTGAATGTCACTCGGTATTTGTATATGTGTTTATCTCTATACCAGATTCCCACCATGTTGAGGACATCCTAAACATGGAGGAGGCAGGAGCGGAACATACATTAAGGCAAAGAGAGAAAGCATTAACACTGCCAAAAGAAGACTTTTCCAGACTACTAGACCCTGTTCCCCCATTCTATCACCCCAGCTGGACTTTAGTTTGGCTTCTCTGATCAAAGCTTTCTTGCTTGGTCCTCAGCCACTTTCACTCGGTTCTTTCTCCCTATTCTAGTCTTCCCATCATTTTTGGAAAGTCTAGCTCGCCTTCAGTTTTTGTCAGCTCACTCTCAAGTATCCTCCCTTAACTCCCTCTCCTCAGGCCAGTCTCCTGGGCATTTCTTGATCCCCATTCATCTCCTAACCCCCCTCCTGAGGAAGGCTCCAAAGGAATTGTCACCAGACTTCACCATAATTCACCTGGCCTCTACCTTTAACAGTCCTTTTCTCTGTAGATCTCCCCCCAACAAACTGCAAGGTTGATGCTACCAGAAATAACCTCAATGTATTAATAAGCCAGTCAATCAATAAACACTGTTAAGTACTTGCTGTCAATCAAGAACTACGCTAAGTGTTCAGAATGCAAACAACGAAAAAAAAATGGCCCCTGCCCTCAAGGAGTTCACATTCTAAGGGAGGAGACAATAAAGAAGCCACTATTTATTTTCAAGATATGCCTTATAATAGAGGGTAATCTAATGTGTGTTTCAGCTAGGTGGCTCAGTGGAGAGAGTCACTCAGAAAGACCTAAGTTCAAGTTCAGCCTCAGTCCCTTACTAGCTGTGTGACACTGAGCAAGTCACTTAACTCTGTTTGCCTCAGTTTCCTCATCTGTAAAATGAGTTGGAGAAGTAATGGCAAACCACTCTAGTATCTTTGCCAAGAAAATCCCAAATGGGGTCATGAAGACTCAAACACAACTGAACAATAACAGACCTAATGTGTGAAGTAAGTCAAATCAAGTCAATAAAAATGTATTAATCCCTATTTACCAGGTGCTGTTCTAATCACTAGGAATATAAAATGAAGCAAAAAGGAATGATAGTGCCTACCCTTGAAGAGCATAAATTCTAATGGGGTGAGATGGCACATAAAAGTAAACTGAAAATCTGGGTTACAGGAGAGAAAGGTAAATGGACTTTTTGAGGGGCCATGGTACAGAGTCAGGAATACTTCCTGGAGACGAATAAAGATATGGTGTCCTCCTTAAAATGAAGGTTCTGGGAGGGAACAGCTATTCAGAAGGAAGGTATTAGCACTGTGTGAAGTCCAGAGGTGAAGTGAGCTTCTAGAGAAATAGGTTTCTATGATGTGATAGAGAAAGTCTAGTGGAGAGTCAAGAATACTAGAGAAGTGCCCACTATGTTATTTGGTTGAGCACAAATCTATTGCTACCACTTGGCCTCACGTTCCGAAAAATGTTTTTGGCTTGACATAATTGGTTCTAGAGTGAATGAATGAGAAAACATTTGTTAAGCAATTACTGTGAGCAAAGTATATATGAAGAACTAGAAATACAAACAGAAAAGCAAGATAGTCCCAGCTCTCAAGTAGCTTACATTTCTGATGGGAGAGACAATATCCTTGGAAAGTTTCAGCTGAGAATCAGATGGAAAAGATCATTAGGGCAAAGCACTGAGCAGATGGACACATGTCATATTTATTGCCGTTTTCATTGATAAAACCCATATCCATTTCTGATGCAGAGCCAATTAACAGTGGCAAGTGAGAACTTTCTTCCCTTTGCTTTACCACTGAATCAGAATTGTGCCCTTTGCTTCCTATATAAGAATAGAACCTTGATTTCTAATATTAGTCTGAAGGTACCCTCTTCTCCTCCTAGCAGAAGAGGCAGAAGCCTTGTTGCAACTTCTTGCTACTTGACTATTAATTGTTTGAATGCATCTTTATTTACCCTTATCACTATCTTGCTGACATTTTTTGTACTTCCAACGGAATTACATTTTTATGCTAATAACTGTCTCCTTAATTAATGAGACTTAAAAGGTCATTTATCATTGAAAATCACATCTAGACTAACCGAAGCACTAAATAGACCCTTTTGATTCTGGTGAATTGAATACTATATTGATAATTCTACCTCTCTTAATTAAATTCTTATTAACATATACATTATTAATTAGACCATTAACACAGGTGTCATTTTGAGTCACAACAGGATCACATTGTAACTCATGTGGTTATTAAGCCTTGATAATTTCCGCAATGAATTAGTATTACATTAACTGGGATCTCCAGTGTGAATTCCAAATTAAATGCTTAGTTTAGGCAACACTTCTGCCACTTTCAAGAGTAAATACTAAGCACAGAATTTAGAGGTTTATTTGTGTGTGTGTGTATTCCAATGCCCTGTAAATTATTTTGCTCAGCAGGTAGACCTCGTGCATTTTTTTTTTTGCTTTTTTGAGGGGGTAAGGTAGGGCAATTGGGGTTAATTTACTTGCCCAAGGTCACATGGCTAGTTTTGTGTTAAGTGTCTGAGGCCAGATTTGAACTCAGGTCCTCCTGACCCCGGGGCCGGTGCTCTATTCACTGCACCACCTAGCTGCCCCAGACCTCATGTCTTTTAAGCAGTATAATTTAACTCTTCAAATAGTTAAAATACTTCAGGACCTCAAGGACCTGGATTTCATCATTGTGGGTATTCCTGCCACTTATATAGTTCCCAACCTTCATACAGTTCATCAGATGATATTTATGTTGAAAAAATTGAAAAAACATTACCTTCTGGCAATTGGTTTCTTCAAAGTTAATAGACTGGTCATTGGACAACAGTCCAATCGTCATTGGTCCATTGCCAGGGAGACATTTGAACCTTCCACTTTTGATTGGACCTATCATAATGTGTGTTTCAGTGGCCCAGCTTTTGAGAACCCCATTTCACCTCCATGACATGAAGAAATATCTGAGTAGAAGTTCAGTGGATGACTGTTCAAATGGGTTTTGACAAATGCTCATGTCTGTCAGTCTGTCTGTTTCAGTCATAAATGATAAACCTGAGGATATTATATATCTGCCATTGCTAGTATGTACTCAGTTTTTCCCCACCTCCATGCCTTTACTCACATTGTTTCCATTGCCTGAAACTTCTTATCTCTCACAGTTTATCTGATCCTATCCATACTTTAAGGCCAATCTCAAATGCTACCTCTTCTATGAAGTCTTGCCCAATCCCCAATGCAAGAAGCGGTACATATTACCACTGTTGTCTGAAAACACTTTGTTCATCCCTCTTGTGGCAATGAGAGGCTTGATTACAATTATTTGTCTGTATTTTTTCTCTAATACATTTTAAATACCTTGTAGACAGAGATCATGCTTTTTATCTTTATGCTTTGCCTAGCACAGAAAATACTTCAATAGATCTGTGATCTCTCCAATGTCTCACCAATGGAACAGAACATGACCCTTAAATGACTTTCTACCATATGTGACCCATGTTCATATCCTTTCTTAAATCCTCTGCACTCAAGTTGAGGGGGGACTTTCTCTACACATATTGATATCACATGGATACCAGGGCAGCATGTGGTTTATTTTCTCTCAATTTAGATACATGACCAGTCCCACCATTTTTTCTAAACAAATTTCTTTGACGATATCTTTCAAAACACTTTTTTGTACCAGATTTGTTTTATATATGTATGTGTTCATGTACATATACACACATACATGAACATATACATATACACACACATTATATGGTATAGATGATATATCTTAGGTATGTTCACCAGGATTAAAGAAGATATAAATAAACTCTCAGTAGACGTTCAATAAAGTGTTTGTTGAATTAACTAGTGAACACAAAAATAACATTGTGAATTTAGATGTTGGAGAAATAGTGGTACTCCAAAAGTACTGGGAACTTAGTTCTGGGGAAGAATTTCAGAAGGAATATGGGATACTGTATATGATATGAGATGATGATTGATTAGGAAAAATACTTTTGGATCTATTTAGTATCTCTGGTAATGGTTTCACTTCCAAAATAAATAAGAAACTGATTCAAATTTATATGAAAAGAGTCATTTTCTAGTTGATAAGTTGATCTACTAATATAAAGTTTTCAAAGAAATACAACTTCCAAATTACCACATTGGAAACTACCCCAAATCACTAAGAGAAATATAATTTAAATAATTCTGAAGTTTCTCTTTATGCATGAAATGACAGGGATTACAACAAAAAATGGAAGCAGTCAATATTTGAGGGGCAAAGATAGATAGGTGAACTAATACATACCGAAGTTGGGTAATGGCTCAAACATTCTGGACATCAATTTAGAATTATGCAAAAAGGTCACTAAACTCTTTAGACCCTTTTACTGATCCCAATGTTTTACACATATGCCAAGAAAATCAGACAGAAACAGAGGTCAAATATATCACCAAATATTCTTAGCAGCATTCTTATGCTGGCAAAGAACAAGAAAGTAGCTACCCATTGAATGAGGAATCACTGAAAACACTAGGGTATTAGCATTCATGTAATATATGAATTTAATGGAGTAGTAAGAAATGATGAGTATGAAGAATTCAGAGAAATATGAGATTTGTATGAACTCATAATCAATAATCAACCAAGCGGCATTAATTTACCATTTCTCAGCCACTATATGAGGATCTGGGGAGACAAAGGCAAAAGAGAAATAGTCTCTGCCTTTGAGGAACTTAGAATCTAATAGACAAGACTATATATATACTTACATGTGTGTATATATGTATATGTGTGTATATAGGTATATATACACATACATATGTGTATGTATATGTAAGACAAATTCAAGTCAACCTTGCACTGGCTGCTGGGGAGGACTTGGAAAGACTTCATACAGAAGGGGATACTTGAGCCCATCTTGAAGGAAACCAGGAGTAGGGATGGAGGGAAGAATTGAGTACATTCCAGGTATGGAGGACAGCCTGTACAAAGCCACAGAGATGGGTGGTTGAGTGATGTGTGTAAAGGTTGATAAGCCCAAGAATGGTATGTACAATGTAAATATGCAAATGAAAATGGTAATGAGGTAAATGGGGAGATGAGGGATGGCAGCAGCTGGGCTACTCTTGTTAGAGTACAGCCCATGTAGTGCTAAATCTGTGCCCAGGCCAGTTCTGGGTAAGTGTTCAGTTGTCCCTACTATGACAAGATTGGGGCATTGTCCCAGTTTAAAAGGAGAGGCCTTTTCCCCCTGATATGGGAATGGGAATTTAAGATCTTCCCTGCCCCTAGGCCCTTTGATAGACCTACCTCCACCTGCAGACTGTGGTGGGAGGCTTGGTTTTTGGGAACGCTTTGTGATTGGGCAGTGGGGTCAAGAGGGTTGTTACATTCTCTGAGCCAGGAGAAGGCTATATATACCCTGATGTGAGGCTTTGCTTTGGGGCTCACTTTGAGAAGTGTTGTGTGATTGGACCAGAAGAGATTCTGGGCGGCAGTTGAGTCCCCCAGCTTTGAAAAATCCAGATGTTGATGCTTCCCTCTCTGGTAACTGACTAAGTATGGATGTCATGGTCAGACAGTTGGAGGCCTGTCTGCTGAAATGTTTCCCTATCTTCTTGTAACTTCTGTCTGTGTACTCTGAAGTTCAGGGTGCTGACTTTTTCCCCTGAACTAGGTAAATGACATATGTTTGATTAAAGCAAGATTGTTTACTCATTTTGAGTTGCTTTCATTTAGAAGAGAAAACCTAAGAACCTGTGTTGGCAGCCACCCTGGGGATGCTGGGGTGCTTGCTGCTACATTCCCCCCATCTCCTCTGTTTCTCTGTCTGTCTCTCTCTCCTCTCCCTCTTTCCCTTTCTCTCCCTCTCCTACCCCCTTCCTTTCCCTCTCTCTTTCTCTAGAATGTGTGACAAACAATTCTTCCCATCTCTCTGAGATTCCCTATGGGAGTAAACAAGCACCCTCCCTTATTTTAATAGAAATGGCTGCTGCTCACACCCAGCAGCTAGCTCAGGGATTCTACTAGGTAGACTTGAGCCTCTGTCTGACTCTTCTGTTTTGTTTCTTTTCCTGAGAAGAGGTGACAACATCAGTCCTTAGATGGATGTTCCCACACCTGGAGTCAACCTTGTGAGTTTGAAAGTTTGGGTTCCCTGTACCTATGACAGTACTTGAAAAGATGGCCATGGACAGGAAGAGGCATGACTTATCAGAAGACATGGACAGGAGATAGTGTAGAGTGTATATGGAGATGAAATGTCAAGTCTCATAAAATGTTACATGTTACAATATTTTAAATATTAACTTCCTAGGAGAGCATAATTAAAGTTGCAAGTTACTACTTCCTGTTTAAGTCGTCAATGTAAGTCTTTGGAGCTAAGCATTTCATGTATGAAGGAAATAAATAGCTGTCCTATACATGCTTTATATTGTACATAGAATAGCTTTCTTTTCCCTCTTTGGAGAATTCCAAGATAGAATCTAAAACTTTAACTTATTTTCTCAGAGCTTTGGAATGAGGATGTAAAGAGACAGAGAATATGAGGGAAATAAAAGAGACTATCCTGTCTTTGAAGACCAGCCTTCCCCAGAATGAAGCCTGGTCCACATATATGATTGTGTCCAGAGCTAAAGATGCCTTAGTGGGAGGATAAAGGCAAATGCCTCTACTTCTCTGGACCCAGCGCTGATTATCTGTGCATTGCTGTTGTTACAAAAAAGGACCAGTAAAAGCAAGTCAAACTCTGTATAATTGAGAAACCAATGAAGATCAAAGAGAACAGATAATCAGATATATTTCTCCCACAAAAAAAGTGTGCCCTTTCCACCCAGAGAGGAGGGGGATTTCTAGGATGGAACACTGTATACGTGGACAGATGTCAGTCACCATATCCAGTACATTTGTTTAATAATCTTTCTTTGTCACAATGGAGAATTCAAAAAGGGGTAAAGAAAATGAAAAGACTGTGATGTGAATAAAAAAGACTATCAGCAAGTGCATTTCATGCATTTGATTTATTCACGGAAAGAGCTAGCATTTCCTGATGTCCTGTTGAACAATGAGAGGGAGAAAATATGGCTGAAGGAGAGAATAAAAAATTGTCCCTGAGCGACTCTTAATTGATCTAGGTCAGACTCGTCAAAGAAAACACTTTAGGAGTGACTAGTTTCTACAACTTTACTAAAAGGCTTTCCAAATTACCGTTTATTAACTAAAGCTACCATGAAATCATGTCCAAGTGTGTCTTAAGTATATTTTCAGCACTACCTAAAAGAAACATTCTAGCACTGTGAAATGTGATGCCTCCCCCCCTGAAAAATGTGGAGTTACGTTCCTGCCTAGCAGATGTGTTGCCCTGTGCTTGTATTTGGAGAGTGATGTCTTCATGTGTCAGCGGATAATCTCCTTGTTGCATGAATTGCTGACCTGTTATTAAATTCCCTTGGGTTCATCTTGTCACTTCCATGTGAAGAGTTCTCCCCTAGAACTCCCTGAGGACATTTGAGCTGAAAAACAAAGGTAGGTGGAAAAGGAAAACTATGTAGTAATTGGAATGATTTGTTCTTGGGTTAATTATCTCCTCCTCCATTCTCCCCACATTCCCAAAGGGGCAAGGGCCCATTATGTGCTATGCTAATAGCCTATAAAATTTGCATCAAGTGAACATAAAGCTATGTTTGAATTATTCACACAAATTAAAGAATATGGGGCTAGTAAACAATTTTACTCTTATTTAAAAGCAACTTGCGGCTTGAAAACAGGGTGTAAAGTCTCTTTCACACACAGCCTCACGCAATTGCTTCCAGATGTTCAGAGATATCGAACCCTGTTTGTCATGGAATGATGGACTTTAGGGTATAGAAAAAGTTAGAATGGAAAGAAGATGACCATAGAAGATGGAACATAAAGACTGAAGATGGAACATAAAGACCGTAGATGGAGGAATTTGATCTGTTTACCCATTAGAAATAATCCTGGACTTCCAGTGGGAGATTTAGCAGCCCAAGAAACTAGATGGCCCTTGAAACTAGATGCATTCAGAAGAAATAATGAGTAAGATAGAGCCAAGAAGATAAAAGTAGGAGAAACAATCCATTGAATTTCATTAGGCAAAAGATAGAAACGAATCTGGGGCAGGGGGAAGACCTAAGTTCCAGGGGGAGGAGAGGGATCAATGATCTCTTAGTATTCAATATGAGTTAATGAATTTTAACTCTTGCCATTCCCATAATAGTACTTTGGCCTCCAGGTCACTTAACCATGTTTGGCTCAGTTTTCTCATCTGTAAAATGAGCTGAAGACAAATGGCAAACCACTCTACTTTCTTTGCAAAAAACAAAAAGCCAATAGGGTCACAAAGAGTTGGACATGACTGAAAAGACTGAACAACATCAAAGCTAGTTAAGTTCATTGGGGGGAAGGGAGAATGTAACTTTTTAGTCAGCATTACAGCTTCTACATTTTCATCACGTGACTGAGTTCACTGGTGGTCATCCCTGTTCAACAAACATTGCTTTCATTAACAGTTATATTCGAGTTGTTTATTTCTAATTCATCATATATATAGTTTGTTTATATATAGTTATTTACATTTTGCCTCTCTAAGTAAGTTCTAAGCCCCTGGAGGGCAGGAACAGTCTTTTACCTTTCTTTCCATCACCAGAGCTTAGCACAGTACTAGGCACACAGTAGGCACTTAATAAATGCTCATTAACTGACAGACAGACAATAAATCAAATGTTATTTGACCAGAGCAAAATACATCAGATTTTCCCTTGTTTTAGACACATTAGTTTCTTTGACTGCTATGAAACATTGTTGATTCCCATTGCTACGGCTCCACCATCTTTGAACTTGCAAAGTTCTCTTTCCTGAACTATTGAAACATGTTAAACTTTCGAAATCAAGCTTAGGACTTTACAGGTATATTGGTTCAATCTCATGTTATTAGATTTGGCATGGAAACTTTGACCTGTTCTATATCCAACATGAATTGGTTTGTTTCTTTTTAGGCAACCTGGTTCCCCCTCCACTCTTTGGGTTCATTATATCAGTGCTAGACTTAGCATTGATACCCTGTTGACATTAGCCTTACTGATACTTAAAACATCCAAGCTAAAGTTCTCCACCAGTCTTAGCCACCCCATTAGCAAGAATTTCTGGAATGTACCATCACACCTAGTTCCAATCAGTCCTTCTATGGAGAATACACTTTACAGGTCCTAAACCTTAATTTGATCATTAAAGTTAGTTTTCCAGCAATGGGTGAAAGAACCTATATTTTAAGCCTGTTATAAGTCCTCTAAGAGTGCACGAAGTCTGTACCTAAAGAAGAAAGCTCTTTTTCTCTTTTATTCTCTCTCTCTCTCTCTCTCTCTCTCTCTCTCTCTCTCTCTCTCTCTCTCTCTCTCTCTCTCTCTCTTTCTCTCTCTCTGTCTCTCCTGTTTTTGTCTCTCTTCATCTCTTTCTGTCTTTCTCTGTACCCCGCCCCCACTTTCTAGGTTTTAAGAAATATCAACATCACTGCCTATGTAATTTATTAAAAGTATAACAAAAATATAATGGCATATTTAAATATTTCAGCAACATATCCCAATGAGGAAGATGACAGTTGCCTTTAATTATCAATTGCCATTACTGACTTCTCAACATTGAAGACGTAGTCGCACCATTCAGATCTCACAAGATGACACACAAAGTCTCTCAATTCTCTTCAGATATCTTCTGCACAGCATATCTTCTCCATAGGTAAAAGTTAAACTTAATCCTTGCAGGATAGATCTCTTTGGATTCTTTCTCCTTGACAGGTAACAATCTTTAAGAGATCTTAGGCATTTATCTCTTTTTTTAGTGTCTTCCCAGTTAACAGTTATCAGGTTCCAGAATGACAATTAAACTTTCTCCCAATATTCTATTCTCTGTTGAAGCCATAGTAATAATACCCATAATCTCTATGAAATAGAGCCATTGGAATTGATGTTACATTAGATTTCATCCTTTTACATTCCTTCCAAATTCTGGTGTTCACTGAAATCTAGCTTTCTCCTAAGATACCATATCCTTTGTCACTCTCTCCAAGACTGACTTTTCCTTCTCTCACAACCCCCAATAAATGAGGACAGAAGGAATTACCATTCTCCTTTCTTCTAAACACTGAGACTCTCAGACCCATCTCTTGACACTCCTCAACTACCTCTTCTCCTCAAAAGCTCATATTATTCCATCTGGATCATTGTTATCATTTGTAGATCCCCAGATCACTTCCCTTCATCCTCAATAAATTTAATACCATCCTGTGTCCTCTTTATCCTGTGTTCTCTTTCCAACATTCTGTCCTCTCAGATCCTTAATGTCCCTAGTTTCCATGATGTCTGTCTCTAGACTACCTTAATTACAACCACACATAAAAGCATATCTAAGAGAGGGTATACATTCTCTCTCTCTCTCTGTCTCTCTCTCTCTCCCATGAATTTGCCTAAATTTTTGAATCTAGTTCTGTCCATTTGTGAATTAGTCCCCTGTATTTCCTCTCCTCCACCATATTGAGTGTGTGTGGAGGTGGTAGGAAAAGGCTATATAGTTCTGAGACCCACTATAGACAATGCTGCTGCTATAAACACTAATCTAATACCCTGCTGTGAGTGCCTTGAATATCTCTCCTGCTGTGATGTGGAGGTGACAAATGAGACCAGAGATCCACCTCCTCCCCAGACATGTGTAGGGAGCTATTTGGGGGGATGGGTGCTAGGAATGTTCTTACTTGATTTAACCCTTTGTTCTATGCCTTGTCTTTTCTTTCAAGCTTTGTCTAAATTAATGTGTCCCCCCTTAGGTTAATCTAGTCTTCTTTCGTCCTTTATCAGACTACTTCAAGAGCACTGGTTAAAGCAAATTGAATATTTCAAATCACTTTCTTCGTTGTTGGCCTCACACCACCTGGTCATGTATTTTTTGACCACCTGCCTCTGCCATTTGAATAAGAGTCTGGTTCACATCTGCTGCACATGTCCTTGAAGGCTAGGGAAACTCAGGGCTCTTGGACCCAGCATAAAGATAGGGGATAGTGGATATCTTTCATCTTTGCTATCATATCTTCCACTTTCTTCCTTAACCCCCATGGGTTTTGCTCCTAGCTGAGGGACTAGGCATCTCCATACTGCAAAAGTACCAAATAGGAATATAATCTCCTCAGAGAACATGCCCATCCCCATTATGTTGTATTTTAAGAGAACCATTCTATTTGATTGAAATTACAAGAAAGAAAATTTCAGATTAATGTAATAATAATAGCTAAGATTTATATTTTGCCTACTATGTGCCAGGCATTGGGCTAAAATGCTTTATAAATATTATCTCATTTGTTCCTCACAACAACCTTGGGAGAGAGGTGTGATTATATCCCCACTTTATAGATAAGAAAATTCAGCAAACTTGGAAAAAACTGAGCAATCAGAGATTAAATGATTTACTCAAAGAAACACAGTTAGTAAGTGTCTGAGGCTAGATTTGGACTCAGGGCTCCCCGACTCTAGGACCAGAGCTCTCTCCAGGGCATCATCTGGGTGCTCATGTAAGAAATAACTTCCAAACACGTAGGGCTGTCAGAAAGTAATGAGATCCCCATCACTAGAAATGTACAAATTACTAGGAATTACACATTGGATAGAGGGTTGACATAGTCTCCTTATGTGAAAGTGGATTATTATCCTTGGCTATTACTTTTCCTGCTAGGCATATGTGAGTCTAAGGTCAGTCCTCATCAGTGGCAGCTAGGTGTTGTAATAGATAGAATGTTAAATCCTGCCTCAACCACTTACTAGCTGTGTGACCCTAGGAAAGTCACTTAACCTCTGTTTACCTCAACTTGCCTCAATCTGTAAAATGGGCATAATAATGACATTCCACAGAGTTGTGGGGAGGGTCAAATGAGAAAACATATGTAAAGTGCTTTGTTAACCTTACAATGCTCTATATTACAGATAGATAGATCGATAGAGATAGATAGATGATAGATAGATAGAGAGATAGAGAGATAGATAGATAGATAGATGATAGATAGATAGATAGATAGATAGATAGATAGATAGATAGATAGATAGATAGAT